>NC_081180.1:189619758-190263109 GCF_029867415.1 Vicia villosa
GAAATGTCTCTCTCTGCAGCTTATCCATGATGTTAGGTTAGATTCTGTTTATCCTTTTTCTTGTTTTTGTTTTTTTTATTATTTTTTGTTACTTACTGTGATAGGTGTCGCACGCTCGCGAAAAAAGAACAGAGTCGCCACTAATATATTTATCCCATAAGTGAAAGGAATATCAGAAAACCTAGGAAAGGATAAGAACAGGGTCTCGCGACCAGAGAATCTAGGTACGGGAGTCGGTTACGTGAGGGGAAGGTATTAGCACCCCTCACACCCATCGTACTCGATGGTATCCACCTATGTTTGTTTCTACCTAAAGGGTGTGTACTATGTCTATGTCTAAATGCGAATGAATGCAAAATGTAGGGAAAATAAAGAATTGTTCTCGCACGGGCCCTACCCCGCAGCCTACGTATCCTTTTCAGGAATCAGAGTTACCGTAGCTCGGCTCACATGTTTCTGTTTGTTTTGTGTTTTTTAGTTGGGAGTTAACGTCCGCGCTCTTGCATAAGGGGACAACCTACGATGCGATCGAGCGGAAATAACAATGCCCTTAAGAAAGAAGAGAGGGAGAGAGATGATTTGTCGAGCGTCTCGAGTTACTCCCTTAAACAAGCGAGGTTCGATCGACTCTTTGTTTGTGTTTTTTATGGGTAAGAACTTTCACTCAATTGATCCCCTTAAACAAGAGGGATGAGAGTTTCCGTTCCTTTTTATTATTTTCTGACCTTTATTAATGTTTTTTAAGTATTTTCTTGGTAGCTTTTAAAGGGATTTTATTTTGAGTATTTATTAAGTATTTTAATGTTGTAAAAAGAAAAAGAAATGATAAGGGAACTAACCTATTTTCTAATCTAATTGTTGTTATTCTAGTCTAAGTCTAATGTTAATATGGTGACCAAATTCTAAAAGGAACACTAAAATGGTATTAACAAAATAGGCCAAAAATATGGCCAAAAACAAGTAACAAAATCACACAACAATTATACAAAAAAATAGCATGGAAATGGTACAAATCATAAAAAAGCAATTAAAAAATTAGTACTAAAATTAGTCTAAAAAATACCACTATTTTTATGAGTTTTCAATGTCAATGATTACCTAAAATCTAACAAAAAGGATGATTTTTATTACAATTTTATTACCTAAAAATCTAACCAAAATGTATGATTATTGTGTTTTATCACTAAGAAAAATAATGAGAGAAAACCATGTTGAAAATCTAAATTCTAATGTGAAATAAAATGGAGTCAGGGGGTGAAAATGATTTTGATGGTGTAGTCAGCACTTTGGGCGCTAAGGCCCAAGCATAGCCCAAACAGAGATTTATTTTTGTTATAATTTTCTGTATGTCAAAAAGGTACTGGGCTTTAGGGGGTGTGAACTCAGTAATGGTGGTGTTGGCAGAAGTAAGGGCACGGGCCCAGGAGATTAGGCCCACCAGCTTGTTTTTGTCATAGTTTTAGTGTAAACAGATGGGGGTGCATTGGCTTAGTGGGGTGAGCAACAACAATTATGGCCCAACGCCTTATATGATCCACATGATTTTATTTTCAGATTTTTTTTCAATTAAATAAAAAGAAAAGGAAAATAGAAAGAGGAATTTAGGGTTACCTTGTGACTATTGAGCTTGCTCGTTCTTCTTCTCTCGTGTACACGTGAACAGCGCCGTTAGCCTCTTCGAGCAACCACCAGCGGTGGACCCCTCCGATTAGCCACCGTAAGTCACATAAGCGAAACAAAATTACTTCTCAGCTTCGACCTCTCTGCTTCTCGCCTCTCTCCAATCATCCTCGACTCTCACTCTCTCGCTTTCGTTTCACTCGGTCTCTCCCTCCGATTCAATTTCACCTCGTTTCCGATTTGACTCGACTCTCACTCTCCTCTTCGTCTGTGATGAAGGCCACTGTGGATGTAAAGCTGATGCGATGATGATGTTATCATTGTTATTGCAGATGGCGATGATTGACAAATCGTTGACGATCAAAGATGTTGAATCATTGACGATGCGGCGATGTGGCTCGGTGAACCCCCTCTCCGCCCTTCTGTGCGACTGATTTCCAGAGAGTGTTGAAGGTTGAAGTTATTGACGATTGAAGACAATGATGCGATGGAGCTATGGTGATTGAAGATTGAAGTTGTTGAAGAATCGTGAACACGGTTGAGAGGGTGAAGATGATGAATCGTCCATCCTTTTTTTGAGTTTCTTGGAGAATTGAGATGGACAAATTGAAAATTCCAGAGTCAGAGACAAGAATTTGTTACAGGTTTGTTCTCCCTTTCTTCTGATTGCCTCTTCTTCTTCTCGAAATTCTTGCTCTTCTCCTTCTTCTTTTTCTGTGTTTTGACTGTTGTTGTCCGTGATGATGAGTATGTGTTGAGGCTTATGCTCAATTGAATGGAGCTTCAAAGGTTGAAGCTCCTTCAATGGTGGTTCAAATGGAGAGAATGGTTCCGAGAGAGATTGAGAGGTGAGAGATGAAGAGTGATAGGTGTCATACCCCAAATTTGTCCTACCCCTTTTATTTCTAACTGGCTTAAGCTTCTCATCTCATTTGCATACCCTTCATTAGGTCATCTAACACTCATACATTCATTTAACTAATATCTGACATGGGATCAAAGATCTTGGCTCCTACTTCAGATAAACTTGTTTCAACTGGTTCTTCTGTGTGCATTGTGGAATTAGGCTTATAGTTCATGGGTATTGTGGATTTCCTCATCACCAAGCTTTGGAGCTATCGTTCATCAAGTTCAATGATTAAAGGTTCAAAGGGGTTCCGCTCATTAATGGAACTACAAATCACTGCACTAGGGTTCATTCAAGAATTTGAGGAAATAGGGGGTGTGTCAGATTAGTATGAAGGCTAATATGCTTTGACAAGAGCTTTGTTTTTTTTTTGGTCATAGTCAACCTTAAGATATTGACTTTTTGACCAATATCACTTTTAGGCTTCCATGTAGTCTTCATCTTATTTTAATGCTGCTAGATTCAAGAGTGCAAGAATGTGAACACTTGAGTTTGAATTCAAAATAGATAGAGGGAAGAGATAAATTGAATGGTATTTGGAGAATGGGCCCATCACATAATAAAAGCCCACATTGTGCTTCAAGATTAAACCTCATTTTAAGAGCCAAGTATCCTTCAAAAAAAAAAACTCAACAGCAAGAGCATTACACAAAAGGAGAGAAAAATACAAATCAAATCAATTTTGAAAAGTAACTCATTGCACCTACAAGAACCAAGATCCAAATTACATTACAAGTCTCATTACAAAGACTACAAAGGGAAATTCTAATCTATTCTTCAATGCTCTCCAAGTTTCGTCTCGCTCTCGCCAATCTTCATTCCGCCATACTGTCAACCAAAAAGCACCCTGCTGCAACATTTCAACTAACCATCATCATCATCATCATTTGGCAGCATCACCTATAGTACATACAACAATAAATCAGCATTCATGTCAGTACAAAATTTCAGAAAATTTCATTCAACATTATACCATTTAAACCTCACATTTCATTAACTGTCGGAGCAATCTCTTAACTCTAACCGCGCTGCATCGGACCGTTTCTGAACAGGCTAACTTCCATTGTTATCGCCTACTAACTATTTCCGGTTCACATTAGCAGAAAACATAAAAAACGAACACAACTCACACTCATCATCCATGCCCTGCATAAAACCAATTAAATGTCATGCCCCGATACCGAGATTACAAAGTTCAAAAACGGTCCCTGCAACATTCAGAATACCATACGCCAAACACTATTAAAAACTCTCAATTAACCTTCTTTTGCTAACCTTCAATTCACTAGCCACCATCCTATTAATTCAGATTCATATACCTAACTTCAATCCAAAAACATAGCATTATGTATCCACCAAAATTCACATTCAGACCTTCATTCAAACATGCCCAATTCCTAACACTCACTCACATTCATTCATTCCATACCTGTCTAAATTAACCAAACCAAAATGAACCATACCATTCAAAAGAAACTCCTACTGACAGTTCACACACATACATCCTAAATCTACATTCAAACCAACATCCATTCACAATACATACATACATGAAAAAGAGACTATAACAGTTCCATCAACTGCAAAGCCTACATCACTTCCACATATCAAGTTTACTCAAACTGATTACTAACAGCAGTCACACAATTACCGGTTCGTATCCTAACAAGATCACCCTAATATACTGACAGTTACAAAACACAAAGAGGGAGTTACCATTTCAATAAGTCGGCATCTCGAAGACTCGGTTAAGAACCAATGGTGGCTCGGGCATCACGCATCCAATGTGGCTCGAATGGAAATCATGAGGCCTTATCCTACAGCCGTCATATGTATCGGTATACCAGACCTGCAGCATTCCCGTAAGACCAAAAGGAACAGTTCAGCTGTCAAAAATGAATTAATGGAAAACTATAAAAAAGGAAGGAGAAGTGAATCTATTCATGCTAAGCCCTACTTTCACTCTTAACAACTAATCACCATTCTATGACTCTAACAGTTTGGTAACTAACTTTCAAATCGTGCCAGTTCAGCATATTCCATAACTAACTTCCAACTAAACTCCTAACTACTAAACGAATTCCCAACAGAAAACCAAATTTCCAACTGTTTGTAACAAACTTTTCACCATATAACTAACTTTATCTCATCCCTTAACCAAGATAACAGATTTTCAACTAACAAAATAACAGAATCTCCCTCCATTCAATTAACCTCAATCTCACCATTCAACTCACAACAGAAATCCAAATCCAAGGGCTCTAATCACTCTCAATCTCTAACTGAATCTCTCCCCCTCAATCTCTATATAACTTCTTCTCCCTCCATAATTCAAATGGACACGCCATTTTCACCTCTCCACTCCTCCACACCATAAACCTTCACGTTCACCACTTTTTTACACGCTTCATTCACCACCACTTCATCACCTTTCATCCACTTCACCATTCTTCAGCCATATTCCTTCAATCTTCCCTCCATTTTAATCTCCCTCACCCTTACCAAACGCTCCGTGCACCATTGAAGGAGCTTCAACCTCTGAAGCTCCATTCAATCGAGCCTAGCCTTCATCAATCCACACTCTCTCAGCGTCACTCAATCTCTCAACATAAGTCTCTTACTGCTCTACTATACTCAACAAGAACAACCGCGTGCGACGATGAAGGAAACCGAAAATCAGAAAGAAGTAGAAGAAGGAGAAGATACGAGAAATACGAAATAAGAAATTACCTGAAAAGCTTCATCTTCCTGCGTTTATTTCGCATTCAAGAGCGTTAGAATCTCCCATCTGGATTTCTGTTCTTCCACCATCGATCTCCAATCAGGTTCCCTTCACACTTGTCTTCATTCAATCATGTATGCAATCCTTGTCCTTTCTGAATTTCAATTCCTCCGTTATAGCTCGAATTTGTGAATCTTAGACTTAGGGTTCGTCTTCCCTTTTTCTCCGATTCGGACATATGAGGTTTCCTCCCAAGAAATCGGTGGTAGATTTAGGTTCGGGGCGTGATTTTAGGTCGAGTTTATGTATAGATTTGGTTGATTGAGAGGGCGGAGATAGTGGCTCACGGAGAGGGAGGCATCGGCGCCGTTTCGTTCATGAGGAAGGGAAGACGAGTCTGAGTGATGAAAGTTAACCCCGTTTTCTTCCTTTTTTTATTTTTTGTTATATTTCCTTTTTTTATTTTTTTATTTTTGTTATATTTCCTTTTTTTATTTTTGGTAAAATTCAAAAAAAACTAAAAGATATAATTGGATCAACAATAGCATATTCATGCTATTCAGACCCAATAGAGGCCCATCATCATTGTTTTTTGAAGATGAATCTTCAACAAAAACACACAAATAAGCGTTGGGCCTGATTCCTTAATACACCACCCTGAAGCCCATGCCCTCGTTTTTGGCAAACACAAATCAGAACAGAAACGCCCTTCGGGCCTCCTGGTCCTGGGCCATGCGCCATAATTGCTAGGTTCATCTCAATCTGAGCCCACTCACCCTTTTTTCTGCATAACAAAAAACCACCTTGGGCCTCCCTGTTGAGCCCAGCATCCAGGTTTCTAATCATGCCCCCCTTAATTCAGTTTACACCCCTTGAGTTCACTTTCTTTTAGTTAAATTTAGATTTCATTTTCCACTCTTTTGGTAATAAAAATATAGCAATAAAATCAATAAAACTTGTTAGATTTTTAGGCCACTTTTAGGATTAATTTTAGTCTTAGAATTTTCTCATAAAAAACTCATAAAAATAGTATTATTTTTAGGTTATTTTTTTGCACTTAATTTTGATTTGTTTCTTATATGCTTTTGTGCTAATTTTGTATGTTTGTGTTTACATTGATTTTGGCCTATAACTTTGGCCTATGTTAATATCATTTGTATGTTCCATTTAGAATTTATCATGTTAACATTAGGATTAGTCTTTTAAATAACAATTAGGTTTAAAGATTAGGCTAGTCCCCCCTTTTCATTCTTTTTCTTTTTACAATACTAAAACACTTAATAAATATCCAAATAAAATCCCTTTAAAAAATACAAAGAAAATACTTGAAAACATTAATAAAAAAGTGAAAATCATTAAAAAGGGAATGGAAGCTTGAATCTTCCTTGCTTAAGGGAATCATTCAAGTGCTTGGATCTCCCTTGCTTTAGGGAACCATTCGAGCGTAAGTTCCCAATTTCTAAAAAACGCCAACCAAAGAGTAACTCGAGTTTCCCTTGCTTAAGGGATTTCCTCGAAACGCTCAAAGTATATCTCTCATCTCTTTTTCTTAAGGGCAATGTTATTTTCGCTCGTACGCATCGTAGGCTGTCCCCTCATGCAAGAGCGCGAATGTTAACTCCGCCCAACTAAAAAACACAAAAACAAACAAAAACATGTGAGCCGAACTACGACGCTCTGATTCCTGAAAAGGATACGTAGGCATCAAGTCGCGGGGCTTGAACGAGCACATTTGTAAATATTCCTTCTTTTCCCCATATTTCTTTTGCATTCATTCGCATGTAGACATAGACATAGTACACACCCTTTAGATAGAAACAAACATAGGTGGATACCATCGAGTACGATGGGTGTGAGGGGTGCTAATACCTTCCCCTCGTGTAACCGACTCCCGTACCTTGATTCTCTGGTCGCAAGACCCTGTTCTTACCCTTTGTTAGGTTTTCTGATATTCCTCTCCCTTATGGGATAAATATATTGGTGGCGACTCTGTTCTTTTTTTCGCGAGCGTGCGACAATAGGTTGAAGGTTATGGTGTGTGAAGAGAGGAAAAGTGGTAGAGATGCATCTGTTATATAGAGGAGAGTGAAGATGAAACTGGTTAAGAGAGAAGGATTAAGAGTTGTTGGATTAAGAAGAATTGGTTATGAGATTAAGGGTGGAGATGATTTCAGTTAGAGAGTGGAATTGGAAGTTAGTTATGGAAGTTAGAGGAATGGTTAGAGTTAGTTGAATGTGTCAGTTGAGTTAGTTTTCTCTGTTTTTTCTGTTATGAAATTGGTTAGTGATAGATTTGAACAATTAGTTACGAAATTGAGTGTTGGGATAGTTAAAAGATTGTTATGTTAGTAACTGTTTGGTATTGGTTCTGGATGAAAGGCTGTTGACTTACAGTTTTTGAATTCTATGGACTTTGATGTGGTTTTGAAGTGGAGGCATACTGATTAGCGATGTGAATTGATTTTGTGCAGGGCTGCAAGTTATGTGAACCGGTTCGGTTTTGGATTGATTTGAAGCTGGCTACTGTTTGGTTTAGATTATGCTGAACTGAGATTGCATGGACATGTGTGATTGAACTGGTTTGTAACTGTACAGGGTTGGTTTCTTTATTTGTGTTGAATTTGCATTGGTGGACTGGTACAAACTTTATGGAGTGTTGAACCTTTTGTAAACTGATGCCAAATTAGTCTGAAGTTATTCTTTTGCTTGAACTATCGTGGTTTTCTGTAGGTACTGACTCGGTTTACAGTTCGGTTTGAATCCTTCATGATGCAGGGCTAATACAGGTTTGATGTCATGGCAAGTTTGATCATGGTTAATCATGGTGCGCCAGGCTGCAAGTGCATTAGAGACTTTGCGATCAATATGGCATTTTGAACCTTGGTATGGAGTGAATTTGGTCAGTGGAAATTAGCATGTTAGGCTTAGTTTAATACTTGAATGTTACTGTTAATGGAGATCTATTGGTTATACAACAAATTCTGGCAGGGGCGCTACTTGGAGGACAAATACCTAGCTTGAAGATGGACGCCAAATGAATTTAGAAGCATGGTGGCCACTTGGATGTGGAGATAATCAGATCAGGATGGTCCGAAAAATTAATAAAGATTGGAGATTTAGAACCAGCCAGTACTAATGGTCAATGGTGAAAGTTTCGGTCAAAGGGTCAAAGCGTGGGCGCTGACTTTGGTCAACTGTTTGACAAGCAAGTTAACAGTTGACTAAAGTCAACCATGGGTCAAAAGGTGTAAATTCTTGTGAAGATGTATTGTATTTGGATTTTGCAATGTGAATTGGACTTTTTGTAATGAAAATTTTGTTGTTGACTTTTTGTAATGAAAATTTTGCTGTTGACTTTTTGTAATGATTGAGAGCCTTTGGGCAATTTTTGTAATCTTGTAAATTTCCCTTTATGAATAACTTTGAATCCAATGAGTCCTTGAATTTATCTCTTGATTTTGTGGGCATCTCAACGATGTTTCTTCCGATTTTACCTCTAGATCTCAATGACATGAAGAATGAATGAAACTTGGATAATACTTGAATGAGCTTGAATCGAATGTTGAATTTTTCTTCAAGTAATAAGGCTTTTGCAAATATTCCAAATTCCTTCCACTTTATCTTTCAATCTTGGATGCTTGAGAATTTTGATTCATTTTACAAAGGTAAACACAAATTCGACTTCAAAGTGTTGATGAATCCAAATTCGACTTCACTCCTCAAGGAAACCTTGACTTCAATTCGATCTTCTAATCCCTATCAAACTTGCATGACACGCGCCAAGTAACTGAAAGAATAGAACTTAAAATTCCATCTTCAATTAACGAGCCTCAATGAGCACATACCCAAAACTTCTAATTCCTTTATTTAAGAGGCAGCTGCATGACTTGATTTGTTCGACAAAGAACCCAAGCAAACTTATTTGAACCCTTGATGGACCCCTTAGACATTTAATCTCTTGAGAAGCTCTGATGAAGGGGCTATTGTAGTCTGACAACCTTGAATAATGAGAAGAACTTTAAAACCATAGGGAATCCAAACTACCACCATCCTTGATCCCACTGCCAAGTTTATTGATTAATGATGCATGATATGTTAGATGACCTAATGGAAAGATGATGCACATGAACGCGACGCTCAAGGCAGATAAAGTAAAAAGGGTATGACAAATTTGGGGTATGACAATAGGTGTGATAGGTATGTATGGTTTGGGTCAAAGTACCACTAACTTTGTCAAATAAAAACATACTATTATTTTGGAGATAAGAGGAGCTAACTCTTCACGTCACTTTCATCTTGTAGCTTTTTTTAAAAATTTAATTCAATTTATAGGTTATATAATTCTAGATAAGGATTAGCATACATATTTTAATTAAGTTAATCTAAGCTTTTTAGTTTAAGTTATCATCAAGAAAAATACAAAACTAATAAAATACATTCATCTTAGTAGTATTTAGTTTAGTATTACTTAGTTTTAATATATTTGGTTTGTTATAAAAACTATAAAAAGAATCAATTTTCACAATCTCTAATTCCTACCTTATTTTAATTAATTAACTATAATTATTTAATTAACTTTTTAATCTTTATTTATATTTATAAATTTATTTTTTATTAAATTAAAATATGATAAAACATTAAAATTTAATTTATTATTCGTTTCGACCAAATCTATTGGTCGCGATGGGTAATAATCGATTATTTAATTATTTAATCAATTAAAATAAAAATAAGGTTTATTTTGCTAAAAGGTTTTATCCATCTTATTGGTTACGATGATTAGCATATTTCCCTTTAAAAATTCGTTATTATTTTTAATCAAAGTTATTGATTATGAGAGGTAACGTTAAAATTAATAATTTAAATTATTTAAAACACACTCATTTGCTATTCATGATAATCGAATCTATCAATTAGAATGGTTAGCAATCCTTCATTCGAACCGTTAACTATGGTGATCAAACCTATTGATCATCGCAACTAACGGTAACATATTAAACCAGGGTTGTACGCCATTTAAAACACTCAAAACTCATCTCTTCAATACTGCGATTTTCAAAACTACGATAAGGTAATTCAAAATACCTTGCGAACTTCGCATTTCAAAACTTCGATAAGGTAACTCAATATACCTTCAAACCACTTAATATCAAATTCTAAGGCGTACAACCCTGCCCCGAACTACGTTGACTCTGATTCTCCCTAAGGAGATACGTAGGCACTTGGCAACAAGGCGAGTCCCCTTCCCCAAAACCTCAATTCATCCAAATATCACTTTTTGCCCTTTTCACTTCCTTAGCTATTAGACCTTAACATTTAGCCATAAACCTTTACTTTAAACACAAAACCTTAGGAAAGGGTTAAGGGTGCCTAACACCTTCCCTTGACCCGAATATAATATCTTACCCCGAATCTCTTAATTGCGTAGGGTTTCCTATTCGCCCTGGTAGAATAGGTGGCGACTCTAAAATCTAAATTTTTAGGGCAGGTTGCTACAGTATCACGTGCAATTGGCACGAGGTAATTTCGATTCTGAGCAACTTAGGGAGATTTTGTGCATGGAGGGACATTCTTATGATCTTAACCCCTTGGGGAAGCCTCAGAAATTCTCTAGGAAGGTGTTGACTACTAATGCTCAGATTCTCATGTCGGTTGTCCTCCATAATTTAAGGCCTAGAAGTCACACTTCCTCTTTGCCTGTTGAGTTTGTTGCACTTGTTGCTCGTATGATCGAGCGGGAGCCAATTGATATTACTCGCATTATTGCGAATGAGCTCAAGAGTGTTGCTTTGAGTGGTACTCGCCATGGTGATCGTTCTCCCTGCAAGTTGATCTTTCCTAGTCTTATCATGAATTTGTGCAAGAAAGCTAGAGTGCAAATTCCTTCTAAGGTTCTTGTGTCTATTGATACCTTTATTGACGATATTTTTATTGAGCGTTATTGTTTATCCAGGTTGACTGTTGTTCCTGTTGCTGCTGCTCGCCCTGCTCGCCGCTGTAGTGATCCTAATAGAGAGGAGAACTTGGCATTTCATATGGCTCATCAGAGAGCATTTATGTTTTTGCATGACTCTATGTCTCAGTTGAGATTGCATATGATGAAGCCCAATGTGGCTCATCCTTGGAGTTCTCGCCAAGACTTGGTGGATTATGCTAATTGGCCTAAGGTCAGGCCATTTCCTGAGAAGGAGGTAGATGGCGAGGGTGAGAATGAAAATCATGATGATTATGAGTTTGATGTCGGTGGTTGATTATTATTATTATTAGTTTTATGTTTAGTACTAGTATTATTATGTTTATTTGACTTTGGTTTATTTAAGCTATGTTTATGTTTCGTTCCATCCTTTTAAAGGATGAGGTATTTTGGATCTTAAGCAAATCTTTGCCTTTTGGATATTTTGGTACCTTTTTGGTGTTTGTTTTAATTTGTTAAGTTATAATTAAGTTTCTTTATTAGTTTAAGTTCTTTACATTTTTATTTATTTATGCAATTGTGATTAAATTAAGTTTGTCCTAAGTGAATATCTTGAAGGAACTTCCTTGTTGAAAAAAAAAAGAGAAAGAAAAGAGTGTAGTCACAAACAAATGAGGAGGTGATCATATAATGTGAAAATTGTACGAGCAAGGTATATTTTTATCGTTTTCTTTAAGATACCATGATCTTGATGCTATTAATTTAACACATTAGATGTCAATATTTTCTTTTGCAAAAATAGTTCAATTATGAATCACTTTAGTGCATTAATTTAGTGTGAGGAGACTTTCCGTTGTATATATATAATTGTGCGGGATACCAACAATGTGCGTTTAACTCGTTTTTATTATGTTTAATCTTGCGTTTTTATTAAATTGTGTAAAGCATGGAAGTGATCAAGGCGTTTTATTTCGCATTACGAGTATAACTTCTCTACCAAAAATAACCTACCCGGTGAGTGTGTGAGTATTTGCTAACCACTTAGAGCCGCTTTGCCAAGATTCATTCGGTATCATTTCCTTGTTTTCAATTGTTTATCATTGACCGACTTTTGATTTGAATCTTGATGACTTTCTTTTAACCTTGAATAGTTACCATGAAATATGATTATGATTGATTCCTTTTTGCCTTAGATTAGGGAGCATTCTTAATTGTATGATGATGATATTCAAGTTGGGGAGAATATTTTTTGTATGGTATGGAGAAGAAAATAATTGATTGCTCAAGAGAGAAAAGAAAAAGAAAAGAAAAGAAAAGAAAAAGAAAAGAAAAGAAAAGCTAAGAGCTTTGTGAATAGCAAGTTTCTTTGAAATTAAAAGAATGACCTCTTGAGCAATAAAGGAGTGTAATCGGTTGGTAAGGATGTATGGATGTAATTGTGATTTGAATGCTCTCTTAGGAATTGTCACCTTCATTTCAATTGCCGTGAGAAATGACACTTCCTTGTTAAACAAGCCAAGCTACAACCTTAATGTCCTTTGTGATTCATGCTTTTACGCTTTTTATATAAATGTTGTGTAGATAAATGCATAATTATTTCTGGATGTTGGCGTCATTGATGTGTGAGTGTTAGGATCCTCATTTTTGTTCTCTTACTATAGAAGTGTGTAGGTTGTGATTCGTTGTTGAACTTATTTTGTTTTAGGAAGCTATGACATATAATTTGTTTATAGGACTAGCTTCTTAATCATGGTATTTTTGTGAGAATGGTAAGAATTGATCATTAAGTACTTTTGAAATTTGAACCATCCATTTGTTCCTATGTGACTATTTGTTCCTAAAAGTTGTTGTTCCTTGAAGATTTTCATTGTTTTTGTTTGAGGACAAACAAGGGTTTAAGTTGGGGAGAGTTGTTAGTTACCAAATTGTGTTAATATTTAGGGTAATTTTTGGTAACTTTCAAGTCTTTTTATGCAAAGTATTAGTATTTCATTTTCATTTGGTATATATATTCGTATATTTATTTTATCATCGAATAGTTCTTATCTTTGCAATTTTTGTTGAAATTTGTAGTTTTGCTGGATAGATGGAAGCTTGAACCATGGAAAATTATTATAAGACATTTCAAGACCAAAAGCTAGGAATTCAGGAAAAAAGGTAGCGCGCTAAGCACGGTAGTATCGCGCTAAGTGCGGTTTTGAGGAAAAGATGGAAGTTCTAGCAGAAACTTTCATGCTAAGCCCGGTTTAGAGCCCGCTTAGCGCGGTTGGGCGGTTTAACTTTTTTTGGGATAGCGCGCTTAGCCGGCTTCATGGCGCTAAGCGCGGTCTGTGAATTTCTGTTTTTCTATTTAAGGAACAAAACATATATTGTGAGGGGTTACATCATTTTGAGAGCTAAGAAACCCTAATTTTAGTATTTCAACATATAATCGAAGAATCGGAGCATTGATCATCGAGAAATCACCATTGATGCTTGCTATTCTTCCTTCCTTCTTGTGCAAGCTACCATGTCAATAGATAGCTAAACACTTTTGGTGTCAAGGCTTTGATGTAATCTTCCTTACCTTTTGTATGTTTTTCTTATGAATATTGTGTATGTACAAGTTATTAATCAATATAGATGATCTAGTTTGTTTATTCTTGAATTTCTATGGTTTAAATGTTTGTGAAATACAATATTTCAATCTTGATCTAACTCTATCATCTATCAAACATTAAGTCTAGACATAGAATTAATGGTTGATAATCACTTTGTATCGGTTTATAAATGTTATTTGTATTGTTCAATCGGTTGAGAAATCGTTGGTTGAATAATAAGGTAAATCTTGCTATAACGTTGCGGAAACGAACGGTATAGACGAACGATACGTGAAGTATTGGTTGATAACGAATTCATACGTATGTTTGTAGGAAGACATACAATTTTAGGTCGACTTAATCAAGTCTTGATACTTTTCTTTAACCTTAGAACTTTCCTATGTTTAATCTTTGCTACCAAAATTGTGAATGATCTTCTACCAAACCAAACCCAAAGTAACTTTAACTCAAGACAACATAAACTATAGAACGATGGTGATATCACACCAATCCCTGTGGAAACAATAAACTAAAAGTACTCCAATATACTTTCAACAATGGCTGTAATATATATTTGGACTTTGTAATGGGGAACTCTTGAACGTATAAATGATTTTTTCTTTCAAATCAACTTGAATTCTCCTTTTCTTTCATTTTGGTCCTTGGTGAACTTCAATTTCTTCTTGAATAAAGCAAGCAATGTTTCCTCTCGTGCAACACACTTCTACTGTAACGAAATTACAATTTGAATGCTTTGAATTTGAATTTCATATTTCTATTCTTCTCTAATTTTTCCCCCAGTTTTGTATCCAAAAAGTAAATTCTTCTCATTTTCCATGTGCTTCATTTGAAATAAAAAAAATTGAAATTCGCATACTTGAATAAGATAAAAGTGATTCAATTCGATGCCAACTCCAAATTCATATAAGGACTCTTGAATAAAATTCAAAGCTTTTGAGTGAAATCTGATAGAATGACTTGCACCGCAAGAGAAAACCCTAATGCCCTTTTGGATGAATATTCGATGAAGAAAGAAGTCCACCATAAACCTGAATCAAAATCCTAATTCCATAAATCAATGCTTGAAGAAAGAACCAGATGAAATCAACCTGATTTGATATTTACACCTCAAGCCACTATGAAACCCTAGCTTGCACGGTCCTTGATCCCATTGCCCAATTTATTGGTTAATGATGCATGAGTTATGTTAATGTCCTAATGAAAATATGCACATGAATGCAAAAGCATAAGCTAGTTAGTAGTGAAATTAGAAGGACAACTTTTGGGGTGCAACACAAACCTCTCTAAATTTAGTGATTTTCTTCATATTCATCTTGCTCTGCTTCTTCTTTTAACCTCACCTTTCCTTGAGTCATATCATCAAACACATGGCGTGATTGCTTAACACCACCTTAATTCACATACAAATTGATCGAATCAGTGTTCTCATGGCTCAAATTGATAAACCACATGGCTCTTCTTCTTGCTCAACATTTTTTTAAAATATAAACATCATCTTCCTCAAGTTCTCTTTCGTGAAACCAATTATTCTTGAAAATTAATATTTCTTCTATTTGAAATCTAATATTCTACACACCAAGAAAAACATAGTCATTACCTCTTTGAATCATGAATGTCGCATCACTGTGTTTCTTTTTTGTTGAGTTGTTACCATTAATGCCGATAATCACTATGATAGGGAAAATACATTTATAAGTATCCCGTAGTGGTCACAGTTAATCCTATTTAATTAGAAAATACTTTTTTTTTTGCCAATAACGGGTTATGCTGACAAGGGATTTAACTCGCTTCTTAGCTTTGTGAAATTCGTGCAACAAAACTATCACTTCAAAAAATGCGCATGAATTGCGGGGGTTATTATTCTAATTTGAGGGGAATTTTGACCTTTGCAAATTGTTTTGCAGGAGTTATAAAACACTACAACACGGAAGGGCTTTAAAAGCGCTTTTTTTGGCCTTTAACAGCGCTTTAAAGCGCTGCCAAAGCCAGCGCTGGCGTAGGCTACGAAAGCGCCTTTAAAAGCGCTCTGGTAGACCCCCCTATAAGAGCGCTTTTTCCAGAAAAAGCGCTCTGGTAGACCCCCCTACAAGAGCGCTTTTTCTGGAAAAAGCGCTCTGGTAGACCCCCTATAAGAGCGCTTTTTCTGGAAAAAGCGCTCTGGTAGCCCCCCCTACTAGAGCGCTTTTCCAGAAGCGCTTTGGTAGGTTGATTTTTTTTTCTTTTTATTTGATCTTTGGTTGCGCTTTTTGTAAAAAAGCGCTTTAGTAGGGGGACCTTTAAGAGCGCTTTTTAAAAGCGCTGTCGTTGCTAAATGAGATATTTTAAAGTGCAGCCTATAATTTCAGCCTCCCAGATCGACCTGTAATATTTTCGACCTGTAATATGTTTTCAACCTGTAATATTTTCGACCTGTAATATATTTTCGACGATATTATTTCAGCCACCAGTAAGACAATATATATACTATTATAATACCATTATAATATCCAAAATTATATATATATATATATACATCATTACAACATCAATAATATTATAGTTCAAATCGACACAAATCCTACATGAAAAATTGCTTAATATAAAATTGACACAAATCTTCTTTGATTTCTTCCAACTTAAGCTTCGGGTACGCAGCAGCACGGAATTCGTCAAGGTACTACAAAACAAAAACATAATATGAATGATATATTTAGTTAAATGTAGTAAATTATATGAAATTATCTTAAGTTATAAATTCATACCGTGAGCGGAATCTCTAATTGATTCGCCTGAAGGATTTCTTTCATATACCTCAAAACAAAGTATCCGCAATCGTAACTGTTTCGCTGTTGCGGACACTACATAGAAAAACAAATAAGATTCTATAGTTGTCTTGTTTTATCAAGTAGCATAAATATTATAAGCAAAATTGTGAAAAATAATGTACCTGCACTTGGATCCATGTAATGTTGTTTGATTTAGTCCGGGATACCTGTGCGTCCAGTTGACTTCGGAACACTTGTATTGATCTAATTAACAAATATATAAAAGCATATGTTTAGATCAATATCACAAATAAGTAAATATATATATATACACGAATATATATTTAGAACGATCTCACTTACAAATCAACGATGTCCTTCATAGCCGGATAATTGGTCCATTCACCATTTACCGAATTCAGATAATACACGACTTCTCTTATAGGGTTGATGGCAAGCAGCAACCAGTGTGCTCTATAAATTAAAACAATAGGTTATATGAAAATTTTGCTATACACAAAAGAAACAGAGATTAGATGTACCAAGAATGAGAAACTAACCCTACTGGTCGGGTATTATACGCCCAAAGATGCAGACTTTCTGTATTGCCGGTGGACATGAATCTATCGACTAAGTACTGTCTAACTGATTCCGGTTCCGAAGCAATTGTCATTCCCCTGCAATGGGCGGAAGACACGAAACGGAATCTGTTAGACAATGCAATCCCGCGCAACACTCTGTCATACAACAACCTTAAATAAAAACATAATAAACATTAGATTATTTTCATTGAAATGTGTAAATAAATTATATTGTGGGACTAATTAAATAATATATCGGATGAGTGAATATTACCGGATGTATGAGTGCATATTACCGACGCCTAGTTGATCATGCCTAAAAATCTCTTCCAAGTCATCAATTGTAATATGTGACTTGAATTCAATACCGAAGACACTTTCATCCATATTGATTTCACGTAAAGCACCATCTTTCAAATCGGACATATCAACCATTGTTGCGAGTGTCGACCGGTATCGAGGCACAAAAGCACCGCCTTTTTTTGCCGCTTGCTTCGGAGGACCAGTGGGTGGTACGCTACGAGCCTGCTGCGTCACTTGTTGTGACTCCCGAGGGGATGCCTAAAAATCATATAAGTTAGGTAAAATCATGCAGATTTAGATTCAGATTATATATTAACACTTTAAATGTACCTCTTTTAGTGATGCAACAGACACCTCCTCCTGTAAAATCCCTTTACCCTTAATTGCGGGTTTTATAGGAGCAGTCTAAAATTAAAATGTAAAAAATAATTAATAAACGGTTTAGAATTGACATTCAAAAACTAAATGATTCATAATCGTTTTCAATATACCTCATCACTAATGGTAATGAGCTCCGAGGGCCATGCAACAAATGATCCTATTGCATCTCGCAGCAATGTCGTCTCTGAGACCATGTCAGGTACCGGTAGCATCGCATCATTATCTAATACAACATCCACCGATACTTTCAGGTGTCCATCCGGGAGCGGCCATGCAACAAATGATCCTATTGCATCTCGCAGCAATGTCGTCTCTGAGACCATGTCAGGTACCGGTAGCATCGCATCATTAAAACTGCCGCTTATATGATTCCCACAATTTATCTGCGGGACTTTGAGTGACTGCGAGCAAAATAAACTAGGGCTGATAGTTTGTGGGGGTTAATAACCCCCAAAAAAATATTCAAAACATGTAAAAAAATAATAATCATATTAATTAAACTTTTGTATAAAAAGAACAAATTAATCATTATATTAATAAAATATAGGCTTAAATGACTTTTGGTCCCTTGTTTTGATACTTTTTAACTTTTAGTCCCTTCATTTTAAAACCCAGTTTTTTGGTCCTTAACTTTAGTGCTCTTGGAATTTTGTTGGTCCCCCTCCAAATTTAAACATGTGGCCTCTTCATTAATGACGTGGTACTGTAAAAATAGAGCCAATTCAGATTTTATTTTATTTTTAATTGAAATTAGTTGTTTTTTATTTTGTAAATTATTAAAATAATTATTAAATAAAAATAACGTTTATAATTCATAATTATATCTTCATCTTCTCGAATTCAATCCCTTTTCCAAACTGAAATTAAAATTGATCAATCCCGAAGAGTTGAAGTTGAACCAATAAATTTTACAACGTTGACGTTGAACCGATAAATTTCGCAATATTGAAGTAGAACCGATAAATAAAAACTTAAAAGATAATTAGTAAATAAAACAAACATTTTATCGCTACTGCAAAAAATGGATCAGAGTCGCCACTAATATATTTATCCCATCGAGGGAAAGGAATACCAGGGAACCTAACTCGAACAAGAACAAGGTCTTTCAACCAGAGAACAGGGTACGGGAGTCGGTTACGCAAGGGGAAGGTGCTAGCACCCCTCGCGGCCATCGTACTCGATGGTATCCACCTATGTTTGTTTCTATCTAAAGGGTGTATCTATACTAATGCAATGCATGATTAAACCTAAAGTTTTTTAATAATTATTGTGCTCGCTAGAGTTGCCTCTATGCCTACGTATCCTCTTAAGAAGAATCAGAGCGCCGTAGTTTTGCTCAAGATTTTCTATGTTTTTTTATTGTTTGTTGGTATTTTTTAGTGAACAGTTACATCACGCTCCGCCGCTCGACCTTTGGAGACTCACGCTGGGATTGGAGTGGAAGTAACATGCTCTTAAAAGCAAAACAAAAGTATGTCGAGCGTTTCGAGTGACCCTTAACCAAGGAAGACTCAATCAACTCTTGGTTTGTGTTTTTTAAGTTTAGGAATCTCCACTTAAGTGATCCCCTTAAACAAGAGGGACGAGAGCTTCCATTCCTTTTTATTAACTTTCAACCTTTATTAATGTTTTATGGTGTTTTATTGGTTTTTTGTTTGTTATGCAAAAGGGGAACATACATTTCTAACCTAATACTAACATACAAATGGCCCTAAGGTCAAGGATAAGGGATCTCTACCTATATTATCATGCATAGACTATAGCCTAAGTTGTTCTATGTGACTAATCTTAATGAAGATTGAAGTCACCGCCCTAAGGGAACATGGTAAGCATATAGTAAGAGATAAGCAAAAGCAACAAGCAAGGTAGGTGACTTAATGAAGTCCCAAACCAAGTCTACTCCTAAGAGAGACTACACACAATGAATCCCAAGAGAAAACAATCCACAAAAGGTGGAGAAAGAACAAACAATCGTCGCCTCTTAAACTAACAATAATCAAAGTGTGAAAGAAGAGGCAAAGCATAAGAAAGAGGGAAGGAAGCCCTAGGGCAGTAGCAAACCCAAGAAATTAGTGTCCTAAGTCAAACACAAAAGCATCATGGCATCACACGAAAGTATTCACAAGAAGTTACCAAAGTATCGCTTGAATCGTTACTTAACAATTAGCGAACAAACATCAATTAATCGAAACAAAAAGAAAATGAACACATGAACTAAGCTTGGATTCAGTAGCATATTAATTCATTTATAGGTCCAAGAACTTATACCAATTCTTGTTAGTCAATTAGCTTGGAACAACACAAAGTTTGAACAAAAACTAGACAAAACTAGGTCAAACTAACTAAATGATTTCAAATTGTGAACGAAGTTAAAAAAAATCATGGAAAAATGATGGAAGTCAGTAGTGAACAGCCCCTAATAGGTGTTTAAACAATCATGGATTCAAGTCAAGAAGTCTCATACAAAATTATAGGTCATTTGGACAAGTTATGATACAATCGCTAACTAAAAGCAAGTTATTTACATGTAAGAAAGGAAATTCGAGCAAAGCATGAAAGGATGACTTAAAATTCACAAATCAGGTATTAAAAACTCTTAACCAATCCTAGAAATGTCCTCGAAAATTATTAAAAGCATTGCATAGGTGCATCATCCCTTATGGGCAAAAACAAACTACAATCGTACATAAACGCACAATAATCGAATGCTAAAGGAACTATCCTAAAAACCATACTAAAATTTAGAATCAGAACTTCCTCTTTGATATATGGCATCCTATATATCTCTACTGAATGTACACCAAAAGGAATGGAAAAAAATCAGTTTGCAAGTTATTCAATCAAGCCTAAATGCATAAGGTACCTTAACCGAAACAAAATCGACTACACTTTAGAAAATAGTCCATTAAAAATACCAAGATAAGTCCTAAAATTCTTAGAAAAATATTACAATTGTCTAAACACATTAAGGAATCTAAAACATATTTTTATTTGTTTTTTTACTTCAATGGAAACTGGATTATGAATCAAAAGTTACGAAGAAAATCAAAATGGCAACTAAAAGAAATTGGAACACACTGGGGTGTAAAAGCAAAATCTGGCCTGAACTAATCCTTTTATAACTAGCGCTTGGGCCCAAATACGGGGGGTGTTGAAAGCACAGCGCCTGGTCCCAGTTCACGTTCAATCCATTCTCTTTTATTCCACATTCTTATTTCATTCAGTATGTGTAATTATTCTATGGTTTCTTTATGTGGTTTTTTAACATTTAACAACGTGACATGAAAATATCCCAATAGTGTATCAATTGGTCCTCTGAGTTTTAAGTATAATAGGACAAAAAGGAGATGAGGACCAATCACGTGCCAACAAGTCATAGACCAATGATGATAATAAAACAAAAAGAGCCAAAAGTATAGGAAAGTTGACCAATAACAATCTGCCACGCAGACAAACCCTAAAACGAACCATGGACAAACTCAGAAGCCGGAGCTACACTCCGGTCATCTTCCCCGTTCAACTCCTTCGCCGGAGTCATCTCAAACCGCCCAGAAAACATGAAACCAAACCTTACTCCACTCGGAATTTGACACTGAATCTAAATCCGCGCTCCATTTTTACCAAATCTTCTTCTATCCTCTAAACAGAACCACACTTCTAAAACCCTAACCTCATAAACTTCACCAAAATCATCAATGTGCATATCAATCCAATCATTGTCACGCGTAGATTTCAAACATGTGAATTAAACGTTCAAACCAGCATCATTTCGCACAAACAGACATCAAACTTCAAGATCCAAAACCTTTACATAGAATGCAACACATACTTGAAAACATGGTGGTTCTAATTTTCCTAACCCAAATCCCTGATGATGGGAGTACCAGTCCTATACATGTTTCTAATGCGAAGGAAAAGAATCACTTACTTGGAAAGATCCTGAGCAAAATCTTCGGGGAGAATTTGTATTCCTTAAGCTTCTTTGATTTTAGAGATGATGCTGATGATTGTGTTGCTTGCAATGATGATATTCGAGGTTGATTCAATATACATTTCTAAGAAGATTCGGTGATGATGCTTTGGAAAAGGGATTCAGCGATGATGGATCTTGAAGATGAAACGATGATGGTGTGGAGAGTTGTTATGGTGGTTGCAAGATGATGAAGATCAATGAAGGTTGAGAGTTTGGCGATGGAGATCCATGGAGGATGAAGAGTTGTGTTTCGGTTATGGAGTTTGTTAGAGGTTTGTAACAAACTCTTTGAGAGGGAGAAAGTTGAGAGAGATGAGAGAGTGAAGGTTTCTGAAGCTGGAGAGAAAGAAAAAATGAAGCGCACCCCCTCTATTTGTGAATGTGAACTTTTGTTTTATATGTGAGTGTATTGTTGTATGGTGTGAAGTGATGTAGTAGATCTTTTTTTCTCTCACAAACTTAGTGAACAAGGAGTGTATATTTGGAGTAAGTTGAATGTATGCTTTTATGTATTCAGAATTGTGCATGGCTTTAATATGGCAAGAATTGATGTGAAACCATGTTGGGCCTTATGTGTGTTTGCTGCAGCCTTATGCGTGTGAATCCTTGCCCAATACCAGCTCAGTTTTTATCTTCATATACTCCACTTTAACACATCATAACTTGACAACCACACAACCAGTGATCACGATTTTGGTGTCCCTGCAAAGAGGATCTATAGTGGAGTCCATTTGGTCTTGATGTCCCATTGAGATAAAGCTTGTATCCCCCTCAAAAATGCAATGAAACATGACAATGCATGACTGCCTTGTGTTCATGCGTGCGCCCTACTCTTGCCCAGCCTATATGCCATATCCGTGTGTGAGACTTTGAATTTTGTCAGTAATTCAAATATTTTTGAGGTGATTTTCCAAAGCTTGAGTGTTTCAACTTGTGGATGTATGGTAGGATATTGTTTTTGAAGTGTATCATTCAAGGTACTCATTTATCGCTTTCTATAGCATAACATGTTTAGGAAACTTTTCATTTGTACAATTACCATACCATTCATTCTTTTGCATTACTTGCTTGTTGATTGAATCACTTTAGTTCCCAAACCATAAGTGTGGGGAAGCTTCCATTGTTTACATATGCTGGAGGTCACAATCTTTGTTTTAACTGGATTTTATTATGCTTAATCTTTTGTTTATGTTGATTTTATGAAAGCATGAAAAGGATCAAGGCATTCTGTTTCGTTTTGAGCACAACCACCATAACCAAATAGTCAATTCACCTTGTGAATGTGTGATCATTTGTTAACCCTTTTGAGCTTTTTGTCAATGTCCATGTTGTTTTTTCTAAATGCTTATCTTTGAGTGTTTAGTTCTCATTTTTGCATGGATGATTGATTCTTTGTTTTCTTGAACCCTCAACTATGATTTTTGGTATGAATTTTTACCTTACCTTAGAAAGTAGGGAGTATTCACATGATGATGTGGTTGAATTCAAGTTGGGGAGATAAATGGTTGCTACTTATGTGGTTGTTGCTATGAGGTTGAAAAGAAAGAAAAAGATAAAAAAAGTGAAAAAGAAAAAAATGTGAAAAGAAAAGAAAAGAAAAAGGAGAAAAAGTTTTGAAAAAGAAAAAGAAAAGAGAAATGAATAATTGTGCTAATAAGTATTGTGATTGGTTTGAGAAACTTGTGGTTAAGGAAGAAGTTTAATCGAGATTTTGTTGTTTGAATCGTTGGTGGATTGATCACTCCATTAGGTTTAGGCAAGTTTTTGTTTCGATTAGCCTTAGGACATATCCCTTGTTTGTTAACCAAGCCACATTACAACCTTGAAAAGCCCTTGTGATATTGCTTTTGTATTTTCAATGTGATTTTTGGATGAATGCAGAATTTAATCTTTTGTTTGCAAGATTGTTGGATGAGTGTTAAAAGTCCTTCACCTTTGTGTGTTCTTCATCCATTGATGAAGTTTTGCTAGGTGTGATTCATGATGTGAGCATGTATTGTGTTAGAATGTTTTGTATGCTTTTTGTGCTTAGGATTCGTTTCGTTTATATGTTGTCGTTGTAGGATAGTGGTAAGTACTTACTTTGTTTATACGTTTTTGTGTTGAACCATACATTTGTTTTTGGTTTTTCTAAACTTGTTGATTCACAATTCTTTGGTTTATTACTTTCAATTCTTTGATTTATTTGACATTGTTTGAGGACAAAAGAAGTTTCAAGTTGGGGAGAATTTGATAAGAGCCAAAATGTACTTATTTTGTGTATGTAAATAGTGGCACTTATCGATACTTTTGTTAATACCGTTTGAATAATTCCCTGTTTTGTGTATAAATACGTATACTTTGTGAATAGTTGTATTTTCATATACTTTTATACCATTTGATAGTTTTTCCTTTGTTTTTATAGGTATTCATGCTTATTGGAGCCTTGAGGAATAAAGTGTCAAAGGCACGGCTTCGATTTCGCAGTTTTGGTGCAAGCCCGCTTAGCCACCGTCAAGCGGACTTCCATAGGCTCAAAATAAGGATGACCAAAATCATAATTTTGGTTTCCATTATTTCATTATTGGATATATAATTGAATAAGCTTTCCAACGCTTCGAACTGGGCGCAATTCGGAGTTACGGTTCTCAACTTATTGCGAAAACAAGATTTCACTTTTGCTGTCACCCGCTAAGCGGAGCAGATCTCGCTGAGCGACCATGGCAGATAGCAGCTCGTTAAATAGGGGTAAAAATCATATTTTTAGGTTATGGTTTTGGGGTATTTGTTCCCAACTCCATCAACCTTCATTTTTTGGATAGATTAGCTTATAAAACAACTTCGGAGGTTGCATTTGGATGACTGGGGGTGGATTGAGCGTCGAACGGAGCTGACAAACCGGGAGATTTTCGGTTCATTTCTCTTCTTCTTTGTATATTTCTCTTTGTTTGGGTTTTGTATATGATTTTACTTTGAACTCATGTATATTTGTTGATTATGGCGTTATATAAAACTTGCTTTACAAATCTATGTTGATTGTTGTGTTAGATCTTCGCTCTGTGCTCAGGATTTGGGTTGCTTTAGAGATAAACTTCTTGAATCCTTATCTAGGATGATTATCTGTTAGTTTCTGAACTCTAGAGATAGATTTAGAGCTAACAATCACTGTGGGTATCTGTTCTTAATGCTTTCGTGTTTGAGCGGCGCGCGAGAGATCGCCGACGCGAGATTACGGATGTTCTCGCATTTTTGCGTTAGAGATAACCTTGGTTGTGAGTTGATCTCGAAGGTGCTCCAGAGATGGACACTGATGTGAGAGATACGTGATAATATAGACGAGTATCGTAGGTTGAATATAACTGGTCGATAAGTTTAAGTTTGTGATAAGTAGATTATATACAAAGCTTGATAAGTCTTATCTTTCCGAAGAATTAATTCTTTTCTGTTCATATATTTTACTTTTGCGTACTTATACTTTTGTCATTCAAACTCGACTTCAAAACCATTGAAACTGTTGAATGACATTCTCACCATCTCTGAGGACGATAATTCCCGGATCAATATTTCCAAATTTTTTTTGTTGCTTGCTCTATACTGCATTCAACACTCGTCATTCACTGGGTGATCACATAGAATGGTGAAATTCATCATACTACAAGCAAATCTTATCACACGGTAAAATTCATCATACTACAAGCACACAATCAAAATGATTAGGTATAAAACATAATTCGTATGAAACAACAGTAATACTGCTTTTGAAATAAGATACGCTATTGATAATAGTCTCACACCACACTTCGAGGTTACACATGTATTCAAACCATATGTCTAATATACACTTTGACTATAGCAACATACATCATTTTGTGAAATGTTACCACAGGTGTATGAGATACATAAACCCAGCATCCACTACAAGAAAAAACGTTATCAGCCACGGGGTGTTGTGACGTGATTTTCATGTGGAAAAAAATAGAAGTTGTGACGTGATTATCACGTCACAACGTGTTTATAATATTAAAAAATAAGTTAGCACAGGGGGAGAGTAAAAAAAATTAAAAAAAATGTTGTGACGTGTTTTACACGTCACAATTTTAAAAAATAAAATTCAAATAATTAAGGCATCAGATTTACACATTGGGGGGAAGTTTGAATATTTCAAAATTCATGTTGTGACGTGAAAATCACGTCGCAACTTAAAATTGCAAAAATCAAAAAACATTTCAAATAAAATTGACGGACAAGCAACACACTGGGTGACGTGTATTACACGTCACAATTTCAAAAAATAAAATTAAAAAATTTAAGGCATCAGATTTACACATTGGGGGAAGTTTGAATATTTCAAAATTCAAGTTGTGATGTGAAAATGACGTCGCAACTTAAAATTGCAAAAATTAAAAAACTTTTCAAAAAAAAAAGTATTTTTAGTGACGTGATTTTCATGTCACAAATTAGTGACATGAATATCACGTCGCAACATGCTAATTTTAAACTAAAATAAAATAAAAAACAGTTGTTTAGTGACATGATTTTTACATCATTAAATTCATGCTTTTACTCTACACTCTGTCATGCCTGCTACAATTGAAAAGCGGTTGATATATGTGCAGAATGTTGCGACGTGATTTTCACGTCACAAATTAGTGATGTGAAAATCAAGTTACTAATGAGTTGCCACACGCTCCCCTGTGACGTATACATTCACGCTCTAAGAAGATGTGAAACTCCATTGAAGGAGTAGAAAACATACACGAATGAAGGAGAAAGAGAGAGAGAGAGCAAAAAGAGTCTTGATTGAAGAAGTTAGTTACAATCTACAAACTATATATCAACTAACTGTAACTAACAAAAGGAGTCACTACTACAATGCATGAGAGTGCATGTTAAGATAGTAAACCCTCACTTAACTACATGCAACATGAGTTATTCTTTTTCATGCAACTTGGAGTCTACTACTATTAATACCCCATCACAAGCTTGAGGTTGGTAAATATCCACCAAGCCAAGCTTGCCCAAACAATAAGCAAAGGGACGTGGACCAAGTGCTTTCGTAAAAACATTAGCGGCTTGATCATGAGAACGAACTAGAAGTAGGCGCATCACACCAGCCTGAAGCTTCTCACGAACTAAATGGCAATTGATATCAAGGTGTTTCGGCCTTTCATGAAACACCGAATTGGAGGAAATTTGTATGGCGCTTTGATTATCGTAATACAAAACTGGAATTTTAGATGGATGTTGTTGAAGATCATGTAACAGGAAACACATCCACTGAAGCTCACGAGTCGCATATGCTAAAACTCGATATTCAACTTCTATGGAGGAGCAGCTAACAGTTGATTGTTTCTTGGATTTCCAAGACACTAATGATTTTCCAGTGAAAAAACAATATCCTGAAATAGAACTTCTGGTTTCAACACAACCACCCCAGTCAGCATCATTGAATCCCAAGATTTGTAAGTGAGATGAAGAGGATAGAAGAGTACCACGTGCGGGAGAATGTTTAAGGTATTTAAGGACACGCAATGCAACTCGAGAGTGTGCTTCAGTGGGAGCACTCATGAATTGGCTCAGTTGTTGCGTGGCAAACTCAATATCACGGCGAGTTGTGGTGAGATATGTTAGAACAAGATTGAGAATCTTTGTTCAGAATCTGGTTTTAATGATAACAAGCATATATTTTGTGAGTAACAATATTATTACTAATGGTTTCATTTAGTGTGCAGATATTATGCTATAAGTCCTTTACAGGATTCATCAGAAACCGACTCATATATGAAATCCAACATCCAGAAGATTGAAGAAGCCAAAATTCATCAGATGTTCTGATTAAGAACATGTAAAACAAGCCCACTCAGAAGAACATACAACTACAACGGTATCGCAAGGAGCTAGATTTCAACAAGACAATCTTCAAAGAGT
Organism: Vicia villosa; assembly: GCF_029867415.1. Classification (NCBI taxonomy): domain Eukaryota; kingdom Viridiplantae; phylum Streptophyta; class Magnoliopsida; order Fabales; family Fabaceae; genus Vicia; species Vicia villosa. The sequence continues at coordinate 189,647,411 of NC_081180.1, forward strand.
TAAACAGAAATATCAACGTTCATATACAACAAGCACAAAATCAGAAAGTACATCAGAAGCTTCAAAGGAAATGAACAAGAAAAATCAGTTACAAGAAGCCTTGCAACATCAGAAGATCACGCACGTTGAAGATCAAAAGTTCTGAAGTTACAACACAATGACATACAAAAGGCAAACAAAAACAGATGTCACATGTGAACCAATGAAGAATCTACAGTTCAGCATACAAATTGAACAAAGCACAAGAACTTAGAATCAAAGGAAAAAGCTTTTACAAACATCATAATTTGAAAAGTGGTTACAACAATTAATTGGAACAACTCCCAAGGTTGATTGAAGAAGCAAGTTTCATACCCCAAAATTTGCCCAACATATTTATCCATATTTCAGTCCATCTGAATTTCAAATGCTCAAAGATACACAAGAAAGAAGCATGCAGTCTCTCTCCTAAACAACAACCTCTAAAATTAGGGTTTCTGATTTAATCAAGGAATTTGAACTCCTGACGCCTCAAGTGGATTCCATGATCTCCCCTATGATTCAAAGTTCCTTCACTCCAAGTTTCAAGTCCTGATTCAAAAGATTGCTCACTCAATGGCGCAAACGATCGATGATCGACTAGTTGACCTAAAAGTCAAAATATGGTCAAACCACAGTCAAAACTTCTGATTTTTGGTGAACATCAACATTTTAATGTTAGATTCATCATTTTATCAAAGGTTGATCATGATTCATCAAGGAGAGTTCAGAGATCATCAAAAGGACAAGTTTCTAAATTAGGGTTTTTAAAGAGAAAGTCAACCCAACTTTGACCAGCCATAACTTTCACATGGAACATCATAATTTTCCCATCCAAAGCTCATTTTTAAGGAAATTGAATCCTCTACAACTTTGTCTCTCACATGCCAAGTCCAAAAATGCTTCATTTGGAAGATATAAGTCGAAACATTACAGGTCCTTCAAGAAGATCGCAAAAAAGTCATCTTTTTGTAAAGAAGTGTACACGAACATGGAAAACTGAATTGAGATGAAACCAAAAGCATCATTTAGAAGACATCTTAAGCTTTCCAAAGAGTCTTATAACACCTTTTTAGGATCAAAATTAAGAGAGATACACATGGTTAAAGTTGAGCAAATTTGGAGAAAGTGCATGAAGCTAACTTTGAGAAAACTTGATTTTTCTTCAAGTGGGCCTCAATATTTGAACTTCCCACGTGGATATAAGCTTATAATAGGCCCATGAATCAATTTTTATTTATCCCATAATTTTATTTCATTTATCTTTGAATTTATTTATTTAAATTTGAAATAAATCAAATTAAATTATGATTAAATATTAAAAGATTATATATTTGATTCATTAAGTCATGGTAAATCTCAAGATCAATCCAAAGGCAAATAAAAACGTGGAAAAGGTTAGAAAATAGATTGAACCAAAAAATAGCAAGCTTTTACTCAAAATCTCAATCAAATTTTCTCACCCTCAAAATATTGGATTTGTTTGATTCTTTCCAAATATATTTGACCTAAAAAGCATCCCTATATATACATAACATTGACACAACGAGTGGGGACAAAAAAAATTGGAAGAGCAAGCTAGGGTTTTGAGTTACAAAATACAAGGAAGCTAGGGCCACCAAGAAGTTTCGTTGCAGCCTTTCTCAAACAAACCTAAGCATTGGATCATCTTTCTGAGGTAAGATAGGGTAAGAACGCACCATTAAACGAGTCCCGTGATTGCTTATAACGCGCGCACAGCATCATTCACGTACATGCATGTTCTAACTTCCCTATCTCGCATATTATTACGTTTCAATTTAAACTAATTGTTTGGTTGAGTCTTATGCATGATTTAGAGAAGATCTGGGCTGTTGGTTTGGAGTTTCAACGCACCTAATGAAAACCACCATGGTTAGGGCATATCATAACTCCACCACGGGTTTCAACATTCTAGGGCTTTTTGTACCAAACAAAAGACACATTCATGATCAGGGGGAAAACTTAAGGCGATCTGGGTTGTTTGTTTTGCGTTTATGGTTTGTTTTTGCAGGTTTGAAGATCGTGATCAATTTGCTACGAAATATATGCAGAATTCGTAGCTAAAATCGCAGTGGATTCGAGGCTATATCGTAGCAAAATTCTGCAATTTTTTTGTTGAAGAAGATGACACATGTGGAGCGTCCCTATTGGCTGGACAACGCGGCGTTGTCTCTCTCCACGCGTGTGACAACGTTATTGGCAGGTCAACATTCAAAGAATTTCCTCTCTCCGTCTCATTGGTCGTTCAACGCAGGAGGGGCCCACTTATGACTATGTTTTACTTTTTCCTTCACTAACATATTTTTCTCGTTTTATATTTATTGATGATGATGTTTAATAGAACATGAAAGCTTAGCTCAGCTGGCAGCGTGAGATATATTGGCGTCCTAACACACCTGGGTTCGAATCCCACCCAGGCAATTTATTTTAACAAACCTTCAATTTGTTGATTGTGTGTGCCCAGGCAATACACGCACACAGTGCACCCTCGCCCATCAGCCACATGATGACATCTCCTTCTGATCAACGCCCAGAATTCCCTAGTGCACCAAAGACCTTCACAAGAGCACCACAACTAATTACAGAGCTAAGTTTTCTTTTTATTTATTTTTTTAATTACATAAGCCTTTTTCTTTTTCTTTATTTATTTCTTTTCTATTTTAATTTTTTTATTTTATTTAAAATATATTTTGTGTTCATGTCCTTTGAACCTATTTAATCGAAGATCCGATTTTTCTTAAGAATAATTGTTTTCTAATATTAAAAATATTATTTGTGGTACATGTTTTTAATCATTAATTATTTTAGGGTAATAATTAAGTTTTGGGCTAATTAAATGTTTTATGCCTTTAAACCCTGATTTTATTCTAACTATTTTTCATGATCACTAATCACTGTTATTGGTAGGTGTTATCCACTAACGCACTTTTAAGCCTTATAAACCCTTTTTGGTCACAATAAGTTTTCTTTTTAGGGTTTATAGATCTTTAATCAAATTAAGGTTTGTAGATCATTCATACACTAAAAGTTCTTTTCTTTTGTGCAAATTTTCAGGGTTAATCAAGATCATTCAGCCACGCGCTACCAGATCAAAAAGGCTAAGTTTTCTAATTTCTCTTGTTTAAATATCATTTTATTTTTATTTTATTCTGCCTTTTAATAGGGTTTGCCTCCATAGCCATTAAATCTGTAATACACTAACCCACTATTATTTTCCTATTAATTTTCAGAATTGATCGAGGGTTCGAGGAAGATCAAGGCATTCAAGAATTTTTGTTAATTATTGTTCTCTCTTATTTTTTGCCTTAATTTCCCCATCCTTTTGCCTTAATTTCCCCCATCCCCGCAGGTGTTTATTGTAATAGCGTAGGTTTTAATTCTTGCCTTTAATTTTTGCCATTTTAACTGCGTGGTTAGTAATCTTAGGGAGTGCAAGCCTTTAACAGAATTAGATAAATAATTATAAGATAAATATCTGAATTAACCACATGATTGTGTCACACACACACACACCTTTAGGGTAATCTCTCTCGTTGCCTGTTGCCTTATTGGTTGCCTTGTTGCCTTACTTTAAAATAGTCAAAGTCCCTCGATTCCGAGGATACCTAAAGCAATGTTGCCTGTTGCCTTCAAAGTTATTGAAACTCCCCCGAGATTGCCTTCTTATACATAATAATTGTCCCTATTGCTAAGGTATCCTCGCATGATGCCTAAAAAGATAAAATGACTATTATATCCTCCCCTCAGACTACCTGCCCTCTTTATGGCATGGGACACTCTTATGGCGAACGATTATTCTCGATGACCCTTAAAAAATCCAATTGAAAGACTTCCTGCCCTCTTATGGTATGGATAGACCCTTTCGTCCGAAAAGCTAAAAGAACGATTTTTCAAACTTAGGGTAGTTGCTACTAATTGCTTGCTCTAAATTCAAAACTCTTTTCCCACTCTTTTCAAATCAAATTCAAAAAGACTACGCTTATTTACAAGCTAAAGTTCTTCTTCGAAAATCTTTTCAAACATTTCAAGCAAAGTGAGCTAAGCAATTAAGAGCCCATGGATAACCATGGATACAAAGGATGCCTTACACCTTCCCTTTGTATAACTTACCCCCCGAACTCAAAATCTTTTCAAAAGGTCTTTTCCTGTTCTTTTAGCCTTTCTATAAATTGGATAAAATAAAAGTCGGTGGCGACTCTTGCTATCCGCACATTTCGAATAAAAGTCAGTTCACCGTATTACAGAACTGGCGACTCTGCTGGGGATGCTTTCGAATAAAAGAGGGGTTAACTTAGAGCTAGGATCATTTTAAATTTGTTTGACTTGTTTGCTTTATCTTTAAAGGCTGTTTTGGGTATTCTACTGATTGAAAGTCCCTACACCCGGATCTAGTGTACCTTAGGTATGTGGCATGAGACCAGGGAGGCTGTACGACATCTATCGTTATGGTTGAACTAGTGGCCACCGTTAGTGCGACATTTGGTTTGTCCTGATGGCCCTTGAATATGATCGAGGAGACATTTGGCTACCGCGTGGTGTCATAAGCACTAATTCGCCCTTAGAACCCTAGTTGAATTTGACTTTGGCCTATAGGAAGTAGCGAGATAGCTGGCTTTGGATTCCTGACTGAAGCCGGTTGATACTCGATGCTACACTCATTGAGATTGGACTCTAGGGATGCTTTTGGCTGGCCGATCGAGTGCCATGTTGAGACAATGCCCGCGAGAAAGATCAGGGATATGAGCACCATATAACCCGGTTACTATTCTAGGACAGGTTGAACCAACTTAACTTCAGTGGGGAGGGTACGTACCTACGAACTTCATGCAAGCCCCCAAACCTAAGGACACTTGTGTGACTTGCTTGTGTGTGCTACTAACCCTTTCGTTTCTTGCAGGTTTTTCTTGTAGGACTTGTTTGTCCTTATCACCTTATGTTTTGCCTGATGCATTGCATCCGCATAACATCATGACATCATGACATCATAACATTACATGTTAACTAACCTTTCAAGGATCTTATGAATTTAGGGCGCACAATTTTAGGTGCTCTTATCAAGGACTGAATTCCCAATCAAGGGGCAGGAGGATTTACTTTCCTCTAGCCATTTGCCTTCCGAATCAGAGACACTATACCTATTGAGGGGCAAGAGGATTTATTTTCCTCTAGCCATATACTTTCAAATTCAGAGGTATCCCGAATCAGAGGCTATGACCCACTGGATATGGTGAGCGTGATTCCCATAGAAGAACATCCAAGAATCAGAGTTCTTCAAACGAAGACGCGACTAGATCATTTTCTAATGTTGTTAACTAAATTCCTAAAGATCCTTGAAAACATTGCATCTGCATTCATAACATCGCATAACAGGTTTCTACAACAGGTCTCTCATCTTCTCTCGCTGTTTATTTCAGCGTCATGGATCTCGAGCAATCAGTCAAAAATCTTCAGGTTCAGAACAACAAGTTCCGAGAGATGATCCTTAACTTGGCCAAGGGGCAAGATGAATTGAAGGCACTTCTGATCGAGAAGGAAAAGAATCAACATCAGCATCAAGGTAGTAAAGATAATCGCAAATCCAAACCTAAGCGGTTATTTACTCCATTGCACATGCCGTTGTCTCAAGTTCTGCAACAACTGCTCAATCAGAACTTGATAACACTATTGCCTCCATATTCAGTTCCTACAAATCCTGCTCCTGGGTACAAGTATAATGCAAGATGTGCTTATCATTCGAACAGCCCTGGTCATGATACTGAAGATTGTGGACCGTTGAAGCATAGGATTCAAGACTTAATTGACGACGAGATCATTAACTTCAAATCACCTGAGAAGCCTCATATGGCTAATGTTATGTACAATCACAAAGGTCGCAATGAACGCGACCTACCTATTGAAGCAGTTCCACAACAACGGAACAAGCCAGGTGCACCTAGGCGTCAGTTTACAAAGATCAATATGTCGCTGGCTCAGGTATTGCAACATCTGCTGAAGGCAAATTTGATTACTGTAAGGGATCCTCCATTGAAGCCCAACACTTCCGCTCCTGGCTATAAACCCAATGCGAGGTGCGCTTATCATTCCAATAGCCCTGGCCATGATACGAATGATTGTTGGTCATTGAAGAATAAGATCCAAGATATGATTGATGCTCGGGAAATCGAATTCAACCCTCCCAAGACTCCTGTAGTGATCACTGCTCCCATGCCTAATCACGACAAGATTGATTAATGTCTAGAAGGATGGACTTTAAGATTATTAGTTTTACTTTCAGTTACAATTTCTTTTTTCTGTTTGTTTAAACATCCGACTTATGATAGACATTATCTGTTTTAATAATCATCATCAGTGCATTGCATATGTTTGTCTTCAATAAATTATTTCGCTATCACTCATTTTAAATTATGTCTTTACTTTGCATATGTTTTGTGATATTCAACTCCTGCTAAGCTGTAAGCCTTTTAAGGGAGGATGACGAAAACGATACCGCAACCTCATACAATATGCTTTTGAGCGGACTATGCTAACGATGTACAGGCATTGTTTCAATTCTTAAATAGTGGAGATATAAGGATGTTAATCCCTCGTTAACCCCTTTGAGCCTAAGGAGTAGGAGTTTTCTTTCACGTGCAAATTGAAACCTTTTAATCATAACCTGGGGAAGGGTGGTTACTCAGTTAACTTAGTTGTGCCAGTACGCTTTTACACAAATATTGATGGTTTCCCGCAACCATTAAGTCAGGCAGTCAATATCCACCAAAAAGAAAATTTTGTTAAGTCAAAACCTATGAAGGAGACTTATCAAAAATCGAAATGTCCCGCTGACTATAATCTCAAAATAAACAGTTCAGACAAAAGTTAGGGACAACAAAGTCAAAAAGAGGTCACTACAAATCCTCAAAAACATTTCAAAAGAGGTCATTACAAATCCTCGACAAAAGAAAAAAAGAATTACAAAAAGACAGACGACTGCCTGTCCGAATCAACTTCTAGTGCTTCAACCATCAAACAAATGTCAATGTTACGACTTTAAGCTACGCTAAGACTTAAACGCAAAGTTAACTGAGCATAGGATCGAAGAACATCACGAAGATTGGGATGGGTATAAATAAATTTTTGAGCCATTATCCTTTGTTTCTTAATCCGTGAACCAAGCCACGTTACAACCCTTGAAAGTCCTAACTGAAGCATGGTTAGTTTGAAAGCATACTGTCACCAAAAAAGGTATCCTGACTCCTTAAGGTTGACCACAAATGTATAGTTGATATCCTGCTTTTACAAACATCGTGTTTTTACAAATATCAGGTTTTTACATCTCTTGTTTTTAATACTTTTCAAAAACTCAAGACATACATATATATGCATTGCATCTCATGAATACATTATTAAACATATTCTGCTACATAATTTCAAATGTTAGCATCAGAAAGAATCTGCGCAGGGTACGACTAATGACTAAAAGTCATCCCGACAGACAAAACTATTTCAGCAGCAGCATCCCTTATAACTGACTCAGTTAACTAGAAGTCAATGAATGCAAAGGGGCATGACATGCTTTGTCCAATCAATCTGGGGCAATCAAGTCAGGATTCCGAGAATCTCAAGAATGCCAAACAATCAGGGGCATGCACCCGAGTGGGTCTGAAGCTATTTCCCGATCAGTCAGGGGTATCATCCTAAGTTCATGAGTACTAGGGGCATCACCCATAGTACATGCCCGAAGGTCCTCACAAGGCGAATCTCTTCAAATTCCCTACTAGCTGGGGCAAAGCTATGCAAGGCATGTTCGACACTTCGATCAATATTCATTGGTGTTTTCCAATCAATACGAGTCCAGGAATAGCAAGAGCTATAAATCATTGGGGGCAATGTTTAAAGTATTCATTCCTTTCCACAACTCTGGCTTCAACAGGATCATACCTCCACAGAGTAATCATTAAGAAGACATCTTCAAATGCTCTCGTCCCGACAAAGACGTGGCTCCCCAAGCAGAAATCATAAATCCCCAACTGAGCATCTTCAAGACAAGATCAGACAACAAAATCACAAGGACATAGAGATTTATTTTCTCAATCAAGACAACATAAATCGTATTCACATATCATACGTCATCAAAATGTTCATACATTGCATAAATTACTTCATAATAAATTCATACATAACATGCAAGTTTCTCATTTATTTTGAGAGACTCTTCGCATAATACATGCATCATGACATGGCATAAAAAAAACTAACTTTGCCTTTTTCAAGTTACTGCTGCAGTCAAATAAACAACTTCAAAACCCTTCGGATCTAAGTCGATACCTTGGACGGTTCCTTAATGATCTACCTTCGGATCTAAGTCGATACCTTGGACGGTTCCTTAATGATCTACCTTCGGATCTAAGTCGATACCTTGGACGGTTCCTTAATGATCTACCTTCGGATCTAAGTCGATACCTTGGACGGTTCCTTAATGATCTACCTTTGGATCTAAGTCGATACCTTGGACGGTTCCTTAATGATCTACCTTTGGATCTAAGTCGATACCTTGGACGGTTCCTTAATGATCTACCTTCGGATCTAAGCCGATACCTTGGACAGTTCCTTAATGATCTACCTTTGGGTCTAAGTCGATACCTTGGACGGTTCCTTAATGATCTACCTTTGGATCTAAGTCGATACCTTGGACGGTTCCTTAATGATCTACCTTTGGATCTAAGTCGATACCTTGGACGGTTCCTTAATGATCTACCTTAGGGTCTAAGTCGATACCTTGGACGGTTCCTTAATGATCTACCCTCAGATTTAAGTTGATACCTCGGACGGTTCCTTAAACAATCTACCTTCAAATTTAAGTCGATACCTCGGACGGTTCCTTAAACAATCAACTTTTCAGCGGAAACCTCGGACGGTTCCGTAATGATTAAACATTTATAAAGCGGACACCTCGGACGGTTCCACAACGATCAACTTCCAAAATCTAAGAGCGGTAACCTCGGACGGTTCCGTAACGATTATTCTCAAAGATCTAATTCAGTTACTACAAATGGTACTGACACGATCGACTCTCAGAGATCTAATTCTATCATCACAAACGGTGTAGACACGATCATCCTTCCAAGATCTAATTTGGTCGCCACGAACGGTGCAAACACGATCAAGATTCAAAGACATACTTAATCATAACATTTGAATTCAGAAAAGACCACGACGACTGAGTCACGATAATGAAATCACGACAACTGAGTCACGACAAAGAACCACGACAACTGAGTCACGATGATGGAATCACGACAATTGAGTCACGATGATGGAATCACGACAACTGAGTCACGATAATGGAATCACGACAACTGAGTCACGATAAAAGAATCACGACAACTGAGTCACGATAATGGAATCACGACGATAGAGTCACCATAATGGAATCACGACAATAGAGTCACGATAAGGAAGACACGACAAGGAAGTAACGACAATGGAGTCGCGACAATTAAGTCACATATCTAATCCCGGGATTCAGTTCAGAAACAATTTTGACAATAGAGTCACTACAACCAATTCACTTCACACTCCCAAGATCCAGATGGCATCTGTAAGCCCATCTCCAACAACAGTGTATGAGAATTTTGTTTGTTTTGATTTGAGCAAGAAAACTAGGAAGTCTACCCTGAGTTGTAAGGTCTTTATCCTTATTTCCTTTAAAAATCTATCCTTTCACCGGATACAAACAAAAGGTTCGATTTTGTACTCGAAACAGTAGAATTTTGACTTTGATTTTGAAAAGAATGAGAAGGGATTACCTTAAGAGGTGCAAGTGTGATTGTGTTTGTATTCAGATATTTTATCTTTGATGTTAGTGATCTGACGGTTCAATTTTATCTTTGACATACACGCAGTTTATATTTGCTGGAAATTAAAATGCGGAAATGTAAAGTGCGAAAGTAAATCTACGCTATTACATCGATTGTGCAGGAAATGTAAACTAGCCTATTTACATGAATTTGACATCCTATACATTTATCTAGGAATTTTAAATTGCAGGAAAAATAAAAGGCATATTTTTGGATTTTTTATGATTGATTTTAATTATAATTAATGCATGATTAATTAAATTAAAATGAGGGAAAAGATGAAAATAAATTTTAAACCTAAAAATTAAGTTCAAAATATGTTCAAAATATTTGTCAATTAATTTTAAAACAAAACTAATTTTTTTGGAATTTTTGAAAATTGATTTGAAATTGATTAAGCTAATTAATACATAATTATACAAATAATTATACAAATAATTAAAACTCAAAGAGAAAATTATTCAAAATATGTACAAAATTAGTTTATAATATATAAACAATATTTTATATAAAGAACAATTTTTTTTATGATTTTTGATTGGTTAAGAATAATTAAAAAGCAAATATATAAATATATACTAATTAATTATGCAAAATATTGGAATTATGAAGAAAAATAAAATATTTTTATTTCAGAAAATAATATATTATTTTAGAAGTCTAAAAATATTTTTTGTGTATTTTTTGGATTTTTGAAACTATTTTTAATTAATTTAACAAAGAAATTAAAATAAAAATAGAAAATAAAAGGATACTAATCAGATGTGGTATGCATGTGAGGGAACATGATGTAGCTGCATGATCTGGCGCGTTGGATTAGGAGATGGATGGATCAGATGGTGGAAAGCATGAGGGACCATAGCACGTGGAACACCTGCAAAACACTGAATCCAAGGTCAGTTTAAAAAATCACGCGCGCGCCCCAGCCAATCAGAGGACGCCACGCATCATCTTCAACCTTCAGATGGGTTTTTACACCGTTCATTTGCAGGTGGTGTAAAAACTCCAATCTTTTACACCTGGTGATAATAGCGAATACAAGCAAACATGAGTATAAATTTGGCGCGATGCCATGGTTAAGTTCGTATTGTTCACACGAGTTTAATGGTGCTATTTAGAACTTGTAATTTTGCATGGATCATAAAACCCTAAATTTGAAAGTAAGAACCCTAAAATGGTGGTTCCTCGTATAGGTGTCCAAACTTCAATTAAGTTTCCAGAAATGATCTACACCTCAAACCAAATCCAAATATATGTCTACATCTTGCTAAATATGTGTGTGTTATGAGATACAAGTTGATTTTAGTTTGAACAAACCGTGGCTTGTGTAGCTCGATTTGTGAGGTTTCAGAGCTTGCAATTGATTGAGACACGTTCAATGATACTTGAGGATGATGTTTAAGTGTTTAGTTTGAATTGAAACAAGCTGGAAATTAAAATTCGAATTTTAAATTTCCTTGAAAGAAAACAAGTGATTACAAGTATGTTACACACTATGCTTAGGTTCTCATTTCTGTCTCCCTTGATTGTGAAGTGTTATAGCCTTTATATAGACTATGTTGTGCTTAGAATTGAAGCCAAGAAGCATCTAGTTGCCTTTGTGGAATTCTTGATTTTTTTATATTAAAAACCTTTGAATTATTGACCAAGTCTTCTTCTCTTCAATGCTCTTGCCTTGCTCTTCAATTCTCTGCAGAAAATCAGAGATTCCTTGGGTGAGTCATGCTTGGATTGTAAGCTACCCATTATCCATTCACTTTCCTTTTAATTTAATCTTAAAATAAGATAAAATTAAGCAAAAAATGGATAAAAAAAGGTGTGGGCCTTGTCTTGGTCTTGGGAGGCCCATAATATTATGGAAATGATGTTTGAACCATGAAAACTTGGCCCCATTTGGAAAAAATACATTTTTGAGCAATGTTGATTTCATGCATTTTCCCAAAATTTAGCCAACTTCAACAAGGTGTAAATTCCTCAATTTTTGTCATATGAAGGAGATCTTGCACTTTTTGGAAACCTCAAAGAGTCCTCTAACCAATGCCTTTGGTCTCATGTCAAAATGATTTTTGATGCTCCTTGTGTGTCCTTTTGAAAAAAGTGTCTTTTTGTTGAATTTGAAAATGACCTGTAATGTCTTTGGTCATATTTTTCAAATGGTGAATGCAATGACCATGGGATCAATTGCATTTGAAAGATAATTGAATTTCCTTCAAAATGAGCTTTGGTTTGAATTTTTTGGATGAAAGATGAGAGAGTTATGACCAGTCAAAGTTGAGTTGACTTTTCAGGCAAAAACCCTAATTTTGAATCTTAGGGTTTTGTTGATTTTTGATATTTCCTTGATGAATTATGATCATCCAATGATCAAATGATGAATCCTTTGACAAAATATGGACTTTGACAAAAAATTTCATTTTTGACTGTCTGTTGACTTTTTTGGTCAAACGGGTCGTCTGTTGACTGTTTGAGCTGCTGACGGTGCGTCTGAGTGAATTGAAGTTTGAAAATTTGTATGATGGTACTTTGAGACATATGGATGTGCATGAAATCCATTTGAGGTCTCAAAAGCTTGTTTCTCCTGTAAAAACAAGAAAACCCTAGTCAGGGACTGTTTGTGTAGGAGACAGTTAAGCGTACCTGATTTTTGTGCAGTGTTGAGTCTCTGCTAATCGCGTGATATTCAGAAGACTTCTAGAACAAAAATCTTGGAATTTTGAATTGTGAAAGATTGATTTGATTGATGGTACAAAACACTGAGAATTGTACTGCCAGCAGTTTGGCTGTCAACTGACTGTTCAGGTATTGACGTAGCAGTTAGAGTGAAAAATCAACAGTCAAAGTTAATTTTCTTTTTTTTGTTTTTGTTTTTGTTTTATGTGAAAAATGAAAGTTTATTTACATGACTTGTTAGAAAAAAAACATAGACATAATATATAACTAATATTTACTGTATGCGGGCAAAATTACCGATAATAACCCTGAAAATCATTTAATGCACAGAAAAATGAATATTTGACTGGCAGAAAACACACAAAATATTATCTGAGTAATTAAGCAATATTATGACAAGTAGTACAACATTTAATACTGACAGTACAAATATTACATACTATATTGAACAGTACGACGAATAAACGGTACATTTAAGAAATAAGAAATACGGCAAATTTTAAGAATGACGATTGATAACCCATGCTACAAATAGTAACATGTAGACGATTGGGAGCATAAGCATCCCAGGTCCACAGTGTTCCGGGCTATGTAGACAGAAGAAAGACATGATCACCGTAGCAATGCTGATGACCATAAGAAAACACGTTTCCCACCGCTTTGCCATTTTGTCGGGGAAGAAGAAAGGATGGATTATGAAGTACAAATTTGAGAGATGAATTAGAATTTGATGTGAGATTTTTAAGAGAAAATGAGAGGTATTTATAGAATGGAAAGAAGGATAGAGACGTTGGGGAATGATGTGATTCCGTACAAAAGGAAAATTTGAGTGGAAGTAAGATTTGAAAGAAAGTGTATGATAGTGTTGGGAAAAAGAGAGATGTAGAGAATAAAGTTAGGATTTGATTTTTTGGAAAAGAGATTTGAAAAGATTTTTTTGAAAATAATGGAATATAGTACAAAAATTAGTGGGAAACAAAAGATAATAATAATAATACTTATTACCAGTACAGTCTGAGTTTCCTGATTCAGCGCCTGCAAAAAGATTTAACTCTGTACCAATTGTGTCAGTACTATTTATCTGTAAATAAATAAATAGCATGTGTGAAGTAAGTATTTGGCGTTTGTGTAAGAATAAATTCAACTGCAAGCCAAATTACTGTATAAAAAAAATTCTAAAAACTAAGTATTTCATATGTCAGGATATTTGTTGAAATAAAAATCCATGATTATATGAGACTCTTAATTTTCAGATTGGAGTTTTCTTGAAAAAAGATGCGGGCAAATTTTGGGGTATAACAGTTGCCCCTATTCAATCTTCTTAAACCTGAAGAGATTGTCTAAAAATCTGAAGGTAGAAGATGATTGAATATTTAGATGCCCTGAAAATTTGCACTTACCTTGATCAGAAGAGATGTTGGAAGTTGCATTTGAATGTCGTCTGCGAAATGTTGTTGGCAGATTGAAACATTACCTGAGATGGGCTTTCAGATGCCACCTGGTAAATGTGTTGATGGTTTGTTCATCAGAATGAATCCATTGATTGTATCTTGATGAAGGATTTGAAAGTCTTTGTGTTGACTGTTTCGGAACCGTCCAAGGTTACCGCTTTAAGTCTAGGAGGATGATTGCTACGGAACTTGTCCAAAGTTTTTCCTGCTTTAGATTTTGAAAGTTGATCATTGTGGAACCATTTGAGGTATCAGCTTTAGATCTTTGATGTTAGATCATTCTTGAACCGTCTGAGGTATCGACTTTAGATCTGCAATGTTAGATCGTTCTGGAACCGTCTGAGGTATCAACTTTAGATCTGCGATGTTAGATCGTTCTGGAACCGTCTGAGGTATCAACTTTAGATCTGCGATGTTAGATCGTTCTGGAACCGTCTGAGGTATCAACTTAGATCTGTGATGCTAGATCGTTCTGGAACTGTCTGAGGTATCGACTTAGATCTGTGATGTTAGATCGTTCTGGAACCGTCTGAGGTATCAACTTTAGATCTGCGATGTCTGTTTTTTGAGTTGATAAGTGATCAGAATGAATCTTTGGCTTGATTATATCTAAGAGAACCGTTCATGGAATTCAGGTGAACACTGCATGTGATTAAGAACATCTTTTGTTGAAGATATCCGTCTACCTGAAAAATCAAGTTAGTGATATGCAATGTTTATGATGTATGTAAATGTGAGATATTCCCGGAGAAATATGCATGTGATGTTGTGTATGAATATGCGCATGATGCATGATGTATGATGTATGATGTATGATGTATGATGTATGATGTATGATGTATGAATGTATGAATGTATGATGTATGAATGTATGATGTATGAATATGAATGTGTGATGTATGAATATGATGTCAAGCTTCTATTTGGGAAAATAAATTTCCGCCAGTCATCTGGATATGACTATATTGTGATTGATGATCTTTTGAGTACTCTCGGCTGGGGAAATTCTTTGAGAACCATGGTACTCTGTTGAAGGATCTTTGACTATCACTTGGGGATGAAAGGTAGCTGGAAGTTCTGATGCCCTTTCAAATGGGAATGAGGAAGATGCATAATCCTCCGATGCACTATCTGACCAAGTCCGGGTGTGGGGATCACACCTTCTGAAGATAGCAATCTGGAACAACCCTGCTGGGGAATAAGACTTCTTTTGAAGAGAAAATCTTTTTGAGGAATTTGCTGAGAAATGTTTCTCTTGGGGGATTTTCTTCTGATGGGATGATGTCCAGATAATTGGGACATTTCCTGAATGCTATTCCTGTTTTTCCTGGTATACATCAATCATATTCAAATGCACATGTTCATTCAAAATTATCATCGGGACGTTTATGTATTCAAAACAGAAAAAGTGAAAATAGTGATTTTTGAGCCTAAGCTGCATTGATTTTTGAAAAAGAGCCATGATAGGCTGATTAGCACAGGGAGACAACAATCCTAGAAGTAGGAAATTGTCAGAAAGTTTTGGAAAATATTTATAAAGATAAATAGCTATGTGAAAATGATCCAGTCAAGTTTCAATTCTGCTATATATTGCCAATCTGTCTTCGAGCATCTCATCCCTCACTTGTTGGAAGAAAGTGATTGGACTGATCGGTGTCTTTGAGGTGTTGAATCTTGATGGTGAGTAGGCAGTTGAACGGTACATAGTTGTATGCTTCATTCCCTAACTTTTGCCTAGGCTGCCCTTTCAGGTTTTCAGCCTACCGGGATAGTATTTGTTTAGTCTCTAATTTTTGCCTGGACCGCCCTTTCGGGTTTTCAATCCACCGAGACGCTCATTTTTTGCCTAAGTTGCCCTTTCAGGTTTTCAACTTAGCGAGCTGTTTTTTTTCTTTTTAAGCGAAGTATTTTTTGACTATGTCAGCATTCACAGGGTGTGGGAAATCCTCACCATCCATGGTGGTAAGCAACATGGCGCCGCCGGAGAATATTTTCTTGATTATGAATGGTCCCTCGTAGGTGGGAGTCCATTTGCCTCTGGGATCACCTTGTGGTAAGATGATGCGTTTGACAACCAAGCCACCAGTTTGGTATGCTTGACTTTTGACTTTTTTGTTGAAGGCTTTGATCATACGCTTTTGGTATAGCTGACCATGACAAATAGCTGCGAGCCTTTTCTCATCAATCAAGTTTATCTGGTCCAACCGTGTTTGAATCCAATCGTCTTCGTCTAGATTGGCTTCTTTCATAATCCTTAGGGAAGGAATCTGAATTTCAATTGGAAGAACTGCCTCCATACCATAGACTAAGGAAAATGGAGTTGCCCCTGTTGAAGTACGCGCAGATGTGCGATAACCATGAAGAGCAAAAGGTGACATCTCATGCCAGTCTTTGTAGGTTACTGTCATTTTTTGTATGATTTTCTTGATGTTCTTGTTGGCAGCTTCCACCGCGCCGTTCATCTTTGGTCGATAGGGAGAAGAATTATGATGTTTGATCTTGAACTGTGTGCAAAGTTCAGTAATCATTCTGTTGTTTAGATTTGTGCCATTGTCCGTGATAATCCGTTCAGGGATGCCGTACCGACAAATGAGATTGTATTTGATGAACCGGGCCACCACATTCTTGGTAACAGAAGCAAATGAAGCTGCTTCTACCCACTTTGTGAAGTAGTCAATAGCGACCAGGATAAAGCGATGTCCGTTGGAGGCAGTAGGTTTGATTTCTCCAATCATATCAATACCCCACATTGCAAAAGGCCAAGGAGCCGTCAGAACGCTTAATGGAACTGGAGGTACATGTACTTTGTCAGCGTATATCTGGCATTTGTGACATGTTCGGGAGTGATGATGGCAGTCTGTTTCCATGGTAGACCAGTAATAACCTGCTCTCAGGATCTTTTTAGCCATTGTGTGTCCACTGGAATGAGTACCGAAGGCACCATTGTGTATTTCTTTCATGATCTGTTCTGCTTCCTCCTTGTTTACACAGCGAAGTAAAGTCGAGGCATGGTTGCGCTTGTATAAGGTTCCATTGCTTAGAAAGAATTTGGCAGCAAATCTCCTTAGAAACTTTCTGTCGTTAATGGATGCCCCTTCAGGGTACTCCTGAGCTTCGAGATATCTTTTTACTTCATGGAACCATGGTTTTTCTTCTGTTCCCTCGGTATTGATCTCATTGCAATAGGATGGTTCATCTTGCCTGTAAATGGTGATCATAGGCGCCTCGTTGTCCCACCTGACTTTGAACATGGATGACATGGTAGCTAAAGCAATAGCTAGTTGATTTTCCTCGCGTGGGATGTGTTTGAAAGTGATTTCTTCGAAGTAAGGAATCAAACTCAGCACATATTCTTTGTAAGGAATTAGATTCGGGTGCTTTGTGTCCCATTCCCCTTTGACTTGGTAGATTACCAAGGCCGAGTCTCCGTAGACTTCCAGGAATTTGATTCTTAGATCGATTGCAGCTTTAAGACCTCGAATACATGCTTCGTATTCGGCTATATTGTTAGTGCAATTGAAGCATAACCTGGCAGTGAATGGTGTATGACCTCCTGCGGGGGAAATGATCACAGCTCCGATGCCATTGCCAAGTGCATTAGAAGCTCCGTCAAAAACCATAGTCCACCGGGATCCTGGCTCGGGTCCTTCTTCTGGTCCTGGTTGTTTGTAGTCATTGACTAGCATAATGTCTTCGTCTGGGAAGTCAAAGTTCAGTGCTTGATAATCATCCACTGCTTGATGAGCCAGATGATCAGCTACCACACTTCCTTTGATTGCTTTTTGTGAAGTGTATTGAATGTCATATTCTGTTAAGATCATTTGCCATCTCGCTATTCTTCCAGAGAGAGCAGGTTTTTCGAACACGTATTTGATGGGATCCATCTTGGAGATTAGGAAAGTGGTGTGATTTAGCATGTACTGTCTTAGTCGGCGAGCCGCCCAAGCTAAGGCACAACAAGTTTTTTCGAGTAGTGAGTATCTTGTTTCACAATCGGCAAACTTTTTGCTAAGATAGTAGATTGCGTGCTCCTTTCGGCCAGATTCGTCATGTTGTCCTAGTACACACCCCATTGAGTCTTCTAACACAGTTAGGTACATTATCAGAGGTCTGTCTTCCACAGGTGGCAACAAGATTGGAGGTTTTTGGAGATATTCTTTGATTTTGTCAAAGGCTAACTGGCATTTGTCATTCCACCTTTCCACTTGATCTTTCTTCAACAGTTTGAAGATCGGCACACAAGTAGTAGTCATGTGGGCAATAAATCGGGCAATGTAATTTAGACGTCCCAAGAATCCTCTGACTTGTTTCTCGGTACGAGGTATAGGCATTTCTTGAATGGCTTTAACCTTGGCAGGATCAACCTCAATACCTTTGCTGCTGACGATGAAACCTAAGAGTTTGCCGGATCTTACTCCAAAGGTACACTTATTTGGGTTCAGTCGCAACTTGTATTTCTTGAGTCTGTCAAACAACTTGTGTAAATGAACCAGATGTTCTTCCTCGGTGTTGGATTTTGCAATCATGTCATCGACATACACCTCTATTTCTTGATGAATCATATCATGAAATAGCGCTACCATTGCACGTTGATAGGTTGCTCCTGCGTTTTTCAGACCAAAGGGCATTACTTTGTAACAAAAGGTTCCCCAGGGTGTTGTGAAGGTTGTTTTTTCCATGTCTTCGGGTGCCATCTTGATTTTATTGTACCTTGAGAATCCGTCCATAAAGGAGAATACCTTGCATTGTGCGGTATTGTCAACCAGTACATCGATGTGTGGTAAAGGGAAATCATCTTTGGGGCTTGCCCGGTTCAGATCTCTGTAGTCCACGCACATTCTGACTTTCCCGTCTTTTTTAGGTACAGGCACGATGTTAGCTATCCAAGGAGGATAACTTACAACTTTTAGGAATCCGGCGTTGAACTGTTTTTCAACCTCGTCTTTGATCTTTTTTGACATATCAGGCCTACTCCTTCGTAGTTTCTGTTTGACTGGAATGCTACCTTCTTTGATTGGCAGGCGATGAACTACAATGTCCGTGTCAAGGCCTGGCATATCTTCATAGGACCAGGCGAATATCTCGACGTAGTCTCGCAGCATTTGAATCAGTCTTTGCTTGATGCTGTGTTCTAAATCAGCCCCTATTTTGATTTCTTTCTTTTCTTCGTTGTTGCCCAAGTTGATGACCTCAATTGGCTCCTCGTGAGGCTGTATGGCCTTGTCTTCTTGTTCTAGCAGCCTTGCAAGTTCTCTTGGCACTTCACAATCTTCCTCACTTTCGTCCTTAGTTTGGTAGATCGGATTTTCAAAGTCATGACGGGCAATAGCAGAATCGTTGTTGACTGGATCCAGAGTGTATGTGAATCTGCATGTTAGTTATGTGAGTGTGTGTGAAGAAAAAACATAGCTATTTGAAAGCGAAGAAAGAAAGAAAAAGGATCACAAAATTTAAATATGCAAGCGTCCCATGATTTTATTGAATGCACATGATCATGATATGATAAGTCCTTATAGAAGGGCCAATGTGCTTTGGGCAAGGCACACGGCTTTCAGGCTCATGGTTCGATTGTTCAGGAACCATTTTTATCTTTGCACAATATACACAAAGAAAACAGGAAATGGCATTTACTCCTGGTCAAAGGAGATCACATCCTCAGCTTTCCAGTTGTTCAATCCACTGTTGTGAGCAGGGAGTATCCAGCTGTTCCAATTGCAGTTGTCTTCTTCATCTTCCACAACATTGATTTCATTAGTGGGAAAATGAGCCGGTGATCCTTCGGGATAAGGGATATACTCTGCTGGATACGAGAGCCCAGGCTGAGATATCTCTGTTGGCTGAGCGAGATGCTCGATAAGGCCGTCCCATGCAGTCGGGATGATGTTTTGAATAGAGACTTGTGCATCCTGATGAGGAGTGTATTCTGACAGAAAGCAACCTTCGTTATTTGGTATTTCCCTGGCTTTTTCAAGAGCGAAATTGTCATCGTAATGTTCATCCCATCCAGTTGGGACAATGTCCTCCATAGCAATTTGTGAGCTCGGAGGAGCGGAGTATTTCACCATATAGTCATATTTGCCGCTGGGTTCTCCTAGCGTGTCCCATACTTCTTTGGGTGGATTTTGATATTGCTCAGTGATGGGACTTGTGAAACTTTCGTCATTTCCAATTTGATCACCCCATCCAGTCGGGGTAATGTCTTCCATAGCAATATAAGAATTCTGAGGTGTGGTATACTGATAATTATACTCGCCATTTGGTTCTCCCACAGCATCCCACATTCCCATGGAAATGGGTGGAATCTCATCTGGATATGGCTGAATGATATGGTTCAAGAACACTCCTTCATCTTCAATAGCGTTTACTTCTTGGCTGACGAAATGTGACATTAATCCTCCAGAACGAGGACCTTGATCATTCTTTTGATCTTCACTATCATAGCCCAGGCCTAGCTTGTCAGACTTGTAGGGTATATCGGGAAGTCGTCCCCATACTGTGCAATCACCCTGTTCAATCATGGCTTTGGCATCTTTGAGAGAAGCCATAGTTGTAGTTGGAGTAGCAGGAATATGCTTGGTGGTAGAGACATCTGGGAAGACCACCTCAAATGATTGGCATGGAGTTTCGATGAATTCGTCCTTCAACTTAACATATTTGGAATTGCTTAGGTGACTAACCACATATTCCTCTTCGCCATAGACTGTGACAATCTTTCCTTTTACTGGATATTTTAACTTCTGATGCAGGGTAGAAGTTACAGCGTTTGCCCCATGTATCCAAGGGCGTCCAAGTAAACAGGAGTAGGCTGGGTGAATTTCCATTACGTAAAAGATAGAATCGAAGATTTGAGAACCCACTCTGATTGGGAGATTCACTTTTCCGTATACCGTTCTTGTTGACCCGTCAAAGGCTCTTACCACAACATCGCTAGGTTGTAACACAATTCCTTCGAAGTCAAGCTTTTCTAGTACTGTTTTCGGCAACACATTCAAAGAAGAACCGTTATCTACTAGCACATGAGATAGAGTGGTGCCATTACATTCAATGGAGATATATAGGGCTTTGTTGTGATTTTTTCCAGCAGGGGTTAGATCCACATCAGAGAAACCGAGACCATTGCTCACGGTTAGATTGGCAACACAATTCTCAAATTGGTCGACTGAGATCTCTTGGGGCACATGCGCAGCTTTAAGGAACTTCATCAGAGCTTTGGCATGGGCTTCTGAATATTTTAGCAGGGATAGCATTGAGATTTTTGAAGCGGTGTGCCCCAGTTGCTCAACAATATTGTAATCACTCTTGCAGATGATTTTCAATATTTCCTCCATTTCTTGCTTTGATGGATCCTCAGCAGTGATCTCCACCGGGGTTTGAACTTGTTCAACTTGTGGCTCTTTGCCTCGAGCGTTGTTATCTTGATTAGGAACTGGGACTCGGACTGGACCAGCAGCAACATTTGGAGAAATTTCTGGTGAAAAGATTCTTCCACTTCTCGTGATCTTGCTGGTACCCACAATATTACCCACAGTTGGAGTAGTTAACTTTGCGGCCTCTTCAGTCGAGGTACCCTGCTTAACTCCATGAACATAAACATTAGTGTCGTATCCCCATGGGACAGCTTTGTCTGAGGAGTATGGAAATGGAGTTGGACTAGCAATGACTACTGATGCCACTTTGAGTGTAGCAGAAATTTTGAATGGAGCCTTGGCAGAGATTTTGAATGGTAAGCTGGAGATCACTGAGGCATCCTCTATTCTCATCCTGTTTGCAAAGACCTCGCACAGCACGTCCATAGAAGGGAGTCTCTCAAACATAATGATACGGCGATCCATCCATTTTTGAATTCCCATTCTTAGATTTTCACAACCATTGGGCAGGCAGGAGCAGTAAAAGCAGTCGGGGTCACACCCTGGAAAGTAACCAGCTCGGATTAGCTTTCCTTTGACTTCGCAGAGTGGAGTTGATAATTCGTTCACATCATAGATGTAAACAGTGTCCAGGATAGCGTTGACAGTTTTGTCATGCTTTGGCATAGGTGCAGTGATGACATTTGGAGTTTCTGGAGGATCGAACTCAATTTCCCCAGCATCTATCATATCTTGTATTTTATTTTTCAGGGCCCAGCAGTGATCTGCGTCATGTCCTGGACAGTTTGAGTGATAGGCACATGTTGTATCAGGGCGATAATTCGGAGAGGAAGTGTTGACATTCTTTGGAGGACCCTTTAATGTGATCAGATGTTCTTTTAGCAAGTGCTGCAATGCCTGAGAGATTGGCATGTTGATTCTGGTGAAATTTCTTCTTGGTGCATCTGGTCGATGCGTATATTTTGGCTGTTGATCTTTTTGAGGTGCAGATGCGGAGATCAGAACTGCCCCTACAGATTGATGCTGCTCACTTTTGCGACTTTTCTGAATTTGTGTTGCATTGACCTCATTTCTCCCGCTGATGGGCCTTTTTGTAGTACCAGAGGAGGAACCTATTTGAATTTTTCCATTTTGAATGCCACTTTCGACACGTTCTCCGGTTAGTATCAGGTCAGTGAAACCTGATGATGAGCTTCCCAGCAAATGGCTATAGAAAGGGCCAGTTAAAGTGCCCATGAACATGTCGACTAGTTCGCGATCAGTTAAGGGTGGTTGAACCCTTCCAGCCATATCTCTCCACTTTTATGCATATCCTTTGAAACTTTCTTTTGGTCCCATAGACATGCCCCTTAGTTGAGTACGGGTTGGCGTAAGATCAGCATTGTATTGGTACTATTTGTAAAAAGCAGCAGCTAATTCTTCCCAAGTATGAGCCTTGGTATTTTCCAGCTGGTAGTACCATTCGAGTTGTGTACCCGACAGACTTTCTTGGAAGAAGTGAATCCACAATTTGTTATCTGTTGTATGAGGTTGTATCTTCCTCACATAGGATCTCAGATGTAGTTTCGGGCAGGAAACTCCATCATATTTTGCAAAGATAGGAACTTTGAATTTTGGAGGGATAACAACATCCGAGATGAGCCCCAGATCATTGAAATCTAAGCCAGGTACTTTTTGTATCTCCATAGCTTTCATACGGTCTTCCAGCTTTTGGTATTTGTCATCATCTGGTTCGTCCCCAGAATGATCATCTTCTTCATTTGAAGAGAGAGAGGGTTTAGCAGAACCCTGGTTGCTTTGATTGTCTTCTTGTTCACCATCACCGACTGTTTCAGGGATTGGTGGCTTTTTGAACTTTTTGACTGTGATTTTGATCTTCCTTTTCAGGTGACTCACGCCTACAGATCCTTTGGGCTTCTTTTTCTTCTTGATTATCAGGGCTTTCAGTTCTTGCTGCCCCTTTGCCAGTTCCAGAATTGCCACTTGAACTTGGGCATTCTGTTCTTCGAGATTCTTGATGCTTGTCTCAGATTCCATCTCTTCTGACTGAAATAAACAGCGAGAAGATGAGAAATCCGTCATGTGAACCTGTTATGCAATGTGTATGACTGGATGCAATGTATATGCAATGTAATGAATGCAATGTATATGAATGCAATGTGTGTGCAATGCATGAAATGAAATGTGTGTGCAATGTTTTCAAGGATCTTAGAGTTTAGATTTGTTAAAGAAGAAACAAACGTTAGTTAATCAATTTATTCTTTTTTTCTTTGCCTCATTTGGGCTTACAAGACAGAAATAAAATAAATGATCCTTCAGGTCTCCCTTGGACGCTTTCTCTTTGCCCCCAGGAATGTGTTGATCTGCCGTTCTTCTTGAAGCTGTCCGGTGAGCTCCAATATCCTTCTCTCATAGTCCTGACAGTGTGCTTTGAAGGTGTCTCTTTCCTCTTTGAGTTGAACCCAAGATTTTTGCAACTCTTCTAGGTCAGTTGGCATATCCGGGTGCAGAATAACTTGAGGTTCGTATCCTTCGACCTCTGGTTCAATAGTCACAGGTAGAATAGCGGGATATGGCATAATGAGGACCCATCTGAGGTAAGGTTCCATAGGGATGGAATTCCATTGCCCCAAAGTTTTGCTTTCTATTCTATAGACACTGTCCCATGCATGTATGAACCTTCGTCGGTGTCTATGAGAATCATTCTCGTAATCAAACACAATGCCACGGATAATCATGTCATGAGGACCGTTGCTCCTTGCATATCCGAATTGGCGTAGAGCTAAAGAGGGATTGTAAGTGATGCCTCCTTTGATGCCAAGGAGTGGCACATTAGGGTACTCTCCACAATGATCAATGATAGTAATGTCTCTTTGAAAGAAGTTGTTCCACCGGATATCTGAATGAGACAAAGACATAATCCTGCGAGACCATTGCATTCTTTGTTCATTTCTCAACACTGATCGGGGAAGATGAAATGTAAACCACCTAGCCAGTAGTGGTATACAGCACATGAGAGTTCCTCGTTTCTTCATGGTACGAGTGTGTAGAGAATGTAGAATGTCTCCCAGCAATGTTGGTACCGGGTTACGGATTAGGAAAAGGTTGATGATGTGTACACTTATGAACTGGTCGGGATTAGGGAATAAAACCAACCCATAGATCAAAAGTGCCATAACTTCCTCAAAAGCTGGATAACTTTTGTTTTCTAGCAGTAGTCGAGCTTTTTCCAATAAGAACTTGGCAAGCAAACCCTTAACTCCACTCTTTGTTTCCCAATTGGACTCGATTTCTGATTTTCGCAGATGTAAAGCAGCAGCAATGACTTCAGGTTTTGGAATCCTTTCTAAACCAGTGAAAGGTAATTGAGTTCGAACAGGCAATCCAATTAGTTCAGAGAATTCTTCCAAAGTGGGTACCAACTGGTAATCAGGAAAGGTAAAGCAATGATGTTCAGGGTCAAAGAACTGGAACAGGACCCGTATCATGTCTTCTTCAAATTTTGAGGTAACCAAATGGAGTAGGTGACCATGCCTTTCGGTGAATTGAACATTCCTGGGGAATTCTGACACTAAGTCTTTTAGTTCAGATGGTACCGTTGAGATGTTGATTCGGATGTAATCTCGAGTGGCGGGAGCCATTACCTGCAAAAACAAAGGTAAACTCTTTGATCCTTGAAGTGTTTTGTGAGAAAATGATATGCTTATGATGCAAACATGTGGCACACAAAGACAAATCAAACAATAGCCTTAGGTTTAAAGGCTTGCATGGAGCTGATAGGTGATACCCTCCCCACTGAAGTTGAGTTGGTTAAAACCTGTCCTAGAATAGTATTCGGGTTCTATGATCTTTGGAAGTAACATCTCAATACGGCGCTCGAGCGGCCGATCAAAATATTCCTCGAGGATAACTAACTTCGATCAATTTCAAAGCTAGTCACTTAATAGGCCACAAGTCAAGTTCAACTAAAAAGGTTCTAAGACAAATTAGTGTTTAATGACATTTCGGAAGCCTAATATACTCCTTGATCGTTTTCAAGGGACATTAGTATAAACCAAAGTATCGCACTAACGATGACTACCAGATCAACCGTATCGGTACATGCCGTACAGTTTCCTTGGTCTATTGTCATATACTTAAGGTAACTCGAGATTCGGGTTAGAATCTTCCACACAAGCAAAATACCCAAACAAACCTTTGAAAAATAGAGCAATCAAGTCAAACAATTGAAAACATCGAAGTAATCTATTCTCTTAAGGTAACCCCTTTTGAAAACATTTTGTTTTTGAAAGTATTTCCCCAGCAGAGTCGCCAGTTCTGTGGACCTCCGTTTTTTTCGGGCCATACCTCTGAGCTGTAGAGATACGTGAACTGACTCTTTTTTATCGCTTATGCTTTCGCATTTTTTTTGAAAATTCACAGAGTCGCCACCGACCTTTTATTTTATCCAATTAAGGAAAGGTTTATAAAAGAAACAGAAAAAAGACCTTTAAGAAATTCTGGGTAAGGGGGTAGGTTATACAAAGGGAAGGTGTTAGCACCCTTTGTATCCATGGTTATCCATGGGCTCTTAAGTTTGCTTAGCTCACTTGTTTTTCGATTACTTTTCAATTGCTTTAGAATGCTCATATATGGTTTCAAATACCTTTGTAAATTGAATTTGTAATGATCCTTGTGCGGATGTATACAGAAATGTTTGTTTATCTTTCGAAAGATGTTTTGAAAAGAACGTTAACTTTGTAATGAATCGTGTTTGGATATATACAAAGTATTGTCTTTTTGGAAAGTTTTGTTTTGAAAAACAACAGTGTATGAGAATTTTGTTTGTTTTGATTTGAGCAAGCAAACTAGGAGGTCTACCCTGAGTTGTAAGGTCTTTATCCTTATTTCCTTTAAAAATCTATCCTTTCACCGGATACAAACAAAAGGTTCGATTTTGTACTCGAAACAGTAGAATTTTGACTTTGATTTTGAAAAGAATGAGAAGGGATTACCTTAAGAGGTGCAAGTGTGATTGTGTTTGTATTCAGATATTTTATCTTTGATGTTAGTGATCTGACGGTTCAATTTTATCTTTGACATACACGCAGTTTATATTTGCTGGAAATTAAAATGCGGAAATGTAAAGTGCGGAAAGTAAATCTACGCTATTACATCGATTGTGCAGGAAATGTAAACTAGCCTATTTACATGAATTTGACATCCTATACATTTATCTAGGAATTTTAAATTGCAGGAAAAATAAAAGGCATATTTTTGGATTTTTTATGATTGATTTTAATTATAATTAATGCATGATTAATTAAATTAAAATGAGGGAAAAGATGAAAATAAATTTTAAACCTAAAAATTAAGTTCAAAATATGTTCAAAATATTTGTCAATTAATTTTAAAACAAAACTAATTTTTTTGGAATTTTTGAAAATTGATTTGAAATTGATTAAGCTAATTAATACATAATTATACAAATAATTAAAAATCAAAGAGAAAATTATTCAAAATATGTACAAAATTAGTTTATAATATATAAACAATATTTTATATAAAGAACAATTTTTTTTATGATTTTTGATTGGTTAAGAATAATTAAAAAGCAAATATATAAATATATACTAATTAATTATGCAAAATATTGGAATTATGAAGAAAAATAAAATATTTTTATTTCAGAAAATAATATATTATTTTAGAAGTCTAAAAATATTTTTTGTGTATTTTTTGGATTTTTGAAACTATTTTTAATTAATTTAACAAAGAAATTAAAATAAAAATAGAAAATAAAAGGATACTAATCAGATGTGTTATGCATGTGAGGGAACATGATGTAGCTGCATGATCTGGCGCGTTGGATTAGGAGATGGATGGATCAGATGGTGGAAAGCATGAGGGACCATAGCACGTGGAACACCTGCAAAACACTGAATCCAAGGTCAGTTTAAAAAATCACACGCGCGCCCCAGCCAATCAGAGGACGCCACGCATCATCTTCAACCTTCAAATGGGTTTTTACACCGTTCATTTGCAGGTGGTGTAAAAACTCCAATCTTTTACACCTGGTGATAATTGCGAATACAAGCAAACATGAGTATAAATTTGGCGCGATGCCATGGTTAAGTTCGTATTGTTCACAAGAGTTTAATGGTGCTATTTAGAACTTGTAATTTTGCATGGATCATAAAACCCTAAATTTGAAAGTAAGAACCCTAAAATGGTGGTTCCTCGTATAGGTGTCCAAACTTCAATTAAGTTTCCAGAAATGATCTACACCTCAAACCAAATCCAAATATATGTCTACATCTTGCTAAATATGCGTGTGTTATGAGATACAAGTTGATTTTAGTTTGAACAAACCGTGGCTTGTGTAGCTCGATTTGTGAGGTTTCAGAGCTTGCAATTGATTGAGACACGTTCAATGATACTTGAGGATGATGTTTAAGTGTTTAGTTTGAATTGAAACAAGCTGGAAATTAAAATTCGAATTTTAAATTTCCTTGAAAGAAAACAAGTGATTACAAGTATGTTACACACTATGCTTAGGTTCTCATTTCTGTCTCCCTTGATTGTGAAGTGTTATAGCCTTTATATAGACTATGTTGTGCTTAGAATTGAAGCCAAGAAGCATCTAGTTGCCTTTGTGGAATTCTTGATTTTTTTATATTAAAAACCTTTGAATTATTGACCAAGTCTTCTTCTCTTCAATGCTCTTGCCTTGCTCTTCAATTCTCTGCAGAAAATCAGAGATTCCTTGGGTGAGTCATGCTTGGATTGTAAGCTACCCATTATCCATTCACTTTCCTTTTAATTTAATCTTAAAATAAGATAAAATTAAGCAAAAAATGGATAAAAAAAGGTGTGGGCCTTGTCTTGGTCGTGGGAGGCCCATAATATTATGGAAATGATGTTTGAACCATGAAAACTTGGCCCCATTTGGAAAAAATACATTTTTGAGCAATGTTGATTTCATGCATTTTCCCAAAATTTAGCCAACTTCAACAAGGTGTAAATCCCTCAATTTTTGTCATATGAAGGAGATCTTGCACTTTTTGGAAACCTCAAAGCGTCCTCTAACCAATGCCTTTGGTCTCATGTCAAAATGATTTTTGATGCTCCTTGTGTGTCCTTTTGAAAAAAGTGTCTTTTTGTTGAATTTGAAAATGACCTGTAATGTCTTTGGTCATATTTTTCAAATGGTGAATGCAATGACCATGGGATCAATTGCATTTGAAAGATAATTGAATTTCCTTCAAAATGAGCTTTGGTTTGAATTTTTTGGATGAAGGATGAGAGAGTTATGACCAGTCAAAGTTGAGTTGACTTTTCAGGCAAAAACCCTAATTTTGAATCTTAGGGTTTTGTTGATTTTTGATATTTCCTTGATGAATTATGATCATCCAATGATCAAATGATGAATCCTTTGACAAAATATGGACTTTGACAAAAAATTTCATTTTTGACTGTCTGTTGACTTTTTTGGTCAAACGGGTCGTCTGTTGACTGTTTGAGCTGATGACGGTGCGTCTGAGTGAATTGAAGTTTGAAAATTTGTATGATGGTACTTTGAGACATATGTATGTGCATGAAATCCATTTGAGGTCTCAAAAGCTTGTTTCTCCTGTAAAAACAAGAAAACCCTAGTCAGGGACTGTTTGTGTAGGAGACAGTTAAGCGTACCTGATTTTTGTGCAGTGTTGAGTCTCTGCTAATCGCGTGATATTCAGAAGACTTCTAGAACAAAAATCTTGGAATTTTGAATTGTGAAAGATTGATTTGATTGATGGTACAAAACACTGAGAATTGTACTGCCAGCAGTTTGGCTGTCAACTGACTGTTCAGGTATTGACGTAGCAGTTAGAGTGAAAAATCAACAGTCAAAGTTAATTTTCTTTTTTTTGTTTTTGTTTTTGTTTTATGTGAAAAATGAAAGTTTATTTACATGACTTGTTAGAAAAAAAACATAGACATAATAAATAACTAATATTTACTGTATGCGGGCAAAATTACCGATAATAACCCTGAAAATCATTTAATGCATAGAAAAATGAATATTTGACTGGCAGAAAACACACAAAATATTATCTGAGTAATTAAGCAATATTATGACAAGTAGTACAACATTTAATACTGACAGTACAAATATTACATACTATATTGAACAGTACGACGAATAAACGGTACATTTAAGAAATAAGAAATACGGCAAATTTTAAGAATGACGATTGATAACCCATGCTACAAATAGTAACATGTAGATGATTGGGAGCATAAGCATCCCAGGTCCACAGTGTTCCGGGCTATGTAGACAGAAGAAAGACATGATCACCGTAGCAATGGTGATGACCATAAGAAAACACGTTTCCCACCGCTTTGCCATTTTGTCGGGGAAGAAGAAAGGATGGATTATGAAGTACAAATTTGAGAGATGAATTAGAATTTGATGTGAGATTTTTAAGAGAAAATGAGAGGTATTTATAGAATGGAAAGAAGGATAGAGACGTTGGGGAATGATGTGATTCCGTACAAAAGGAAAATTTGAGTGGAAGTAAGATTTGAAAGAAAGTGTATGATAGTGTTGGGAAAAAGAGAGATGTAGAGAATAAAGTTAGGATTTGATTTTTTGGAAAAGAGATTTGAAAAGATTTTTTTGAAAATAATGGAATATAGTACAAAAATTAGTGGGAAACAAAAGATAATAATAATAATACTTATTACCAGTACAATCTGAGTTTCCTGATTCGGTGCCTGCAAAAAGATTTAACTCTGTACCAATTGTGTCAGTACTATTTATCTGTAAATAAATAAATAGCATGTGTGAAGTAATAAACAGTATTTGGCGTTTGTGTAAGAATAAATTCAACTGCAAGCCAAATTACTGTATAAAAAAAATTCTAAAAACTAAGTATTTCATATGTCAGGATATTTGTTGAAATAAAAATCCATGATTATATGAGACTCTTAATTTTCAGATTGGAGTTTTCTTGAAAAAAGATGCGGGCAAATTTTGGGGTATAACAGTGACCGTTCAAGATAGTCACCATATCTCATGGCCATCAAGAGGCCATTCGATTCGTACCAATGAAGTTGTCCCTCGTGGGAAGGTTCTCTATGCGGAACACAACCTATCTAAGGATGATATCGAATGAAGTGAAATCCCTACAGGCTAGAGATTGAAGATGCACAAATGGAAATCCAAACCCTACAAGTTAGAGGGTTTGTGAGAATAAGCACGGGGTGACCGTTCAAGACAGTCACTAGATCTCATGGCCATTGTGAAGCCAATCGACGTGCGTTAATGGGGACGTCCTTCAGGGGAAGGACGAAGTCATCGTAAAAACACATGGACATAAAAGAAAATCCCTACAGGCTAGGGAATTCGTAGGAGCAAGCACGGGGTGACCGTTCAAGACCGTCACTAAATCTCATGGCCATCGAGAGGCCAATTGACGTATGCTAGCGAAGATGTCCTTCGTACGAAGGAATAGAATCCCTACAGGCTAGGGGATGCATAGATGTAAGCACAGGGTGACGCTTCAAGACAGTCACTAGGTCTCATGGCCATCAAGAGGCCAATCAACGTGCGTAAACGAAGATGTCCTTCGTGGGAATGACACGTAGTTGTAAAAATACAAAGATATAAAAGAAAATCCCTACAGGCTAGGGAATGCGTAGATGCAGGCGCGGGGTGACTGTTCAAGACAGTCACTAGGTCTCATGGCCATCGAGAGGCCAATTGACGCGCATAAATGGAGGTGTCCTTCATGGGAAGGACATGGTCTTGGAAATAGAGTCCCTGCAAGCCAGGGAACACGTAGGAATACCTGCAAAAATTAAAACGCAAGACATTCGCAATATATAAATTGCACACGTATAATAAGCCCATAAGCACATAAGCCCTAGGTTCATAGGTTCGAAGTAACGGCTTAGGGTGCCTACCCTTCCCATTGGTATGTTCTAGAAGGTCTCATGGGGTCGTTCGTTGCCGCCGGACTTTTTCTCTCTTTGGATTTTAGAACAGCTTATTTATCCATGAAGTTCGAGTTTTAGGGGTAGGTTCCTAGAGAGATCAGCTAAATACCAAGTCATGCCCTCAACAAAGTCAAGCTTCATATCAGACATTTCCGGATATTCAACCCACTCAGAGTGGAATTGTAATAAGACTCGTAGGCGATGTAATTCCCATCTGGTCTTAAATATAATTCTCACGCTTAGGTTTAACAGCAATTTATATATCCCAAAAGAAATGTGATAAAATAACAAATATTCAAATATTTAATTAAATTGCGGTAAATAATGAATTGCTGTGAATAAATTAAATTGCAAATAAATAAATAAATAAAATTTAAATACTTATAAAAAAATAAAGATTTAGAGTTGCCACCTATTCTACCAGGGCGAATAGGAAACCCTACGCAGTATAAAGATCTGGGTAAGATTATTATAATCAGGTCGAGGGAAGGTGTTAGGCACCCTTAACCCTTTCCTAAAGTTTTATCGAAGATAAGGTTTATGGCTAAAATGTTAAGGCAATAGCTAAGGAAATGAAAAGGGTGAATGGTAAGATTTGAACCTATTTAGGATTTAGGGGAAGGGGACTCGCCTTGTTGCCAAGTGCCTACGTATCTCCTTATGGAGAATCAGAGTCAACGTAGTTCGGGAACAAGGTTGTACGCCTTAGAATTTGATATGAAGGTGTTTGAAGGCTTTTTAAATTGCCTTATCGTAGTTTTGAGTTTTATGGTTTGCAAGGCATTTTGAGTTGCCTGATCGAAGTGATGAAAATCCGTAGTTTGAAGGAGTGTTTTAAGATTTGGGCGTACAACCCTGGTTTGATGTGTCTTCGTTAGGTGCGATGATCAATAGATTTGATCATTATAATTAACGAATTAGATAATGTTTTGCTGGCCATTCTGACCGATAGATTCGGTCGTCACGAGCAGCAAATAAAGTATATTTTAATTTTGTAATTAAATCTCATGTTTTATCATCACCTCTCATAACCAATAGATTTGGTTATTACATGATAATGAATTTCGTTATTTATGTTTTATTATTTTATCTCTCGTCAATGCGACCAATAGGTTTAGTTGGATCGAGGAGAGAATTAGCCAAGAACCCATTAAATCATAATTAATATTAATAAATAAATTAATTAGATTCAATTTATTTCTCCACAATGCGACTGATAGGTATAGTCGGATCGAAGAGAAAATTGATTGAGGATTAATGTTTTTGGACAGTGGGATTGGGCAAACCCTGATGCATTGATCGACTTCTAGGGTTTTGTGATTTAATAGTGGTTTAAACCTGATTAAATAAATTAAATCGGACAACCAAAATAAATCGGGGAGATACTTCTAACCCCTAATTGCTAGCATAATCCTAATCTAATTATATTATTAATTTAATTAGATTAAATATAAATAATTAATTTCTAATCTAAACAATTAAATAACAAAAAAGAAAAAAAAAAGTAAATAAAAATATATAATAACACTTGGGGCAGCAATCCTGTGCTGTTGGCTCTTGAGTGTTCATGGTGGAACCTCACGCTGTAGAGCGTTGGATCCTGTTTGCTGGAGATCCAACAATTGTGATACGAGGATGCATGTAGGAACGTATGGGCTTGTTGCGTAGGATCTGCATATAGGAAGAACCAAAGAAATTCCACAAAATAATGTAGGGAGTGAGGATCGAACCCCCTCCCTAACGCACCAAGACTTTTATGCGCTTCCTTTCACCACCAAACCAAACGTCGCTCAGTGTTAGTAAACGGACCCATAATGATAAAAACGAAACAAAACGCCAAAATTTTAAAAATGACTTGCGCGCCCCCAAGCCTTCTTCGTCCTCGTGAAATTCTGGAAAATAGTACAGGCTTTTGGCAATGGTTCTTGTGAGTTGCTGTAGACCTGCCAATGTCAAATTCATCACACGATGCAAATAAATCCCAATTAAATACCCGATTAACTAAAAGACACTCTCTGAATGCGATGGAACTATTAATTTTGGCCAATTTTGCTTCTATCCGTGGTTCCCAAATTAAAGTTTCACGACCCTAAAAATGGTGAAACCTTATACCTGCAACCAAAATCCAATTAACATATGCCAAAAGCTTCGTAACATCATTGTGAATCAATGTATGCAATCAAATTATACTAATCACGCAAGAATCATGGAAATCGACACATAAGAAAAATTTAATAAAACCA
This sequence comes from Vicia villosa, assembly GCF_029867415.1. Taxonomy (NCBI): domain Eukaryota; kingdom Viridiplantae; phylum Streptophyta; class Magnoliopsida; order Fabales; family Fabaceae; genus Vicia; species Vicia villosa. Next base: position 189,680,983 of record NC_081180.1, read on the forward strand.
TGAGCCTTATGCCATGATTCCGGATGTTTTGATCGTAGACGACGGTTGCAATAGCACCAGGGAGCACCAAAGAATCGATTGAGATGTTTAAAACGCCCTGAAACAACCTCCAACCACCAAAACGATCTTGACATTTTCATTGTTTTTTTTAATGTGTTTACGGTTTTGGAGGCCAGAAAAAAACCTCCCCTTGGCATCTGCACTTGTTCAGTATATATGTGAAACTGAATTAGGTCACTAATCTTGGACCAAATATCCTTGAATCCATGGTTGCCATTTTTGAAGAGATTTAGTTTGAAAATATTTCTAAAATGTGCTCAATTCTAATATAATCTTACCAATCTGATTTAGCACGAAATTGGATGGAGATTATGGCATTTAAGTGATTGAATTTGATTAGAAATCAAAACTAAAACAAATCTTGCACATTTCCTTTATTTATTTTGATTTAAATTATGTTTAAAATGAATAAAAATTCACTAAAATTAAAATAAAAGTCAAATGGTCATGGGATTGAGTTTGGGGCTTCTTAGTAACCTCATAACCAAGTTTGGATCATAAAAGGATAGGCCCATTTGGGAAAAATCCAAGTTTAACCCTTATTTGCTTCACATTTTCCCTCCAACATCGACCAACTTTGACGAGGCACATCTCCCTCAATGTTTAAGATATGAGAGAGTTCTAGGACTTTTTGAAAACCTCAGGATGTCCTCTACAAGCCACTTTGGGACGTATTTTCCATTCGGAGATTTTATCTTGATGATATGCCCTTTGACAAAAAACTTCTTTCGGTTGACCTTTAAAAAGGACCTTTAATCTTTTGTACTATATCTCTCAAATGGTGCATTTCTGGCCTTGGCTTGTGAGAGACAAAGTTGTAGAGGATTCAATTTCCTTCAAAATGGGATATGAGTAATGAATTTTTGATACTCCATGTAGAAGTTATGACCAGTCAAAGTTGAGTTGACTTTTCCTATAAAAAACCCTTAATTTGAACCTTTTGACTTTGTTCATTTCTGAGTCTTTATTAACGGATCATGATCAACCTTTGATCAAATGATGGATATAACCTCAAATACTTGATGTCGACCAAAAGTCTTGAAGTTTGACTATAGTTGACTTTTAAGTCAATATAGTCAACTATTGATCGTCTGAGCCATTGAGTGAACAGTCCTTGAAATCGAAGCTTGACTTTTGACATGGAGATGCTTTGAGACATATGAGGCACCTTGAGATCCATTTGAGGCCTTAGAGATTCAAACTCTTTTGATGAAGTGCAAACCCTAGTTATGGGGATCCTGGATTAGGAGGAGATTTGTCTGATAGAACCATGAGTGCTCTTGGGCAATTGAGGAACCTTCGATTGAATATTAGAGGGAAAATTTTGGGGTATGACACTTGGTACGAAAGATTAAGTTCTTTCCTTCTGGATAATGGTTTCACTAGAGGAAAAGTGGATACAACTCTCTTTTGTAAAACCTTTAAAAAGGATATTTTAATTTGCCAATTTTATGTTGATGATATCATATTTGAAACATCTAATACTACACTTGGAAAGGAGTTTGCTAAGTCTATGCAGGCAGAGTTTGAAATGAGCATGATGGGAGAACTCAAGTACTTCCTAAGCATTCAGATTAATCAAACTTCTGAAGGAACTTATGTTCATCAAACCAAGTATGTGAAAGAACTTCTGAAGAAGTTTAATCTGTCTAAAAGTAAAGAAGAAAAGACTCCAATGCATCCAACGTGTGTATTAGGTAAGGATGAGGTAAGAAGGAAGGTTGATCAGAAACTCTATAGAGGTATGATTGGATCTCTTCTATATCTTATTGCTTCTAGACCTGATATTTTATTCAGTGTATGCTTGTGCTTTAGATTCCAATCAGATCCTAGAGAATCTCACTCAACTGTTGTTAAGAGAATTCCGAGGTATCTGAAAGGTACTACTAATGTTGGTTTAGTCTACAGAAGATCTGAAGAGTACAACTGTAGCAACCTGCCTAAAAATTTAGCTTTTAGAGTCGCCACCTATTCTGAAGGGCGAATAGGAAACCCTACGCAGTTTAGAGATCGGGGTAAGTTATTATAATCAGGTTGAGGGAAGGTGTTAGGCACCCTCAACCCTTTCCTAAAGGCTAATATTTCAAAGATCAGGGTTTCATGGCAGGGTTCATAAAGAAAGGTGGCAAACAGAATTGTATTGATATGATTAGAAATTTAAAGAGGGGGACTCGCCTTGTTGCCAAGTGCCTACGTACCTCCTTAGGGAGGATCAGAGTCTACGTAGTTCGGGGAGGGTTGTACGCCATTAGAATTGAATTTGATTAGAAATGTTTTTTAGAGGCTTTTTGAATGGCCTTTCGTAGTTTGATGATTTTGTAGTTTTGAATGGATTTAAGAAATATTTTAAGATTCGGGCGTACAACCCTGATTTGGCACAATTAACCGCAATGATCAATAGGTTTGATCACCATAGTTAAGAGATTAGGGGTTTTGCACCATTACCAATTCAAATCGATTGATTCGATTATCACTAATAATGAATTAATGTGTTTTATTATTTTTGTGAATTTTATTTTGTATTGTTACCCCTCATAACCGATTAATACGATTACAAATAATAACAAATTAAATTTAGAACAAGGGAGGATTAATCATCACAATCAATAAGATAATTGCAACCATTTAATCGAATATAATTTGATTTGTATTTTATTTAAATAGAATTTTAATTAAAATTATCGTTGACCATAGCGATTAATCGATTTAATCGGCACGAACAACAAATTAAAATTTTTAATATAAATATTATATACTAATTTTATAAAAAAAATTATTATATAATTAATATATTAAAAAAATATTTCAATTAAAACAAACAAAATAAATAATTAAAATTAATTAAGTTTTATTGAGGTTTGAATCCAGTGTGGCTGTGACTAGAGTGTATGGTATAAGGACCAAGGCTAGGCACGTTGGATCTAAGGGTTTATGATCCTATGGTCCGATTTGTGGGGCGCATGATGCACCATAGGGGAGCAGGCACACAGAATCACATGAGAAAATCCAGAAAAATAAATAGGCGAAGGGGAGGCTCGAACCCATGACCTCCCCCTCACCAGCGTCCTTCGTCACCAACACACCACGCGTACACACGCGTTAAACAAACACTCCAGACATATGAAATACAAAGTCAAGATCTGAATCCTATGAAACGCGCGCCAGTTTTTAAATGGGCCAGTGGTGGGATGCCACCTCATCGTCTTCCCCAAGAAGACCTGTAAATTTCTGCAGATTTGCTACGAATCTGCTTGGAATTTTTCGTAGCAAGCAAATGTTTGGAAAATAGCGATTAGATCACCCTAGCATATAAATATTTCGCAACCCCCTTAATCCCTCTATTTTCATCATGCGATTCCAACCACATTATTATCTTGTCCTAATTTTATCCTTATCAGAAATCCCCAAATTAAACTCACGAACCCTAGTTTGTTCAACAATGGTGATTCGTACGAAACACGCCCAGAAACCCAATTACTTATGCATACACGTTCACGACATCAAGTACAGTCACAATATGCAATCATAAGTCCATGAGAATGCAAGACACGAGCCAATCGACTCAGTTTTCAGAAGCACGTACCTTGACGATTTGGAGAGTGTTCTGGGGTTGTTGATGACGCGTAATGATCCCAACACGATCAGAATTCTCCAAGGAAGCGTTTGCAATCTTCAAATCCCTTGGAAAAGCTCTAGATCCTTGAAACCGAATTAGAGTTTCTTGAAGAAATTTGCATTTTTTGCAAGTCTAGCCCTGATCCGATTTTCCAACCCCTATTCACGTGGTTTGCATTAGGTACTTATAGGCACTGGATTAGGTTAGGAAAAATAGTCCAAAACCTCTTTGAATCCAATCTTGTAAGTTTGAGAAAATTGACTTTATTCTTGAATAATAACTTTCTATTTTGGCCATATTTGTACCAATTCTTTCCTCAATCAATAGTGCACGAAAATTAGATGATATTTGATCATAAATATTGATTGGAAACAATCAAAATGCATCTTTTGCCAAAATATTTGATTTTCTATCTTAATTAAAACATAAAAATGAAATAAAATTCTAAAAAATCAAGTAATATATCTAATTTCGTGGCATATGACTTTGGGTAGCATAAATATCTTGTGGACCAAGTTTAGATCATAAAACCATAGGCCCATTTGCAAAATTTCTCAATTTGAACCTTCTTTTTTCACATTTGGTCCTCCAAAATCACCCCACTTTGATTAAGCATATCTCACTCAATTTTTAAGCTATGAGGGAGTTCTAATACTTTTTGGAAACCTCAAGAGGTCCTCTATAAGCCACTTTGGAATATATTTTCCATTTGGAGCTTTTATCTTGATCATATCCTTTTTGGGAAAAAACTGCTTTTGAAGGATGCCTGAAAATGACCTGTAATCCTTTGCATTGTATCTCTCAAATGAATCATTTCTAGCCCTGGCTTGTGAGAGACAAAGTTGTAGGGAATCCAATTTCCTTCAAAATAGGCCTTGAGTGAGGGATTTTTTATGTTCCATGTGAAAGTTATGCCCAGTCAAAGTTGGGTTGACTTTCTCCTAAGAAACCCTAATTTGAACCTTTTTGTATTTGTTCATCTCTGAGTTTCTATTAATGGAATCATGATCAATCTTTGATCAAATGATGGTTATGCTTTACATACTTGATGTTGACCAAAATTGGGAGGCTTTGACTATGCTCTGATTATGGTTGACTTTTAGGTTAAACTAGTTGACTGTGGATCATCTGGACTTTTGAATGAGTAATCTTTGGGACTGAATCTTGAACTTTGAGTCATTGTGAATGGAATATGGAAGGCAAATTTTGGGGTATGACAACAACTTAGTAGGATATTGCGATGCTGATTACGCTGGAGATAGAGTTGAAAGGAAAAGCACTTTTGGAAGCTGTCAGTTTCTGGGTAGTCACCTGATCTCCTGGTACAGCAAGAAATAAGCTACCATTGCACTCTCAACTACAGAAGCAGAATATGTTGCTGCTGCTGAATGTAGTACACAAATGCTCTGGATGTAAAGTCAGCTAGAAGATTATCAGATACATGAGAGTAACATTCCTATGTTCTGTGATAATACTTCTGCTATTCGTTTATCTAAGAATCCTATATTACATTCTAAAGCTAAACATATTGAGATTAAACATCACTTTATTAGGGACTATGTTCAGAAGGGTGTTCTTTCTTTAAACTTTATGGATATAGAACATCAGTGGGATGATATCTTCACAAAACCCCTTGCTGAAGATAGGTTTAAGTTCATTCTGAAGAATATCAGTATGGATTTATGCCTAGAATGAAAGGATGAGAAGATCTGATATATGGATTAGATTTGAAATGTGTATTTATTTTCTTATCAGATGTTCTGGATTTGTTGATCAGTTAGATACTCTGATTCTGTTATTGCTAACGTTTCATATGTCTAAGTTGATCCTGAATTTCTGTTAGAGCAAAACAACTATCACCAGCTATTCCAAATGATGACCACGTGTTCATTCTGAAGGGACAAGCATGCGTGCAGTGATGAGACACCGCCCTAGGTAACTGTGCAAATCATTTCAAATTTCATGTTATCTCTCCTAATTTCATTTATCATTAAATATGATTGATTCTCTGCATTCTGTAACTGTTCATTCTCAGAATCTCATTGCATTTTGTTTCGCGTCCGTGGCTATTTAAACTATAATGTCTTGATCCATATCTCTTAAATGGTCCATTTTTAGCCTTGGCATGTGAGAGACAAAGTTGTAGAGAATTCAATTTCCTTCAAATTGAGCTTTGGATGGAAAATTTCTGATGTTCCATGTGAAAGTTATGGTTGGTCAAAGTTCAGTTGACTTTAGGTCCAAAACCCTAATTTAGAAAGTTTGAGTTTTTATGATTTTAGAGCTTTCCTTGATGAATCATGATGAATCTTTGATAAAATGATGAATATAACATTAAAATGTTGATGTTGACCAAAAATCAGGAATTTTGACTGTACTTTGACCACAACTGACTTTTAGGTCAAAATAGTCGACTGTTGACCATTTGAGTTATTGATTGAGTAATCTTAGGAATCAGAGCTTGAAAATTGAGGTGAGGATCCTTTGAATCATATGAGAGGCCATGGAGTCCACTTGAGGCATCAGAAGCTGATCTTACTTAAAAAGATCAAAACCCTAGTTGGAGAGTCGTTGTTTAGGAGAGTGTACAGTCATTCAAGTCTTGAGCTTCTGGTATTTAGATGAGATTGAGTATAAAAATGTGGTGGGCAAATTTTGGGGTATGACACTTATATTTTAATAATTTTTTTGTTAGATGCTTTTTAATATAACTATGATTAAATTTAGATAGAATAGAAAGAATAAGAAAGGAATACATCTTTTATAAAGATGAAATCCACCTCACTCTATTTGCTAGGCTATGAAGTACTAAAAACTATATCACTTTAACTCATCTCTAATGAGCATTTTAAATATTGGTGCATTTGTAAGTCACACTTGTTCTTCAAATGTTTGTTTTGATATGCATTCAGTCTTATAAGAATGGATAGGAGAGATCAAAAATCATTTTGAAAACAGGTGTTACTTAATTAAAAATAATACAAGTGTTGAAGGCATATAGTACATTCGCGAGAAATTCGTGAAATGCTTTTCCGTCATATTAAGCATTTCTCATTTATAAATTAATAACATTAAAAAAAATCCACTTTCCTAATTCTATCATGATATATTAACATAAATCAAAAAGATCCTATAACAATTAATAATTTAAAAAAGAGTTTTGCTAACGAGTGCCCTCAGGACACTCTTTAAGCATATTAAATAAAGAAAACATTTTTTTTATAAAAGTCATGATTTCAATTTCCAATGCATTTTCATTGCATTGAATGCATACATTTTTAAAAAAACTTACCACTTTAATCAGTCATAAGGGTACTGGTTAGCATTTCCCTTTTAAAAAAGCATTCCAAATGATATAAATGATGCTCCATAAGCTCAGTTTTGATGAACAATGTTTAAACGTGAAAAATTCTAAAAAAAAACAGGAAAAAGATGAGGGAGGTGCTGGACCTAGGGAAGAAAGTTTTGGAGTTCTATCATCCATACCAGAGTAGGATACATCAAGGGTCGGAAGCACACCAGATACATCCTTCTAACCAAAAGAGTCTCTTTGCCAAAAAGAATCATCTCTCAGGAGGTCTTCCTTTAACTTGTGAGTCTATTTCTAGTAATGATATTAGGAATTGCAACAGAAGAGGAATCAATAATGTAGCGCAGGGGCTATGGAATTCAATGTCAAGGTTGGGGATCATCAGTACCTCTGACAACTTTGACCCGATTAAAAGACTAAACGATATGGAGTTGAGGGATAATAAAAGGGAGAAGGTATCAAAGGAGACTCAAAACAGAATAATCCCATGATAATTCTTTCTTACAATATCCGAGGCGGCGGGAATAGAGCAAAGAGGAAGAAAGTAGGTTATCTAATTCAAAAAGGTGATGTTGATATTTGTTTCATCCAAGAAACAAAACTCAGCGGAATAAGTTTGAATCTAGTCAAAGATATGTAGGGAGATGTGGATGTAGAGTGGTCTTGCTTGGATGTTGTCGGTGCTTCGGGAGGTATTCTCACCATGTGGAAAAATGATTTCTTCTCTCTTATCTATAGATTTAGAGGAGAAGGATTTCTTGGGCTATGTTTGGAGAAGGAAGGTAAACTTATTTACTTTGTGAATGTTTATGCTTCGTGTGACAAAGTTATAAGAAGGAGAACTTGGAATAAAATTTGTGATTTCAAGAACAATAATGTGGAAGGGTCTTGGTGCATTGGCAGAGATTTTAACTCTATTTCGTCTTTAGATGAAATAATTGGAGTATCTAACGGTGGTTATAGTAGGGAGATTAGATTCTTCAATGAGTTTATTGCGGAAATGGATTTGGTGGATCTTCCAACTATTGGTGGCAAATTTACGTGGCTCAAAATTAACGGGAAGACTATGAGTAGGATTGATAGATTTCTCCTTTCGGATAGTTTCATAGAAGAGTGGAAGGTGGAAGGGCAACATATAGGCGAGAGGGATATATCCGATCATGCTCCTATTTGGTTAAAATATAGTAGGAAGGATTGGGGGCCAAAGCCATTTAAGTTTAACAACTTGTGGTTCAAGCATGATGAGTTTGATAGCTTTGTAAAAGAGGAGTGGAGCAAAATGGCTATTAAAGGAAGAGGAGATTATTGCTTGGTTGAAAAGTTGAAAACTCTTAAAAATCGGATCTCTTGGTGGAACAAAACGGTCTATGGTTGGATAGACCTCAATATTGACAATGATGGGAAAGAGTTGCACTTATTAGATAACTTGTTTGTTCATTTTTGCAGGTAATTTTCCTGAAGAGTTGGTTAAGAAAAGGTTGAAAGTGACGGAGGATTTTTGGGATAATTTAAACAAAAAAGAAGGGCTTCTTAGAATCAAATCGAGACAACTTTGGCTTACCGAAGGGGATGATAACACACACTTTTTACACAATTCTCTAAAAGATAGAAGAAGAAGAAACTCCTTATGCTCCATCAATTCTACGAGGGGAATATTGGAAGAGGTTATGGAGATAAAAGATCACATTTTTAAACACTTTGAAGGACTCTTTAAAGAAGAATCTTGCTTTAGACCGGTGCTACATGGTATTACTTTGAATTCTTTGTCGATTGAATAATCAAAGGATCTTGAAAAACCTTTCTCCAAAGAAGAGGTCAAGGAGGCGATTTGGTCTTGTGACGGGAACAAAAGCTCGGGTCTGGATGGTTACACTTTGGAATTCTTTAAAAGGTTTTGGTTCCTTCTTAAAGACGATTTGATGAAATTATGCAATGATTTCTTTTCTAGAGGTACGCTTGTCAAAGCCATAACATCTTCATTCCTTGTGCTTATTCCTAAAACAAAAAATCCTCAAGATTTGTTCGAGTATCGTCCTATTTGCCTAGTGGGGAGTGTCTACAAGATTCTTGCGAAGATTTTGGCGGCTAGATTGAGAGGTGTAGTGGGAAATTTGGTTTCGCCTAATCAAACCGCTTTTGTTCCTGGAAGGAGTATAATGGATGGTGCGTTAACGGTTAATGAGATTCTTGATTGGGCAAAACGAAAGAAGAGGGGGTGCCTTTTACTCAAAGTGGATTTCGAAAAGGCTTTTGATTCCGTTTCTTGGAACTATCTTAGATGGATTATGGGAAGAATGAGGTTTGGGAAGAGATGGATGAAATGGATGGAATCTTGCTTCTTCACTAGTCATATGTCCGTTTTGGTCAACGGTAGTGCTACTAAGGAGTTTAGTGTTCAAAGAGGATTACGACAAGGCGATCCAATTTCTCCTTTTCTCTTTGTCATTGACATGGAAGGTCTTAGTGCTCTCATGAAAAGGTCGGTGGAGGTGGGGGATTTTAAACCTTTTAATTTCGGTGAAGAAGAATATGTGGATATTCTACAATTTGCGGATGACACGGTAATCATAGGAGAACCTACAAGTGATAATCTTTGGAGTATGAAAGTTTTGTTGAGAGGCTTTGAACTTGTATCCGGATTGAAGATTAATTTCCATAAAAGTAATATATTCAGTGTTCATATTGGTGAGTGGCTTTCCACCTCGGCTACTTTGTTCCTTGCTTGTAAAAGAGGGACTTTTCCGTTCAAATTTCTTGGCATATGGGTCGGATAAGGTTCTAGAAAGAGGAGAGTTTGGATGGATGTGGTTTCTAATATCAAATCAAGATTATCAACGTGGAAGGGTAGAAATATCTCCATCGGCGGAAGGGTGACTCTAATTAGTTCGGTGCTTAACGCTATTCCAATATACACTTTATCCTTCTTCAAAGCTCCGGGTAAAATCATTCAAGAAATTAGAGGTCTACTTAGTAGTTTTTTTGTGGAATGGGAATGTGAACAAAAGATGTATCCATTGGGTGAAGTGGGATAATGTTTGTAAAACAAAGGAGAAAGGTGGGCTATGCATTAGAGATATTGGCGAAATGAACAAATCTATTCTTCTCAAATGGAAGTGGAGAATCTTGAAGGAGGACAAATCCATTTGGAGTAAATTTCTACTCTTGAGATATAAAAATCCAAAATTTAAAGTGTTAGCTTCTTGTGTGGAAGTTCTAAATCGGGACGATTCTAGTTGGTGGAGAGACATTGTTATAAACGACTTTAAAGAGGAGGACTCCGTTGAAGGCTTCATTGGTTGGGTCAATTGTGACTTCAAGTAAGGTAACACTATTCTTTTTTGGCATAGTTGTTGGTTGGGTGATCAACCTCTTTGTGTTTCCTTCCCTTATTTGTTTGATCTTTCAAACAATAAACTTTGCAAAGTGAGCGATGTCATCTCTTGGAGCAATGGTGCACATTCTTGGAATTTTGATGTTCTTTTAGGTAACCTCCTGTTGCACCCCAAAATTTGCCCTCTTTTATGTGCCATAAGTTATTAAAGACGTTTATTTCATCACTTGAAACCAAGAAAATTGAGAGAGTTTTATTGAAAATGCGAGTTGATTGGAAGTTGTTCATTAGACTTTAGGTGGATTTAAGTTCAAGAATAATCAAGGTGAAATAAAGTTCTTAAGCATTTGTGTGAGAGTTCTTAGTATGTAAAGTTATGAGATTAGAACAATTCATCATATTCATGTCATGTCCGAATATTCATCAAGTTCATTTGATACCGTTCAAACGTCATCCGAGTTTCACTCATCTCTTATTCATTCAAGTTGCTTGCAAGATTCATCATCATTCAAATTCAAGAAAAAATCTATACAATTCATTGCAAAATTGAATTACACAAAGAAAGCTCATTACAAGTTACATTCACATATTCAATACAAGATAAAAAACCATTTGTCAAGCCCATTTAAATTTCTATCAAAATTCATTGTTGATGCAAAGTCCATTGTCATTACAAACTCTAGTAAAAAAGGTCCAAGTCCATTACAATAATTATACAAAAATACACCAAAAATTCCATTCAAAATCTGACCACTTGCTCCAAAAATTTCCCTGCATAATTTGTATCAAACTGAACCAAAAACTCGTAGCAGAAAAGTCCGGTTTGGCACTCAAACGTAAACCGAATCGGAAACCGGAAACCTGAAATCAAAAGAAAAACCGGTTCATGAAATAGTTGACAAGAGTAAAGATATAGAAGTCAGGGAGAATTATTAACAGAGGGGGGGGGGAGAGAACAGAATTTGAGAAGGGGAACTCACCGGTAACAAAGGTAACAAACTTCTCTCTCGCTTTCTCGACGGAGAATCTATCACTCTTCCCTCCCACGATTCATTGATCATCTTCAAGATTCTTCCATCAATCTTCATCACTTTCATCATCTTCTCCCTGTAATTCACAAAAACTCAGCAGAATATTCAACAGAAAACCACCATAACCTTCATTGAAAATCTGCAGAACCATAACCAGTCTTCTTCTCCACTACATCGCCATAACCACTTCTTCAATCTTCAATCACTATTTCACCTTCATCTTCGTCGCGTCTTCATCTTCACCTCTCTCGGAGTCGCACTTCAATCTTCATCATATCTTCAATCACCAAATTCTCTGAACAAAACTCACCTCTGCACTTTCAATCTTCAACCAGGAAAAGATCAGAAAATCAAGCTTCAATCCTCTCCTTCAACCTGAAAAATCATACTCAAAATTCAGATCCAAAAAAAACCAAAGTCCTTCATCCAAGAATCATTGAACAAAGACGTAACCAAACTGATAACTCTCCCTTCTTGAATCTCATCATCTTCAATCTCACGTTCATCATCCTCAATCAGAATAGCACAAGAACATCATCTTCTCTGAATCGCAAATCAGTTTTCACGGTACATCATTTCTCAGTCTCCAATTTCGGTTCAACAACAACTTTGTTCATCAATTCCAAGCAATCTCCAAGAGCACACTCATCTCCAACTTCAAACAACATCACGCCTTCATCACAGAATCGCAACTCCGACGCGACATCGGAAGCGAGAACAAAAACTTCAACAAACAACAACTTCAATCTCCATGTTGAATCGCCTTCATAATCATCTACCAACAACATAAACGCGGAGAATCGGAAAAGATGAAGGGGATCGAGCGAGAGATTCGTAAGAAACCGCGAGGGATCAGAGATGAGACGAGATCCACGGGAGATGAGCGGAGAGATGGGAGTCGAAGGAGAGTGGGACGTTGAAGTGACGGCCGGTACGTTCACGGTGGCGCCGTTAGAGCTCCGATCGGAGAAGAGAGCCTGCCGCCGCATTTGAGTCTAAGGGAGAAGAGAGTTCAAGAACTCTAATCGTCACGATTGTACGTTAAATCCTAATCTTCTTTTTTATTTCATTTAATCTTATGACATTAATTGGATTAATTGGTCTAATGTGGATTATTGGGAATAATGGAGATTAGAATTGAATGAATCTGGATCAAAACTGAGCAATCCTTTGGGCCTTATCACGAAAACGCTGCACTACACCTCCCTAAGCCCAATCGTATTTCCTTTTCTTTTTTTTGTTTGTGCTAGTAAAAATCCAAAAAGAAAACTATAACAAAAACAACCCTGGGCCAACTCTGGCTGGGCCCTGCGCCCTTACCTCTTGCAGCACCACCTATTTCATCACTTACCCCCTTTTGTGCTCATTTTCCTCTAGTTAATTTTAGTTTCTTTTCATTTCTTTTAGTAGTAATAAAAATCACATGAAATCAATTGTTTTGTTAGACTTTTACATGATCAAAATGAATAAAAACATGTAATATTTCTTTGTTAGAATTTGATATTTTGTTACATAATTTGTTCTCTTGTTCTTAGATAAAAATATCATAAAAAACAATTTAATCTTGTTAGATTTTTGTTTAGGATTTAATTAGAATCTAGTTGCTAGTATTTTCTATAGCGTGCTTCCTTGTTACTACTGATTTGTTTGCTGAGATATGCGAGGTACTTCGAGAGAGCCTTCGATTGCGATTCGACTTGCTTCGTGTTCCACTTTATTTGTGGGACACGAACTCGCTTCCGATGCGACTTGACTTGTGTTGTGTTCCACTTTATTTGTGGGACACGAACTTATTCCTGATCTCTCGTCCATTGAGATGTATTCCTGTATTGTCTGGATTGTATTTCTTGCAGGTTGCTTGTGTGGTTGTGTTTGATACGCACCACATAGCGGTTGTGATTTATTTTCACACTGCATCGCTTTGACGCTTATGCTAGACTCCTGGCTCTTCTGGATGTTAGATTACGTGAAGTTTCTTAGTTCTGCTTGCGTTGCTAGCTCACTGCGGATTTGCTATCCGCTTGGTATCCCCTTTGTCCTTTTTTACTCTTTCGCGCACCATACCTTGCCATGAGAAGTAGGGTAGGCATGCAGCATCATTCTTAACATGAGAAGTAGGGTAGACATTCATCTGGCCAAGCCCTCGAAAGAGGCTCTGTTTTTGTTTGTTTACCGTTTTCAGTTTATTTCCAGTTATTTGCTTGTTCAACCATCTCGGAGGACTTTCCCCGTGGATGGTGGCTTCGGAGGACTTTCCCCGTTAGCTAGAACATTTATTTCTAGTTATTGTCTTGTTCACCCGTCTCGGAGGACTTTCCCCGTGGACGGTAGCTTCGGAGGACTTTCCCCGTTAGCTAGAACGTTTGTTTCCAGTTATTGTCTTGTTCACCCGTCTCGGAGGACTTTCCCCGTGGATGGGAGCTTCGGAGGACTTTCCCCGTTAGCTAGAACATTTATTTCCCGTTATTTTCTTGTTCAACCGTCTCGGAGGACTTTCCCCGTGGACGGTGGCTTCGGAGGACTTTCCCCGTTAGCTAGAACGTCTCCCTAGTTCCCAGGTCACTACTTCGGTAGTTTGCTTGCTTTACGAGCTGAGCTCGTTTGTGTGTTGCATTTGCATTGTTTACTACTTCGGTAGTTTGTTTGTTTCTCGAGCGGAGCTCGAATGTATGCCTTGTGGTTGTGATGCTTGTTCACTATCTTTGTATCTGCTATGCCTATTAGTATGATATCTTTGTGATGCTTGTTCACTATCTTTGTATCTGCTATGCCTGTTAGTATGATATCTTTGTGATGCTTGTTCACTATCTTCTTATCTGCGATGCCTGTTCGTATGATATCTTTGTGATGCTTGTTCACACTTGCACATGTATGCTTGTTACGTGTTGTTTGCGATGCCTGTTCGCGTTATCACTTGTGATGCTTGTTCACACACTCACATTCGTGTATGCCTGTTACATGATTGTATTTCTATCTGCGATGCCTGTTCGTATGATATCTTTGCGATGCCTGTTCGCCTGTTCTTATCTGTGATGCCTGTTCACATGCCATGTTTGCTAGGATCTTTGTGACGCTCCTTGTTTGCATGCTCCCTTAGGGTGCTCGGTTCCGTTTCTTTAGGAGACGCGAATCGAGATAGAAACAGAAACTTTTGGGCCGAACTACGGCGCTCTGATTTCTCCATTGCACACTGGAGGTACGTAGGCATAGGGTACGAACACCCTAGCGAGCGGGCTTTTTCTTTTCTTATTTTTATTCGACTTTCTTGCTTATTTGCTTATTCCTCCCATTGCATGTTTCCCCTTATTTGTATACCTTCCATTGTATGTTTCCCCTAGCACCTAGCATGATTCACACACACACACACCCTTAGATTAGAAAATCAGCAAGAATGGATCCTGTGGAGTACCACAGACGTGAGGGGTGCTAATACCTTCCCCTCACGTAACAGACACCCTTACCCCTTTCTCTGAGACCTGTGCTATTATTTGGTTTTCTTCGATATTTCCCATTCCTTGTGGTAGGATAAATAGATGTTCGATGGCGACTTCATTGTATTTGTTTCGATGAGTTTTCCAGTTGCTTCAGCTGGCGACTTCACTGGGGACTATCCGAGTGTCGTTCCTAGTTCTTGCTTGATTTCCTTTCTGTGGGTGTTTGTGTGTTTACGGTTATCATCATTGTATATACTGCTTGCATGCATTTGCATTTATGTGTTTACCGCTTTCTCTTCTGTGGTTGTTTGTGTGTTTATTACTCGCATCATTTGTATATACTGCTTGCATGCATTTGCATCTATGTGTTTACCGCTTTCCATATTCTGGATATACTGCTGTGCTGGCTGGTTGTTTTTTGGCGGGCGGGATGTTACTATGAGGTAAAAGGTCCATTACACAGACCAAGTATACACTTAGATTAGCGTGGATAGTTATGTTGGCTCTCGTGGCGCATGGCACGTAGAGTTAGCATAGCATACCACAACCAGGAGAGAACTCGGTGAGGCGATCTCTGTCCGGCATGCTTATTGCCGTAGGCAGGCGCTCTCATTGTTTGTTCGAAATTCCTGGCGACCATTAGGGACATCCTGTGTGTGTTTAGGATTCCTACCTGCGAGATTTGGGATGGGACAGGAAACCTTGGCTCCTACATACCATTTGCTTCTTCAGAGTTGAGGTCGGACCTTTATTTGATCTGTTATCATTGTGCCCGATATTTTGGTATTCTGAAACGACGGCGGAGCTTTGATCCTGTTACTTTTGGTTCTATTCAGACGTGGTACAACATGAGTGGTTCTATTGGAAGTTAGTTGGTTCTTGGTATCCTGAAGCTACGCCGCACCTTTGAACATGTGCAACTATATTCAGTATTGTGGAGACATTGGTTCCCATCATTTTGCATCATTGCATATTTACTTTTGAAAAAATGATGTACAAAAAATAACTAGCATACATGTTCCTTCCATTTCCAAGGAATCATATCTTTAAGCCTCATGTCGAGCTTTTCCATCTTTTGCTTGCCAAAAATCAAAACACGAGGATTCCTTGGAAATTGAATGAACATGGCATTGCATTCATCTCATGCATTTCATGCATAACAGGTGTTCAGAGTTGAGGATCTCTTATTCAGACTTGGTACTCTCACTAGACTCACCGACTTGGCTTGTTACTGTTGTGTGCTCATAGATCAATCATGGAACAACTTTGTGGGGAGTTGACCGAGAAACAAACTCAGTTGGGGTTGTTTATGAAGACATGCAAGTTTTGACACGTTCTCAAGGACTCTTAGAAAAAAAAGACTCTGGGAGAACTTCGTGGATCTCTTCCGCAATTGTGCGGTTTCTGAAGTTCCTCGTCAGCGACTAATCTCCTTTCTCTTATGAATTCAAAGGGTATGTTCCCGACAGAAGAGGACCGAAAGATGAGTCTATCTGATTCTCATGTCCTATGATCATTTGCTTCCATGCTTGCTTTATTTGAAACTGGTTAAGCTCTGTACGGTGTTGATGTCTACAGATTCCCTGCTTGATGATGATGACACTAGGTGTGAATTCTATTATGGGGCCTAGTCATGATGTTAAGATCTACAAGTCTTTGAAATTGCTTGGGGCTCCCGCACGAGGGATAAGCAAGACATTGTCTATCTTGAGCATTGCACCATTCGCATTGCTCGAATCCCTAAAGCACTTATAAATTCCTTGTGACTTCGCCAGAATCTTCCTCCAGGAAGTAATTGAGAGTGATATGCAGAGGCACCTCTCATTCTCAAGGTTCAGCTTCATATTATGAGTCACCTCCTCCTCCTGGATTTCCTTGTCGCTAGCATTTTCTTGTCAACAGAGACGGAAGAGAAACAAGTGGATGTACTCCCAGTGCCTTGTATCCGAGTTACTTCCTTGCTTGTTGGAACTTAAGTTGGTTGCTTTGGATCTTTCCCACCACAGATAGCTCTCCTGATTCCAATGACAATAGTCGGTGTGTTCTAATCTGGGGCACCTGATCATAATGTCAAGCCTTACAAGGTGTTGAGGTACAAAGAGTCCAGGACTTGCTCGATACAGAGATGTTTGAGTTTATTCATATTGGTTTCTACTGGTCAATCCCATTTCATCTGCTGCTAGTAGAAGGCTTGTTCTTCCTCAAGGAAGTAACTCATGAGAATCACCTGCAATTGGTACTGCCAGAGGTTTCCTTCACAACAACTATTGTGTGTTCCAAGTAATGACTTTGATAGCCAAGCGTCGGAGGTTACTGTTGTTCGCTGATAGTAATACAAGTTTCCTCCATTCATGAGGGTGTTTTCTGTTTCGGCATCTATATTTAGGGCTCCCGACCGAGGGATAAGCAAGACTCTGTGTTCTTGAGTTTGCATCATTGGCAGCTCAAATCCCTAAAGCATTCACAAAATCCAATCACTTTATTTGGGGCTCCCGACCGAGGGATAAGCAAGATGCCTTGTATCTTGAGTTTGTGCACAACTTGCATGGCTCAAATCCCTAAAAGCTAGACACTTGCAACTTCTGTATGACTTTGCTGAAATCTTCTTCCACGAAGTGATCTAAAGTGTTCTGACGTAGTGCTTGGTGTGCTTTCCACCCTGGGGGCACTTGGTTATCTAATTGAGGATTGTCATCCATTCAAAGACAAGGTTCAAGACCTGATTGACACTGAGGCTATCACATGCACTCCTGAAGGCCATAATGGAAGTTCTCCTTTGACTCACTGGATCTTCTGAAGCAATAAGTCCATACGGAGAGGATCTCCTCAACATTGGCAATTCCTAAATCATCATGCATATTCATGTTTAAGCTTTCTTATGTTGTGCAATACTGTTTGTATGCAAAACTTGTTTGTTTTTGAACTATAATCATAATGCACTGAATATGTTTGTCTTGAAAAAATCCATTCGCTTTTGCTCTTATATGTTTTTATATGCTTTTTGTGATACTTAACTCTTGCTACATAAAGCATGATAACTCCGTAGGGAGAATGATGAACATAATACCAATAACCTCAAATGGTATGCTTTTGAGTAAAACCCTGTTGAGGATGTACAGGCATTGTTTCAAATCCCCAAACACTGGAGATATAAGGGAGTGAAACCCTCGTTAACCCCTCTGAGCCTTCGAAGTAGGAGTTTCTTTTCAAAAAAAAAAACCCCTCACATTTAACCCAGGGGCGGGTAGTATTCAGTTAACATGATCGAGCATTCAAAATTCATCAGGAGCACACATCTAAGGATACAACAATGGCTATCTTTCAAAAGGTTGAGGAAAGTCAAATCCACAACGGTTATTCCTCACCTCAGGAGGTTGAGACATCATGATTATCCCTCACATCAGGAGGTTGAAACCAACATTAAAGCCGTTGTGGTTTATCCCTCACCTCAGGAGGTCGAAATATGACGATACCACAATGGTAATTCTTCATCAATCAATGACTCAGGCAGTCGCTATGCACTTCCAACAAATCAGAGATTCAGGACCACACGACTTGTTCAAAAAAAAAGGAAAAAAGAATGAAAAAAATGAAAAAAGAAAGAAAGCCCGCTAAGTCAACAACTTGAGAACATGTGACTTAGGCAAAAATTAGGGCATCCCGCTGGACATCCAAATCAAAATTCAAAAGAATTTGTCCAGGAAAAAATTAGGGAAACAAACAAAGCAAAAGCGGAAAAAGGATTACAAAATAAGAATCCTCATCAAAAGAAGAAAGTCGTGTGATCAGACACCAAAAACAAAAGGTAAAGTGACAGCCGTGTTCAGAAGACCTCATTGACTCCTCAATCATTTCCAAACTCCTCTTGAAAGATGAATGCTCGTGTCGAGTTAACTGAACTTAGGACTGGAGAACATCATGAAGGGGGTGGGCACCAAATAATTTGAGCCTAAAAATCCTTTTTTCTAAAAAACCGTGAACCTGGCCACGTTACAACCCTTGAAAGTCCTAACTGAAGCAGGGTTGATTTGAAAGCAGACTGTACAAGAGAATACGGTAAGCTGACTCCTAGGAGATCCGCTAAACGCTTGAGTTGGTATCACACCATCTTTTCTTTCTTTCATAAAAAATCGATGTTACGACATCCTTTCAAAAAGTGTCTTTTAAACTTCAAGACAAACATACTCTTTGCATTAGAATTATATCTCTCATAATAAACATTCTTTGCATATGAACGAGTGCTTGACATCAAGAAAGTTTCCATCATGAACTTCAGCTGAAAAGTTTTATCCTCCCGAAGGACATGTTGTCTTTAGAACTCCGTTGAGCAGAGGCAGCAATATTTCAAAGTCTGATCACCCTCAGGGGCACAAAAGCGTTTGATTACTTTATCGCGCAAGTTTTCAATCAATCTGAGGCAATCAGGTTAAGATAAAAAATCTCTCAAGGTGCTAAACAATCAGGGGCATTCACCCAAACACAGTCGAAGCTACCTCCAACACAGGTCAAGCAGGGGCATGGTGCCAAAATACTTGATACTGGGGCAAGTCAGTTTGATATTTACAGAAGGTCCTTACGAGATGAATTTCTTCAAACTCCTTACAGTCTGGGGCGAGACAATATGCATTGGCATTCTATCCTCATCAGAAGATGTTCAGTTTAAAGTTCAGGTGTTAGCTAAACAACTTATGAACTCGAAGGCTGTTGAAAGTCAGGATCGTCATCCTTAACATTGATCTGAGATTGAAAGTCCAATACTTGTTGGCATCCTCACAACCATACGAATATGCAGAACATTATGAAAGCCAATTTCTGTTTGGTCCCTTTGAAGTCAACACTTGCTTGATCTCTTAAGCCCACTTCCTGGTGGCACTCTCTCGGAAAGTCAATGCCTGTTGTATACCCCGGCCGATACTTGTTTGGTATTCTAATCACTGCTCGCTTGCCAACTCAATGAATCCATTGCCTGTTTAGAAAGTTTCAAGCTCAGATGTCTGACAATCTGTTGATCTTGCATTTGCCCATTGTGGGTACATCCTTTCGAGTACACCATGTCAGCACGTCAGCGGATCTAGCTAAGTGAGAGATTCTCATTCCCCGGCTGAGTACATTCAGATGAGGTTTTCTTTGTTCCAAGATTCTCATCTCCTCAGCAAAGCACATCTCAATGCAATCTTCGTGCTTCAGAAGCCTCATTCCCCAGTGAAGTGTGTTCTCCCCAGTTGAATCACGATTGAATGGTATCTGATTCACCAGCAAACTCTTAATGAGGTTCCTTGCCAGAGTTCCTCATTTTCCCCAGTAGAGCATCTCTCTCCAACAGATAGAACTGTTTTCCCCAAGAGAGTCATCTTATTCCCCAGTGGAGTGATCTTAACAAAATATTCTTATGCTAAGTTCCTTATCCCCAGAGGATCTCTCATCTCCCCAGTGGACCACTATGCAGAAGTATTCATTTTCTCCACTGAGTCTCTCCTCAGCAGAGTTTCACTTGCATCCTCAGCAGAATCTGTGTCCTTCAAGGATTTCCCCAGCGGAATACTTCATGCACCGGCAAGTTGGTCACTCCCCATCAGAGTTGTCTCCATGACTTGCCCTTATCTTTACATCCCCAGTGTGTCGAGAATTTGCTTCTCCAATGAAGTTGCCCGGGTATCCCCAAGCAGGATTTATTCCCCAGCCAGAGCTCGCATCCAAATTTGATCGTCTCCAGCAGATTTTTGATCCATCTTTGTCAGCTTGCAGTTTGTGACCTTTGGTCACTCTTCTTGTCCTCCCCGCAGAGTTCCATACTCTCTCCAGCACTACTTCAGCAATTCAGTGCTCATCCATTGTCTCCCTAAGCAACGTTCGAATCATGCATCAGTCGCATTGCATTCCCTAAGCGTTTAACATTTCCATCATCGGAATACTAATCCATTCAACATTCATACATGCATCATGCATAAATCATATCATATATGTTTCCTTCTGCAGGAAAGTTGTCAAAATGCCTCCCAGAGAGCAACTCGCCTAATCATTATAAGTGCTTATCCTGATGTCTAAATCAGAAGAAGTTTGTCCCCCTATCTTGACACTGTCAGATCAGTTAAAGGATTACTCATTCCCGATGCCCTTAGATCGGTTGAAGATATTTGTTCCTATCCTGATTCCAGTTCAGTTGAAGGAACCGCCTCCGGATCTCCCAAGATCTTCCTAAGGAGCAAGCCTGCTGATGCCTCAGATCAGTTGGAAATATCTACGTCCTGACGATTTATTTTCGTTCAGAAGAAGAACTCGTCTGCCCAGTCCTGATGCTTACTATCAGTTGAAGATGTTTTCTTTTCCCGGCGCACACAGTTCGGAAGAGATATCCGTTCCTATTCCTGATAAATCAGACTTTCAGTTGAGGGAGCCGCCTCCGGATCTCGTCGATCTTACGAAGGAGCAAGCCACTGATGCCCAGATCAGATGGAGATATCTGCCTGATTGACTTTGTCAGTCAGAAGAGGATTGTTCTACTTATTTTCTAGCATCGAGCCTAGATCAGTTCAAAGACTTCCTTTCCCGGCGTACACAGTTCGGAAGAGATATTGTTCCTATTCCTGATAAACCAGACTTTCAGTTGAGGGAACCGCCTCCGGATCTCGTCGATCTTACGAAGGAGCAAGCCGCTGATACCCAGATCAGTTGGAATATCTGCCTGATGATTTAATTGCATCAGATGGAGATGTCGCCTTGGTGCCCAGACCAGAGATACTTACTACCCGTTGATGCCCAGATCAACCGGAATATCTCATTTCGATGCCCAGATCGACTTAGACATCTATCCCCGATTCCTGTTCGGAAGACATCTGCTACGCCTGATGCCCAGATCAGTCGAGATGTTACTTCTCTTGATGCCCAGATCAATTGAAGTCTTTTCCCCTGCCTGTGGGGTTATCTGTTCCTTCTTATCGCAAGTTGGAGCTACTTAATTATCCAGGTCAAATGAGGTTTTTTCTCCCTGCTTGCGGGGTGGTACATTCCTTCTTATTACAAGATGGAATCTTCTATTGATCAAGAGCGCAAATTTTCGAGTTCATTCTGGTATTCAATCTCCTTCCACCTCGACGGTTCAAAACTTTCGTTTCTCGCTCGTCAGGTTCAAGAAGTTTGAATAGGGGCAGCTGTTGCACCCCAAAATTTGCCCTCTTTTATGTGCCATAAGTTATTAAAGACGTTTATTTCATCACTTGAAACCAAGAAAATTGAGAGAGTTTTATTGAAAATGCGAGTTGATTGGAAGTTGTTCATTAGACTTTAGGTGGATTTAAGTTCAAGAATAATCAAGGTGAAATAAAGTTCTTAAGCATTTGTGTGAGAGTTCTTAGTATGTAAAGTTATGAGATTAGAACAATTCATCATATTCATGTCATGTCCGAATATTCATCAAGTTCATTTGATACCGTTCAAACGTCATCCGAGTTTCACTCATCCCTTATTCATTCAAGTTGCTTGCAAGATTCATCATCATTCAAATTCAAGAAAAAATCTATACAATTCATTGCAAAATTGAATTACACAAAGAAAGCTCATTACAAGTTACATTCATATATTCAATACAAGATAAAAAACCATTTGTCAAGCCCATTTAAATTTCTATCAAAATTCATTGTTGATGCAAAGTCCATTGTCATTACAAACTCTAGTAAAAAAGGTCCAAGTCCATTACAATGATTATTCAAAAATACACCAAAAATTCCATTCAAAATCTGACCACTTGCTCCAAAAATTTCCCTGCATAATTTGTATCAAACTGAACCAAAAACTCGTAGCAGAAAAGTCCGGTTTGGCACTCAAACGTAAACCGAATCGGAAACCGGAAACCTGAAATCAAAAGAAAAACCGGTTCATGAAATAGTTGACAAGAGTAAAGATATAGAAGTCAGGGAGAATTATTAACAGAGGGGGGGGAGAGAACAGAATTTGAGAAGGGGAACTCACCGGTAACAAAGGTAACAAACTTCTCTCTCGCTTTCTCGACGGAGAATCTATCACTCTTCCCTCCCAGATTCATTGATCATCTTCAAGATTCTTCCATCAATCTTCATCACTTTCATCATCTTCTCCCTGTAATTCACAAAAGCTCAGCAGAATATTCAACAGAAAACCACCATAACCTTCATTGAAAATCTGCAGAACCATAACCAGTCTTCTTCTCCACTACATCGCCATAACCACTTCTTCAATCTTCAATAACTATTTCACCTTCATCTTCGTCGCGTCTTCATCTTCACCTCTCTCGGAGTCGCACTTCAATCTTCATCATATCTTCAATCACCAAATTCTCTGAACAAAACTCACCTCTGCACTTTCAATCTTCAACCAGGAAAAGATCAGAAAATCAAGCTTCAATCCTCTCCTTCAACCTGAAAAATCACACTCAAAATTCAGATCCAAAAAAAACCAAAGTCCTTCATCCAAGAATCATTGAACAAAGACGTAACCAAACTGATAACTCTCCCTTCTTGAATCTCATCATCTTCAATCTCACGTTCATCATCCTCAATCAGAATAGCACAAGAACATCATCTTCTCTGAATCGCAAATCAGTTTTCACGGTACATCATTTCTCAGTCTCCAATTTCGGTTCAACAACAACTTTGTTCATCAATTCCAAGCAATCTCCAAGAGCACACTCATCTCCAACTTCAAACAACATCACGCCTTCATCACAGAATCGCAACTCCGACGCGACATCGGAAGCGAGAACAAAAACTTCAACAAACAACAACTTCAATCTCCATGTTGAATCGCCTTCATAATCATCTACCAACAACATAAACGCGGAGAATCGGAAAAGATGAAGGGGATCGAGCGAGAGATTCGTAAGAAACCGCGAGGGATCAGAGATGAGACGAGATCCACGGGAGATGAGCGGAGAGATGGGAGTCGAAGGAGAGTGGGACGTTGAAGTGACGGCCGGTACGTTCACGGTGGCGCCGTTAGAGCTCCGATCGGAGAAGAGAGCCTGCCGCCGCATTTGAGTCTAAGGGAGAAGAGAGTTCAAGAACTCTAATCGTCACGATTGTACGTTAAATCCTAATCTTCTTTTTTATTTCATTTAATCTTATGACATTAATTGGATTAATTGGTTTAATGTGGATTATTGGGAATAATGGAGATTAGAATTGAATGAATCTGGATCAAAACTGAGCAATCCTTTGGGCCTTATCACGAAAACGCTGCACTACACCTCCCTAAGCCCAATCGTATTTCCTTTTCTTTTTTTTGTTTGTTCTAGTAAAAATCCAAAAAGAAAACTATAACAAAAACAACCCTGGGCCAACTCTGGCTGGGCCCTGCGCCCTTACCTCTTGCAGCACCACCTATTTCATCACTTACCCCCTTTTGTGCTCATTTTCCTCTAGTTAATTTTAGTTTCTTTTCATTTCTTTTAGTAGTAATAAAAATCACATGAAATCAATTGTTTTGTTAGACTTTTACATGATCAAAATGAATAAAAACATGTAATATTTCTTTGCTAGAATTTGATATTTTGTTACATAATTTGTTCTCTTGTTCTTAGATAAAAATATCATAAAAAACAATTTAATCTTGTTAGATTTTTGTTTAGGATTTAATTAGAATCTAGTTGCTAGTATTTTCTATAGCGTGCTTCCTTGTTACTACTGATTTGTTTGCTGAGATATGCGAGGTACTTCGAGAGAGCCTTCGATTGCGATTCGACTTGCTTCATGTTCCACTTTATTTGTGGGACACGAACTCGCTTCCGATGCGACTTGACTTGTGTTGTGTTCCACTTTATTTGTGGGACACGAACTTATTCCTGATCTCTCGTCCATTGAGATGTATTCCTGTATTGTCTGGATTGTATTTCTTGCAGGTTGCTTGTGTGGTTGTGTTTGATACGCACCACATAGCGGTTGTGATTTATTTTCACACTGCATCGCTTTGACGCTTATGCTAGACTCCTGGCTCTTCTGGATGTTAGATTACGTGAAGTTTCTTAGTTCTGCTTGCGTTGCTAGCTCACTGCGGATTTGCTATCCGCTTGGTATCCCCTTTGTCCTTTTTTACTCTTTCGCGCACCATACCTTGCCATGAGAAGTAGGGTAGGCATGCAGCATCATTCTTAACATGAGAAGTAGGGTAGACATTCATCTGGCCAAGCCCTCGAAAGAGGCTCTGTTTTTGTTTGTTTACCGTTTTCAGTTTATTTCCAGTTATTTGCTTGTTCAACCATCTCGGAGGACTTTCCCCGTGGATGGTGGCTTCGGAGGACTTTCCCCGTTAGCTAGAACATTTATTTCTAGTTATTGTCTTGTTCACCCGTCTCGGAGGACTTTCCCCGTGGACGGTAGCTTCGGAGGACTTTCCCCGTTAGCTAGAACGTTTGTTTCCAGTTATTGTCTTGTTCACCCGTCTCGGAGGACTTTCCCCGTGGATGGGAGCTTCGGAGGACTTTCCCCGTTAGCTAGAACATTTATTTCCCGTTATTTTCTTGTTCAACCGTCTCGGAGGACTTTCCCCGTGGACGGTGGCTTCGGAGGACTTTCCCCGTTAGCTAGAACGTCTCCCTAGTTCCCAGGTCACTACTTCGGTAGTTTGCTTGCTTTACGAGCTGAGCTCGTTTGTGTGTTGCATTTGCATTGTTTACTACTTCGGTAGTTTGTTTGTTTCTCGAGCGGAGCTCGAATGTATGCCTTGTGGTTGTGATGCTTGTTCACTATCTTTGTATCTGCTATGCCTGTTAGTATGATATCTTTGTGATGCTTGTTCACTATCTTTGTATCTGCTATGCCTGTTAGTATGATATCTTTGTGATGCTTGTTCACTATCTTCTTATCTGCGATGCCTGTTCGTATGATATCTTTGTGATGCTTGTTCACACTTGCACATGTATGCTTGTTACGTGTTGTTTGCGATGCCTGTTCGCGTTATCACTTGTGATGCTTGTTCACACACTCACATTCGTGTATGCCTGTTACATGATTGTATTTCTATCTGCGATGCCTGTTCGTATGATATCTTTGCGATGCCTGTTCGCCTGTTCTTATCTGTGATGCCTGTTCACATGCCATGTTTGCTAGGATCTTTGTGACGCTCCTTGTTTGCATGCTCCCTTAGGGTGCTCGGTTCCGTTTCTTTAGGAGACGCGAATCGAGATAGAAACAGAAACTTTTGGGCCGAACTACGGCGCTCTGATTTCTCCATTGCACATTGGAGGTACGTAGGCATAGGGTACGAACACCCTAGCGAGCGGGCTTTTTCTTTTCTTATTTTTATTCGACTTTCTTGCTTATTTGCTTATTCCTCCCATTGCATGTTTCCCCTTATTTGTATATCTTCCATTGTATGTTTCCCTTAGCACCTAGCATGATTCACACACACACACCCTTAGATTAGAAAATCAGCAAGAATGGATCCTGTGGAGTACCACAGCCGTGAGGGGTGCTAATACCTTCCCCTCACGTAACAGACACCCTTACCCCTTTCTCTGAGACCTGTGCTATTATTTGGTTTTCTTCGATATTTCCCATTCCTTGTGGTAGGATAAATAGATGTTCGATGGCGACTTCATTGTATTTGTTTCGATGAGTTTTCCAGTTGCTTCACCTCCCCGCCGCGAATGGATTGGTTTCGGCTTTCGACACCCAATTGAGAGACTTAAAAGCGTTGTTGGATGACATTTTTTCGAACATTTTCGAACATGATGATTTCCATTGGAATCTAAATCCTACCGGTGTGTTCTCGGTTGCTAGCGTGTCCCATTTAGTGTCTAATGCTAAAGACATAGCTTGGCCAATCAACACCATCAAATTGTTGGAAGTCATTTGAAAAGCTATCATCCCGAAAAAGGTTCAAATTTTTTTTGGAGATTTTTCATCAATAGACTACCTCTAAAGGATCTTTTGGCAAATAGAGGAGTTCCTAATCTCAATTCTCTTGATTGCTTATTTTGTTCTCACCACTCGGAAACTTTGGACCATTTTTTCTTTCAATGTCAAGTTACGAAAGCGGTGTAGGAAAGAATCTATGCTTGGTTGGGGAATGACTTCGAGTTGAACATGGAAGAGTTCAAAAGTTTTGGTTGCATTCAAGAACAGGTGAGGAAAGCCAACACTAGAGTTATTCTAAATTCAATATGGATTGCTCTAATTTGGTGCATTTGGCTAATGAAGAATACTATTGTTTTTGACAATGCTACTTTTAGTTTTGATGTCGTTATATCCAACATCTTGTTCTTTTCTTGGAGATGGTTAAGTAGTAGTAGCTTTTCTCCTAGAACTAGTTTTTATGATTGGTACAAGTTACCTTTAAATTTCTTCAACTCTTTATAGAATTTTCGTTGTAAGGATGCAAAAGAGTTTTCGTTGTAAGGGTTGCACCCCTAATACGACATCTTATATCATTGCTTATTGAAAAAAAGTAATTTGGAATTATCAATTGAACATATATCATGGAAAATAGAATATAAAGAGGGTCCTTGTTAAGGAGGGTCACGGTTATGGGGCCCATAGCTCCCCTTCTTAAAAGTATAAACGATAGAACCATCCACTCCTTCTCTCTTCCCACCTTTCTCTTATCTTATTGCTTTTATTTCTAACTTTTCTATTTGCCAATTCTCCCTCTCCACTCTGGCATCCTCGTCCGTACTCTGTCTTTTCCTCTCCCACCGGTTACCGTTCCACCCAGTCACCCTCCTCACACGTGCTTTCACTCCTAAACCACCCTCACACGAGCCATCCCTCACCCATACAGTTTAACTAAAAACAACACCCTTTTGTGATGGTGCAACAAAAAAGCCAGATACAAAATCAAGCTTTGCTTAGAGAAAATATATAGTTTATAAATTCATAAAATTCTATAGATTTTTTTCTTGGTCAATGAGTTCATGAAATAGTTTGGGTTCTTACTGTTTTTTTTACTATCATTATTTTCCTCAAAATCTAATCTAGATTTTCTATGTTGGGTGATTTTTCATTTTTCATTTTTCATGTTTAAAAGTTTTGTGAGCTAAATATCTTTTGCACTTATGAGGATCCGAAAGAGGCAACTACCTTTCTCTCTTTCGCCCGTGACTTTCTCAGATCCCAACTTTATCAACGGGTCACCGGAGGTGGTGCAACTCAACGATGCAACAACCACTTCACCAAAACATTCTTGCATTCAAGCCTTGGATCATCCACAACCGTCCGTTCAACCAGTCCCACCGATCGGGAAACCAATCAACGGCTGTGATGATTCCTTAACTGACGAGAGACAGCACAAGAAGCAACCGATTTTGGTTAGTGTGAAAAATAATATTATATATATGACTCGAATAATTCAATTTTTTTAAAATTTTTTTTATAGGAAAATCGATTGTAAATTAGTGCACTTTTGTCCAACCTTTTACAAATGGTCGGATTGGTGCAATAATTTTTTTAATTTTTATTTTTTTTCACATTCACATAGGGGTAACATATGCAACCAACCATTTAGTGGATCCTATGTTAGTTGTTTTTTAATTGAGTGCTTTTGAATTGCAGGTAGAAGATGGGAGAGGGCAAGTTGGGGAAGAGGGACAGAAGGTTAATGATAACAGGTAAAACTTTTTTTTTTTAATTAATTAAATTTTTATATTTTATAAAACAATAATTGCTAAAAAGAAATACTACTGTTAGCGGAAATAGAGTTGAAAGTGTTTTAAATATAGGAAAATTCCCTCTAAACCTATCATTTTTTTCTCAAAACTAGCTACCTACCAATTTGCCCTTGAGCTGCACATACTACTACTATACTAGTATAGAACCAAATGCTGGTCCCCCGTTTACATCATATCTTCTTTCATAGCATTTTTACATTCTTTCTCTTTTCATCTTTTCTCTTTTCACCTTGAATTTTAAGTGTAAAAGTGGAATATATGTGTTTGTGGCTGTGGTTCTTTTTGAGGTCTTTCTGGCTCCTTTGTTCCTTGTAGGAAAGGAAGTATCTCAAGTGCACCAATATCAACTGAGCTTTTCGCATCCTCAAGCCCTTCTTGTTCTAGTTATAAAAAAGGTCACATATATATTTTATTGTGTTGTTTATATATTTGGAATAATAATGCATGAATATATATGTATGTTGATTGAGTTTGTTATTGAGAGAGTACTACTATTATATATATACGGTAGATTGGAGATGGAAAGATGGAGAGAAAGCCTTTCCTCTAAAGAAACGGAGAGAAAGTTTTGCGACGAATAGCAACCGCAACACCGACAACAGCAACAAAGACAATAATAATACAAAGAAGAAGATGACGATGAAGATGAAGAACAAGATGAATAATAACCGTTATGATAATAATGGAGACAGTGATGAAGAAGAGGTAGTGGTTATTAGAGAGACAAAACAGAAGAAGGTAAGAGGTGGTGCGCTCATGGAAGGTTCGCGGTGCAGTCGTGTTAATGGAAGAGGATGGAGATGTTGTCAACCAACACTAGTTGGTTATTCTCTTTGTGAGCATCATTTAGGGAAAGGAAGGTTGAGAAGCATGGCAAGTGTAAGAAAAAGGTCTCTTGTTGCTGCAAAGAATAATAATGTTCAAGACATGTCAATATCTCAATCAATTGAAATGAAAACAAAGTTTGATGGTGCAGACAATGATGATGATGATGATGATGAGAGAAAGCCATTGGTGATCACAAAGAAGAGGATGAAGCTTGGAATGGTTAAAGCACGATCGATGAGTAGTTTGCTGGGACAAACAAACATTGATCTTGCCATAGCTGAGAATAACAAGTAAGAGCATTCAAGAAAAAAAAAATCTGAATATTATACTAGTGATGAAGAAATTGTTATTATTTCATTTAATGTACTTAAGATTGTGAGAGCTATCTAATAGTTGACAATTACTTATCGTGACTTCGTGAGTGCAAGTTCAACTTCTTAGTTATCTGCATGAGTCTTTAATCTTAATTATCGTTTTCTTTGTTCATATTTTGTGAACCTTTTACTTGTGATGTAATTTTCCTGGAGATTATTATTATATATGATCGCACTGTGTGATTTTTTCTATGGAATGCAATTTTTTTTGGTTAAGTCTGTGGAATGTAATATTTATAGAACTACTTGATTATATTATATATAGGACTTTATACATGAGTTGACTTGATTGTGATGAGGTGTCTTCTTTGACTAACAAAACAAATGCACTCTATACCACGTGATATACATTGTTACCAGCAGCATAGGTTGGGAAAGAAACAATTGTTTATTACTTAAGTTTTTCGATTATGAGAATGACAATTCATCAAGTTATAAGATTTAGGTGGTTATTTTAGGAATTAATTAGTAGCCAACTCTCACTGCACAGATTGGTCTTAACGATTTTTAAATGATACATGCTAAGGTCAAATTGAGTTTTAAATGAGTTTTCAGAAGCAAATAAATTGACGACGAAATAATAATATTGATTTGTATTTTAAATTGCATCATATACATATATATTTCTTAACTTTTGTTTAAAAAAGTGTAAGTTATATGTGAGTGTTATCTACATTCAAAATTTGGAGGAAATATCGTTTCTAACTCTTAGCTCCCAATTTCTCTTTATTATTGAATGAATAGATTGTTTTGAATATATGATAGAAGCTGATGCTTGATGATGATATATGCTTGTTCACTTTCAAAAATCTCATTGATTATGTAATATGTAATCATTTAACATGCTTATAGTGACTCCATATGATATTTCTCTCAATGTGTATTATTGTGTCAAATATTCATCAAATTTGATATTTCTTGATATATTTGATAAATAGACATTATATTTATATATTGTTTCCATGAACAATCTCTTTTTGTCTATGCACGAGGTGCTTATTCTGAATAGTATGTTCCGGTAAATTATTGACTATCTTGCATTAACTTCGTTTTATGTGGATGATTGTTATGTTAGGAAAATTTTATGTTTTTTGATCTTGATATCATGATTTTTACGGTGTTCTATTTTCTATAATAAACAGTAAGCACGTACCTGGATCCATATTGATGATTCTTGTTCCGTTCTTGATTCTGGAATAGAATTGTTCTCTTCTCTCTTCCTTCTTCCTATAATTTGTATCTTTGATGATGAAGATACCTTTGTGTATTTGTCAGAAATGAGAAGGAAAATGAGAAAAGTTGATGTTGCTTGCCTAATGGTGTCTTTTTATAGGCATTTTATTCTAGCAGTTGCAACTCATTTTCAAAAGTTATGTCCCTATAGTCATGAAGAGAGAGAAGAGAGATTTAAATTTTATTGTGAATTTCAAAATAAACACCCGATTGGCTTAATTATCCATCAACCTAAATAATCATCACATTAAGGTATCTTTTATTTAAAGCCAAATTTTTAATTACATGAGTCATATTTAATGGATTAATAAAATAATTCAACAGTCTCCCACTTGACTCATGTGACAACTTGATGTTTCAATCTTATACCATAATTGTGCACCATTCATTGAAATCACCAAAGCATTATCTTTAATGAACTAAAATGATTGGATCATGGCGGTCTCAAGTTATTCATCAACTTGATTCCTTCCATGTATCACAAATCAATCCAATTCAAATAACTTTAAGGGATACAGTAATGTGTTTTTCATGTCTTTTTAATAAAAACACATTTGTTATCACATATTAACAATAATGTATACAATATGATATGGATAACAAAACTAAGCAGAAACATAACTTTAATTGAATTCATAAGTGTCATACAATACGAACATTAAGCTCTTCACACACACACACACACACACACACACACACTCACACACACACACACACACACACACACACATATATATATATATATATATATATATATATATATATATATATATATATATATATATATATATATATATATATATATATATATATATATATATATATACACCATTCAAACTATAATGTTAACAAGGACTTTTATATAATGCCCATTCTTTAAACCTGGCCAACAAATGTCTTGGGCGGTAAACCTTTAGTTAACGGATCCGCTATCATTAAAATCTTTACCAATATGTTCTAACGACGCTTTTGTTTCTGCACTTCTTCTTTCAATAATAAGCACTTCAATTTCATGTGTTTATCACCATTTTAATACTTATCATTCTTAGAGAAGAAGACATATGCAGAATTATCACAAAAATCCTTAGAGGCATAACTATACCATCGACAATACCAAGCCCTAAGGTAGAATTATGAAACCACAATGATTGCATAGTGGTCAAAACATTCCACAAATTATGCCTCTATAGAAAAAGAAGCAATTATAGAATATTCTCCATTCTTCCATGATATTGATCCTTCAGTCAGAAGGAAACATACTCAAATATGGATTTCTTTGAGTCCACACATTCCAAAGTTTAAATCCGAATAGTCAATCATTCCAAGGTGATCTGACCTTTTATATGTGAGTGTTTAATCTTTGGTGCCTTGTAAGTACCTAAGAATTTTCTTTGCAGCTTTCCATGGCTTATGCGAACGAATATTTATTTTATGTTATTTCTCACTCCCACTGAACTAGCCATATTCAACAAAAGAAGCATAACCAAACTCGATTTTCTCGTACTATTATTAGGACAATAAAATTTATACCTTTTCATGTGGATTATTATACACCTTTATTTTTGCTTGATATCTGGTTTCCATCATGTCCACAGTTCATAAGAAGTTTTAGGAACTGTCTTGCTAGGAATCATATTAAAGCAAATACGCAGTGGTCCTTAATGTGTACGTCGACAATAATAATACATTACTATAATTTAACATTGACCTAATCATCCATGAGAGTATATTATGCTTTTCAGCAACACCATATTGTTGTGGTGCATCAGGCAAAGAATATTGTTCATATTTACCACAACTTTTGAAAATCTTTGTAAATGGACTTAGACAAAGTCCATAACACCATACTATTAACCACGAAGATTTAAAGCACACTCATACGTTAAGGCTTTGATTGAATTTCATGGATTCAAACTAATCATCTTTAAACATGTATCAAAGTTCACCTTTGAGTAAAACTTAAATACATCATTTCAATAAAAGTTATTCATACGCAAAACGATATGCATGTCTATCTTTGGATATACAAGTATCAAGTATGACAACGAATACATTAATTTTATTATTATAAGTCATGATCCATCTTTGGATGATCTTTATGTCTTATAATAAATTTTTTTGAACAAAATATATTATTCTCGTAACATCCGAATCAAGTTCAACTACGTAATTTGGAATCATAACTTTAATTAATTTGACCACTTTGGTGATTAACAAATTTCTAACCCAAATAATTCCAAATTAAACGGTATACTTTTCACTTAAAAAACCAATAATAAATTGAAGTTCATAATCAATATTCAATTGTAAACTTTTATGAATTTGACCACTTTGGTGATTAACAAAATCCATATCCATTAAGCAATATAATTATAATTGGAAATTGCACAATTGAATTAGTATAATTTAAAATTATAAACTTTAATACATTTGACTACTTTGGTAATCAATAAATCCATAATTTAAAATTTCAATTTTAATTTATCTTTATTGATTAATTTAATATGGCATAATTATTATCCTTTATACAAATTAATTTTGAAAATACATAAAAGGAACAAAACTTTAGAGTCAAACCACTAATATTGTGTTTGAAAATTAATTACGTTCCAATTGTTATTTATGCCACTTCATACTTTCAAAAACATACTTACATATTAAAAATAATTGTTTATGACCAGCAATGATCATTTATGCTTACACCAATATTACATTTCAGAAGAGACTTTCACGTTGAACTTTATCTTCAGATGATTCAGAGCTTCCTTTCAGAGCTTCTATTGGACATCTTCAAAGATTTGAATTTTCTTTAGAGCACTTAGCTTATCAGAGCATCAAAGTAGTTTTCTTGAGATCTTTGCAAATTCCTGTATCAGAGCATTAAGCTTTGTTTGCTTCAAATCTTTGGAAGATTTTCACAAGATACTTTTCTCCCCTTTTTGAGCTCTTTCAGATTATCACATTCCTGCAAAACTATCAGAGAACAAAACTTTGCAATATTTGTTAGGAATGTTGAGACTTAAGCCCAGCAACTGATATAATAAATCAATTCAAGTCATATGTTTCTCCCTCTTTTTGTCATAACATCAAAAAGCATATAAATAAAAGATTCAAATGAAAGACATAAAAGATGAAGGAAGAAATTTTCATAGATTAGTCTGAATGATTACAAGCAGATGCAATCGATAAAGGAAAACAGATGCAAGAAACAAATAAGACCCTAAAAAAAGACTCAAACCGCAGACTAAGATTGGGTAAGCTTAGAGGCTAAGGCTGCTAGCAGATTCTTGATCTAAAGCAGTATCTTCTACCTGCTTCTTAGAAGCTTCCTCAGATCTTTGCATCCAGGTCTTGAATTCAGCATTTGTTCCATCCTGCTTTTCCAGACGGCTAAACACAATTGTTTGATTTTGCTGAAGCTCCTTCAGAGTTTCCAACACTACAGAGGTTGAAGGGACAGCAGTAGGAGCAACATGATTTTCCTCAAGAGCAGTAGGGACAGCAGAGGCTGGAACTATTTGGCTATCAGCAACAGGATTCTCCTCAAGAGGATTCTCCTTGAACCATTCAAACAGCGTCTCAAAGTCTCCAGTCAGAACTTTAAACTTAGAAGCAACCAGAGGCTTCTTTGGAGTCCAGACTACCATGGGCAGAGGCTCATCAACTTCCATCTCATCAATAAATGGTGCTTCTTCCAGAGGCTTCCAGTCCAAGATGGGATGAAAGTACTTGCCATCACCATACTCCAGAGCCAGTCCAGCAGTACCAGGAGCAGCAGAAAGACATTCATTCTGGAGATCTAGAAGATCCATTTGCACATCTTCAAAGAAAGCCTTCCAGAGCTTTCCAGCAGCCACATGATCCAGCTTGGAGTCATGGGCAACCTTCAGATAATCTAACCCTGTCCGTACCTTGTGTTTTAATAATTCAAAACGCATATCAACAGAAGGTGGGGTAGGGTTGGTTCTGATGACAGAAATATTGTCATCTGGGTGAGAGATGAGATATGGTTCAGGGGCTCTTTCAAACAGAAGAGAAGTGTTTGAAGAGGATGGGTGAGGTGAGGATTCTGCTTCCTTGTCAGAGTCTAAGACTACAACAACTGGTTCAAATTGAGGTTTTTAAGGGGAAGTTACAGAGGGGCGAGGTTTGCGAAAGACTGAATCACAAGATGATGATGAAGCTGGTGATAGGTTAGAAAAGTTGCAGAAAACAGGAGTGTCAACTTCTGGTTGGGGGTTAGATAATGGAGAGGTGGGTTGCGGTTGAGCAGAGGAGAAATTTTTTTCATTTGGTAGAGGTGGAAAGATGGTGTTCAGAGGTTTTGGATTGAGAATGGGTTCAGAGGTAGAGATTGGCTGTTAGATTTGGTGGAAGCAGAAGGTTGAGATTTAGAGGATTGTTTGGTGGTTTGAGGATGATTTTCTGGTGATTGTTCTAGTTCAGAGTCGTCATGAAGAATAGAGGTATTTATGTTCTCTATGTCATCTATTAGTTTCCCAATAGCTTCAGATGATCTGGGTACCTTGAGGGAGTTATTAGATTGATCAGAGTTAGGTTGGTTTTCTGGATGATGTTCTGTGGATACATGTTCAGAATTAACAACAGGAATAGGTACAGACTCGGTTATAGAAATACCTGAAGATTTCTTCTTCTTCTTCAGAGGCCTATATGGTCCAGCTCAATTGGACTTTCTCTTCTTCTCATTCTGTTCTTTCTTTTCCTTCTCTTCTTTTTCTTCTTTCTTTTCCTTCTTTTCTTTCTTCTCCTTCTTCTCCTTCTTCTCCTTCGTTTCTTTCTTTTCTTTATTTTCCTTTTTCTTCTTAGATGGATCTGGATCATCTATAGTTGGAAGCACTCCGTCGCTCAGCCATGCTGGATCAAACTCAGAGCCTTCATTCAAATAAGATTCCAGATAGAAGAGGACGATGCTGGGATGCTCATTCTTGAAGAAGAGCTCAAAGTCAGCCAGAGCAGGAATCCTTCGGAGTGTGAGCATTCATAGTGCTCCCACACGTTGCTTGCAGGTCTTTGACCGTTCCAGCATCTAGTAGATCTTGCACCAATCCAGTTTCAATCAGAATGTCAGAAATTAGTCTTCCCAAAGGAATGATGTTCCTTCTGATCTTTGGAGTCTTCAGTCTAGCTTGTTCTCTAGAATCCCCCACATGATTCCACATGTGGATGAACAGAATGTAAGGAAGATCCACTCTCTCGCCTTTCCTAATATAATACAGAATGTGTTGTTGATCTTGGTTGATGTAGTTTGGAGAGACAAAAGCCTTTCTATGGTAGATACAACCCAGAAGAATCTTGGCCCAGATTCTGTAGGGATCCTTCAGATCCTTGATACAAGTAGAACCTTTTCTAGAGGTGAAGATTTCACCATAAACAACATCCCAATCTGTTCTACCTACAATAGCTCAAGCAGCACCAAAACAACCTTCTAGACCCAGTAATCTTCTGATTAGGTTTTCAGTGATAGAGATCTCTTGACCACAGACGAAAGAGAGAATTGCTTTTGGCATTAACTTTGCATGAACCAAAACTCCTTTACCAATTCTGGGCAAACTGGTCCAATAAGACGATTGAAGATGGGTTCCCAGCCTTGAAATAGCATGTTGTTCTTCAAGTTGAAGCCATGTTCTTGAATATTATCAAAGTCTACCATTGTTTCACTGAGAACTTCCAATTCAGCAATCGGAATTAGACAGGTTTTTAATGGAGAAAAGACAATTTGTTGTTGTTATTGTTGTTGAGAAGACGAAGTAGTTTGTTGAATTGAGGAAGCCATTGATGAATAGTTTTGTTTTCTGAGTTTCTTTCGTTTAGGGTTTAGGTGAAAGCAAAAGAGAAGACAGAAATGCATAAACACAAAGAAAGATGATGGAAAGAGGGAAAAAATGAAATTGAAATGCAATATATAGAGACTGATTTGAACTGAGAATGCAATGGAGTTATGAATGAGACGGTTACAGAATCTGAACCACTTATCATAAATGCTGAAAGACGTTAGTGGAGGTTAGCGTGTGATTTCAAAAGATTTGCACAGTTACCTAGGGCGACGTCTCATCAACTGCACGCATGCTTGTCCCATCTGATGAACACGTGGTCATCATCTGGAGTAGCTGGTGACAGCTGTTTTGCTTTAACAGAAGTTCTGAGTCATACTTAGGCACATGAAACGTTAGTAATAACAGTTTCAGAGTATCCATATGAACATACATAATCAGAACATCTGATAGGTAAAATAAGAAAATAAATATAACATAATCTTCACACTAATCCACATATCAGATCTGAAGGATAGAAAAACACTTAGAAAGGGGGGGGGTTTGAATAAGTGTAGTTTTAAAACTCTTAAGATAAAAACAATTTGCACAATGATTTTTATCCTGGTTCGTTGTTAACTAAACTACTCCAGTCCACCCCCTTGGAGTGATTTACCTCACCTGAGGATTTAATCCACTAATCACACAAGATTACAATGGTTTTCCACTTAGATAACCTCTAAGTCTTCTAGAGTATTCTGATCACAACCTGATCACTCTAGGAACACAATGCTTAGATACCCTCTAAGACTTTCTAGAGAATCCGATCACAACTTGATCTCCTCTAGTTCTTACAAATTAATGTAAACAAATTCTTATAAGAGTTACAATGCTTCTTAATAAGCTATTATCACAACTGTGATTTTTCTCTTAAGTTTAAGCTTAATCTCACTAAGATAGTACAATAGTAATGAAGTGAGGTTGAAGATGAAGTTTGAGAGCTTTTTGAATTTGACAGCGTTTCTGTATGTTTGCGCAAAGTGTTATATTCAGCTTCTCATCAGAACTTCTATTTATAGGCGTTTGAGAAGATGACCGTTGGGAGCATTTAATGCGTTGCGTGATCCGTACAGCATTGCATTTAATGTTTCACTCTTTTGTCAACTACCTCGAGCCTTGCATTTGCTGTGTCTACTGACGTTGCCTTTAATAGCTTCTAACGTTCCTTTTGTCAGTCAGTGTAGCCTGCCATCTTGTACTTGCTTCTGATCTGATGTTTATGTAAACAACGTTTGAATATCATCAGAGTCAAACAGCTTAGTGCAGAGCATCTTCTTGTCTTCTGACCATGAAGTGCTTCTAGCGTGATACCATGAGAACTTTAGTGCTTCTGCTTCTGATCTCAAGTTCTTCTGATGCTTCAATAGACCATGTTCTGATTCTGCTTGACCATCTTCTGATGTCTTGCGAGAGCATGTTCTGATGTTGCATACTTGAACCTTCTGAGTTAGTGCTTCTTGCGCTGAATTTGTGTATACTCTTTATATATTTCCTGAAATGGAAATTGCATAGGATTAGAGTACCACATTATCTCAAGCGAAATTCATATACATTGTTATCATCAAAACTAAGAATATTGATCAGAACAAATCTTGTTCTAACAATCTCCCCCTTTTTTATGATGACAAAAACATATATAAATGATATGAATTTGCAATCAGAATATCAGACGGCTAAAGACAATTACACAGTTATAGCATAAGCATATAAACATAGTGTGTGAATATGTCTCCCCCTGAGATTAAAAATCCCCCCCTGAGATAAATAATCTCCCCCTGAAATAAATACTGGAAGAAATTTATAAATAAAGTACTTCCCTGAGTATTTTCCATTTCAGTTGAGACGATCGCATATGCTTAGATCTTCAGAACATTCAGAGCTTCTGCTTCTTGCTTCCATAGGACAGCTTCAGAGCTTTGAATTTCTTCATGAATCATTGCATGCTAGATTCTATCAGAACATTTTTGAATGTACCAGAGCATCATCAAAGCATCTTCTACATCCTAAAATGTTTCAGAACAAACTAAACGACAGAAGTCAGAGAATGAATGAATCAGAACATAAAATATGTAACAGAGCATATAGTATGTGTCAGAGCATACAACAAATTGTATCAGAACACATAAAATGCATCAGAACATAAAATATGTATCAGAGCACATAGAAAAAATGTATCAGAACATATAAAGAGTAAGAATGTGTTAGAGCATATTCTATCACAAGAATATCAGAATATTCTTCCTTCTTGCTTCTGATCTTGAAGCTTCACAGCACTCAGCTTGCTTTAATTTCCATGAGCTTGTTTCTATATAGAATTGCTTTTCCTCATGTCTTTGCTTCTCATGTTGAGCTTTTTAGAATGTCTTCAATCCTGCAAAACACTCAAAGACATAGAACTTGCAAATTCTGTTAGAAATGTGGAGACTTACTCCCAGCAACTGATAATATAAATTAGATCATTTATCACATTTTCTCCCCCTTTTTGTCATAACATCAAAAAGCATAAAAGATTCAGATAAAAAAGACAAACAATATGAGAGAAGATAAAAGATTTTCATTCATCAGAATTAATCAGAAGATACAAAAGGAGATGCAAGAAGACAAATGCAAGAAAAAGGAGACTACTAAGACACAAAAAGACTACGACTAGCCTAGCTTAGACATAATCTTGGCCAGCATGTCATGAATCCCAGCAGTGCTTACATTATGCTTCTTCATGAAGTCTCTAAATTCTTCATGTGCTTGATCATGCTTATCCAGGCGAGAAGCAAGAACTTCTTGATTCTGTTGAAGAGCCTTGATAGCGTTCACCAGAGCAGAGGGTCCAACAGAAGAAGATTCACAGCTATCATTCAGAAGGATAGCATTACCAGCAACAGCATCTACAATGAGAATATCATCTTCAGTAGGATGAATCTCTGCATCTTCCATTTTAACATCTGAGTCTGACTCAGAAACAACTTCAGCATATTCGGGATCAGGGATCTCAGAATCTTCATTCTCCAAGGCTTGAAGAATCTCAGCAAGATTCTTTGGAGGAATGGGAGCAGCAACTTCTGAAGGGTAGACAACTTCAGGAATGACCATATTTGGTGCTTCCTTAGAAGGATTCATCCTTAACCAGTTGAATAACCATTGGAAGTCTCCAGTCAGAACCGGATATTGAGGCTTCCAAACAACCATAGTCAGACATGGTTCATCTTCCAACTCATCAGTGAACTTATTCTCCTCAAGAGCTCTACAGTTTCTGATGGGATGATAGTACTTGCCATCATCGAGATCCAAGTAGTAACCAGAAGATCCAGATGCTTCAACAACACATCTTCTATGAATTTTCAGTGCATCATTCCAGGACTCTCTTCTGAAGCGATTCCATAGCCTCCGAGTAGCAACATGATCCAGCTTGGAGTCATAAGCAGCTCTCAGAACTTCCATTCTATTTCTGAACTTTAAATTGAACAACGCAAAGTCAATAGAAATGGTGGGTTCAGGAGGGTTAAAAGTAAAGCAAAAGTCAGGGTAAAGAAGAGAATAGGGGTTGGATTCTCTGTCAGGTAAGGAAAGAGTATCAGAAGGTGGAGATTCTGTGGTGAGGGTGGATGAAGAGGGGATATCAGAAGGTGTTGGGGGACAAACGTTTAGTGGTTGGGGGTTAAGAATAACAGGAGAAGGAGGTGGTTGGATAATATCTGGGATGGTGAGTGTATTTTGAGGTTCACGAGAAGGAGGTGAGTATATATGCCTAGAGGAATTGCCAGCTCTTAAAGCACGGAAAGTATCCCTGATGCGCTTTTCTCGATATTCCTTGGAATTTACTTTGACAGGATCATAAGTAATCTTCTGCTTCTTAGCTTGCTTAGCTTCTTCTTCTAAAGCTTTTCTCTTCAGCCTTGCTTATTTCTTCTTCTGTTCCTTCTGCTGTAGCTCAGCCAAAGAAGGAAGAACTCTTCCTCGAATCCATGCAGGATCAACAGAAGTTTGAGCTTTTACAGAAGCTTCCAAATAACGCTTAACAGCCTTGTTAAGCTCTTCTTTGAATAAGGAGGCAAAGCCTTCAACAGGAACCCTTCTGGTCAGAATATCTGGAAATATTCTTGGAACAGAAGTTACCTTCTCAATAAGACGCATCCTTTGAAGATCAAAACCATTCATAACATGACCTTGAATGACACCAAAGAACCTGGATGTTCCAA
Organism: Vicia villosa; assembly: GCF_029867415.1. Lineage (NCBI taxonomy): Eukaryota > Viridiplantae > Streptophyta > Magnoliopsida > Fabales > Fabaceae > Vicia > Vicia villosa. The sequence goes on from NC_081180.1 coordinate 189,721,857, forward strand.
TAGTTCTTAGAGGATCCAACAAGTCACTTTCTATCAGAAAGTCTGAAATCATTCTGGAGAAAGGAATAGCATTCCTCTTGAAGTCTGGAAACTTCTTGCGTTCTTCATCTCGTGATTCTTCAATACTTGTTTTCAAATTCTGAAAAAGAATGTTGGAGATGTTAACTTCAATACCTCTTCCAATGCAGAAGAGAGCATACTTGTGATCCGGATTGATGTAAGTTGAGGTAAAAGATCTCTTTCTATGATAGAGAGATCCTAGAATAATCTCAGCCCAAACTTTGTAGAACGGCTTCAACAAACCAGTTTGATGAGATGCAATACCAGAAGCATTAGATATTTGCCTCTCAACTGTTATCCAACAAACTCTACCAAAAAGAGCACCTGTACATCCTTCTTCATCATCCAGATTGTATAACTTTCTGATTAGCATCTCAGTTATCACAACTTCACGCCCTAACACGAAGGAGATGATTGCAGTTGGGGTAACCGTTGCATGAGCCCAGAAATCTTTTACTAATGCAGGATAAATTGGTCCAACCAATCTATCAAGGTAGTTTGACCAGCCTTGTGCCATTTTCTCAGCATCAGTGTTGAAACCATGTAATCTTAGATTTTCAAAATCTACCGAAGATTCATACAGCACTTCCAGTTAATCTGAAGGAATGGAACATGTCTTCAATGGAGCATAACCATACTTACGATGAACAAGATGAGCAGAAGACATTTCTTCTTTGCTAGCGGAACTTGATGAAGAAAGCATGGAAATATACTGGAGATTCGGTTACGAACTAGGGTTTATGCAGAAAAAGAAAGAGGAAGATAAATGAAGATAGATAATGTAAAAAGACTGAAATGAATGTGAGATGAGTATATAAAGGGACGGATTTGAAATGAAATGCAATAGTGTTTGAATGAATATGATTACAGAAAACATGGAATCAAATGCATTTAATGAGAGATGACGTTAGGAGAGATAAAATGAAAATTGAAATGATTTGCACAGTTACCTAGGGCGGCGTCTCCTCAACTGTACGCACGCTTGTCCAAAAAGAGTGAACACGTGTTCATTTTCTGGAAAGCTGGTGACAGCTGTTTTGCTTTAAAGGAACTTCTGAATCAACTTAGATAATGAAACGTTAGAGATGACTGAATCAGAACTTCTAATTGATCACCATCAGAACTTCTTATAAGAAGATAACACAAGGTCATTTCAGAACTAATCCATACATCAGAAGTTCTCATCTTCTCATTCTGGGCATAAATCCATACTGATATTCTTCAGAATGAACTTAAACCTATCTTCAGCAAGGGGTTTTGTAAAGATATCATCCCATTGATGGTCTGTATCCACAAAGTTTAAAGAAAGAACACCCTTATGAACATAGTCCCTAATGAAATGATGTTTAATCTCAATATGTTTAGCTTTGGAATGTAAGATAGGATTCTTAGATAAACATATAGCAGAAGTATTATCACAGAAGATAGGAGTGTTACTCCCATATATATGATAATCTTCTAACTGACTCTTCATCCAGAGCATTTGTGTGCTACAACCAGCAGCAACAACATATTCTACTTCTGTTGTTGAGAGGGCAATGGTAGCTTGCTTCTTGCTGTACCAGGAGATCAGGTGACTTCCAAGAAATTGACAACTTCCAGAAGTGCTTTTCCTTTCAACTCTATCTCTAGCATAGTCAGCATCACAAAATCCTACTAAGTTGTACTCTTTAGATCTTCTGTAGACTAAACCAACATTAGTAGTACCTTTCAGATACCTCAGAATTCTCTTAACAGCTGTTAAGTGAGATTCTCTAGGATCTGATTGGAATCTTGCACACAAACAAACACTAAATAAAATGTCAGGTCTAGAAGCAGTTAAATATAGAAGAGATCCAATCATACCTCTGTACAACTTCTGATCTACCTTCTTACTTACCTCATCCTTACCTAGGACACACATTGGATGCATAGGAGTTTTGGCTTCTTTGCTTTCAGAAAGATTAAACTTCTTCAGAAGTTCTTTCACATACTTCGTTTGATGAACATATGTTCCATCAGAAGTTTGATTGATTTGAATCCCAAGGAAGTGCTTGAGTTCTCCCATCATACTCATCTCGAACTCAGCCTGGATAGACTTAGCAAATTCCTTTCCAAGTGTAGCATTATATGTTCCAAAGATAATATCATCAACATAAATTTGACAAATTAAAATATCTTTCTTAAATGTTTTACAGAAGAGAGTAGTATCCATTTGTCCTCTAGTGAAACCATTGTTCAGAAGAAAAGAACTTAATCTTTCATACCAAGCTCTAGGAGCTTACTTCAATCCATACAATGATTTCTTTAATTTGAAAATATGTTCTGGAGACTTAGAGTCTTCAAAACCAGGAGGTTGGTGGACATAGACTTCCTCATCTATATAACCAATTAAGAAGGCACTCTTAACACCCATCTGATATAGAGTGATGTTGTGTTGAGTGGCAAAAGAAATCAATAAGCGAATAGATTCTAACCTGGCCACTGGTGCAAAGGTTTCTGTATAGTCAATACCTTCTTGCTGACTATAGCCCTGAGCCACCAGTCTGGCTTTGTTTCTTACCACTTCTCCCTTCTCACTTAGCTTGTTTCTGAAAACCCACTTTGTACCAATGATGTTAAATCCTTTTGTTCTAGGAACAAGATCCCATACATCATTCCTTGTAAACTGATTTAGTTCCTCTTGCATGGTAATTATCCAGTTTGCATCTTCTAGAGCTTGATCAACAGAAGTTGGCACGATCAAAGAAACAAGACCTAACTGACATTCTGCATTGTTCTTAAGGAATGCTTTTGTTCTGATAGGATCATCCATCTTTCCAAGAATGACATCTTCTGAGTGAGCAGAGGTGAGTCTAGAAGATCTTCTGACTGTTGGCTCTTCAGAAATTCTGAGATTCTCTAAAGACGCAGCAACTTGATCTTCTGATCCTTTGCTTCTGAGATTTTCAGCTTCTGAAACTTTGCTTCTTGGTTCTTTAGCTTCTGATATATCAATATCTATATCTGCAAAATTCTCAAACTGCTTTGGTTTTTCAAGACCAAGCTTATCATCAAATCTGATATTGATTGATTCTTCTACAACCAATGTTTCAATATTGTATACTCTGTAGCCTTTAGAGCGTTCAGAATATCCAAGAAGGAAACATTTTTGTGCCTCAAAATCAAACTTACCAAGATGATCTTTAGTATTCAGAATGAAACAAACACATCCAAAAGGATGAAAATATGAAATGTTGGGCTTTCTGTTCTTCCACAATTCATAAGGAGTCTTATTTAGAACGGGTCTTATAGAGATTCTATTCTGAATATAACATGCAGTATTTATTGCTTTTGCCCAGAAGTGCTTAGCCTTATTGGTTTCATTGATCATGGTTCTGGCCATTTCTTGTAGAGTCCTATTCTTTCGCTCTACAACTCCATTTTGCTGTGGAGTTCTAGGACAAGAGAAATCATGGGCAATACCATTTTCTTTGAAGAACTCCTCAAAGAATCTGTTCTCAAATTCACCACCATGATCACTTCTGACCTTTATGATTTTGCACTCCTTCTCAGATTGAATTTGAGTGCAGAATTCAAAGAACATTGAATGAGACTCATCCTTGTGTTTTAAGAACTTTACCCATGTCCAGCGGATATAATCATCTACGATGATTAATCCATATTTCTTCCCTCTGACAGATGCTGTTTTGACTGGGCCAAACAGATCAATGGGAAGAAGTTCTAACGGCCTAGAGGAAGAGACAACATTTTTAGACTTGAATGCAGGTTTGGAGAACTTGCCCTTCTGACATGCTTCACAAAGAGCATCTGATTTGTATTTCAGATTAGGGAGTCCTCTGACCAGATATAGTTTGTTAATCTGAGAAATCTTTCTCAAACTAGCATGTCCTAATCTTCTGTGCCAGAACCATTGCTCTTCGGAAACAGACATAAGGCAAGTTACCTTCTGCTTCTCAAGATCAGAAAGATCAATCTTATAAATGTTGTTCTTTCTCTTGCATGTAAATAAGATTGAGACATCCTTCGGACTTACAGCCTTGCAAGACTTTTGATTGAAGATTATGTCATAACCATTGTCACTTAATTGACTTATGGATAATAAGTTATGCGCTAATCCTTCTACAAGAAGTACATTAGATATGGAAGGAGAGTTACCAATATTTATGGTTCCAGAGCCAATTATCTTGCCCTTCCGATCTCCTCCAAACTTGACTTCTCCACCAGACTTAAGCACCAGGTCTTGGAACATATACCTTCTTCCCGTCATGTGTCGCGAGCACCCAGAGTCCAGGTACCATGACATGTTGTGCTTTGTCTTCTTTGCTGCCAAGGATATCTGCAACAGAAATTATCTCCTCCTTAGGTACCCACAACTTCTTGGGTCCTTTCTTGTTAGTTTTCCTCAAGTTCTGATTGAACTTGGGTTTAGCATAATAAACAACAGGAGGTACAGCATGATATTCCTTAGGTTTAGCAGCATGAAATTTTCTAGGTTGTGTCACATGCTTCTTAGTGTGTGTAACATGAAAGCTTTTGGCATGTGAAGTGAGCCTAATATCATGTGAGTGGCCATATTTGAACTGATCATACAATGGCTTGTATGTGATTTTCATATCATCTACAAGTTCAAATTTGTGTGGGGTATCACCCTCATAGCCAACGCCAATCCTTTTGTTTCCAGACACACCATATATCATAGAAGCAAGATGACTTCTGCCAATACTTCTATATAAGAACTTTCTGAAGCTCGAGTCATATTCTTTCAGAATATGATTGAGACTAGGAATGGATTTTTCTGATTCAAAAGGAGATCCAATATCTTTGGATAATTTTAAAACTTTTTCCTTCAGTTCAGAATTTTCCACTTCCACCTTCTTAGTTTCAGAATTAAATAGCTTTTTCAGCTTTTTGTATTTGATACTAAGATGAGCCTTGAGTTCCAGAAGTTCTATTAAACTGGAAACTAACTCTTCTCTAGATAGTTCAGAAAATACCTCTTCAGAATATGATTCTAATGTAGATTCTGATCCATCATCAACTGTGGCCATCAGTACAATATTTGCCTGCTCGCCTTCAGAGTCTGATTCTGAATCTGAATCATCCCATAATGCCATAAGACCTTTCTTCTTATGAAACTTCTTCTTAGGATTCTCCTTCTGAAGTTTTGGACACTCATTCTTATAGTGACCAGGCTCATTGTATTCATAGCATGTGACCTTCTTCTTGTCAGATCTTCTGCTTCCAAAAGATTCTCCACGTTCAGGCTTCTTAGAACTTTTTAAGTTCTTGAACTTCCTATGCTTGCTCTTCCAGAGTTGGTTTACCCTTCTGGAGATCATGGACAGTTCATCTTCTTCTTCTGATTCTGATTCTTCATAATCTTCTTCTTCAGCCTGAAAAGCGTTAGTGCATTTTTTATAGTTAGATTTTAATGCAATAGACTTACCTTTCTTCTGAGGTTCATTAGCATCCAGCTTAATTTCATGACTCCTTAGAGCACTGATCAATTCTTCAAGAGAAACCTCATTCAGATTCTTGGCAATTTTGAAAGCGGTCACCATAGGACCCCATCTTCTTGGCAAGCTTCTGATGATCTTCTTGACATGATCAGCCTTGGTGTATCCCTTGTCAAGAACTCTTAATCCAGCAGTTAGCATTTGAAATCTTGAAAACATTTTCTCAATGTTTTCATCATCCTCCATCTTGAAGGCTTCATATTTCTGGATCAAGGCAAGAGCTTTGGTCTCCTTGACTTGGGCATTTCCTTCATGAGTCATTTTCAATGATTCATATATGTCATAGGCAGTTTCTTTGTTTGATATCTTCTCATATTCAGCATGAGAAATAGCATTCAGCAGAATAGTCCTACACTTGTGATGATTTTTGAATTCTTTCTTTTGATCATCACTCATTTCTTGTCTTGTCAGCTTTACTCCTCTAGCTTTCACTGGATGTTTGTAACCATCCACCAGAAGATCCCATAAGTCACCATCTAGACCAAGAAAGTAACTTTCAAGTCTATCTTTCCAATATTCAAAGTTTTCACCATCGAATACTGGTGGTCTAGTGTAACCATTGTAACCATTTCCATTGTATTGCTCAGTAGAGCCAGATGTAGATGTAGGTGTTGGATCTTCACCAGCCATCTTGACTTAAGCGTTTTTCTCTTCCTGAATCTTTTCTAAACACGGTTAAGTGCTTGCACCTTAGAACCGGCGCTCTGATGCCAATTGAAGGATAGAAAAACACTTAGAAAGGGGGGGGGGGTTGAATAAGTGTAGTTTTAAAACTCTTAAGATAAAAACAATTTGCACAATGATTTTTATCCTGGTTCGTTGTTAACTAAACTACTCCAGTCCACCCCCTTGGAGTGATTTACCTCACCTGAGGATTTAATCCACTAATCACACAAGATTAGAATGGTTTTCCACTTAGATAACCTCTAAGTCTTCTAAAGTATTCTGATCACAACCTGATCACTCTAGGAACACAATGCTTAGATACCCTCTAAGACTTTCTAGAGAATCCGATCACAACTTGATCTCCTCTAGTTCTTACAAATTAATGTAACCAAATTCTTATAAGAGTTACAATGCTTCTTAATAAGCTATTATCACAACTGTGATTTTTCTCTTAAGTTTAAGCTTAATCTCACTAAGATATTACAACAGTAATGAAGTGAGGTTGAAGATGAAGTTTGAGAGCTTTTAGAATTTGACAGCGTTTCTGTATGTTTGCGCAAAGTGTTATATTCAGCTTCTAATCAGAACTTCTATTTATAGGCGTTTGAGAAGATGACCGTTGGGAGCATTTAATGCGTTGCGTGATCCGTACAACATTGCATTTAATGTTTCACTCTTTTGTCAACTACCTCGAGCCTTGCTTTTGCTGTGTCTACTGACGTTGCCTTTAATAGCTTCTAACGTTCCTTTTGTCAGTCAGCGTAGCCTGCCAACTTGTACTTGCTTCTGATCTGATGTTTGTGTAAACAACGTTTGAATATCATCAGAGTCTAACAGCTTGGTGCAGAGCATCTTCTTGTCTTCTGACCTTGAAGTGCTTCTAGCGTGATACCATGAGAACTTCAGTGCTTCTGCTTCTGATCTCAAGTTCTTCTGATGCTTCAATATACCATGTTCTGATTCTGCTTGACCATCTTCTGATGTCTTGCGAGAGCATGTTCTGATGTTGCATACTTGAACCTTCCGAGTCAGTGCTTCTTGCGCTGAATTTGTGTATACTCTTTATATATTTCCTGAAATGGAAATTGCATAGGATTAGAGTACCACATTGTCTCAAGCAAAATTCATATACATTGTTATCATCAAAACTAAGAATATTGATCAGAACAAATCTTGTTCTAACAAGACCATCTCATAACTTCATTCTGGGCATCAATCCATTCTGATGTTCTTCAGAATGAACTTAAACCTATCTTCAGCAAGGGGTTTTGTAAAGATATCAGCCCATTGATGGCCTGTATAAACAAAGTTTAAAGAAAGAACACCCTCCTGAACATAGTCCCTAATAAAGTGATGTTTAATCTCTATATGTTTAGCCTTAGAATGTAAAATAGGATTTTTAGATAAACAAATAATAGAGGTATTATCACAGAATATAGGAATGTTACTCTAATATATCTGATAGTCTTCTAGTTGACTTTTCATCCAGAGCATCTGTGTACTACATCCAACAGCAGCTACATATTATGCTTCTGTTGTTGAGAGTGCAATTGTTGCTTGCTTCTTGTTGTACCAGGAGATCAGGTTACTTCCCAGAAACTGACAACTTCCAGAAGTACTTTTTCTTTCTACTCTATCTCCAGCGTAATCAGCATCACAATATCCTACTAAGTTGTATTCTTCAGATCTTCTGTAGACTAAACCAACATTAGTAGTACCTTTCAGATACCTAAGAATTCTCTTAACAGCAGTTAAGTGAGATTCTCTAGGATCTGATTAGAATCTAGCACACAAGCATACACTGAATAAAATATCAGGTCTAGAAGCAGTTAGATAAAGAAGATATCCTATCATACCTCTGTAGATCTTCTGATCTACCTTCTTGCTTACCTCAACCTTACCTAAAATGCAAGTTGGATAATTGGAGTTTTTGCTTCTTTGCTTTCAGATAGTCTGAACTTCTTCAGAAGTTCTTTGACATACTTAGTCTGATGAACATAGGTTCCTTCAGAGGTTTGATTAATCTGAATGCCTAGGAAATATTTGAGTTCTCACGTCATACTCATCTCAAACTCTTCCTGCATAGACTTAGCAAACTCCTTTCCAAGTGTAGCATTAGATGTTCCAAAAATAATATCATCTACATAAATTTGACAAATTAGCATATCCTTTTTATAAGTTTTATAGAAGAGAGTTGTGTCTACTTTTCCTCTTGTGAAACCATTATCCAGAAGGAAAGAACTTAATCTTTCATACCAAGCTCTGGGAGCTTGCTTCAAACCGTATAATGATTTCTTTAGTTTAAAAACATGTTCTGGAGACTTAGAGTCTTCAAAACCAGGAGGTTGGTGAACATAAACTTCTTCATCTATATAACCATTTAAAAAGGCACTCTTAACATCCATCTGATAAAGAGTGATGTTATTCTGAGTGGAAAAGGAAATTAACAATCTAATAGATTCTAACCTGGCCACTGGTGCAAAGGTTTCAGTGTAGTCAATACCTTCTTGTTGACTATAGCCCTGAGCAACCAGTCTGGCTTTGTTTCTGATAACTTCACCTTGTTCATTTAGCTTGTTTCTAAATACCCATTTTGTTCCAATAATATTGAATCCTCTTGGTCTTGGAACCAGATCCCAAACATCATTCCTTGTAAATTGATTTAACTCTTCTTGCATAGCAATAATCCAGTCAGCATCTTCCAGAGCTTTATCATTAGAAGTTGGCTCAATTAAAGATACTAAACCAAATTGACATTCTGCATTGTTCTTTAGAAATGATCTTGTTCTGATGGGATCATCTTTCTTTCCAATTATAACATCTTCTAAATGGACAGAGTTGATTCTTGAAGATCTTCTGATTGTTGGCGCTTCAGATATTCTGAGATTTTCTAAGGAAGCAGCAACTTGATCTTTTGAATCTTTCTTTCCTCTGGATTCTTCAAGATCTGGATCAGAAATATCTATATCTGCAAAATTCTCATTCTGCTTTGCTTTTCAATGCCAAGCTTATCATCAAATCTGATATTGATTGATTCCTCAACTATCAAAGTTTCAGTATTGTATACTCTGTAGCCCTTAGAGCGTTCAGAATATCCAAAAAGGAAACACTTCTGAGCTTTGAAATCAAACTTGTTTAGATGATCCTTAGTATTCATAATATAACAAACACATCCAAATGGATGGAAATAAGAAATGTTGGGTTTTTTGTTCTTCCATAATTCATAAAGAGTCTTACTTAGAATAGGCTTAATTGAGATTCTATTCTGAATATAACATGATGTGTTAATTGCTTCTGCCTAGAAATGCTTAGCCATATTAGTCTCATTGGTCATGGTTCTGGCCATTTCTTGGAGAGTCCTATTCTTTCGTTCTACAACCCCATTTTGTTGTGGAGTTCTAGGACAAGAGAAATCATGAGCAATACCATTTTCTTTGAAGTAAATTTTAAAGAATCTGTTCTCAAATTCACCACTATGATCACTTCTGACTTTTATGATTTTACATTCCTTTTCAGATTGAATTTGATTACAGAAGTCAACGAACACAGAATGTGACTCATCCTTGTGTTTTAAGAACTTTACCCATGTCCATCTGTTGTAGTCATCTACAATGACCAATCCATATTTCTTGCCTCTAATTGATGCTGTTTTGACTGGGCCAAACAGATCAATGTGCAGAAGTTCTAAAGGCCTAGAAGAAGAAACAACATTTTTAGATTTAAACGCAGGTTTTGAAAACTTCCCTTTCTGACATGCTTCACAAAGAGCATCTGATTTATATTTCAGATTAGGGAGTCCTCTGACCAGATTGAGTTGGTTAATCTGAGAAATATTTCTCATACTAACTTGACCCAATCTTCTGTGCCAGACCCACTACTCTTCGTTAACAGACAGAAGGCAAGTAACTTGTTGGTTCTTAAGATCTGAAAGATCAATCTTATAAATGTTGTTCTTTCTTTTGCCTGTAAATAGGATTGAGCCATCCTTTTGACTAACAGCTCTACAAGACTTTTGATTAAAGATTATGTCATAACCATTGTCACTTAATTGACTTATAGACAATAAATTATGAGCTAATCCATCTACTAAAAGAACATTAGTTATAGAGGGAGAATTACGAATACATATGGTTCCAGAGCCTATGATTTTGCCCTTCTGGTTTCCTCCAAACTTCACTTCTCCAGCAGATTTAAGTTCCAGACTTTGGAACATAGACCTTCTTCCCGTCATGTGACGTGAGCACCCAGAGTCCAGGTACCATGACATGTTTGTCTTTTGTGCTTTGAAAGAGATATGCAATAGGAATTATCTTTTCCTTAGGTACCCGCATTCTTTTGGGTCCTTTGGGGTTAGTCCTTCTCACGTTCTGATTGAACTGAGATTTTACATAAATTTTTCTAGAATGTGCAACAGCATGTTTCTTTGTGTGTGTGAGATGGAAACTATTAGAGTGTGATGTGTGTTTGATATCATGAGAATGACCATACTTAAACTATTCATACAAAGGTTTATATTCAATGATCATTTTATCAACAGGTTCTAGTTTATATGGGATTTCTCCCACAAAACCTATACCTACCCTTTTGTTTCCACTAACACCATAAATCATAGAGGCTAACTGACTTCTGCCTATGCCTCTAGATAAGAACTTTCTAAAGCTCAAGTCATATTCTTTCAGAATATTGTTAGTGCTTAGAATAGACATGTTTGAACTTGAAGATGTTTCCAAAGATGCAACATCTTTAGTTAATTTTAAAACCTTTTCTTTTAGTTCAGAGTTTTCTATTTCAAGTTTCTTAGTTTCAGATGCAAAAATCTTTTTGAGCTTTTTGTATTTAAGACTAAGTTGACTCTTGACTTCCAGAAGTTCTGATAAACTAGAAACTAACTCTTCTCTAGTGAGTTCAGAAAATACCTCTTCAGAGTCTGAATCAAAAGTAGATTCTTCTTCAGCATCAACTGTTGCCATGAGTGCTATGTTGGCTTGCTCATCTTCAGAGCCTGACTCTTGATCAGATGAATCAGGGTCATCCCATGTAGCCATCATGCCTTTCTTCTTTTCAAAATTCTTTCTGGGCTTTTCCCTCTGAAGCTTAGGACATTCATTCTTGTAGTGTCCAGGTTCTTTACATTCATAGCACACTACCTTTTTCTTGCCAGACCTTCTATGTTCAGAAGATTCTCCCTTTTTAGATTTCTTGAAGTTCTTGAATCTTCTCTGCTTGCTTTTCTAAGGTTGATTCACCTTTCTGGATATGAGAGACAATTCATCTTCTTCTTCTGACTCTGATTCGTCAGATCCTTCTTCTTCCTGAAAAGCGTTAGCACAATGTTTATTTTTAGATTTTAAAGCAATAGAATTACCTTTCTTCTGAGGCTCATTTGCATCAAGCTCAATCCTCAAGAGATACTTCATTCAAATTCTTTGCAATCTTGAATGCTGTGTAAACTTCTGATTATCTTCTTAACGTGATCAGCTTTTGTGTATCCCTTGTCAAGAACTCTCAGTCCAGCAGTCAGAGTCTGGAATCTGAAAAACATTGCTTCAATATTTTCACCATCTTCCATTCTGAAGGCTTCATACTTCTGGATGAGAGCCAGAGCTTTTGTCTCCTTGGCTTGTGCATTTCCTTCATGAGTCATCTTTAGAGATTCAAAAATGTCATGAGAAGTTTCTCTGTTTGTGATCTTCTCATACTCAACATGTGAAATGGCATTTAACAATATAGTTCTTGCTTTGTGATGATTTTTGAACTCTTTCTTTTGATCATCACTCATAGCTTGTCTAGTAATCTTGACTCCTCGAGTAGTTATAGGACGTGTGTAACCATCCAACACTAAATCCCATAGATCACCATCTTGACATAGAAAATAACTTTCAAGCCTATCTTTCTAGTATTCAAAGTTCTCACCATCAAAGACTGGTGGTCTATTATATCCATTGAAACTGTTACTTCCATTGTTACCATTGTTGTTCTGATCAGTAGGAGGTGGTACTGGATCTACCATTTTCGTGTTTTTCTCCTGAATCTTTTTTCTAACACTGTTAAGCGTTTGCACCTAGAATCGGCGCTCTGATGCCAATTGAAGGAGTGAAAAACAATTAGAAAGGGGGGATTTGAATAAGGGTTGTTTCTAAAAATGGCAGATAAAAAATAATCACACAGTTATTTTTATCATGGTTCGTTGCTAATCAAACTACTCCAGTCCACCCCTGACAGAGTGATTTACCTCCACCAAGGATTTAATCCACTAATCAATCTTTATTACAATGGTTTTCCACTTAGACAACTTCTAAGTCTTCTAGAGTATGCTGATCACAACTTGATCACTATAGGAATTCCTTTTACAAAATAGTAAATAATATTACAAGAGTTTAACTTACTTCTTAATAAGCTATAATCACCAAGTGATTTTCTCTCAAGATTAACTTCTAACACTCACTAAGATATTACAATATTTGTGAGGTTGAAGATGAAGGTTTTTGCTGTTTGTGTGATAACGTTGAGAATCAATTTGGCAGCATAAGGTTACTTAGCATGTGTCATCTATAGTTCTTCAGCATCCAGAGCTTCACTTATATAGGCAGTGAGAAAAGTGACCGTTGAGTAGCATTTAATGCTTTACGTGAATAATACACTACTGCATTTAATGTTTCACTCTTTTGTCAACTACCTCGTGTAACACCCCTCTAATAACCCGCGGCAATTAAACAATTTAAGATCAGAGTAACATGCACAAGGGCGTCACAATTCATAATAATTAAAATAAACATCATCAGTCGTACTTCATGCATTTACTGAAGAAAACATCTTAACATAACTCATAAATCAATAACTCATGTTTACACAGCGGAATAAATCACCAACTAGCATTACATCATTAATGCTTTTAATCTTCAAAATAAAGTAAACAAAACAGAGATAATGCCATAAATTAAAAACAACGTTCCCCCAGTGTTACACCTATCAGAGCATGACCCGACGCTAATTGACACGTAGACTCATGAGCTAATCCTCACCGAGTCGAAGCCGCTATCCTCAATCTGAAAAATATAGTGTAAGGGTGAGTCTCATTCGCATTTAACAAATATTATTGCAATATAAATAACAATACATCAACAGTTATATTATTCACCCAACTCATCTATATCCAGATCGTCCATCATCATATAAACACATACCACCAGAAACAATACAAGAGAAATACATTCAATCATGTTATCAAATTCATGCATATGAATGCAACTGACTCTATGCATGTGGTACCAAACATCACTAGTGGAAATCATCCACCGACCGATCTATCATCATCCAGATACGGCCCTGCCAGCACAAATTCCACACAATGGGAATTCTGCCCTTCACTGAATCCTCTCATCATCTAGGATTCAGCCCTCATCAATGTTTATGAATGCATGCAAACATATATATAACATACTTTCATCATTACCATTCTATGAGTAGCATCATCTATACTCATTTCATCATCATCATCATCATCATCATCATCATCATCATCATCATTATTAAGCAAGTTCATATATACATTAACATCATTCAATAAAATAAAATCATCAGTAAACCACAAAATTACATCACAAGGTTTACTCATTCTCAAACAGCACACAAAATAGGCTTACAGATCGAAAGTTACGCATCATTGAACTTTCCAAAAAAATCACAAAACAGAATTTTCACATACAGAAGCCATACGCGTATCACCAATCTCATATGCGTATCACCCTTTGCCCATACGCGTACCATACGCGTATCACCAGAATCCAAAATGGCCTAAAAACCATCTCATACGCGTATCATCCTTTCCATACGCGTATCACCAGGACCAATTTCCCCTTCAAAATTTCCCATACGCGTATGAGCATCCTCATATGCTCCTCATATGCAAATCACCAGTACATAGTATTTGGGACAGGGCAGCTGCGTATCATACGCGTATATCCCCTGGGGATTGTCCCTCATACGTGTAGCAACCTGCCTAAAAATTTAATGTTTAGAGTCGCCACCTATTCTACCAAGGCGAATAAGAAACCTCGCGCAATTGAGATTCGGGTAAGATACTATATTTAGGTCGAGGGAAGGTGTTAGGCACCCTCAACCCTTTCCTAAGGTTTACATTATAGGGTTGCATAAAGAAAGGTGACATAAAGTTATAAGGTAAGTGGCAAAATTACATAATTAGGGTTTATAATTTAATCGGGAAAAATGAGATTTATGGGGGAGGGGACTCGCCTTGTTGCCAAGTGCCTACGTACCTCCTTATGGAGGATCAGAGTCTACGTAGTTCGGGGAAGGGTTGTACGCCTTAGGATTTGAATTTGATCTGATATGGTTGAAAGTTGCTTCAAAGGCTTTTGAAATAGCCTATGATAAGTTAGGAATTAGAAAAGGTTTGTTTTGGAAACGTTTTAGGCTTTGGGCGTACAACCCTGATTTTAATTTGTACTATTAATCGCAATAATCGATTGATTCAATTACCATAGTTAACAGATTAGTAGTTGTATCGTTACCAATTTTAATCAATTGATTTAATTGTCACTAATAACGAATAATAGTATTTTTAACAATTTTTATGAATTAATTTGCATCATTACCCCTCGTAATCGATTGATTCGATTAAAAAGAATAATGAATTGAGGTATGGAAAATAAATAAGTTAATCATCGCAACTAATAAAATAGTTGAAACCATTTAACCAAATAGAAATTAATTACATTTTAATTAAATAACATTTTAATTAAAATTATTATTGACCATAGCGATTAATCGATTTAATCGGAACGAACAACAAATTATGATTTTTAATATTAATATTATATATTAAGTTTATTTATAAAAAATAATTATTATTGTATTAATAAATATATTAAAAAGGTTAATTAAAACAAATAATTTAATTAAAATAATTTTTAGTTTATTGAGATTATGATTCAATGAGGTTGGATAAAGGGTTCATGTTATGGGCATCAGTTCTGGGCTATTGGATTAGGTTGAGTGGAGAATCAAGGGTGAGATATTGAGGGTTTATGGTGGGACCTATGGCAGTGGGCGCATAGAATTAGGGAGAAAATTCCAGAAAAAATATATGAAAGGGCTGGGTATCGAACCCATGCCCTTGGGGGTACTCAATGGTCACACACGCCAACTCAGCTATGGCGCTGATGTGTTTAAGAAATGCGTTGAATAAAACAAATAAGAAAATTATCAAACATATAAAAAAACGCACGCGAAACTTCAAATCACCCAACCGGGTGATGACACGCCATCATCTTCCACCCCAGACCTGCAAAAACTTTAACTATTTGCTACGAATTTGCTACGAAACCCTTCGTAGCCTATAGACCTGAAAAAATAGCGAACAGACCATGCTTGCACATAAACTTTTCGCGACCCCCCCATCCTACTCGTCTGAGCCATGCGAACTCAACCATGTCATTATTATGCCCTAATTTTACTCTTAATAAAAAGCCCCAATTTGAAAACCCTAGACCTTGAACCGGCCTCTAATGGCAAAACAAGATTAAGGCACGCAAACTCAAAACAAATAATCCAGAAACGTTCATGGCATTAAGACAAACCTAAACATGCAATTAAATTTCAATGAGAGTGCATATATCGTTCAGATCGACCAATTTTTCAGAGCGACTTACTTGAGTTAAATGTAGGATATTCTGGGGGTGTTGAAGCAGAGTGATGATCCATGTAGCTTCAGAATGCCACGAGCAAGCTATTGCAACCTTGTAATCTTGTTAAAACCTCTGAATTCTTGCAAACTGAATTTGGATTCCTTGGTGTATTTTCGAGCTATTGCAACTATGCTTCTGGACAAAAATCCCAACCCCTATTCGTGTGCACCTCTTCATCTACTTATAGGCTTGCATTAGGTCAAGAATTTGAGGCCCAATGATCATTAAATCCACCCTTGCCAATTTCATAAATTTGATTTATTTCTTGATTCATAAGTTACTATATTTGGCTAATATTGTATCAATCTCCTCTAATCCACTTATGCACGAAAATTAGATTATATTTGGTCATAAATGTTGATTGAAATCAATCCTAATGCATCTCTTACCAAAATATTTGATTTTCCATTTAATTAAATCATTTAAAATGAAATAAAAATCCTAAAAAATCAAATAATATACTTAATTTCGTGGCACGTGGTTTTGGGCAGCCTAAATAACTTGTGGACCAAGTTTAGATCATAAAATATAGGCCCATTTATAAGGAATCCAATTTAAACCTCTTGTATTTCACATTTGGTCCTCTAAAATCACACAACTTTGACCAAGCATATCTCACTCAATTTTTAAGCTATGAAGGAGTTCTAGGACTTTTTGGAAACCTCAAGATGTCCTCTATAAGCCACTTTGGAACATATTTTTCATTTGGAGCTTTTACCTTGATCATATCCTCTTTGACAAAAAACTGCTTTTGAAGAATGCTTGAAAAGGACCTGTAATCTTTTGTATCATATCTCTTAAATGAAGCATTTCTAGCCTTGGCTTGTGAGAGACAAAGTTGTAGAGAATCCAATTTCCTTCCAAACAGGCTTTGAGTGGGGAGTTTTTGATGCTCCATGTGAAAGTTATGGCCAGTCAAAGTTGAGTTGACTTTCTCCTAAAGAAACCCTAATTTGAACCTTTTTGCATTTGTTCATCTCTGAGTTTCTATTGATAAATCATGATCAAAATTTGATCAAATGATGGATATATACTCCTATACTTGATGTTTGACCAAAGATCAGAGGTTTGGAACATGCTTTGACTATGGTTGACTTTTAGGTTCAACCCAGTTGACTGGGAATCTTTGAGTTGCTTGAGTAGGTAGCTTTTTGCATTGGGTCTTGACTTTTGCCATGGAGTTGTCTTAGATCATCATGGACCATGGAGGGCTTGATTAAGAATCTTACCCTGTTGATTTCCTCAAGAGAACCTCAAACCCTAGCTTCAGGAGGCTCTTGACTAAGGGAGTGTTGTTTGGATAGAACCCTAATCTTTGAGTCATTATAGATGAAATGAAGGAGGCAAATTTTGGGGTATGACAGCTGCCCCTGTTCAATCTTCTTAAACCTGAAGAATCAGATAGGCATGTTTGCTTGTCGCGATCTGAAGGTGGAAGATTATTGAACACCAAAAATGCCCTAAAATTTGCTGGCGTTGTAGAATGTGGAGTAGATGCTTTACTGGAAGGGTCCACTGTATTTGGTTATAGTACAGCCCTACAGGGCAACCTGTATTTTACACCTTGTCCTGATGCATGCATGATGTGGCGAACTTGTCTGTGGTTGATGGGATTTTTGAAGAAAATCACTGCCGAGGGACTAACGTGATAAGACATAACTTATTGCTGCTCAGAGACTAACGCAATAAGTCATGATTTGAATTGGAATAGGATTTGAAATAGGATTGAGTCTCGGTTACTGCCAAGGGACTAACATACCAAAGAGACTCAGCGTCATATCACTGCCAAGGGACTAACGTGATAAGACATAACTTATTGCTGCTCAGGGACTAACACAATAAGTTATAGTTTGAATAGGAATTGGAATAGGATTTGAAATAAGATTTGAAATAGGAATTGGAATAGGATTTGAAATAGGAATTGGAATAGGATTTGAAATAGGATTTGAAATAGGATTTGAAATAGGATTTGAAATAGGATTTGAAATAGGATTTGGAATAGGATTTGAAATAGGATTTGAAATAGGATTTGGAAAATAGGAGTTGGGAAACAAGTTTTGTGGTAAGGACCACCTCCCTGTTGTCGAGTTCGCTTGAATTCCCAGAGGGCCATTTGCTATCATTCTATCAAGCTGGTGGAATCTTCGCATCCTTCGGATAACTTTACCTGTAGAATATTGCTTTGTAGATGCGCATGTTTATGATTTGTTGTAAGCGCATGAATGTTTATGCAGGTGTCGTGTGTGTGAGTGTTTATGCACGTGAATATGTATGTATGATGACTTTGATGTTTTATATCTTTGTCACCTATTGGATTTGTTTAAACCCTTTTGAGCAGTTTTGCGAGTCTTAGCTCAGATCGTCCGAGGTTAGTTTATTGGGATATTGTGGTGTTTCGGGATGATCGTATCACAAGGCGTATATTGACTGCCGAAGATGTCGTGGTCTCATTCCCTTTATTTTGTCTAAGGATTTGTAAGTTTCTTGTTTTAAGTTCAAAGTTTAAAGTTTATGAGAAATAAATTATTCTTTGCACTTGGTATTGAAATGATGAAAAGACACAGTATGAATGGGAAAAACTTTTATTGATATTGCCTTGAATTGGCGAATGTACAAAAAGTATGAAAGAAAGGAAATGACAAATAGAAATGATATTAATACTGCTATTGCTCTTTTGCCATCGAGGGCCCCAGTAATCCTTTGACTTCGGAAGTTGATGATTGCACGACTTCTTATCCTTTAAGAATTGTCTTGGATTCATGACTCGGAATCTTGCCTTTGCTAGGCGTAGTACTTCTTGACAGCATCTGAATTGATTGGATGCGGCAGTTCATCCCCATCCATGGTGGTGAGGACAAGTGCTCCTCCTGAGAATACTGTTTTTACGACATATGGACCTTCGTAGTTAGGTGTCCATTTTCCTCGGGCATCGAGTTGGGGTAGTAAGATCTTCTTGAGGACGAGATCTCTTTCTTTGTAAGTTCCAGGGCGGACCTTTTTATCGAACGCCTTTTTCATTCTTTTCTAATAGAGTTGTCTGTGACACAAAGCTGTCAGTCGCTTCTCTTCAATGAGATTAAGCTATTCAAAACGGGTTTTTACCCATTCCGATTCTTCTAACTTTGTGTCAGCTAGGACTCTTAAAGAGGGGATCTCCACTTCGATGGGAAGAACTGCTTCCATGCCATAAACCAAAGAGAAAGGGGTTGCCCCTGTGGATGTGCGCACTGAAGTTCTGTAACCGTGTAAGGCAAAGGGAAGCATTTCATGCCAGTCCTTGTACGTCTTCACCATCTTTTGTATTATCTTTTTGATGTTCTTATTTGCAGCTTCGACGGCGCCATTCATTTTAGGCCTATATGGTGAAGAATTAAGGTGTTCAATTTTGAACTCTTCGCACAGCTCCTTCATCATGTTATTGTTCAGGTTCGACCCATTGTCAGTGATGATTCTATTTGGAATCCCGTATCGGCATATGAGGTTATGTTTGATGAACCGGGTAACCACTTGTCTTGTTACATTAGTGTAGGAAGCAGCTTCGACCCACTTGGTGAAATAGTCGATGGCGACCAATATGAATCGGTGTCCATTAGAGGCTTTGGGTTCGATCATTCCTATCATATCAATCCCCCACATTGCAAACGGCCATGGTGAGCTTAGTACATTCAGTGGATTTGGCGGTACGTGTACTTAGTCAGCATATATTTGGCATTTGTGACATGTCCTTGCGTATTGGAAACAATCAGCCTCCATTGTTAACCAGTAGTACCCTGCTCTTAATATTTTTCTTGCCATTGAATGTCCATTTGCGTGAGTTCCAGAGGTTCCTTCATGGACTTCCTTAATAATCTCCTTGGCCTCATCCTTGTCCACACATCTTAGTAATACCGAATCATAGTTTCGCTTGTATAGGACATTACCGTTTAGGAAGAACCTAGATGCCAACCTCCTTAGCGTCTTTTTGTCAATCGCGGAGGCGTTCTCTGGATATTCTTGTTTCTCCAAGTATTTCTTAATATCATGGTACCAGGGTTTGTCATCAGGTTGTTCCTCGATCGCAAGGCAATAGGCCGGTTCGTCAAAGTGTCTGACCGTTATTCGAGGTTCGTGATTTGGCCATGTTACTTTAAACATAGAGGAAAGTGTTGCCAACGCATCGGCCATTTGATTTTCCTCCCTCGGGATATGATTAAAAGTGATGGTCTCAAACTCGGCCATTAACTCTAGTATGAGGTCTCGATACGGGATTAGCTTCGCATCTCGAGTATCCCATTCTTTATTGACTTGGTGGATTACCAACGCCGAATCCCCATATACCTCAAGTAACTTAATCCTTAGATCGATCGCAGCTTCTAACCCCAATATGCACGCTTCGTATTTTGCAATATTGTTGGTACAGTCGAAACATAATCTCGTAGTGAAGGGTATGTGTCGATTGTCAGGAGATGTCAGTACTGCCCCTATGCCATGTCCCATTGCGTTTGAGGCTCCATCGAACATAAGCGTCCATACCAAACCTGGTTCAGGTCCTTCATTGGGTCAGGTATTTCATAGTCTCTTACTAGCATAATGTCCTCATCAGGGAAGTCGAACTTCATAGACTGATATTCTTCGATGGGCTGATGAGCTTGATGTTCTGCAAGTACACTTCCTTTTATCGCCTTTTGAGTGACGTATTGGATGTCGTATTCTGACAACAACATTTGCCATCTAGCGATTCTTCCGGTGATAGCCTGTTTTTCGAACATATATTTCAAGGGATCCATTCTCGATATTAACCATGTGGAATGGTTCAGCATATATTGCCTTAGACGTTTGGAGGCCCATGCTAGGGCGCAACATGTCTTTTCCAACGGTGAGTATCGAGATTCGCAATCCGTGAATTTCTTACTAAGATAGTAAATAGCGTGCTCTTTTCTGCCTGTTTCGTCTTGCTGCCCCAATACGCATCCCATGGACCTTTCGAGGACTGTGAGGTACATGATCAATGGTCTTCCTGACACGGGTGGTACGAGTATCAGTGGTTCTTGCAAGTAACTTTTTATGGTTTCGAAAGCCACCTGACAACCATCGTTCCACTTGATCGGTTGGTCTTTCCTTAGTAATTTGAATATGGGTTCACATGTAGCAGTTAAATGCGAGATGAACCTTGAGATGTAGTTCAAACGACCTAAGAAACCACGAACCTCTTTTTCTGTTTTTGGAACAGGCATTTCTTGTATAGCTTTTACTTTGTCGGGATCTACCTCTATGCCTCATTGGCTTACGATGAATCCCAACGGCTTTCCTGACCTCACGCCAAATGTACACTTGTTCGGGTTCAACCTTAGCTTGAACTTCTTTAAGCGTTGGAACAACTTTTGTAAGTGTGTAATATGTTCCTCTTCAGTACAGGACTTGGCGATCATGTCATCCACATATACCTCAACTTCCTTGTGGATCATGTCATAGAACAGCGTGACCATGGCTCGTTGATACGTTGCCCCAGCGTTTCGTAATCCAAAAGGCATTATCTTGTAACAGAACGTGCCCCAAGACGTCATGAAGGTGGTTTTCTCCATGTCTTCGGGAGCCATTTTGATCTGATTATACCCGGAGAACCCATCCATGAATGAGAACACCGAAGCTTGCGCTGTATTGTCCACTAGTATGTCTATGTGTGGCAATGGAAAGTCTTCTTTTGGGCTCGCCTTATTCAGATCCCTGTAATCTACGCACATGTGCACTTTCCCACCCTTTTTAGGGACTGGCACTATATTGGCGATCCACGGTGGATATTCAACTACGGAGAGGAACCCCGCGTCGAACTGCTTGAGTACCTCTTCTCGGATTTTATTGTCCATGTCGGGTCGAACTTTTCTCCGCCTTTGTCTGACAGGTGTACAACCCTCTTTGAGCAGTAACCTATGCATGACTATGTTTGCATCCAATCCAGGCATGTCACGGTACGACCAGGCGAATATCTCTACATAGTCGTGGAGATGCTTGATCAATGTTGCTTTTATATCCTTGTTCAGTGCTGCCCCAATCTTGATTTCCTTAGGTTCTTTGTCTGTGCCCAAGTTTATGATTTCAATTGCTTCTTGAGGAGGGAGCATGCTTTTGGATTCTCTGTCCATTAGCCTCGACAATTCTTCGGAAGTTCGTCGTCTTCCTCATCCCCTTCCTCAGATTGATTAGCGAGAGCCTCGAGTTTATATTGAGTTTCAGCAGTATTATTATCGGCAGTGTTAAGAAGAGATCTGCACATGTTTTATGTTTTGTTTTTAGTATGCAGTTGTGTTTGTGCTTTTGTTTTATGCAAGAAAGTTATTTGTCATTTTGAGAAAGTAAATGCAAGAACGAGACAATGTTTTCAATACCAAATGCAAATGACAATTTTATTAATAAACTCAACTTTGAAAGTAAATGGGGCCCTTACAAACCAACTCTATGCTTCGGGCGAGGCATGAGCGACATTGTTTTTTCTTTAATGATTGACTGAAAAGGGAAATAAAACACACGACAAAAACAAATTACTTTGAAATAGAAACTATCTCTGGTATCTCCAGGCTTGTCCAATTTTGAAGTTGTTCTCCTGGTCTGATCATTCGGATGAAGTTGGATGTACCCTCCATGCTAGATATCATGGATACATGTTTGTGTCCGCCTATGACAAAAGTTTGCGCGATCGGAGGGAATCATTGCTCTTCCTTTGTAGCCTTCCTTGTTGGTTGATATCCTAACCCCAGACGATCCTTCTTCTCTTGCACTTCTGGAATCTTTCCCCTGCCTTCCATTTTCATGTCTTGCAGGTCTCTCTAGGATGTTACCGCCCTTCGTATCTTCTCTACCGGTAGTGTGACGGCAGTCGCGATCTCTAGCGCTTGGAATGAGGTTTCTAATGCCCCTTCTCCAGCCTCGATGTATCAGTACGAATCCAGGTTACTAACAAATATGTCCTCCTCCCCATTGACGGTTACTTTAGAGTTTCCGTCCACAAATTTTACTTTTTGATGGAGTGTGGAGGTAACTGCCCCAGCGGCATGAATCCAAGGACGTCCCAATAAGCAAGTGTAAGCTGGTTCAATCTCCATCACCTGGAAATTGATGCAAAAGGTATGAGGACCGACCACGACAGGGAGGTCTACCTCTCCAAACACCGGACTTTGTGATCCATCGAAGGCTTTGACCACCAGACGACTTGGTCTAACTACCAGACCTTCCAAAGTTATTTTATCAAGAGTAGCTTTAGGCATCACATTTAATGATGACCCTGTGTCAATCAGAACTCTAGATAGATGAGCTTTACCACATTGTATGGAGATATGCAAGGCTTTGTTATGTTCCTTCCCTTGCGGGGGTAGCTCATGATCATTGAAACTTAGGCATGCCCCAGCAGTGAGATTAGCCATCATTCCATCGAATTGGTTTACAGTGATGTCCTTAGTTACGTGGGCGGCATTCAGGATTTTCATTAAGGCGTCTCGGTGTTTCTCTGAGTGCACTAACAATGAGAGGAGCGATATTTTAGATGGAGTTTGGTGTAATTGGTCCACCACTCCATAATCACTTTTCTTGATCAATGCCAAGAACTCTTCAGCATCCTTATTAGTGATCTCTTTTTCCTTGGACATGCCCTCTTCAATTGGGATCGCAGCGGTCTGACTGCTGGCTTGTGCTAGATTTTCATTAGGTTGTGCAGTCTTGAATATGCGACCACTACGAGTCATACCCCCAGGCCCAACAATGTTTGTTACCGTAGTATTAGCGCCAGAATTATATTCCCAAGGGACTGCTTTCATTTTGTCCATAGGGTATGGAGCTCTGGCCGGGATAATCCTAGTATGCCCTTGTGTGGGTATCAGTAATGGTGCTTTGGAACAAGGAATAATTAATGGCTAACTTGCCCCTTGACTAGGTATTATCAATGGCTCATTCCTCTCTAGCATGGCCACATACTCCTCCTCGAGATGTTCTTTCAACTGAATTACTCCTTGGTCCACGAGTCTCTGCAGGGTGTCCTTAAAAGCCTCGTTATGTTCTAGGATGAACCCCTTTGCGAGTAGATACCTCTTAAGGGCATCTATGGGGGAACTCCGTTGTTGAACTAACTCTTGCTCTGTGACGACCACGATCGCATTGACTGTGCCATCATGACGAGGCATGGGATTTGTCTTCACATTAGGTTTGTCAAAAGCAATTGCCCCTGACTCTATTAGGTCTTGAACCTTGTGTCTGAAAGCCCAACATTTTTCTAATGTGTGCCCAGGAGAATTGGCGTGAAATTCACACCTTTCATTAGCTCTGTAGTTGGGCGTAGCTTTTCCGGGGATCGGGGGTGGCGTAGGTCTGAGTTCTTCTAATGACTCATTTACCAAGTACTTTAGTATTTCGCTTTTAGAAGTGGGCAAAGGATCGAATCCCCTTTGCGGCGCTTGGAACCTATTTTGTTGAGGTGGGTATGTCATAGGAGGTCTAGCCTCTTGATGCACTACTGCATTGGTCTCCCCTTCCTTCTTTTTAGCGAAGGTTGAGGTGGGCCTCTTGGAGTGATAAGAGTTAGATGGTGCTCCTTGTATTTTCCCAATTTTGATTCCGTCCTCAATCCTTTCTCCGATGACCACCAGATCTGAGAATCCTGAAGATACACTTCCAATCATCTTATCGTAGTATGGTCCTTGTAAAGTTCTCATAAACATGTCAACCAGCTCCTTTTCCAATAACGGAGGTTGGACTCGAGACGCCATTTCTCGCCATCTCTGGGCGTATTCCTTGAACAATTCTTCCTTCTTCTGAGACAAATTTTGTAATTGCATCCGATTGGGTGCCATGTCTAGGTTGTACTTGTATTGCTTTAGGAACGTATTAGCAAGGTCGTTCCAGCTTCGGATATGTGTCTTTTCCAATTGCATGTACCAGTCGACAGATGCCCCACTTAGACTGTCTCGGAAGAAATGCATCATTAGCTTTTGGTCATTGGCATAAGCAGCCATCTTCCTGACATACATGCGTAAATGACTTCTTGGGCATGTAAGTCCTTTGTATTTTTCAAATTTGGGTATCTTGAACTTATGAGGAATAGTCAAATCCGGCACTAAGCTCATTTCATAGGTATCCACATCAAAGACGTCATATCCTTCTACTGCTTTCAGCCTTTCTTCTAGCGCCTTGATTTGTCCACTATTTCTAGCACTTTCAACAAAATCAGATTGGGTTTGCTTATGTTGGGGTTCCTGATTTGTTTCATCCGCCTCCCCATATTGCAAATCCACGTAGTCCTCATCCTTAGGCGGATTGTTAGCAGGGATGCGAACAGTGCGAGGTGCCCCCTCTTTCTGAGTGGTGGGAATGAATCCTTCATGGGAAGCTTCTCCCTCTTCATGGGTTTTGGTAACTCTCTTAGAGGAGTGGGCATTTGACTTGTGAGGGTCAAAGCCTCGAATAAATCCTAACAGCGGGTCGCCATCATTCGGTATTGCCTCATACTGACTCCGAGCTTCCCTAGCCTTTTCTTGTTCATCTCTAATGTCCTTCATGAAACTCAACATTTGAGCCATTCCTCCCTTGATTTCATCCACAGTACCTTTCAACTGGGTTACTTCTTCGCGAAGGGCGCCTTGATTCTGCTCTAGTTGTTCCATGGCTTTCTTCTTCTGAGCGCGGGTTTGGTATGGTGGTATGGTTGCTTGGTTGTCTTCTCCAATGGTGTGACTGGAGATAAAGATAGTTTTTTTTCTTAATGCCTTGAAATTAAATATGATATGCATGATATGAATGTTATGCTTATGCTATGTTCATGTCTTATCCACATTATTATAGTAAATATATATATATGTATTCTTTTTTTATATTCTTCTTTTTCTTTTTTTTTACATATACTTTCCTCTTTTTTTTTTATAATTATTTGGTGAATATTATAGGAACAATAAGTAAATGCGAAAATAAACACACTTTATTAATTAAAAGAAATACCACTTTATTGTTGGTTTACAAATAAGAAGGGAAACTGAAATTAAAATACTTGAAATAAAAGCAACAAGGAAATAAAATAAAACTAAGAACGCTTTTGGATGTCTTCTCGGAACTTGTCCACCATATCCCTACAAAGCTCCATAAACTCTTTGACTTCTTTAGGAAGGATGATAGGAGATGATTCCGCCTTTGCCAAACTCTTTGGAATGTCTTGTATTAAATCATTACACAAGAAGACTAGCTTATCATAATTATCGCGACATTTTTCATAGTCTTCAAGCCTCTTAGGGACCATGCTCACATGTTCATTCGCCGTAGAAACAATTGTGTAAAGTCTTTTCCAATGATCTCTTTCGTCCATGGCTGCCTCGTATATCTCTCTTTGCCTTATGAACACTTGCCTAAGTGATGCCATGGCTTGAAGTGCTCTATCGTACTCACTGGTGCGCTGTAAAAGTGCTTCTTCCGTAGTTAATCTTCTTGCGCGCTCTTCTTGTCCAGAATTGCGAGCTTCTTGAAGATCAAACTTTAGATTCCTTATTTCCACCTCTTGGTCTTTAGTTCTATCAGTTAATTCAAAGACCACAGCTTCTAGATTTTTCTCGGATTCCGCTTTGTCATGAGAAGCTTTTTCATAACGTCTTCTCCACCTTGCAATTTCTAGATTTGCTTGTTCCAACTTCTCATTATATGCCTCTAGATTATAATTAGCACTTAGGACTCCTTCGGTTGCACGTTTCCTTTTACTTCTTTGCCTATCATTATCTTCCTTCATTGCTTGAAGTTCTTGGTTTTTCTCTTTAAGGTCAAAGCGTAGTTGGCTCCTTTCGTTGGTAAGTTGATGTATATCAAGCTCTAATTTTTCTTTTTCCTTTCGGGACGCCTCTAGGGCAGCCCTGATCCCTTCTACCTCTTCGATGGATAGAGGAACAGGATTAGGAGAATCAGGCTTGTATGCGGGATCCACAACAAAAGGAAGCAAAATCTTTCCAACTCTTTCATGAACCCAACTAGTATAAGTTTCTCTAGCAATGATATTCTTTGGCCCAAAACTCTTTGCTTGCACATGCCTCCAAGCTTGAATTATTTTCTTTAAAGTTCTTGGTTCCCCTTTTCCGTTGTCATGCAAAAGTAATTCTTCCAATTGTGGTTTGGGAGGCTCACAATCCATAGAATGGCCTAGTTGGCGCAATGCTAGAATAGGATTATAATTAATGCATCCTAATGTTCCCATCAAAGGCACATTGTTGAAATCTCCACATTTATAAATAATCTTATCGGAATTTAATTTCTTTGCATACCAAAGGATAGAATCTGCTTTGAGAGCCCTTAATTTTTGGGACCAATCATTTCTAGTCAACTCTTTAATAAAACAACTAGCTTTGTAGAGATGGGAAGTCAACCAAGAATATAGTAAATGCACACAACAAAATAGCATCCCTTTCTTCTTCATACACCGAGCATGGATGGCATAATAAATATCAGCAAGGATGGTGGGAGTTGGATCCTTATCAAAAATCCTAAAAGAGGTGAAAGCATGAATGGCGGCGGGATCAATATAATCAATATTTTTTGGCAATAAGACAACACCAAAAATCAAAAGAGCTAATAAATGTCCACAAATGTCCCATTGTTTCTTTTGAGCATACATTAAAGCTTGATTTTCTAAGTAAGATCTTTTGATCCCATGCACATCTCCATCAATTTTATAATTAGATTTCAACTCCGTAGCGGACAATCCCAAAGCTTTTGCCAAATCTGAGAAATCAACTTCTTTACCCACACCAGTATAGAATTCCCTTTTTATTCTTGAAAATCCTAGCATAGCATCCATCTCTTCCAAAGTTGGAGCCAACTGAAAATCTTGAAAAGTAAAGCACCTAAGCGGAGGATCATAGAATTGGACCAATGCAGTGATAGCTTCCTCTTGGAATTTTACCTTTAGCAAATCCAAAATATCTCCATAACGGGCCACAAACCTATCCAAAGCACTTGATGGTAGTTTTTCCTTTATTATTTTCAGTTTCTTGATATCTGGGGTGGAAACAGCAAAATGGATAATGTGCTTCTTTGTACTCATCCTTCCTACAAATTCACCAAATAGAATACATTTTTATATTTATTTTTTTACTTTACTATTTTTCTGTGGATAAGTCATGATAAAATGCATATGATGAATGATGCATGCACACAAATAAAACAAAAAAACAAAAACAAAAACAAATATAATAATAACAAATAATATTTCATATTTAATCACATAAACACAAAAGCCCTAGGTTCATAGGTTCGACGTAGCGGCTTTAGGGAGCCTACCCTTTCCATTGGTATGTCCTAGACACAAGTCTCATGGGGTCGTTCGTAGCCTCCGAGACTTTTTGTCTCTTTGGATTTTAGAACAACTCATTTTATCCAATGAGGTTCGAATTTTTCGGGTAGGTTCTCGGAGATATCAGCTGACTATCCAGTCCTACCCTCAACAAAGTCAAGCCTCATTTTGGACATTTCTGAATATTCAACCCACTCCAAGTGGAGTTATCAATGAGACTCGTAGGCGATTCAAGTCCCCCCTGATCTCAAGGATAACTCCCACACTTAGGTTTTAACACAACATAATATATACCCAGCAGTGCATATAATATAACAATTATGCAATTAAATACAAATATCAAAGCAAATAGAATATTTTTGCAGAAACAATTAAACAAATAAAATGAAAAACAAACAATTAAAAAAAGTCAAACACAAACCCTAAAAATGGCAAATTAGCCAAACCCTAACACTTTGCCAAACCTAAACCCTGCCAAAACCTAAAACTATAGGAGCATAGTATTCACCATTATAGTTGTCCCCAGCAGAGTCGCCAGCTGTAGCAACCTGCCTAAAAATTTAATGTTTAGAGTCGCCACCTATTCTACCAAGGCGAATAGGAAACCTCGCACAATTGAGATTCGGGTAAGATACTATATTCAGGTCAAGGGAAGGTGTTAGGCACCCTCAACCCTTTCCTAAGGTTTACATTATAGGGTTGCATAAAGAAAGGTGACATAAAGTTATAAGGTAAGTGGAAAAATTACATAATTAGGGTTTATAATTTAATCGGGAAAAAAAGAGATTTATGGGGGAGGGGACTCGCCTTGTTGCCAAGTGCCTACGTACCTCCTTATGGAGGATCAGAGTCTACGTAGTTCGGGGAAGGGTTGTACGCCTTAGGATTTGAATTTGATCTGATATGGTTGAAAGTTGCTTCAAAGGCTTTTGAAATAGCCTATGATAAGTTAGGAATTGGAAAAGGTTTGTTTTGGAAATGTTTTAGGATTTGGGCGTACAACCCTGATTTTAATTTGTACTATTAACCGCAATAATCGATTGATTCAATTACCATAGTTAACAGAATAGTAGTTGTATCGTTACCAATTTTAATCAATTGATTTAATTGTCACTAATAACGAATAATAGTATTTTTTAACAATTTTTATGAATTAATTTGCATCATTACCCCTCGTAATCGATTGATTCGATTAAAAAGAATAATGAATTGAGGTATGGAAAATAAATAAGTTAATCATCGCAACTAATAAAATAGTTGAAACCATTTAACCAAATAGAAATTAATTACATTTTAATTAAATAACATTTTAATTAAAATTATTATTGACCATAGCGATTAATCGATTTAATCGGAACGAACAACAAATTATGATTTTTAATATTAATATTATATATCAAGTATATTTATAAAAAATTATTATTATTGTATTAATAAATATATTAAAAAGGTTAATTAAAACAAATAATTTAATTAAAATAATTTTTAGTTTATTGAGATTATGATTCAATGAGGTTGGATAAAGGGTTCATGTTATGGGCATCAGTTCTGGGCTATTGGATTAGGTTGAGTGGAGAATCAAGGGTGAGATATTGAGGGTTTATGGTGGGACCTATGGCAGTGGGCGCATAGTATTAGGGAGAAAATTCCAGAAAAAATATATGAAAGGGCTGGGTATCGAACCCATGCCCTTGGGGGTACTCAATGGTCACACACGCCAACTCAGCTATGGCGCTGATGTGTTTAAGAAATGCGTTGAATAAAACAAATAAGAAAATTATCAAACATATAAAAAAACGCACGCGAAACTTCAAATCACCCAACCGGGTGATGACACGCCGTCATCTTCCACCCCAGACCTGCAAAAACTTTAACTATTCTCTAAGAATTTGCTACGAAACCCTTCGTAGCCTATAGACCTGAAAAAATAACGAACAAACCATGCTTGCACATAAACTTTTCGCGACCCCCCCATCCTACTCGTCTGAGCCATGCGAACTCAACCATGTCATTATTATGCCCTAATTTTACTCTTAATAAAAAGCCCCAATTTGAAAACCCTAGACCTTGAACCGGCCTCTAATGGCAAAACAAGATTAAGGCACGCAAACTCAAAACAAATAATCCAGAAATGTTCATGGCATTAAGACAAACCTAAACATGCAATTAAATTTCAATGAGAGTGCATATATCGTTCAGATCGACCAAGTTTTCATAGCGACTTACTTGAGTTAAATGGAGGATATTCTGGGGGTGCTGAAGCAGAGTGATGATCCAGGTAGCTTCAGAATGCCACGAGCAAGCTATTGCAACCTTTGAATCTTGTTAAAACCTCTGAATTCTTGCAAACTGAATTTGGATTCCTTGGTGTATTTTCGAGCTCTTGCAACTATGCTTCTGGACAGAAATCCCAACCCCTATTTGTGTGCACCTCTTCATCTACTTATAGGCTTGCATTGGGTCAAGAATTTGAGGCCCAATGATCATTAAATCCACCCTTGCCAATTTCACAAATTTGATTTATTTCTTGATTCATAAGTTACTATATTTGGCTAACATTGTATCAATCTCCTCCAATCCACTTATGCACGAAAATTAGATTATATTTGGTCATAAATGTTGATTGAAATCAATCCTAATGCATCTCTTACCAAAATATTTGATTTTCCATTTAATTAAATCATTTAAAATGAAATAAAAATCCTAAAAAATCAAATAATATACTTAATTTTGTGGCACATGGTTTTGGGCAGCCTAAATAACTTGTGGACCAAGTTTAGATCATAAAATATAGGCCCATTTATAAGGAATCCAATTTAAACCTCTTGTATTTCACATTTGGTCCTCTAAAATCACACAACTTTGACCAAGCATATCTCACTCAATTTTTAAGCTATGAAGGAGTTCTAGGACTTTTTGGAAACCTCAAGATGTCCTCTATAAGCCAATTTGGAACATATTTTTCATTTGGAGCTTTTATCTCGATCATTTCCTCTTTGACAAAAAACTGCTTTTGAAGAATGCTTGAAAAGGACCTGTAATATTTTGTATCATATCTCCTAAATGAAGCATTTCTAGCCTTGGCTTGTGAGAGACAAAGTTGTAGAGAATCCAATTTCCTTCCAAATAGGCTTTGAGTAGGGAATTTTTGATGCTCCATGTGAAAGTTATGGCCAGTCAAAGTTGAGTTGACTTTCTCCTAAAGAAACCCTAATTTGAACCTTTTTGCATTTGTTCATCTCTGAGTTTCTATTGATAAATCATGATCAAACTTTGATCAAATGATGGATATATACTCCTATACTTGATGTTTGACCAAAGATCAGAGGTTTGGAACATGCTTTGACTATGGTTGACTTTTAGGTTCCACCCAGTTGATTGGGAATCTTTGAGTTGCTTGAGCAGGTAGCTTTTTGCATTGGGTCTTGACTTTTGCCATGGAGTTGTCTTAGATCATCATGGACCATGGAGGGCTTGATTAAGAATCTTACCCTGTTGATTTGCTCAAGAGAACCTCAAACCCTAGCTTCAGGAGGCTCTTGACTAAGGGAGTGTTGTTTGGATAGAACCCTAATCTTTGAGTCATTATAGATGAAATGAAGGAGGCAAATTTTGGGGTATGACAATACGTGTATGACCTCATCCCATACGCGTATGACACTGTTCCATACGCGAAAAACCAGAAAAATGCCCAGAATTCTGCAGTTTCGTAACAGTCCAATTCTCACTCGTTTCTACTCATACCAGTCCACGATTTTGAGTCTAAAACAGTCCATTTTTCACGTTTTCATTCATAGGATTCATTCATACAGATTAATCTATCATCCTATATCAATTCACACATCAAAACCCCAAAATCTAAATCAATTCCTAGAACCCAAAACCTAACTCTGACATACAAATCAAATTGACTCAACAACACAACTATTCATATACTATTCATCTATAATCACAATAAGAGATGATAATTGGAAGAGTCCCCCCTTAACTTTGCCAAATTTCTTGATCTTTGGTCTCTTCCTCTTTGTTCCCCTTTCACGTTCTTCGTGTTCCAACTTCTCTCTTTTCACGTTATGTTCCTTCTTTCCCAATTCTAATTATTTTATGAAAAATAATATTAAACTAGTAAGGGCTTTACTACACCACACCCCCTCTTCTTACTAATCTCTTACATGGCCCAAATGCCATAAACCATCATTTTTCCATTATTTTCATAAAATCCATAATAATTATAATTATTAATCTAATATTCAAATTAAATTAAAATTAAAATTATACGGGTGTTACACCTTGAGCCTTGTTTCAACTGCTCTTGCTGACTTTGACTTTTGTAGCTTCTAACGTTCCTTTTGTCAGTCAAATTTGACGTTGTAGCTTTTTCATCTTGTACTTGCTTCTGGACTCAGACTAGTAGAATGACGTTTGAATATCAGAGTCTTCAGCGTTGGTGCAGATTGTAACTTCAGTCGTCAGACTTTGGAAGTTCCTTGTAGCGTGATACCATCAGATCTTCAGAGCCTTGCTTCTGATTGCCATCTTCTGATGCCTTCCAGATCATGTTCTGATTTTCTCAAGACCATCTTCTGATGTCTTCCCGACCATGTTCTAATGAAGTCATCCAGATCTTCTGGATCAGAGCTTCTGAATACTAATTTAGTGCATAGTCTTTTAGACTTTTCCTAAAATGGAAATCGTGAATAATTAGAGTACCACATTGTATTATACAAAATTCATATATAATGTTATCAACAAAACTAGAAATATTGATCAGAACATTTCATGTTCTAACACATCAATGAGACGAAGCTGAGTGACTCAAGTGATGAGTACAGTCTCCACAAACTCTTTGAGTATCAAGGCTGGAACATATACAAGGAAATCCTCAACAAATCCATCTATCCAAACCTTGTAAAGAACTTCTTGCTCTATGCTTCTGTCAATATTGATGGGCAAAGCATTACATCTCACATTTTCAGCTCCAAAATTGTCATTACAAAGGACTCCATTACTGAATCAATTCAGTGTCCATATGGTCATGACCTAATATCTCTAGAGTTTCTTGATCATCTTGCTATAATCCATCACTTGGACTTCTCCAAGCTTCCTGTCGCCCTCAAAAGATTCTATAACAACCCAAAGAAACTAAAACCCATAAGCAGAATCTGGTATGAGTTCATAATATCAAACATCGTGCCTCGAGTAATAGGTCAGAACATTCTATCCTCACGAGATAGATATCTTGCCATGTATCTTCACAACGGTCGTAGGATAAACCTGTCAGCCATCATCTTCACTCACCTGATGGAAGCAATCATGTTCTCCAGAACTTCTCAGGAGACTTGCTATATACCCTATGGGCGAGTCATTTCTGAATTAATTGAGAAAGCTGGAATTCTAACTAACCTTAGACAAACTGCGCTTGCTAAGAGCAACATCATGTCTAGCTATAGATGTGAAGAATTTGCCTTTGATTACTCTCAGTTGTAACTATCTTTGATAAAGTGTTCTGTTCCAATGTTTAGAATTGTCCTTTATGTTATCTATTTAAACTGCTTGAACTCTCTTAATCATAAAATCAAAAAGATACATATGAACTAAATCAACTGTTTATACATTAATGAAGACTACAAAATTCCAGAGGAACTATGTGAAAGAACTTCTGAGAAGATGCATGCATGCATGACTAAAATATCTACAAATCTTCTGAAGAAACAAACTGGAAAAATTATTTCAGGGGGAGTTATAAATCAGAAAATCCATTATCCAATTAAGGGTGAGACTATACATCTCAGGGGGAGAATACCACTCCAATTCACCCAATTTCATCCAACCCTCATGAAAGCTTTTTGTTGATAACAAAAAGGGGTAGAAAGAAAAAGCTTGGTTTTTGATGAATAAATCAGTTGCTTGATTGAACATGAAAAATGAGATGAAGTTTAATTGCTTGGTTTTTTATGAATAAATCAGTTGCTTGATTGAACATGAAAAATGAGATGAAGTTTAATTGCTTGGTTTTTGATGAATAAATCAGTTGCTTGATTGAACATGAAAAATGAGATGAAGTTTAATTGCTTAATTATTATTAATTTCTTAATTATTATCCTCTCATAAAATTGTTCCATCAAAATACATGGTTTTTGTCATCATCAAAAAGGGGGAGATTGTTAGAACAAGATTGAGAATCTGTGTTCAGAATCTGGCTTTGATGATAACAAGCATATATTTTGTGAGTAACAATTTTATTACTAATGGTTTCATTTAATGTGCTGATATTTTGCTATAAACCTTATACAGGATTAATCAAAAAGAGTACAATGACTACATCATAAACTAGCTCAGATAAGAAATCAAACATGCAAAAGATTGACAAAGCTAAACATCATTCATCAGATGTTCTGATTAAGAATACGTCAAACAAGCCTAAATCAGCAAATCAGAAGTAAAGAAGCAACAATGAAGAATAGGATCATTCAGAAGAATATGCAACAACAACAGTATCACAAGAAGCTAGACTTCAACAAAACAATCTTCAGAGAGTTAAACAGCACTATCAAAGCTCACATACAACAAGCACAGAATCAGAAAGTACATCATAAGCTTCAAGGAAAATGAACAAATCAGCTACAAGAAGCTTTGCAACATCAGAAGATCACGCACGTAGAAAGATCCGAAGTTCTGAAGTTATAAGTTCTGAAGCTACAACGCAGTGACATACAAAAAGCAAACAACAACAAAGTCACTTGTGAACTAGAGGATTGCCTACAGCTCAACATAAAAATTGAATAAAACATAAGAGATCATAATCTAAGGAAGAACTTTTACAAACATCATCATCAGCAAAATGGTTGCAACATTAAATGGAACAACTCCCAAGGTTGACTGAAGAAGCAAGCCACATACAGCGCGTTGGAAAGACAAATCTAAACCAAATAAACACGCCATCCACTATGATCATCATGTTGAAGATAAGGTTCTTCCAAGAGCAACACTTGTCATTTATGAGCCAATCTAGACGAAGGCATTCAAAGAAATATTCAAACAAATTTCAACGGCTAGATTCCAATGGTAACATACCATGCTCTATAAATAGACCAAGCTTCAAAACATGAAGGCATTCGTTCTTGTATGCATCTGAATATGCATCTAGAATGAGCATCAAAGTATGTATCCAGGATACATCCACATAGTGAAGAACAAGAAATATCTTTGGAGAAAATCTATAGTGAGAAACTGAGCATGAAAGTATAAAAGAAGAAATGGTCATGCATCAGAAGTTATAGAAGAGGCAACATACATGAAGCGTATGATGAAACAAAATGCCAAAAACATCAGCCTACTAAAAGAGAAGTTCGATTGAAGTTGAATAGATCCTGCTAAATAGGCAGTATACTCCACACGAGAACTAAGCAATACACTCACGAAAGATGCATCAAAAGTTGATGATGAAGACAAAATCTAAAGAGTCAAGAGCTGTTGCTCCTTATCTGATTATGGGAAAGGAAGATGAAGATCTTTCTGAAGAAGCAACCAAATGCAAGAAAAGTTACTCAACATATGCTTAATCAGAATTAATGGAGATGGTCTTACAAGAAGGAGTGATTTCTCCAAAACTTCAACCTCCATATTCAAGAAAAGAAGATCAGAATCAAAGAAGAAAATCTACATAAGAGCTGTTGCTCTTAACCTGCTTAAAGAAGAATGAAGATGAATATCAGATTGAAGAAGCAATCATCATAGAGAGAAAGTATTCTAATTCTGCCTATCAATCTGTGATGCAAAGATCTCATCCAGAAGATAAAGTAAAGAAGACTGCAAGATAGTTTACTTCTTGTATGTACAAATGAAACACAAGAGTTGTTGCTCACATTGTGTTAATTCTTAGCAATTGTACTTAACGTAGGAGAATATCTGCTTAATTTAGAAGCACTCATGTAAATCTCCAGAAGATGCCTTGAGCGACTAATTCAGGTAAGAAGCTTGAGAAGACAATTGGCTGAGGTCATTGTGGAAATCTCTTAGAGACCAAGTGAAGGTTAGGAGTCCAGGAGTCAATGGATGTTATATCTCGTGGAGATCACTGAACAGTCCATTTCAGTCAGTCACAACAGGTAGTTGTGCAGGGAGTTAGTCACAACGCGTTGTTGTGTAGGTTACTAGATTGATGAACGTTATATCCAGATGGGATCACTGAACGTTTCAGTCATCTAGAGGTTAGTCACAGCAGTTGGTTGTGCAGGTTATTAGTCACGGCGGAAGATCGTGGAATTGTAATCATGATTTGGTTATAGTGGATTAAGACCTCTGGACAGAAGCAAGTCACCTAAAGAAGGTGGACTGGAGGTAGCCTTATTTAGAAGGTGAACCATGATAAAAATAAACGTTTCTTTTACTTTCTGCACATGTCATTTTAACTCAGAACCTCTTAGCTTTAATCTGCAGAACTGTACTGAGCAAGTCAGAAGTTCTGATAACCTTTAGAAGTTAAAATGAAATGTCTCATTGGTTATGCAATTATTCTTCAGAATATGCTTCCGCTACATAACTCATAGCATATCCAATATATGAGATACAAGAAGAAAGAAAAGAATTTAAAAGAAAGGGAATTAAAATCTAAGAAAGAACACAATTCAATCCCCCCTTTCTTGTGTTTTTCTCCTCCTTCAGGTACAAGTATGCTTGGAGTGGTTAGACACTTTAAACATGTTGTGTCTGAGCTTTAGGGTTGCTTGTGTTCAGATGGAAACAAGTTTGGGAGCTCAATGCATTGACAAAGCAAAAAGCAATGCTTTTCCAAAATGGAAATATGAACTTTAGTCTTGAAATGGTATGAACACTTGGTTAATGATCAAACCTCTTGGATAATGGCTCAAAAGAGTGTGTCATATTCTGATTATGGCTCTTAAACAAGTTAGAGGACCTGTAATGTCTTGATTCTTGCAAATTTGGATAAGTTTGCAAGTTGGTTCTTTATTAAAATGGCTTGAATTTAAGTGTTATGGTCCCCTCTTTGCAAAATCATATCTCATAGCTCAAGTGATGAAATTCCATGCTAATGGTCTCTTTGGAAATCCATTTCTACACACTTCAATTCACTTGTTAAAATTTTCCTCAAAAACATTTTGGATCATAGTGAAAAATGGCCATAAAGTTGGAAGAAATCCATGTTGAAACACTTGAAATTTCTCCAAGTTTTTTGAACATAAACTTCTTGATCCAATATCTCTCAAATTAATCACTTTTTTAATAAATGCTATAAGTGACAAAGTTGTTAGTTTTATCAAAATCTACAACTTTCATGTTGGGATATTTTTGAGTTTGTAGGTGAAATTTGAAGTTCCCAAAATGAGGTCAAAATCACTTAAAACCCTAATTTTGACATTTGTTGACTTTTTGATATTTGATTGATTTTCTTGATTTTCCCTGGTCAAATGACTTTAATAATCATATGTTGATGCTTTTGATCTTAAAAAGTCCAAATTTGACCAAATTTCTCAAAAGTCAAAGGTTGGCCTACACAATTGACTTTTTCCAAATGAATTGCAGTCTCGTGGATTCTAAATGAATCAAGCCTTCCTCTTCAAATATATGATATGAATGGATTATAATGTTGATTTAGAGATCATTGAATCATAGTTTGAGCCATGGAGCTATGTTTTGATTAAAAGTCAACTTCTTTAGATGAATTAGGTTTAAACCCTCATTTAGGCACCAGATGAATTTGGGAGTTGTTGATTTTGATTTGAGCCATTCTTGGACTTTGATTTTGATGGTGATAATCACTTGAGCATATGAGCATGTTTGAAACTCTTTGTGAGCCTTCAAAACCCTAGTTTTACCTGAGCCTCTTGGTCAATCTCCTGCCTTGGAACACAAGCAACAAGCAACAATTTTTGGTATTTTGGTTAGCAAATGATGTATGCATGATGATAATGATGATGATCCTACTATATGAAATACGGTGGGATCTCAGTGGTAAAAAATTGGGGTACAACACATAGCTCGACGAACAAAAGGCGTTGGTCGACACACAGAAGGTGTAGGTCGACGCACATGAGTTAAGAGGTCGACGCATGTTGTGTTGCTCACCTCCATACCTTGTAGAGGTAGACACATACATCTCTGGAGGTCGATACATCGCTCAATTCTGAACATTTTTGTGCATGAACTTTCCAGTTTTTGCCCTCTTTCACACACACATATAAATACATTCATTTATCCATTTCAAAATAACTTTAAAACCTGAAAGATACAAAATTGCTTCTCATCTTCATTCTTTCTCTTGCTCATTCATCAAATACACATAATCATTTTTGCTTGAGTGATCATAGATTGAGAGTGATAACGTCCAAGGTTAGGAATTTGTATATTCCGATAGGGTGAAGAATTTTGGGGGATTCATTGAATAAAAACGTTGGGGTTTTGTTCTCCAAGAATGGATTTATTTGGGGGGTTTTGACAAGAATCTTTGGATTCGATTCAGCCTAGTGAAAGCCTTGGAGAACGGTGAAGTTCGGTCAAGAGAGTAACGGTAGACAGAGGATCAATCAAAGTTCTTGGGTGACAACAATTTGCGATTAAAATTCAGCATAGTGGAAGCCTTGAAGAACCTTGAAGTTGGGTGAAAGGAAGTAGTGGTAACTGAGTTTGTTTCTTTTTTGCTTTTGCTTCTCTTGTAATAACAATTTGCAAAGTAATAAAAACTATCTCAATTCTCGTTTGGAATTGGGGGCAGACGTTGTCGTATCGAGCACGAACAGTGAACTTCCTAAATAAATCTTTATGTTCATCTCTCCTTATTTCTCTATTACTTGCTATTTATATTGGTTTACAATTGTTAACTCGATAATAATTTTAAGTGTTAAATTGTGATACAAAACTGTTTTTGTATAGAGGATTACAATTGTTAGTTGCAATTGGGTTTCAAAATCAACCACACTTAAATCATATTGACTTGTTAACTATTGCATGCCAACTGTTTGTGAAATTGTTTGCGCATAACAACATTTGCACAACAAGTGTTCGGTTAATTGAACAAGTCAATTTGTCAAATATATTTGATTAGAAGTAAGGGCTTGAGTGTTTAACTGCTCAAGCAAATATATTTTAAAACCAATTGATTGAAGCTACCTCTCATCTTTAGTAATTCTCACATTTATTAAAGGCATATCCGATTCTACCAATAGCGGTTCGAAATAGACGTAAGT
Source organism: Vicia villosa (assembly GCF_029867415.1). Lineage (NCBI taxonomy): Eukaryota > Viridiplantae > Streptophyta > Magnoliopsida > Fabales > Fabaceae > Vicia > Vicia villosa. Next base: position 189,761,275 of record NC_081180.1, read on the forward strand.
TGATCCCGGAGCGCTTCCGCTAGCCATCTTTGAAAAAAAATTTAAAAGCGAATACATTTTTAGAAGGATCTATTCACCCCCTCTAGAACCGTGGTGAAATGTTGTACTCCAAGTTTTTCACTATGGTTGGAACGTACAACCCTGGTGAAATGTTGTATGCTAATTCTTTCACAATATTTGGAACGCCCAAACATGGTGAAATGTTGAGAAATCATCCAAACCTTTCTTCCATCCCACAACGTGCAATGATCAACCCAATATACAGTATTCCTCCTGAAATATTCCCCCTAACCTATGCTTCTAAGGCCTCCTAACATACAGTCACTACCTATTCTTTAGCTAGATCAGAGAAGCCTGGGTCATAGACAAAATCAAGCTCCAAGTAGGCCATAGAGTAATCATAGGGGAAAGTATTTTGACCCAATCCCTCTGACATACGAGAAGTTGATGTGAAATTTAAAACATGGGTTACCATGGGCAACCAATTAAACCAATGAAGATCTCTCCAAAACGGTTTAATCCAAATTTTAAATGTGAGTAAAACTTCAATGGAATAGGGCACTCAATCGAGACTTACAAACATTTTAAGTATAAGGTACAAGGATAGATCAATTCTAAACTATTGACATTTGTGAGATATTGGATCAAACTCAATTATGGTCGAAGGGTAGCTTCTTGGTTCGATAGGATTGAGCATGAAATCGAAGGTTGATCACATGCTGGTGTCGAAGATGCTAGGGTTCTTAGCATGTTAAATTAGGTTTTAGTGTTTAAAACCTAATTTGTTAAGTTAGCTTGTTTATTAAGTTAGCTTGTATAATGAGCCTTGTGGAAAAATCCTATTAGTTAGTATGTTAGGTTTTATTATAAATAGCATACTAGTCTCTCATCATTGCACACTGCAAATCCTAATTTAGGGTGAGAGAGGTTATTTGTTATTCTTGTAAACTTGTAATCTTGTTTTCTAAGAGAAATTAAAAGAATATCAGTTATAAATAATTCTTGTGTTCTTCTTCTTCCTTGTTCTTTATTCTTTCCTTGTTTTATACTTTGTTATTGGCATTAAATTCACAACAAATTGGTGCAGTGAGTATGGAGAAGATGCCATCAAAAAAGTATGAGATTGAAAAGTTCACCGGAGTGAACGATTTCGGTCTGTGGCGCTTGAAGATGAAAGCCCTACTGGTTCAGCAGGGTTGCTTGGAAGCGTTGAAGGGAGCGACGACTATGGACGCTGCATTAACGGAAAGAGAGAAGACGACCATGATCGAGAAAGCACGTGACACAATTTTGTTGAGCCTTGCTGATAAGGTTCTTCGATAGGTATCAAAGAAGATGACAACATCAGGGTTATGGGTGAAACCTGAAACTTTGTACATGACCAAATTGTTGGTAAATCGACTCTACCTGAAGCAAGCTTTGTATTCATTCAAGATGATTGAAGACAAAGTGTTGGCTGAGCAGTTATATATGTTCAACAAGCTGATTCCTGATCTTAAAAATATTGATGTGAAGATCGATGATGAAGATCAAGCATTGTTACTATTGTGCGCTTTTCCTCGATCACAAGCTCACTTCAAAGAAACTTTCTTGTATGGAAGGGAGTCCCTGACCTTTGAAGAAGTTCAATCAGACCTGTATTCTAAGGACTTGAATGAACGAAAGGAGCATAAACCTTCGACAGTTTGTGAAGGTTTGGCCGTTAAAGGAAAATTCTTGCGAAAGGATGGTAAGTCCGACAAAAATAAAGGCAAAAGTCAGAAGAAGTCTTATAGTGGCAAAGCATCTGGTATTCGATGCTATCATTGTAAGAAGGAGGGTCACACAAGAAAGGTGTTCCCTGAACGCCTGAAAGATCATGGAGGTAAGGATAGTGGCAATGCAGCCATTGTTCAAGATGATTTTGAATCATCTGATGTCCTTGTGGTTTCGAGCAATGACTCTAGGAAGAAGTGGATTATGGATTTAGGTTGCACTTGGCACATGACCCTAAACAAAGACTTGTTCGAGGAACTATGTGATCAAGATGGTTGATCAGTACTGCTGGGAAACAACAAATCTTACAAGATTGCAGGTGTTGGATCTGTGAGATTCAAGCTCCATGATGAGTCAATAGGGTTGTTGACTGAAGTCAAGTGTCATACCCCAAAATTTTCCTTCCTCTGCTTATCTTCAACGGCTCAAGGTCCAATGGTTTATTCAAGCAACATGCTCCTAACCGAGGGCCTCTCAAAACTAGGGTTTTCATTTTATCAAAGGATTATGAATATTTAAGGCCTCAAATGGATCTCAAGGTGTCTCATATGTCTAGAGGTATCTCTATGTCAATTATCAAGCTTCTATTCCAAGGGTTGCGCACTCAATGGCTCAGATGATCAATAATCGACTATGCTGATCTAAAAGTCAACTATAGTAAAAATACAGTCAAACTTCATGATTTTTGGTCAACATCAAGTATGTGAGGTTATATCCATCATTAGATCAAAGGTTGATCATTATATATCAATTAAGATTGCCATAAACAAATGCAAAGGTTCAAATTAGGGTTTTTTTTATAGGAGAAAGTCAACGCAACTTTGACTGGTCATAACTTCCACATGGAGCATCAAAAATTTCCCAACCAAAGCCTATTCTCAAGGAAATTTCACCCTCTACAACTTTGATGTTGGGCCCAAAACCATTTGGGAGATATGGACAGAAATATTACAGGTCCTTTTGAAAGTCAACGAAAGAACACCTTTTAGGTCAAAGCTTATAACTTGAGCATGGAAGCTTCAATTGAGGTGAAACCAAAAAGAGGTTTTAAAGGACTCTTTGAGCTTTCCAAAAAGTCCTAGAGCATGGTCATAGGGCAAATAGCGAAAGAGATACAAGGCTTAGAAGTTGGGCGATTTTCAAGATGTGCATAAAACCCTAAGTGCTCAAAGCTTGTTTTTTTAACTAATAGGTCTAGAATTTGTATTTCAAACACTTCTATGAAACATATAAAGACCTCTAAATCCATTCTTCTATTTTCTATTATTTATTTCTTTTATATTGAATTTTAGTCAATTAAATTCAATTTAAATTAGATAAATTATGGAGATATTCTGAAGGATGCACAAGGATTATTTTTCAATCAAGTCATGATCATAATATCATTGAAATTTGCTTGGGTTGATGATAGGAAAATATTGGATAAAAATAGAGAGAAAAAACATGTAATTAGAATCAAAATCCTTTCTCTCTTGTTACTTAAAGTCCAAGCCCAAGAGATAGCCCTAATACACCCATATATAATCTGAAGGTGTTCAGAAGCAAAGGGGGGACGAAGAGAGGGGAGTAAGAGTTAGGGTTTGATTTCCAAAAAGTGCAACAAACTAGGGCATCATCACAAGATCAGTACAAGAGGTTTCAAGGGATCTCAAGAGTTTTACGATCATCCTGAGACTTCCAGGAACAGTTTAGAGTCCATCTCGAAGCCTACAACATACATGAAGGCTGCCCTTCGAGGTGCACCATTGAAGGTAAGGATTTCAATTTCGTTTTTTCTTTTCCATGCAGTGTTGACTGATTTCTCTTGCCCAGATCACCTCAAGTGCGTGTTTAGAACATGCTGGACGTTTTACATGGAGGTTTTATCGCCAGAGCCAGCCGCTGCCATTGTTAGGGCAGTTCGGTTTATGTCCGTCGAAACACACTCCAAAGGTAGTTTCAGGACAAACCAATAGCGCTGTTGGATTTGCAAGGCCCAAATTAGTGGGTCTGGGTCGTTCTCTTTTCGTGTTTGGCTCTCTGTGCAGGGGTTCAGTTTTGTTGATGGCCGGAGAAGAAGAACAATGCACTGTTCCGGCGGAGGTCAACGGTCGGGGATGAAGATCTGCATGTGTGGCGCTTTTGCACATTGCCATTGGTGGGTCAACAGGCCATCTCTCTCTCTCTCTCTCTCTCTCTCTCTGCGCGTGTGAATCTTTGAGTGGCAAGTCAAACATTCAGAAGCTTCCTCTCTCCACGCGATTGGCTGGAACAAACAGCTGCAGGGGCCCACTCTGCATCCATTGGGGTTTCTTTTTTCATTTACCACGTTTAACCATATTTATTTTATGTTGATGTTTTAACAAACAGAAAAGATACGCAGCACAGTTGGTGAATGGAGTATATTGCAGACCAAGACTGCCTCAGTTCGAATCCAGCTGAAGACAAGTTATTTTTTATCAATTCTTTGGTTTAAAGCACCACCAGATCCCACGCGTTCTCCCATACGCTGCCTATGATGAATCTCAATGCTCAGCCCTAGGATCTCCTACTATCCAGATCTAACGCCCACAAAGTTGAGGGTTTACCATGGGCATTCAAGGGTCATTCGCACATGATTACTACCCAGGTTTTTCATACAATTTTATTATTTTATTATTTGAATATTTAGGTTAATATTAATTAATATTATTTAGTTTAATTAATTAATTTAATTAGGATTAGAATATAAAATTAGGATTAGGGTTAGGATTGTAATTTTCCCCGATTATTCGATTATGTCGATTATTCGACTTAATTGATTTAATTAGTTTTAATTAATATTAAATATCACAAAAACCCTCGAAAAGTCTATTAAGGAATTAGGGTTTGCCCAATCCCATTATCATTTGGGCAAAAATATTAATTTTAATTTAATTAATTCTTGAATAATTCTCTCCTCGACCCGACTAAAGCTATTAGTCGCATCAGACGAGAGATAAAAGAATAAAAACGTGAGAATAAAAACATGAGACTTAATTACAAATTTAAAATACATTTAATTTGCTGCCCGCGACGATCGAATTTATCGATCTGAGTAACCAACAATGCCCCATTAATCCGTTAGCTATACTGATCAAATCTATTGATCATCGCATCTAACGGTGACATATTAAATCAGGGTTGTACGCCCAAAACCTTCAAAACACACTAAACCACGATACTACGGATTTTCATCCTTTTCAATAAGGCAACTCAAAATGCCTTTCAAATCAAATTCAAAACTACGATAGGCCATTCAAAAAGCATTCAAACATCTCCATACTAATTCTAAGGCGTACAACCCTGTGCCCGAGCTACGTTGACTCTGATTCTCCATAAGGAGATACGTAGGCACTTGGATAACCAAGGCGAGTCCCCTTCCTTCTAAATCTCATTTTTCCCCATTTGTTTCCCTTAACTATTAAATCCTAATATTTTAGCCATAAAACTTGACCTTAGATTCAAAGCCATAGGAAAGGGTTGAGGGTGCCTAACACCTTCCCTCGACCTGATTATAATAACTTACCCTGAATCTCTTAACTGCGTAGGGTTTCCTATTCGCCCTTCAGAATAGGTGGCGACTCTAAAAGCTTAATTTTTAGGGCAGGTTGCTACATCAGGTATGTTCCTGATTTGAAGACAAATCTGCTTTCTCTTGGTGAATTCGATAAGAAAGGATATGTTTTCCAAGGAGAGAAAATTATCCTAAGAGTCATGAAGAGGTCGAAGGAAATATTGAGAGGCGTGAAGAAACAAGGCTTGTATACCCTTGAGGCTGAATTTGTAAGTGGTTCGACAAATGTTGCATCCATGAAACCTTTGTCGAAGACAAAAATCTAGCACATGAGATTGGGCCAGGTCAGTGAAAGGGGTTTGGTCGAATTAGTGAAACAAAATATGCTTGGTGGACACAAAGTCGAAAAGATGAAGTTTTGTGAACCCTGTGTACTTGGAAAATCTTGTAGAGTGATGTTCAACAAAGGCAAACAAAGAACACATGGATCCCTTGATTACATCCATGCTGATCTTTAGGGGCCTGCAACGTGCCCATCACATTCAGGAGCAAGGTTTTTTCTATCCATAGTATATGATTATTCCAGGAAGTTATGGGTATTCATCCAGAAGACTAAGGATGAAACTTTTGAGAATTTCAAAAGTTGGAAGACTCTGGTTGAAAATCAGACTGGCAGGAAGGTCAAGAGGTTGAGAACTGATAATGGCCTTGAATTTTGCAATGAGGCGTTCGACATTTTTTGTGCTGCTTCTGGTATTGCAAGGCACATAACTACTGCAGGTACTCCATAACAAAATGGTTTGGCTGAAAGGTTTAATCGAACTATTTTGGAGAGAGTCAGATGCATGTTGAATAGTGCTAAATTAAAGAAGGTGTTTTGGGCTGAGGCTGTTTCGACAGCAACATATCTGATAAACAGATGTCCATCGACAGTGTTAGATATGAAGATACCTGAAGAAGTTTTGTCGAGACATCCACCAGATCTCGACAAACTAAGAGTATTTGTCTCCATAGCCTATGCTCACATTAGGCAAGACAAGGTCGAACCTAGAGCTCTTAAATGCATGTTCATGGGATACTTGAAGGAGTCAAAGCTTATAGGCTATGGTAACTAGAGCCAGGTCATATGAGGTGTATCACCAGTTAAGGTGTAATTTTCAGTGAAGCTGAGATGGCTTTTAAGAAAACTGATGATGATGATGATGGTCGAAGTGCAGAAGAGCTGGAATAGGTAGAGATTCCTGTTGAGGTGGAGTAAGTTGATGCTGAATTGCATATCCTTGATGAAGTCGAAGAAGAAGCAGAAGATGCTGAGGAAGTTGAGGAAACTGTCGATGACTACCTGTTGGAAAGAGATAGGTCGAGAAGAGTCATCAATTCACCTCAGAGACTTGCGTATGCAGATCTTATAGTTTATGCATTAATCTCTTCTAGTGAGGTTTTTGATGATGAACCTAGAGATTATAAGGAACTTATGAGGAGTCAAAATAAGACTGAATGGCTAAAGGCCATGGATAATTAGATGAAATCTCTTCATGATAATCACACCTGGGAACTGATCAAGAAACCTGCTGAAGCAAGGTTAGTCAACTGTAAATGGATTTTCAAAGTTAAGGAAGGAATCGAAGGAGTGACGTCGAAAAGATACAAGGCAAGGTTATTTGCAAGGGGTTTCACTCAGAAAGAAGGTGTCGACTTCAATGATGTGTTTTCTCTTGATGTGAAGCATAGGTTCATTCGAATGTTGCTTGCCATGGTGGCAGAGTTCGATCTTGAACTGGAACAGATGGATGTGAAGACTGCATTCTTGTATGGTGATCTAGATAAAACCATCCCGATGAGGCAACCTGAAGGGTATGTCGAAAAAGGGAAGGAAGATTATGTGTGAAAGCTAAAGAGATATTTAAATGGGACGAAACAGTCTACTCGACAGTGGAATAGGATATTTGACAAGTTCATGGCACGCATAAGTTTTGTTAGAAGCCAGTTCGACCATTGTGTTTACTTCAGATTTCGACCTGGTAATTCATTTGTTACTTTGTTGCTTTATGTGGATGATATTCTCATAGCAAGCAACAATGTCGAAGATGTAAAGAGGATGAAGGCTGAACTCAATAAGGATTTCGATATGAAGGATCTCAATAGACATATCTACGAAAGATTCTTGAAAAGTTTGGTATGTCGAATTCGAAGCCAGTTGTGACTCCGACAAACCCCCAATTCAAGCTGAGTATTGATCAGTGTCCCAGTACTGATGTCGAAAGAGCCTATATGAATAGGATCCCATATGCTAATATAGTTAGTTCTTTGATGTATGCTATGATCTGTACTAGACCCGAAATAGCATACGCAGTAAGTCTTGTAAGAAGGTACATGGCGAATCCAGGAAAGGCTCACTAGCAAGCATTGAAGTGGATTTTAAGGTACATAAATGGGTCTCTGAATAGGGTCCTAATTTATGGTGGAGCCTTGGGTGAAGATAGTAAAGCAATAATCGAAGGATATGTCGACTCTGATTATGCAGGTTGTATGGATTCTAGAAAATCTATTTCTGGATATGTTTTCACTACGTTTGTCACAACAATTAGTTGGAAAGCAACACTTCAGAAGGTCGTAGCTCTACCAACCACTGAAGCGGAGTATATTTCCCTAACTGAAGCTATGAAAGAAGCATTGTGGCTTGAAGGTTTTGCGAAGGAGCTGAAACTTCAAGGTCGAGGTATCACTGTTAAATGTGATAGTCAAAGTGCCATACACATGTCGAAGAACTCAGCATATCATGAGCAAACTAAGCACATCGATGTGAGATTTCATTTCGTCAGAGAAGTAATCAAACATGGAGAAGTCCAAGTGCTAAAGGTTTCGACTAAGGACAATGTTGCTGATATGATCACCAAGACATTTCCAAGTGCTGAAGGTTTCGACTGAGGACAATGCTGCTGATGTGAGGATAATGCTGATGACTCGATGGTGGACATCTTGATTAACCGACCAGATAACATCCAAAGCAAAAGAGCCCTAGAAACCCTTGTCATTCCTTATTCCAAAGAAGATAGTAAGATATGTAAGACCTATGCCTTCAATGTCTCAAGAGCTAGTGGGTCAACTCAGAACAATCTAATGATTCACTACTACAAAACGCATAAACGACAATGTCAAAGTCACCACAGTTCATCAGTACACCGTGGTGACATATCTAAACTGAGGCGCTAACAATTTTTTTTAATTTTTATTTAAAAATGTTAGCGTATAATAACGATGGATGGTTCAACCGTGGTGATAAAATGAAACTTTCATGGGTTCGAACCTCAGCGCCCTTAAATATTTTATTCCTTTAGTATTAAGGCACATATTTTCTTTATTTATTTATTTTTAAATAAATAATAAAATGGAACTTCATACTTCACAAACAATATGAACTTCAAAGTTCCACAAACAATATGAACTTCAGGCTTTGTTACAGTTCCACGACTTCATGTATATCCATTGATGATATAAGTTGTTAGTGTTTTTATTTTGTTGCATTTATTTGTTGTTGAAAATTAAGTTTGTGGTTTCAAATTTTGATAACTTTCATGGTGTTTGTAGGACTCAAAACAAGAACAATCAATGTTAAGTCACAAGAAAAGTAAATGAAGAAATAACAATAGCAAACTTCATCTAGTTTGAGAAACTAGGAGAAGAAATATAAGAATTATGAAATTGTTGTGTAAAATTCTTACTCCTTATATTTCTTTCTCATAGCTTCACAACCTATATGAACCTCATAATTAATTCATGTTCCACGTACGATTAGTTTCAATAAAAGGTGTGTCTTGGAAACATTTTATAATATCTGATTCTGTTGTATGATGTTGTTTTATTGATAAGTGCTTTTGTATGTTGTTGTTGTTGATTAATGTTTTTAGAGTAAGAAGATTAGGTTGAGTATATAATATTCTATGAAGATTGTTTGTTTCACTCACCCTCACTTAAAATACATTCATTTAAATTAACATAGATACTTATAATATGCAAATTAAGTTGTATTTAAAAACCAACTTATATCAATCAATGTTTTCCGAAATACTTACGTCTTATCTTTCATTTCATGCTCTTTTACATATATAATATGGTATAATGACCTGGCTCCTTTGATACATTGTTATATTCGATTATAATTAAATTTCAATAACAACAATTAATTAGATAATCTGCCTCGTCATCAACACTTATGATCATAATTTTTATGATGATCTATCATAATAAAAATTACGATGATAAGTGATGATGACGAGGCATATTATCCAATGCCTTGTTATTGAAATTCAACTATAATCGAAGATAATGATGTATCGAAGGAGTTAGACCCATAAACTACTGTCTATATGTAAAAAGAGCATGAAATAAACGATGAGACACATGTAATCAGATAACAATGGTTTGTTTAAGTTGGTTTTCCAGAATAGTTAATTTTCATATTATAGACTTCTTCATCAATTTGAATGGTTGTATTTATTTAGTGAGATGTTTGGAAAAGCAAGCAATCTACATATTATATAATAACTTCTGGGTGCTATCAACAACGATTATCTATTGTAATCGTGATCAAATGTAATTTATCTTTTAAATTCTTTGCAACTGCTAGGTTTTGAACCCAGTACCTACGTGTGTATATCACAACAATTTATAAGAATAACCATTATGATATATCGAGCACGCCCTGTCTTACAATAATGGTTTCCAGACCGTTATGGAAACAACGAACTTATAACCACACCTTACTTAACAACGGTATGGAACACGTGATGGTATCCCTTTTCCAAACGTCGTGTAAGGGGTTTTCCATAGTAGTGATTAAATCCATGAAAAATGATGAAACGACGTCGGTATCCTCAAGCAAGTATTTTTTTTTTGAAGTTTAGCAAGGGGTAATCACCTGTTACGCCATGCCCTACATATTCACTTGTAGCTGTCACAATGCCGAATCACTATTCCTCAGCAACGCCTTCTAGGCCTGTTGCACCCTAAAATTTGCCCATCTAATTTTACTTCTAACTGGCTTAGGCTTCGCATTTCAAGTGCATATCTCCATTAGGTCATCTAACCCATTATGCATTTATTAATCAATAAATCAGGCATGAGATCAGGGATCTTGAAAGTTAGGGTTTCTCCATTTATATGAGGCTCTAATCTTAACTCAAGCTTGATTCATCTGACTCTTATTGAGTATTGGACTCTGGAATTATGACTCTTATTTATTGTCACTATGGGTTTCTATCATCATCTGGGGCTTAATTCAGTCGGTCCTTATCATCTCGGACAATTTGGTTCAAAGTGGGTATTACTACCGTTTGAAGTATTGGATCACCTAATTACATGGATTTTAGGTCATTGGCTTTAGTTATTATACAAGAGAAGGATGTGGACTCATTGGATTCACTTCATCAATCCAAGTTGGTTCTTCTTTAAGTTACTTATGTCAGTTATTCGCAAGAATTGAATGAGAAAGATGGCGTTGTTTCGAGCCTAAGGATTTCTATCCACGTTCTGACTAAAGCTCATCTTGAGATAAGTCCTAGTTATGTCTGTTGGCACCATGAATTCAGGTTACAGGTTACAAACTTGGAAGTTATTGGAGTTTTAAATTTAATTGATACACATTGGAGGTAAAGAGAGATTCAAAGTTCAAGTTCCAAATCAAGTCTTCACTACAAAAAAAAAATCATTTTACATTGCCATCAAAACATCACTAGTGCGTGGAGAAATTTATCAGGAAAAATAAGCTTAATCTTCAAGCTTTCATTGTCATAACTAATCCCATGCACTTCATGATTTTTTGCACCACCATGATCCTGCCCAAGTACTGACCTGCAACAACAAAAGACAAGAACATCACAACTCCATCTCAATTGTATGCTGCTATTAACACAAGGAATGAAAAAAGAAGAGCAACACCAAACAAGTTCCTAAGTTAAACCAAGTGTATATCAGTACAAGGAGATTATATCATCCAGCCATATTTCCAATGTTCAATTCACCATTTCTCATTCAAAATTGAATTTAAGCTCAAGTATATTATTCATCGTCATTCAGCCAAGAAGATATATTACAAGATGTCCAAAACAGGATGCATACATGCACAATTCTAAAAGCCTATGTAAACCATTTCAATAATCCAAAGGGCAAGCTAATTCAATCATCAACAGCAAGTCAATCCACTATACAAGTTCTTTTCAGCATACATAAAGGGTTCGAGAATCATCTTACAGCATCACGCCATTACCATATGTCCCCTACTAATGCTACGGGCTCGATGTACCAGTTCGAAAACAGAATAAAATATAGTTCACAATGCCATTTACACACACTTCATTAAGCCTCCTATCTCATTCAATAAGACCTACATAATCAAATGCAAGAAACATCAGTTCCACACAGAATAGTTCAGCTCGCTCGAAGAACAGGTCGGGAAATTGTCGTTTGAGGGCAGCTCGGTATAATTTAACCATGGAAAAAAATATCATACAGTCAAGCAAGCTTTGTTTTAGTGTACAGTTCATTCAAGAAGAAAAAAAATCAGTTACTAACTAACTCTGTAACAAGTTAGTAACTAACTTATAACAGAAGACCAACCCCAAACTTGGAACCAATGCTAACTACCTTCTAAACTAACCTATAATTATCCTAACTCAGCGAGTCAACAAAAACAGAATTGTTAACTAATCCTAACCGCCAAAACCATCGCATAACCGATTTGTAACTACCAAAAAAATCAGTTACAGTTTATAGCAGAAGTATAACTAACCTCACTAACCTCAGATACAAGCTACTCCACTTCTATAAAACCAGAGCTTGCTTCATCATTGAGGGTCTCCACCGTTTTCTTCATTCACCTTCTCCATAACCATTCATCACCTTCATTCTCAACCATTTTTCTCGCCTTCTTCACAATCATCATCTCAGAACCTCCATAATCATTCTTCATCACTCTTCAATCTCCCATTCTCCATCATGCTGCTCCTTCATCACTCTCTCTGAACCACCCTCTCCACCATTTTCTCATCTTCAACCTATCATCGCCACTCTTCAATCTGCTTTCAATCCACCATAACCTTCATCTACTTCACGCTGCAATTTCATCATCTTCGAACTTCCTTTGACCTCCATTCCCCATAAAGCTTCAAATCTTCATCTTTGTCTTTGCAAGGACATCAATACACCGTCTTTCAACAAGAACAGGGGAGAGAAGAAGAAGACGATTCAAAAGCATAAAGGAAAAGATCGAGACGCACCTGAGCCAAGGTTCATTCTCGCGTTTATTTCGCGATTCAAGCATCGGCAAAGAACACACTCCGGTCTTCTTCGACACTTCTCACTTCAGCTTTTTGTGTGATTTCAATCTGATTGAGTTAGGGTTCAAATTGGGGATTCTGAGTTTTGTTTGAATCAAATATGTTTGGACGGAACAATAAGGGACGGAGACGAGAGAGAAAGAGAGGTCTGTTTCGTTAACGGCGGCGATGGGATTGTCCCGTCGGAGAAGGTTGAAGCGACGCCGTTTGCGTTTCGCGAGAGAGAAGAACAAAGTCGAATGGTCACAATTGAACTCTAATCCCATTTTTATTTCTTTTTATTATTATTAATGTTATTATTTTGATTAATTGATAATTGGATATAATATAAGGTTTAGTCAATAATTAATTGATCTAATTGTCTTGATTATAATTCTGATTAATAGTAAATCTAAATGTGGATCGAACAAAAATATATCTTGGGCCTGCTATGCTATCCACCCCTCATGTAGGCCCGTTGTCTTTTTTTGCATTAAAATCTGTACAGAAAAACATTTCCCCTGGGCCAGAATCGCTGCTAACACCCCCCTGAGGCCCATGCCATTCTTTTTGGCAAATAAGATCTCTGCAAAAATTCTGTGTGGGCTTCCCCCAGATGGGCCCTGCGCCCTTTGCTTATTTCCCTGCACCATCAATTCAATTTTACACCCCCTGATTCCATTTTATTTTAATTTGTAGATTTAGATTTTACTTAGCTTTTTACCAATTTCTTTTAGGTGATAGCATGCTATTTTTTTCTCTTATCCTTTTAGGCTTTAATACATAATTTTAGACATAGAAAATAGTCACAAAAATATTAGTTTAGACTTGTATTTTAATTCTTTTGCTTGATTAGAATTCTTGTTTTTGTCATATAAAAATCATAGAAAATAATAGTACTTTTAATTCACTTTTGTGCTATATTTTGACTTGTTCTATTTCATGCTCTTGTACTATTTTCATGTATCCTACTTGTTGACTTCTAATTGTGATCTTTATTTTCATATCCTTTTATTCCTAACCTTAGGTAGAAACCATGATAACATTAGGTAGAAATTCCCTTCATACTTAGGCTAGTTTCTTTTCCTTTTCAACTTTAAAACACCTAACAATATCCAAATTAAATCCCCATACAAAATACCAAGAAAATACAAAAAAACATTAATAAAAAAAGTGAAAATCATTAAATAGGGAATGGAAGCTTGAATCTCCCTTGCTTAAGGGAATCATTCGAGTGCTTGGATCTCCCTTGCTTAAGGGAACCATTCGAGCGCAAGTTCCCAATTTCTAAAAAAACACAAATCAAAGAGCAACTCGAGTCTCCCTTGCTTTAGGGTTCCAATCGAAACGCTCAGAATCTCTTCTTCATCTCGCCTCCGAGGCATTCTTTCCCTTAATCGGACATGTTGCTTCCTTTCGATCGCAGACTGGTAACGCATAAGACTCCACTCAACGAGCTGCTATCCTGACGCTAGATTGCGAATGTAACTCCGTCCACTAAAAAACACAAAAACAAACAAAAACTAAAGAGCCGAACTACGACGCTCTGATTCCTGAAAAGGATACGTAGGCATTGGGTCGCGGGGCCTAAGCGAGCACAACTATTTATAAACCTTAATTTCCCCGTGTTTCTTTTTCTTTCATTTGCATGCATTCCCTTAGTAATTAAGCTTTAGATTTATACACCCTTTAGATAGCAACAAACATAGGTGGATACCATCGAGTACGATGGGCGTGAGGGGTGCTAGCACCTTCCCCTCGCGTAACCGACTCCCGTACCCTATCTCTGGTCGAAAGACCTTTTTCTTATCCTTTCCTTATTCCAGGTTTTCTGATATTCCTTTCCCTCTTTGGGATAAATATATTGGTGGCGACTCTGTTCACATTTCACGAGCGTGCGACAACTGGCGACTCTGCTGGGGATGTTAGACCTATTGTGGGTCCGTATTTAGCGATTCGATCCTAGCCTCCGTTTGTTTGTCTGTTTATTGGGTGTGCTTATATATTACTTATGCTTCGCTTCATTTATTTTATGCTTGCATATCATGACTATTTGCTGCTTACATATCATGTTTATTTTCTCGCATTCTGGACTATATTATGGGCCCCCGTGGGGGCCACATATTTTTCTGCTTGTCTTTGCAGGTGGGGGGTTTTGTGAGGTAAAAGGCCCACTACCCAGGCCAGTGACACATAGGATTAGCGTGGATGCTCATGTTGACTCCCGTAGCGCTTGCTATGATCGAGCTTGACATGGGGTACCACAATTGGGCGAGGTTCTTTCATGGAACACTGTGTCTGGCACGCTTGTTGCCTCAAACACTTTGTATCCCATGGGAACTGTAGACCCTAGTGACCATTAGGAACCACTTGTCCGTGTCTAGACTACATACCCGTGAGATTGGGATGGGACAGGAAACTTGACCTTCATCATACCCAGATTTCTGCTATTCAATAAAAGGCGTCGAACCTTTGATCCTGGGACGTTTGACTTATACAGAAGTTCTACATCAGTTATCTATCAGAATCAACGTCGAACCTCTGAATCTGGAGGATTCGACCTTATTTGACTTATGCACAGTTATCTATCAGAATCAACGTCGAACCTGTGAATCTGGAGGGTTCGACCATATTTGACTTATGCCCAAGCTATTTATCAAGAGAGCAACGTCGAATCTCTGAATCTGGAGGATTCGACCATATCTTATTGACCATGAGAAGCTGTGATCCAAGAGGCCTTGATCCTTGATCCTGATTTATGATACATTTGCATCTTCATTAACATCTTGCATTCATGCATATGCATCCATGATTACCAAGACTCCTACTTTCTTCCTCTCCATCAGATCAGTCAAGACGAATCCTCCACACTGATATCTGACAAAAGCTCACAGAAGAAGAATCATGGGGAATTACAAATAAGATCAAGCTACCATCAGAAAACTCCATGCCCCCTAAAGGGGGCACCTTCCACCACTAGCGCCTGAAGACTTTGTGTTTGTCAGAGAATGTTTCATTTGCATAAGGCCAAGCTTGCCATTGTCTAGATTACTTCAAAGTATTTTCAATTGTATTACTTTTGTTGTTATCAAGTACTTCTCATTGTAAGAAACTCATTCTGTTTGAATAGATAAAAATAATGCAATATACATGTTTTTCTCAAATCATTTCATCTTTGTCATTATGTTCATCGATACTTCAGTCATTTGTCTTAAGAAACTAAAAAAGGAGGATGATGAAAATCAAAAACACATGAACTACTAACTGTATGCTTTTAGAACAAAGATCCTGCTGACGATGTACAGGCATTGTTTCAATTCCTAAACACTGGAGTTATAAGGGAGTGAAACCCTCGTCAACCCCTTTGAGCCTAAGGAGTAGTAGTTTCTTTTCAAAAATGCAAAACCCTCAATCTTAACCAGGGGCAGGGTAGTCTTCAGTTAGTGCGACCGAGCGCTCAACTTTCAGGTATTTCCATCAGAGGATCAATCATATATCATATCTCACAAAGAAGAAGAGCACAATACACAATGGATGTCTCTCATCCACTGAGAAGAAGGCAGTCACAACCTTTCCTTCAAGTCAATCACAAAAGTCATACAACTTGTTCCCGAACAAGACAAAAATGATGAAAAGAAAGTTATGAATCATGATAAAAAAAAGGAACAATAGCCCGCTAAGTCAAAAAAAAAAGCTTGAAAGCAAATGACTTAGGCAAAAATTAGGGCATATCCCGCTGGACAACGAAAACCAAAATCAAAAGAAACTTTCTGTCCAGGCAAAAGTTAGGGAAAGTAAAAGAAAAGAACAAGAACAAAAATCCTCCAAGGGACAAGTTGTTATGACCGTCAACAAAAACACCAAAGGGTGACTACCACCTCCCTCAAAGCCATAAAGGATCCTCATCCATCACAATCCTTCCTGAAAGGCGAATACTCGTGTCGAACTAGTTGAACGTAGGACTGGAGGACATCACGGAGAAGGGGTGGGTTAAGTAGAACTTGAGCCTTTATCCTTTGTTTCTTAAACCGTGAACCCGGCCACGTTACAACCCTCGAAAGTCCTAATTGAAGCAGGGCTCGTTCCGAAAGCATACAAACTGTAAAATCATGTCAAAACTGACTCCTATTATTGCTGTGTCATTTGTGTTAGTATCAGTACAACATTTTGACAAATAAAACCTTTCTTTGAGATTAACATGTGCATTGCATTCTCATCATCTTTTTCAAAACAGAATTGTCTCTAATTCGAAAGTAAGTACTTGATACCAAAGAAAGTTCAACATTGAAATTCCATCAAGTAATCTTACAAAGGCAAAGGTTGGTCATCCGCTGAGCAAATCTCTGAAGCATCCATCTGGTGGAACAATTCCTTTCAATCTGGGGCATTCATTCCTTGATCTATACTAGGGCAGACCATTACAAATCTCCATGATTCAAGCATATCAGAGTTCTTTCTCAAGAGATCCTACAAGCTGGGGCAAGCTAGTAACAATCCTTTTCTTCATCTTCAATCAAGCGTCAGATATTGAGATATGTGTCGAGGAGTTAATCCATCTCACCTTCACAAACTCTATCCTTCAAGCAACAACCTTTCCGCAAAGGCACTCTCCATCCATCCCTGGTACCTTGGAAACAAATCATTCCATTCATAGTCATGCATGCATCATGCATATCATTGCATTCTCATTGACATTTCTCCCACAATAATCCAATCATCAATAAATCAGGGGCATCCACTCTACCTTGATTCTCAAACAGAGTGTCAGAACTCCACCTAATATATCCCCCACACAAAGCAGAAACCCTGATCAATCAATACACTGCATATAGAATTCATTGCATTGCATCTTCAGAAGTGCATAAAATAAATCAAACATTTGCATATGAAAAATAAGCCAAGTTACTCATCAGATGAGGTCCCTACAAGAGTTCAATTAATAATCCACCTGGATCACTCAGAGTTACCATTATGGTGTCATCTCCCCAAGTCAATCATGTTCATCTTTCTTCAACCCAGAGTTGATGTTCTCGATTTCAACCCAGAGTTGGTTCTCCTTTCATCTTTTAACCCCGAGTTAATTATTTTTTCCCTCTCACCCAGAGTTGACGGATATTTCTTTTCTTCTTTCCCTCTCACCCAGAGTTGACGGTTACCTTTTATTCAATCCAGAATTGATTATTCTTTTTTCCCACTCAACCCAGAGTTGAAGGTTATCTTTTATCTCTTTTCCCACTCAACCCAGAGTTGACGGTTATCTTTTGTCTCTTTTCCCACTCAACCCAGAGTTGACGGTTATCTTTTGTCTCTTTTCCCACTCAACCCAGAGTTGACGGTTATCTTTTGTCTTTTCCCACTCAACCCAGAGTTGACAGTTACCTTGTTCATTTTTCTCACTCAACCTAGAGTTGACGGTTATCTTTTGTCCTTTTTTCACACTCAACCCATAGTTAACGGTTATTCCTTGTTGATTTCATTTTCCCCTCTCAACCCAGAGTTGACGGTTACCTTTTCTCCTTTCCCACTCAACCCAGAGTTGACGGTTATCCTTTCTTATTTCCCACTCAACCCAGAGTTGACGATCCTTTTTCCTCTTTT
This sequence comes from Vicia villosa, assembly GCF_029867415.1. Classification (NCBI taxonomy): domain Eukaryota; kingdom Viridiplantae; phylum Streptophyta; class Magnoliopsida; order Fabales; family Fabaceae; genus Vicia; species Vicia villosa. Next base: position 189,779,455 of record NC_081180.1, read on the forward strand.
CCCACTCAACCCAGAGTTGACAGTTATCTTTTCTCCTTTCCCACTCAACCCAGAGTTGATGGTTATCCTTTCTTATTTCCCACTCAACCCAGAGTTGACGGTCATGTTTCATTCAACCCATAGTTGATTCTCCTCTATTCTTCGACCCAGAGTCGACCTACTTTTCCTTTTCAACCCAGAGTTGATATGTATTTTGTTTCTAACCCAGAGTTAATTTGATCAATCCCGAATTGATACACCTTTCCTCAGTGGAGTCGACATCACTTTCACCCAGTGGATCTCATCTTTCTTCAGGCAAATTTTTCAGGTTCCATTGATATTTAATCTTCTTCTACCTTGAATGCTCGAAAGGCTAGCGCCAATCTCACTTTCAAGTTTAAGATGATTAAATAGGGGCAGTTGTTGCACCCTAAAATTTGCCCATCTAATTTTACTTCTAACTGGCTTAGGCTTCGCATTTCACGTGCATATCTCCATTAGGTCATCTAACTCCTCATGCATTCATTAATCAATAAATCAGGCATGAGATCAGGGATCTTGAAAGTTAGGGTTTCTCCATTTATCTGAGGCTCTAATCTTAACTCAAGCTTGATTCATCTGACTCTTATTGAGTATTGGACTCTGGAATTATGACTCTTATTTATTGTCACTATGGGTTTCTATCATCATCTAGGGCTTAATTCAGTCGGTCCTTATCATCTCGGACAATTTGGTTCAAAGTGGGTATTACTATCGTTTGAAGTAATGGATCACCTAATTACATGGATTTTAGGTCATTGGCTTTAGTTATTATACAAGAGAAGGATGTGGACTCATTGGATTCACTTCATCAATCCAAGTTGGTTCTTCTTTAAGTTACTTATGTCAGTTATTCGCAAGAATTGAATGAGAAAGATGGTGTTGTTTCGAGCCTAAGGATTTCTATCCACGTTCTGACTAAAGCTCATCTTGAGATAAGTCCTAGTTATGTCTGTTGGCACCATGAATTCAGGTTACAGGTTACAAACTTGGAAGTTATTGGAGTTTTAAATTTAATTTATACACATTGGAGGTAAAGAGAGATTCAAAGTTCAAGTTCCAAATCAAGTCTTCACTACAAAAAAAAAAATCATTTTACATTGCCATCAAAACATCACTAGTGCGTGGAGAAATTTATCAGGAAAAATAAGCTTAATCTTCAAGCTTTCATTGTCATAACTAATCCCATGCACTTCATGATTTTTTGCACCACCATGATCCTGCCCAAGTACTGACCTGCAACAACAAAAGACAAGAACATCACAACTCCATCTCAATTGTATGCTGCTATTAACACAAGGAATGAAAAAAGAAGAGCAACACCAAACCAGTTCCTAAGTTAAACCAAGTGTATATCAGTACAAGGAGATTATATCATCCAGCCATATATCCAATGTTCAATTCACCATTTCTCATTCAAAATTGAATTTAAGCTCAAGTATATTATTCATCGTCATTCAGCCAAGAAGATATATTACAAGATGTCCAAAACAGGATGCATACATGCACAATTCTAAAAGCCTATGTAAACCATTTCAATAATCCAAAGGGCAAGCTAATTCAATCATCAACAGCAAGTCAATCCACTATACAAGTTCTTTTCAGCATACATAAAGAGTTCGAGAATCATCTTACAGTATCACGCCATTACCATATGTCCCCTACTAATGCTACGGGCTCGATGTACCAGTTCGAAAACAGAATAAAATATAGTTCACAATGCCATTTACACACACTTCATTAAGCCTCCTATCTCATTCAATAAGACCTACATAATCAAATGCAAGAAACATCAGTTCCACACAGAACAGTTCAGCTCGCTCGAAGAACAGGTCGGGAAATTGCCGTTTGAGGGCAGCTCGGTATAATTTAACCATGGAAAAAAATATCATACAGTCAAGAAAGCTTTGTTTTAGTGTACAGTTCATTCAAGAAGAAAAAAATCAGTTACTAACTAACTCTGTAACAAGGTAGTAACTAACTTATAACAGAAGACCAACCCCAAACTTGGAACCAATGCTAACTACCTTCTAAACTAACCTATAATTATCCTAACTCAGTGAGTCAACAAAAACAGAATTGTTAACTAATCCTAACCGCCAAAACTATCACATAACCGATTTGTAACTACCAAAAAAATCAGTTACAATTTGTAACAGAAGTATAACTAACCTCACTAACCTCAGATACAAGCTACTCCACTTCTATAAAACCAGAGCTTGCTTCATCATTGAGGGTCTCCACCGTTTTCTTCATTCACCTTCTCCATAACCATTCATCAGCTTCATTCTCAACCATTTTTCTCGCGTTCTTCACAATCATCATCTCAGAACCTCCATAATCATTCTTCATCACTCTTCAATCTCCCATTCTCCATCATGCTGCTCCTTCATCACTCTCTCTAAACCACCCTCTCCACCATTTTCTCATCTTCAACCTATCATCGTCACTCTTCAATCTGCTTTCAATCCACCATAACCTTCATCTACTTCACGCTGCAATTTCATCATCTTCGAACTTCCTTCGACCTCCATTCCCCATAAAGCTTCAAATCTTCATCTTCGTCTCTGCAAGGACATCAATACACCGTGTTTCAACAAGAACAGGGAAGAGAAGAAGAAGACGATTCAAAAGCATAAAGGAAAAGATCGATACGCACCTGAGCCAAGGTTCATTCTCGCGTTTATTTCGTGATTCAAGCATCGGCAAAGAACACACTCCGGTCTTCTTCGACACTTCTCACTTCAGCTTTTTGTGTGATTTCAATCTGAGTGAGTTAGGGTTCAAATTGGGGATTCTGAGTTTTGTTTGAATCAAAGATGTTTGGACGGAACAATAAGGGACGGAGACGAGAGAGAAAGAGGGGTCTGTTTCGTTAACGGCGGCGATGGGATCGTCCCGTCGGAGAAGGTTGAAGCGACGCCGTTTGCGTTTCGCGAGAGAGAAGAACAAAGTCGAATGGTCACAATTGAACTCTAATCCCATTTTTATTTATTTTTATTATTATTAATGTTATTATTTTGATTAATTGATAATTGGATATAATATAAGGTTTAGTTAATAATTAATTGATCTAATTGTCTTGATTATAATTCTGAATAATAGTAAATCTAAATGTGGATCGAACAAAAATATATCTTGGGCCTGCTATGCTATCCACACCTCCTGTAGGCCCGTTGTATTTTTTTGGATTAAAATCTGTACAGAAAAACATTTCCCCTGGGCCAGATTCGCTGCTAACACCCCCCTGAGGCCCATGCCATTCTTTTTGGCAAATAAGATCTCTGCAAAAATTCTGTGTGGGCTTCCCCCAGATGGGCCCTGCGCCCTTTGCTTATTTCCCTGCACCATCAATTCAATTTTACACCCTCTGATTCCATTTTATTTTAATTAGTAGATTTAGATTTTACTTAGATTTTTACCAATTTCTTTTAGGTGATAGCATGCTATTTTTTTCTCTTATCCTTTTAGGCTTTAATACATAATTTTAGACATAGAAAATAATCACAAAAATATTAGTTTAGACTTGTATTTTAATTCTTTTGCTTGATTAGAATTCTTGTTTTTGTCATATAAAAATCATAGAAAATAATAGTACTTTTAATTCACTTTTGTGCTATATTTTGACTTGTTCTATTTCATGCTCTTGTACTATTTTCATGTATCCTACTTGTTGACTTCTAATTGTGATCTTTATTTTTATATCCTTTTATTCCTAACCTTAGGTAGAAACCATGATAACATTAGGTAGAAATTCCCTTCATACTTAGGCTAGTTTCTTTTGAAGGATAGAAAAACACTTAGAAAGGGGGGGATTGAATAAGTGTGACTTTAAATCTTGAGCGATAAAAATAAAATGCACAAATATTTTTATCCTGGTTCGCTGTTAACGAAGCTACTCCAGTCCACCCCCGCAGAGATGATTTACCTCAACTGAGGATTTAATCCACTAATCGCACGGATTACAATGGTTTTCCACTTAGCCGCAACTAAGTCTTCCAGAGTCTTCTGATCACAACCTGATCACTCCAGGAACAACTGCTTAGTTCACTCCTAAGACTTTTTCTAGAGTCTACTGATCAACACGATCACTCTAGGCTTAGTTCACTCCTAAGACTTTTCTGCTCAGCCAACTGCCAAGACTTCCTGCTCAGCCAACTGCCAAGACTTCCTGCTCAGCCAACTGCCAAGACTTCCTAGAGTATACTGATCAACTGATCACTCTAGTTCCTTACAACTTAATGTAATCTATTCAAGAGTTTACAAATGCTTCTTAAAAGCGATAATCACAACTGTGATATTTCTCTTACAGTTTAAGCTTAATCTCACTAAGATATTACAACAGCTATGTAGTGAGCTTTGATGAAGATGAAGATTCTGAGCTTTTGATTTGAACAGCGTTTCAGCAAGTTAATTTGAATTGTCTTTGTTCAGGATCGTTAACCTTGCTTCTCATCAGAACTTCATATTTATAGGCGTTGAGAAGATGACCGTTGAATGCATTTAATGCTTTGCGTGTTCCGTACAGCTTTGCATTTAATGTTATACGCTTTTGTCAACTACCTCGAGCCTTGTTCACGCTGTGTCTACTGACGTAGCCTTTAGTAGCTTTAACGTTCCTTTTGTCAGTCAGCGTAGTCTGCCACGTGTACTTCCTTCTGATCTGATGTTTGTGAATACGACGTTTGAATATCATCAGAGTCAAACAGCTTGGTGCAAAGCATCTTCTGATCTTCTGACCTTGAAGTGCTTCTGAGCGTGATACCATCTTCTGATCTTCAGTGCTTCTGATCTCATGTTCTTCTGATGCTTCCATAGACCCATGTTCTGATTCTGCTTCGACCATCTTCTGATGTCTTGCCAGACCATGTTCTGATGTTGCATGCTGAACCATTTGAGACACATCTTCTGAGCGCTGAATTATGCGTACTCTTTATATATTTCCTGAAAGGGAAATTGCATTGGATTAGAGTACCATATTATCTTAAGCAAAATTCATATTATTGTTATCATCAAAACTAAGATAATTGATAAGAACAAATCTTGTTCTAACAATCTCCCCCTTTTTGATGATGACAAAAACATATATAAATGATATGAATTTGCGATCAGAAAGAGTAGACGGCAAAAGACAAATTACACAGCTATAGCATAAGCATATGAATATGTCTCCCCCTGAGATTAACAATCTCCCCCTGAGATAAATAATCTCCCCCTGAAATAAATACTCGAAGAACTTTGATAAAAGACTTCCCTGATTATTTCGGTAGAGACGATCATATAAGCTTCTGCCTTCAGAGAATTCTTAGCTTCTGACTTCTGCTTCCATTGGACAGCTTCAGAACTTGAATTTCTTTAGATCCTTAGAACACTCACAGCGTCTGACTTCTGCTTCCATTCAGGACAGCTTCAGAACTTGAGTTTCTTTGATCTTCAGAACATTCACAGCTTCTGATTTCTGCTTCCATTCAGGACAGCTTCAGAACTTGAATTTCCTGGATCTTCTAGAACATTCACATCTTCTGATTTCTGCTTCCCTCGGATAGCTTCAGAACTTTGAATGTCTACCAACATCACTTCATGCTAGATTTGTATCAGAACATTGTTGAATGTACCAGAGCATCATCTGAGCATCTCTACATCCTGAAATGTTACAGAACAAAACTAAACGACAAAAGTCAGCATGAACGAGTTAGAACATAAAATGTATATTCAAATACATGATATGTATCAGAGCCAAATGTATCAGAGCATTTAGGCTAAAAACATGTATCAGAGCAAATAATGTATCAGAGCCATAACATTATATGTATTAGGGCAAATAGAATTTTGTCATAACAGGATAGACAATGATATTCAAATTCTATTATCAGTGCTTCTGATTCATTCTTCTTTCTTGCTTCTGATCTCTGAAGCTTGACAGCACTCAGCTTGCTTCAGTTTCCATGGTTTTGCTTCTAGTGTTTGCTTTGAAGATTCACTTCACTTCTCTGTACCTGCAAAACACTTAAACCATATAGAACTTGCAGTTCTTGTTAGTGAATGTGTGGGAGCCTTTACCCAGCAACTGATAGATTTAATCAAATCATTTATCATTTATCTTCTCCCCCTTTTTGTCATAACATCAAAAAGAATATATAAAAAGATTCAGATGTATAAAACGACAAAAGAAAACATTTACTGGAATGTAAAACACAAAGAAACTTTTTCATTGATCAGCAAAAGATATTACAAAAGGTTGTGCAACAAAGAAAAAGAAAACTACTAAGACCAAATCCTAGGACCCTAGCTAAGACCACGTCTGTGCCAGCATGCCATGAAGGAGTGAAACGCCTCATTGACTTCTTCTAGGGCTTTCAGGCGAGGGATCAGGGAGACTTGGTCCTGCAGCAGATCTTCCATCACCTTTACCAGAGACAACATCCTCAGCGGGTGAAGATGAAGAGATGTCTTCAGAAGAGATTAAAGGAGAGGAAAAATCAGAGGAAGCTGAGTCTTGAAGGTCGAAAGATGAGGAAGAAGATGGAGATGATGGAGGGCTTTCACCAGGAGGATGAAACACACGTCTAGAATAGTTTCCAGACAACATTGCTTCGAACGGATTCACCTTGAGAGGATCTTTGTCCAGATTCTGTAGATATCTCTCAAGTTCTTAACATGTGAAGTTTTCTTGACATTTTTATAGAGAGTGGATAGAATATCTTCCACATCTTCTCTTTGATCAGACTCAAAAACCCCTTCAGGATTTTTCAGATCAAACATCACTCTTAGGATGTTTTCAGTAACAACAACAGACTTTCCATGGACGAAGGAGAGTATAGCTTTTGGTGCAACCACAGCATGTACCCAGAATTCTTTGACAAGATCCGGATAAACAGGGCCGACGAACTCAGCAAACAAAGAGGTCCATCCTTGAAAGATGATGTCTTCTTTAAGATGAAATTGATTTTCTTCAAGGTTATCAAAGTCGACCATGAGTTCACACAAAACTTCCAATTTATTTTTGGGGATGGAGCATGCAACAACAGGGGTGAGTTCCTGGTGTGTTTCATCGTGCATATGAAGAAGAGTAGATGAACCAGCAAAATGAGATGAAGAAGCAGCCATTGATGCAGAGTGAACGAAAACGAGCAAGAGAAGCGAACTAGGTTTTCGATTAGGGTTTTTAGAAAAACGGCTAAAAACTTTTCAAACGAGAGAATGCAAGAAGAGAGAGAGACAAAGGAGCGAAAAAAATGTATGATATGATTTGAAAAACATATATAGGGACGGATTTAAAAAAAAAATTGAACAGTTCCAGAATCAAAGGAAATCAATTTTATTAAATGATGAGTGACGTGAGGAGAGAGAACGTGGTAAATGAAATAATTTAAAAACAGTTACCTAGGTCGGCGTCTTTTCAACTGCACGCTTTGTACAAACCGTACAGACACGTGTTCATCATTTGATAATAGATGACAGCTGTAAATATCAGAGAGATTTTACGCCTTCAAATTCTGATCACTGCTTCTGAGTTGATCAAGTTTCTCTTCTGGAAATACTCCTTCTGAAGTGTGCTGATATAAGACTGAATGATCTTCTGATCCATTACTTCTGATATACACAGCTTCTGGAGGTTCACTTCTTTGTTCTGCAGCTTCTGATAAGATAAAACTGTATCTGCAGAAATTCTTAAGCTCTTTGTTTCATCAGAAACAAGTTTATCATCAAAACAGATGTTTACTGATTTGTCCACAATTAATGTTTCAATGTTGTATATTCTGTAGCATTTAGAGCAGTCAGAAAAAAAACAAGAAAGAAACACCAATGCTTTAGAGACAAACAAAACAGATGGTTCCAAGACTAATAAACTTTCTTTTCTGAAATCCTACAAACAAAGTTTCTTCAACAGATTTAAGAGCCAGAACTTGAAAAACAATCTTTCTTCCCTTCAAGTGTTGAGACCAACTTGAATCCAGGTGTCAAGTCATGTTGAATGTTGTCTTCTTTGTTATCAAAAGAATCTGCAACAGAAATAATCTTTTTCTTTGGTACCCACATCTTCTTGGGTCCTTTCTTGTTAGATTTTCTCAAGTTCTGATTGAACTTGGGTTTGACATTATAATCAATAAGAGGAACAGCATGATAATTCTTAATGTGAGTTTCATGATATTTCCTAGGTTGTGTCACATGCTTCTTAGTGTGTGTAATGTGAAAACTTTGTGCATGTGAAGTGTGCCTAATATCATGAGAGTGGCCATACTTGAACTGATCATACAATGGCTTGTATGTAATTTTCATTTCATCAACAGGTTCAAGTTTGTATGGGGTTTCACCCTCATAACCAATGCCAACTCTTTTGTTTCCAGACACAGCATATATCATAGAAGCTAGCTGACTTCTGCCAATACTTCTAGATAAGAACTTTCTGAAACTTAAATCATATTCTTTCAGAATATGGTTTAGACTAGGAGTGGATTTTTCTGAATCAGAAGGAGATCCATCATTATTGGATAATTTTAAAAGTTTTTCTTTTAATTCAGAATTCTCCAACTCAAGCTTCTTTGTTTCAAATTCAAATTGCTTTTTCAGCTTTTTGTATTTGAGACTAATCTGAGACTTGAGTTCCAGAAGTTCAGTTAGACCGGAAACTAACTCATCTCTAGTAAGTTCAGAAAATACCTCTTCAGAATCTGATTCTGATGTAGATTCTGATCCGTCATCTTCTGTCGCCATCAGCGCACAGTTGGCCTGCTCATCTTCTGAATCATCTTCTGACTCATCCCAGGTTGCCATAAGACCTTTCTTCTTATGAAACTTTTTCTTGGGACTTTCCTTCTGAAGATTTGGACATTCATTCTTGTAGTGTCCAGGCTCATTGCATTCATAGCACATGACCTTCTTCTTGTCAAATCTTCTTTCATCAGAAGATTCTCCACGTTCAAATTTCCTTGAACTTCTGAAGCCTCTGAACTTCCTTTGCTTGGTTTTCCAGAGTTGATTTAGCCTTCTGGAAATCATGGACAGTTCATCTTCTTCTTCAGATTCTGATTCTTCAGGATCTTCTTCTCTAGCCTGAAAAGCGTTAGTGCATTTCTTGATATTTGATTTTAATGCAATAGACTTACCTTTCTTTTGAGGCTCATTTGCGTCCAGCTCAATCTCATGGCTTCTCAAGGCACTGATAAGCTCTTCCAGAGAAACTTCATTCAGATTCTTCGCAATCTTGAATGCAGTCACCATCGGACCCCATCTTCTGGGTAAGCTTCTGATGATCTTCTTCACATGATCAGCCTTGGTGTATCCTTTGTCAAGAACTCTCAATCCAGCAGTAAGAGTTTGAAATCTCGAAAACATCTTTTCAATGTCTTCATCATCCTCCATCTTGAAGGCTTCATACTTCTGGATTAAGGCAAGAGCTTTTGTCTCCTTGACTTGAGCATTTCCTTCATGAGTCATTTTCAAGGACTCATATATGTCATAGGCCGTTTCCCTGTTAGATATCTTCTCATACTCAGCATGAGAGATAGCATTCAGCAAAACAGTTCTACATTTATGATGATTCCTGAAAAGCTTCTTTTGATCATCATTCATTTCTTGCCTTGACAGCTTTACGCCTCTGGCATTTACAGGATGTTTGTAACCATCCATCAGAAGATCCCATAGATCACCATCTAGACCCAGAAAGTAACTTTCCAGTTTATCTTTCCAGTATTCAAAGTTTTCACCATCAAATACCGGCGGTCTAGTATAACCATTGTTACCGTTGTATTGCTCAGCAGAGCCAGATGTAGATGCAGGTGTAGGTATAGTCCTTTCACTTTCATCAACCATCTTTTAAATGAAGCGTTTTTCTCTTCCTGAATCTTTTCTAAACACGGTTAAGTGCTTGCACCTTAGAACCGGCGCTCTGATACCAATTGAAGGATAGAAAAACACTTAGAAAGGGGGGGATTGAATAAGTGTGACTTTAAATCTTGAGCGATAAAAATAAAATGCACAAATATTTTTATCCTGGTTCGCTGTTAACGAAGCTACTCCAGTCCACCCCCGCAGAGATGATTTACCTCAACTGAGGATTTAATCCACTAATCGCACGGATTACAATGGTTTTCCACTTAGCCGCAACTAAGTCTTCCAGAGTCTTCTGATCACAACCTGATCACTCCAGGAACAACTGCTTAGTTCACTCCTAAGACTTTTTCTAGAGTCTACTGATCAACACGATCACTCTAGGCTTAGTTCACTCCTAAGACTTTTCTGCTCAGCCAACTGCCAAGACTTCCTGCTCAGCCAACTGCCAAGACTTCCTGCTCAGCCAACTGCCAAGACTTCCTAGAGTATACTGATCAACTGATCACTCTAGTTCCTTACAACTTAATGTAATCTATTCAAGAGTTTACAAATGCTTCTTAAAAGCGATAATCACAACTGTGATATTTCTCTTACAGTTTAAGCTTAATCTCACTAAGATATTACAACAGCTATGTAGTGAGCTTTGATGAAGATGAAGATTCTGAGCTTTTGATTTGAACAGCGTTTCAGCAAGTTAATTTGAATTGTCTTTGTTCAGGATCGTTAACCTTGCTTCTCATCAGAACTTCATATTTATAGGCGTTGAGAAGATGACCGTTGAATGCATTTAATGCTTTGCGTGTTCCGTACAGCTTTGCATTTAATGTTATACGCTTTTGTCAACTACCTCGAGCCTTGTTCACGCTGTGTCTACTGACGTAGCCTTTAGTAGCTTTAACATTCCTTTTGTCAGTCAGCGTAGTCTGCCACGTGTACTTCCTTCTGATCTGATGTTTGTGAATACGACGTTTGAATATCATCAGAGTCAAACAGCTTGGTGCAAAGCATCTTCTGATCTTCTGACCTTGAAGTGCTTCTGAGCGTGATACCATCTTCTGATCTTCAGTGCTTCTGATCTCATGTTCTTCTGATGCTTCCATAGACCCATGTTCTGATTCTGCTTCGACCATCTTCTGATGTCTTGCCAGACCATGTTCTGATGTTGCATGCTGAACCATTTGAGACACATCTTCTGAGCGCTGAATTATGCGTACTCTTTATATATTTCCTGAAAGGGAAATTGCATTGGATTAGAGTACCATATTATCTTAAGCAAAATTCATATTATTGTTATCATCAAAACTAAGATAATTGATAAGAACAAATCTTGTTCTAACATCTTTTCCTTTTCAACTTTAAAACACCTAACAATATCCAAATTAAATCCCCATAAAAAATACCAAGAAAATACAAAAAAACATTAATAAAAAAGTGAAAATCATTAAATAGGGAATGGAAGCTTGAATCTCCCTTGCTTAAGGGAATCATTCGAGTGCTTGGATCTCCCTTGCTTAAGGGAACCATTCGAGCGCAAGTTCCCAATTTCTAAAAAAACACAAATCAAAGAGCAACTCGAGTCTCCCTTGCATTAGGGTTCCACTCGAAACGCTCAGAATCTCTTCTTCATCTCGCCTCTGAGGCATTCTTTCCCTTAATCAGACATGTTGCTTCCTTTCAATCGCAGACTGGTAACGCATAAGACTCCACTCAACGAGCTGCTATCCTGACGCTAGATTGCGAATGTAACTCCGTCCACTAAAAAACACAAAAACAAACAAAAACTAAAGAGCCGAACTACGGCGCTCTGATTCCTGAAAAGGATACGTAGGCATTGGGTCGCGGGGCCTAAGCGAGCACAACTATTTATAAACCTTATTTTCCCCGTGTTTATTTTTCTTTCATTTGCATGCATTCCCTTAGTAATTAAGCTTTAGATTTATACACCCTTTAGATAGCAACAAACATAGGTGGATACCATTGAGTACGATGGGCGTGAGGGGTGCTAGCACCTTCCCCTCGCGTAACCGACTCCCGTACCCTATCTCTGGTCGAAAGACCTTTTTCTTATCCTTTCTTTATTCCAGGTTTTCTGATATTCCTTTCCCTCTTTGGGATAAATATATTGGTCGCGACTCTGTTCACATTTCGCGAGCGTGCGACAAGGCCTCCACATCATCAAAGTCCGTTTGTTCCTCCCCGGGTTACCAGAATCGGAATCAGGACGATCATAACTAAAATAAGCTACGATATAATATGGAGAAACAAATGATACTGTTGACCCCATTCCAATACTATATGGTCAGATTCTACCAAGTTAGATTCAAAATTCGCTTGTATCGTTAAAACTCCATCGCCTTCACAGTTCCCACCTAAGTATGACATAGACACCGAATGCGAGTATCATGATAGATCAGTGGGGAACTGCGTTGAAGATTGTAGGGCATTTAAAGCTCAAGTTTAGAAATTGATTGACAATAAAAGCCTAGTCTTTGAAGGGGACCTCCCACATGTTGAGTGTGAGTAACATAATGGGGCAGTGAGGCATGCTATTAAAGAATGAAAAAGATTTAAGAGCAAATTGCATAAGTTTCTTGGTACAATACCACTATCTCTGAAGAAAGAAGATCCAAATGAGAATTGTTTGATTCTGAAGCCATGTAATGAGGAAAGTCGAGGATCTCTAAAACTTCTTAAGATCATGTACCAAGAGGAACACATCAAGAAAAGGGCGAGTGGGTATCGTAGTTTCCCAGCAAGAATGTTGAGACTGCTCCATGGAGCTAAGATGCCACCACCCACACAAGTGGAAGCAAAGAAGAAAAGGTTGCACCTTGTGAAGAGTCTGAAGAAGAAGATTGTGGAGATTATTATACTGACTTTGGTGAGCAGAATGACCTCAAACTTTGGGTAGGCAAGGAGGCCAATCATGTAATGAATTAAGCACGAGAGTTTACTCAACACTGACGATCACTAGTCCATTTCATCGTTTTCATTTGTAATCTTTCTTGTTTGTTAGGTACAATTTGCCTTTAAGGTTGTCGTTTTAAAATGGTAATAATAATGAAGTGAGCATGCATTTTTTGAATTAATCCATTCGTATTCACTATGCACATATTTATTCATTCCTTTTCATAAAAAATATCAATACTTCTCCCATTCTCTTTCCTTTATCAAACTTTTGTTTAAGCAAATATTGGAGGGAGAATGATAAAAAAAATACCCAAAGTTTTTGAGAGTATGCTTTTAAATAAAACTTTGTTGATGAAGTAAGACATTGTTTCACTTCCAAAACAACAGAGAGATGCATTTAATGTTGCTCGTGAACTCACCTTAGCTAACGTTTGATGATTCACCTCAATTGATGTTTGAAGATTCAATCCAAGTTATCTTGAAAGACTCATCCCAAGTTCTTCTTAAGGGACTCACATCCAAGTTTTCCGTAAGAGACTCTAAAAATTCTGGTTACAACAGACTCAGATGTCATATAAGAATGTCGTGACATCTGATCTGACATTATAAAAACAGACAAGGTAGGAGTACAACAATAGTGCAAGAAAATAATAAAAGCACAACAGAATTGTTTACCCAGTTCGATTCAACCAACCTACTCTGGGGGCTACCAAGCCAGAGATAAATCCACTATGATAGTATCAATTCAAAGCTAAACTCCCCCGTTTACAACTTCTCACTTAATCACTACCCGAGTTAGATTTCTATCTAAGACTCACCTAGATATGAGGCTCCCCTCAATCCCCCTCAATCACAACCAGTGATAACATCAATGAAGAAACTAAAGACACTCTTCAAGACAGACACCTTGATCTTGCTTAACAGCTTTGATCAAGAAACAAATCTCTCAACTCTTACCTACAGGATTCGAGTGAGAACAATACTTCTCTCACCTACAGGTTTTGAGAAGAACATGACAGCCATCCCACAACTCGGGTGATCTACCTTGACAAACCCTAATGATTACAACTTTTCAATAATTGGTTTGCTTACTTAAAACTAGGTTACAAAGTTTCCTATTTATAACCTATTCCCAACTGGACTTGGGCCTACAATCACAACTTTATTTGCTGTTACAAATAAGCAAAAATCTTCTGCTAAAAGAATGGTCTTTAATCATAAGTTTCCTAAATTGTCTCCATAATTAGAAACTACATAATCTTCAATATTCTGACTTGATTCTTTTGACCTTTAAATCGGCGCCATATAGGATTGCATAATATTCTATAGAATATTCTGCATCTGTTAATTACATATTGAATCTTCACATTCCAGCTTCAGCAGGCACAATATCACATAAGACATGATGTCATAGAGTATGTCTCAACATTCCATAGAACATCTTGTTGTTGTACCTGTTTTGTTCACATTTATATTTGCAAGTTCTATAGATCCTATTACAAATTGTTGCTACTACGTTTTAGCCAAACATAAATACCAATCACATAACTCAAGGCATTAATAAACTCAAAACAAATAGACCTAGAGAAGCTCACGTCCAATTTCTAGTTGAGGGACTCAGCCTAAATTCGGTGTGAGGAACTCGTGTCCATGTTCTGCTTGAGGGACTAGTCACAACTCTCCCTAAGGGACATGCCCAAGTGTGAATATTTAAGGCAATTGAACTAAATCACTTCTTGCTTTTCAAGATCTCGTGCTTGAGAGATTGTGTATCAGTAAAATCGTATTGAGCCATATACGGCGATAAGTTTACCAATCCTAGAAGAAAAAGGCCTAGATAGAGTAATACAAATCTCACAGAGGGTGGGAAAATATCAAATGCCGCCCAAAGTTGAGTCTTGAGTCGCCCATTAGTTGCAATACTCATCCATTGGCTGTAACACTTGCCTATCGGGTTGCATCACTCGACCAATATTGGACTTTATTCAGTCTGTCCCTCACCCACACATGAAACATGGGGAATGACATGTCCTTAGACACTAACTTTATAAAATCTTTGTAGAGAGAAATCATGTTCTCCAAAATAATAATAGGAATGCCGATTTTCATGACCCACGCTCCTAAAAGACGCTCCTAAAAGATGAGCAGAATAGCCGCTCTATAGGTCTAAATATGTTGACCCAACAAACCTCTAGAAATACCTCAACTACAAGGTTTACAATAGATCATTCGATTCACATAAGATTTATAAATACATAAAAAGAGAAAAAGTTGTTCACTTATGTGCAAAATCAAACTAGTGTACATACGAATTCATTGATATAGAAAATTAGGATTAATATTATGAAACTATAGTACAAAGTGATTTCATAGTCTTGCCGAAAACAAGCGGCTTCAATTTTTTCTATCTTCCACTAAGTTGAGAGAATGGAGTGAGAGTTCCATTGATAAGAGAACTATCTTCCCCATCTTTGAAAGATGAAGGTATAGCAGGCCAAACAAAAGCAGGTCTTTCCATTGGAACAGTTGGAGGCGAAGCTTCTCCCTTTAGAACCATCAAAACAGTTTTCATTGATGGCCTTTCATTTGGATTTGGATGACAACAAGCCAATCCAAGAATAAGCACAATTTCAATTTCTTCCAATGTTGTCCTCTCAATATCATCCTCTTCATCAACACATATCCTTTTATCAACAACACTAACACTTTTCCCCTTTCCATAAAGCTCCCAAACCCAATACACAATACTATTTTTATAATCATCTTGTGCATACACATTTTCAGGTCTTTTTCCACACACAACTTCCAAAACAAGCACACCAAATGCATACACATCTGTTTCGACCGTCGCTCTTCCCATTAGAAAAGTTTCTGGTGCAATATAACCCGGCGTTCCTGCAATTTGCTTGGTTGAATGATGAGTTTCATTTCTCTTTTGAATTGTTCGCGCCAATCCAAAATCACCCAATTTTGCGTTGTAATCTAAGTCCAACATTATGTTGCTTGCTTTAATGTCTCTATGAAGCACTCTTTTTTCACATCCATTGTGAAGATAATCCAGTGCTCGTGCCACGTCACGAATCACGCTATTCCTAGTTTTCCAATCAAGTACTTTTGAATATTGTAATTCAAATTCATCACTCGATTGGTCAAATAGGTATTTGTCTAAACTTCCATGGGGCATGAATTCGTAAACGAGAAGAAGTTCTTTCCGTTCGTAGCACCAACCAATGAGTTTCACTAAGTTTTTATGGCGAAGACTTCCAATTGTTGTTACTTCTGCTATAAATTCTTGCTTTCCTTGACGCGAGTTCTTTGAGATTCTCTTCACAGCTATGTCTTTGTTGTTTTCAAGGATACCCTTATAGACAGTTCCAAATCCACCTTCGCCCAGCTTGTTCTGAAGGCTGAATCCACCTGTTGCTTTTATCAGTTCCTTTAATTCATATTTCTTTGGAGCCATAGATGAGTGTTGAATTTGATCCTCTATATGTGGATTTGTATCATCTGAAATCTCCATGTTTTTTCTTCTTCGAGCATAAGCCAAAATAAAAACCAGCACACCTATGATTATCACAATTGGAATTATGATAAAAATCCACCAGAGATTTTTTTCATTATCAATATCTTCTACATTGAATTCCCATCTTAGTACACAGTTCAGCTCCGTGTAATTGCTTGTTGAAGCAGAAAAACCGACGTAAACCTCTTGACTAAGATAAGAAGAAAGATTAAGAGGTGGAGATTCCAAAAGGGTCTCCAGAGAATCCTGTGAATTTTCATTCATTGAACCAAAAACAGATATTATATCATTGGAATACTGAATTCTCACAGTTACATTAAGACCAGACGAAAGATTGACCTTAGTGTTTAGTAATGGTTTTTGTTTCAACGAAGAGATGCTATTTATGTTGATTCCAACATGGTCTGAAGGACCATCTTGTGCCGAATTCTGCCGTGTATCAAACTCTACTGCAAGAATTTGGGCTCGAGAAGTTCCATTTGTGGAAGCATTAACAATACCAAGCCATTGTCCATGACTATTTTCAGGAAGAGAGGGTTCTGAAGTTAAGATAAAGGCTATGCCTTCTCCACCGGGGGAAGTTTGAGGAGTTATGTTGAGAACAAAAGTTGTGTTGAAAGAAGCTGTTTTGTTGTTTTTCTTGTTCCAAAGTGTGTATGGCTTGTTGTAAAAAGCACGTCCGGAAAGATTAGCCAGTGGTTGTCCACGATCATCTGAGGTTACTTGGATGGCACCTTTTAATATGCTTGAGTTTGCGATTAAACGCAAATTGGATGCATCTTCTGGTTGGAAGGTTGAGAAGTTGAAATCTAAGCAACCAACTTTGGTAAAAACTATGATATTGAAAATGAGTAGCAAAAACAAGTTCATGATGATTTATTTGATGGTGAAACAAATTTAACAATTCAGCAACAAATAAATGTGAATACTGCAAGATTAAGATATATATCATATATATACTTGTTTAAATTCCTTGTGTCTTTTCATCTTCCTGACTATTTCTTGGAAATTTGTTCCGTCATTTCGGAGAAATAAAGATAAGAAGTTTTCTTGGAGGATTTATGTCATCAAATTTTTTTAATTATATATAAAAAACTGAAGGAAAAACCACTCTTTCTAGATTGTGAAAAATGTGATAAGAAGTTTTCTTGAAGTATTCAACGTAAAAAAAACGTAGGAAAAAACGACTGTTTCTAAGTTGTGAAAAATAAAAATACGGCTTTTCCTAAGTTATTTTTCAACAAGAATGATAGCAGAATTCTACTTCTCACCCCAAAACTTAACCCTGGCACCCCCCAAAGGATTGAAAACACCAAAATATTCAACCAAAATCATTTATTCCATTTTTAAAAAGTTTGAGGACAGTGTCGGGTTTTTCAAATTTTAGGGCGATACAGGAAATTTGAGCAGTGTACCGAAAATTCTGCGAAAACAAGTTTCCGGTATTTTTATGAGATTTCGGGTATTTTTTACCGGAAATTGTGAAATTTCCAGTATTTCGTACCGGCAATTTTGAAATTTATAGTGTTTTATACCGAAAATTTCGAAATTTCCGGTATCTTTATAAATTTTTAAAATATCGTAAATTTTGAAATTTCCGGTATTTTGTCAGGTCCCGGAAATTTAGAAATATTTGAAATTTCCGGTAGTTTGTTTTTTTATAAATTATATTTTTGTTATATTTTTTTTCTAGTGAGGACTAGAGGCAGGGATGGTACAGTTGCTGGTCGGGCCATCGATAGAGCCGAGGCTCGTGCTCGGGTTGATTCTGATGAGGCTGGTACGTCAGTCTTACATGCTGGGCGCGTTGCTTTGACCGAATCTAACCGAAAATGGAGGGTTGAGGAGGCGCAGACAGGTAGGGGTTCCGTGGACCTCGGTGCAAGGGTGGTAGAGCTTCCACTGCTGTGGACGGACAAGTTGAGTTGGTGCGGATGCTAGGGTTGAGGTTGTTGCTTGGGAGGATGTTGTTCGGGAGGATGCTGCAGAGGGTGTGGCTAGGGTTGAGCTGGTGGTTACTAGGGTTGAGCCGGAGCAGGCTAGGGTTGAGCCGGAGGTACATGTTGCTGATGATGTGGTGGTTATGGGAGCAGGTGACTGTGGTTGTTGAGGAGGTGGTGGTGCATAATATGGACATCACCACAGGTGCATCTACAGAGACATCAATACACGCTGATGAAGCTTATCCAGGAGGACCTTCTAACAGGTCCGTTTTGACTTCCATTTGTTGGACTTTGCTAGATGCTCCCTAAAGATGTTGGACGCCGCTCTATTATCAGCTTTTGTAGAGAGATGGCACCCGGAGACATAATCCTTCCATCTTCCATTCAGGGAGATGATTGTGACTCTAGATAATGTGCATGACCTATTTCATCTTCCTATAGCTGGTACATTTTTTACACCAGTTCATAGGGACCAGACGACGGCGGTGCAGGTGGTGAGGGATACGTTAGAGGTTGATGAGATGATTGTGCTCAAGGAGTTTGGTGACACTCAAGGCTTTCACCTCAGGATGTCTTGGCTGAGGAAGGTTTACCAACAGCTGGTCGATGCGGGGAGGTATGAGGCTTCCTATAGGGCGTACATGTTATATCTAGTGACATGTACTCTCTTTGCGGAGAAGTCTACATATTATATAGATGTTCGCTATCTGACTCTCTTCAGCGACCTTGATACCCCGTTGTAGCGGGGAAATTCTGATATCGAAGCTATAGGATTGACTCGAATCAATATTTCGTTTGAAATCGCCACCCCGCTTTATTGTTTCCAAAGGAAAAGGGAAAAGAACGTAAAACCCAAAGTTTTGTTTTTAAGACAAGAAAGAGATCTCAGGTTCGGGTGTTGATTATATGAGGGGAAGGTTTTAAGCACCCCTCATACCTGTGGTACTCCACATGAACCTTTTTGAAAATCTGTGTCGTGTGTGCTAAAAAAGGGTTTGTTTTATTTTTAAAATAAGCTCGGCAAGACATTAAGCCTTGTGTCTACATACCTCCTCGGTGCAATGGAGAAGTCAGAGCTAATGTAGTTCCGCTTAAAGGGAAAACGGTTTTTAAAACGAATAAACACTTTATCGTCGTCGGAGAGAAATACTCAGCCATTGATCTTGAGCATGAGAACAAACAAGTTCTTTGCATCGCAAATGAAAGAAGGGCTCCAACTCGGATAAAATCAACGAGTATGCCACTAGCTCTCTCACGCGGAAAAGATCTCATTTTATCAATCAATTTCAAAATCGTGGGGTATAACCACTCCTTTCGACAATTAGTCGTGTCTAAACTTTTGAAGAAAAGGCCACTTAGGGCAAAAGATATTTTAAAGAAAAAAAGGTTTTGAAAAGATTGCAAACATAAGAAGGTTTTTGAAAAAGGGAGAAGATTTTGAAAATCTAAGAAGTGGGAGGAGATGAAGAGGCTATCCTATTGCGTAAAATAAAAGCTAAGGAAAGAAACGATCTAACCAAATAAGAAGCCAACACTTGACATTAAAAGTCAAGGTAGATTTCCCATCCTTTGGAATTATCAATACCAACACATTAACACTTGGGGATCTAGATGAACTTATTATCTTAGCACCATCTCGCATTAAGCACATTAAAATTCTGACGAAAATCGGGCAGAGTAACGGCTGTTTTCGGGTAAAATCCTTATCTCAATGCCTTGGAATTAACCATCAAGGACTTTCAAGGAAATACCTGCATACACAAACAGACAACAATCCAATGCTAGACAGACAGAACAACCACAGAGTAATAACAGAATAAGGGTCCAGAGGCACTAGGTCCATAAGTCCGAATCTCCAAAATGCTAGGGATAGTAACCAATAGTCCAAAGAGAGCCTTATGTGTTTTTTTCAGATTTTTGTTATTTATTAGTGTTTTAGCATAAAAGTAAAGTATGGTCCCAGTGGACAAAAAGAAAATAGCGGAAACATAAACATATGTCCAAGTGGACAAAGAGAAAATAGCGGAATATAAACGTCCAAATGGACAAAGGGAAAATAGCGGAATGTAAATATGATGAAATGATAAAATAAAGCGATAAAGCGAGAAATATAAAGAGCAATATAATAAAAGTGCGGAAATTAAAGTCAATTGTTAGATGTTAAAGATAACCATCTTGAAACTTGTCAAGTATGTTATCAAAGTTAGTAATGAAGATCGATGGTGAGTGAAGGATGTACTCGGATTTAAATTCAATGGAAACTTATCAGAAGCTTGATAAAGTCATAGCGACTACACGATAAATTTCCATAAGTCTTAAATCAACCGCATACAATTCTCTTCCATATTTGATCTTTTTTATTCGGGACACGAAATATTGCGCTATGTTAAGCAGATCGCCAAGTGATTTATGTAGAAATCACCCTACAACGAGGCCGGTCAAAACTTTATATGCTAATGCATGCGAGAGAAATGATATGTAGATCATTCTCCGAAAGCAATACCGCACGAAAAGAAAATAGGTAACGATCTAGTCTTTACTAAGAATCCATAAGAATTCTCAAAGTATTAAGACTTTCATCGATCAAAAGAAAAAAAGGAGAAGAAGAAGATAAAATGCATAAAGTAAAATCAACTCACACTATCATTAATATCATTCATCTAATATTATGGATTTGGTTCTTTCAAACCTATCAACATCCTAGATCCAATGATATTAATGAAGTGGAGGAAGTAGGAAACCAAAACAAGCATAAAAAAGGCAAAAAAACCACATTCTGCCAGCAGGAAATCGATTTCATGCAGGGGGAAATCGATTTCCATAGTGCAGTTTTCAAAAAAACAAGTTACGTACATCAGGAAATCGATTTCAGCCTTAAGGAAATCGATTTCAGCCTTAAGGAAATCGATTTCATCAGTGTAAATTTCAGCAAAACATCATTTAAAGGCATGAAACTTGATTTGAACAAAGATACAAACACCTTATGGTCACACGTCAACTTGAGCACGAAATTTCCATCACAAAACCAGCAAATATCATCAATATAGCATCAAAGATGCATTGAACACAAGCAATAAAGATCTACATCATGGATCTAACAAATTACCACTTCTTGAACAAAAGCCTTGGAGTAGCTTCAAGAACAAGCACAAAGTGTGTAGATCCTTCAAATTTGGAGATGAACAAACAAAGAAAAGAGTGAAATGTAGGAGGCTTAGTTCAAAATTAGCAAGATCCAATGTGAATCTCACTAATTCTATGAAAATGAACTTTGGGTGAGGGTTTTGGAAAGGGGTGAGAAATGAATTTGCAAGCAATTTTTTGGCTCTCCAAGCTTGAGAAATGAGAGAGTAGTGACCTCTATTTATAGGATGAGAGCAAGAGTAGTGGCAATTTGGTCATTTGCTCTTGGTTAATTAACTTGTGTTTAATTGGTGATTAAAGTGGCATTTAAATGGTAAAAATGGTAAAAATGGTAAAATGAGGTTAAAATGGAATTAATGAAGGGAATTATTTTGATGAGATGGAAAATTGGTAAAATGATCAAATAAAAAGGTGCCAAAATAATGTCAAGCTTCCCTCCTTATATTTTTTGAATTTCGCCTCAACGAAATCGATTTCCCTAGGAGTGAAATCGATTTCACCATGTTCCAGAAGAGAATTTGGCGCAAAATACACTAGGGAAATCGATTTACCCAGGAGGGAAATCGATTTCATGCTGTCCAGAATGTGATTTTGTTGAAAATTGCTGTAGGGAAATCGATTTACCCAAGAGGGAAATCAATTTCATGCTGTCAAAAATATGGAAAAAGCCTTGCTTATGGATGTCTTGGCTTAGTACCTACAAAACAAAAGCATACAAAGAAACAAAGCAATATTTTTGGTATTTGGGTTAGTATAATATGCATACAAGATAAACAATCATTGGTGCTTGATGGTCCCTCTCAGAGACGAGGTGAGTGCAGCACCACAAACCAAATTTCCAAGTGAAGCTCTTGATTAATGATTAATATGAAATTGATGCATGATTTTAGGGTCAAAAATTGGGGTATGACACCCGTGTTGGACTTGGGGAGTGGCTGCTATGACGATGCTATACACGGCGCTTGATGCCGTTTCTCGTCCTGACACCGGACAACTTTCTCGTTATCTGAGCTTTCTACAGGTATATATTCTTACATGGTTTTTTGTGTTTTATTATATTTTGCATGGGCTTGATTATTTTTATTTATGCAGTGTTGGATCTACGAGCACTTCCCTCGCATCTCTGAGCGGGGGACTTCCTGTTGTGTGGCTTCTGACCCTTGTGCGATGAGGTGGAAGGCTAGACAGACCCTTCCATGAGAGGCACCCTTGATAGAGTACAAGCGGAGGATGGATGTTCTGACGCTGGATGATGTCATATGGACACCATATACAGGTCACCGTACTCATCGTACTTTTGATCCATCCTCCTTATATTCAGGGTATGCCAGATGGGAAAGCCATGTGGCTAGACACTTGCTTGAGAGGTGTCTACGCAAGTTTGGTTAAATACAGGGCATCCCATGGTCGGCCCCTGAGGCTCTAGCTGGTGGCATTGATCGCTGGTTTTAGAGTCACATCTTCAGCTCCTCCCGTGAGATCATGGATACAGCCGTTGCGGTTCAACAGCCTGGGAAGTGTCCCGATGGATACCTAGAGTGGTTACTCAGAGTGTCGCACCCTAGGGCCAGCCCCCCATTTGCCATTGCATCTGATGTTCCAGGGCCTTTAGCTACCAGGGCTTCTTCACCACCACCTACACCTCTCACTGATGACCAGGACAACTGCCTGCAGTACATCGTAGTTCACTTGGATAGCCTCATGGGTCTGGTTAACCCTGATGGTGTGGTCCACGGTATTTTAGCTAGGTAGGCTGATGTTGCCTGTGGAGGACCTATGTGATTTATTTTTTTATGATTGTATTATTTGTATATTATGTACGAACGTCTTTTTCATTACATAATCTTTTTTGCTAGTACATGTTTCGAGTAGATAAAGAAAATAACATCAATAACAAACAAACATAGTTAACAAACATCAGATGACAAACAACAAGCATAAAATTGACAATCAGACCCTCCAAAAGTGTCGCCAAAATCTCAACCGTTTAAAAAACAAAAAAATGTAAACATACCGGAAATTTGAAAATTACGGTATACCATAAATCTTAAAATTCCGGTGTACCGAAATTTTAAATAAACTAAATTTCCGGTATGTTGTACCAGAAATTTTAAATTAACTGAATTTCCGGTATTTTTTATCGGAAATTTTTAAGTGTATACCGGAAATTTTGTTCGGAGTTTCTTTGTTTTTCAATTTCTTTTAATAGGGGTAAAATTGGGAAATTTTTTGGAGGGGTCGCAGGTACATTTTTTGGGGTGACAAGTTAATTTCTCGAATGATAAATATACATTAGAGAAGAAAACTTTTTAGGTAGACACAAACATAAGAAATTTCTACACACAATTAATTATAAAATTTAATTAATTAAAAAATAAATACAAGATTTTCTCTCTCCTTCACAATGACAACCATTCTATGAATTCGAATAAAAAATAAATTAAAATTTAAATAAATTAAAAATTTTCTCACTTCTTATTGATTATTTTTAAGAATGTGAATTTATAGTTTGTTCCATCTTAAGAATGTGAATTTATGGTTTATTCCATCCAAGAATTCCTCCGAGAAACATGCTATATAAGAATTTATGGTTTATTCTACTATTATAATTATAAGTTTAACGTGTATGAATTTAGTCATTAAAATCAATGCATATAAGAATAATAATAATAATTAGTAGATTTTTCTTATTTATTAAAATATTTGTAATTTGTTTCTGTTTATAAAAATAATTGTATCACCAATATCTTTTTTGCATTTATAAAAATATTTTTAACTTATTCACGTTTATAAATATAATTGTATTAATAGTAGACTTTTTCTGTTTATAAAGTTATTTGCAATTTATTTTCGTTTATAAAAATAATTGTATCAACAATAGTCTTATTTTGTTTATAAAAAAAATTGTATCAACAATAGACTTATTTTGTTTATAAAAATATTTGTAGCTTATTCCCGTTTATAAAAATATTTGTATCAACAATAGACTTATTTTCGTTTATAAAAATATATGTAACTTATTTCTTTTTTTTAAATCAATTGTATCAATAGTTGACTATTCCCGTTTATACAAATATTTGTAATTTATTCCGGTTTATAAAATCAACTGTATCAACATTAGACTTTTACTTTTTCTCGTTTATAAAAATATTTATAATTTATTCCCTTTTATAAAATTAATTGTATCAACAATATTTTTTTTCCGTTTATAAAAATACTTATAACTTATTCCAGCTTATAAATATAATTGTATCAACAATATTTTTTTTAATTTATACAAATATTTGTAACTTATTTCCCTTTATTAATATAAGTGTATCAACAATAGTATTTTCCCTTTTATAAAATATTTGTAATTTATTTTCGTTTATAAAATCAGTTAACAGTAAACTTTTCTCCGTTTATAAAATATAAAATATTTGTAATTTATTCAAATTTATAAAATATTTGTAACTTATTTGAAAATATTTGTAACTTAATCATTAATTTAAAAATATTTGTATCAACTATAATTTTTTCCCTTTATAAAAATATTTCTCTCAAAAATAGATTTTTTTCGTTTATAAAAATGTTTATATCCAAGATACATCTTTTCCCGTATTTAAAAAGAATGTCGTTTTAAGAAAATTGGATCAACAATATACATTAAAAAATAAAGTAACACTTACGTTTAATTTATGATAATTTAATTTTCTAACTTCTAAATTATAAAAAATTTAGTTTAAAATTTTTATTTTGTTTTAGTATTTTTATAACTTAGAAGAGTCTGCATAAATGTGAAACAAAACGGTATGCATGGAATACATGATGAACAAAGCAAAGTAGTTGTATTATGCTTGAAAGGTTATTATTCTTCTATTTCATTTTATAAATTAATAAATATTAAAATTTATATATTTACTTGCATATTCTTATTCTATAGTTTAGTGCAATTTTAAATTAATGCATGATAAAATTACGTAAGTCCGTTTGTGATATTATACTTAAGAAATATTTAATTTAATTATAAGTGTTATTTTTGAATTAATATAAGTCATTGAATTTATTTACATTAAATTTCCATCATTTTAAAATCAAGACTTTATTGATAGTATATATTTCCACTTTTACATGACTGGGCAATATATTTCCCTTTTTAAAAGTTCTATTTACCTTGTCATTATTGTATCATTCACTAATTTTCATAATTTTTAATATCACTAATTATTTTAATTATCAATAACATTTAATTTAATTACTTCACATTATTTCACATTATCATTAATTCTCTTAATTATCAATAACATTTAATTTTCTTATGTTTTTTTTCACATTATCTTAAATTTTTAATATATTGGTGTCTTTTTCCATTCCTCTACTTAAAATTCATAATTATTTTCAACAAAACTATAAATTATCTTCAATGCATATGTCAATATAGTGATTAATTACCTAATAATTTAGTAAATTTATTGTATAAATAATAAAAATTAAGATAAATTGAGAAATAAATTCTAAATGAGGCTGATATCTCATAGATATGCTTACATCTAACCGTGAATCCAGATCAGTTAACAAAACTCAATCGAAACCAAATGAGTTAATTGTAAAACTAAAAAAAATTCAAATCTAAAATTTATAATTGCTTTTCATCAAATATCAATTTTTAAATCCTTCTTATTATATCATATTTACAATTTTAACCAACCTACAATATATACGGTTCCCGTCAAATTTCAGTTCTAAATGAATATCTACACTCCATGATATGTTACACACATTTTGTTTTCAAAATATAATAAAAATATAAATAATGAAAATAAAATTGGTTTACCAAAATAGTTTATTCTTTTTAAAAAAAAGACATTTTTTTTTGACAAAATTAAACTTAACTCATATCATTTATCAACTGGAAATCAATACAGTGAGGAATTACATTAAATATACTACGCCTAGACCATGAATTGGCCGACTTAACAAGAGAGTCGGCAGCCATATTCGCTTGGCGCTTAATAAACTTTACCTCTAAGTTTGGAATAGAAACTAACAATTGTTTGATAGAGAGGAGGATAAAAGTAAATTCAGACGAACCCGTAACCGCAGAGTTAATACCATTACTAACCAATTGAGAGTCAGTTTCAAAGATCACACAATTCAAGTTCAAGATGACAGCATGCTGTACAGCTTCCTTCAATGCCAAAGCCTCCGCCTCTAACGGCGACAAAACACCAATATCCCAAGCAGTTCCGGCCATAATGAATCTACCCATGGAATCTCGAAAACACCATCCTCTATTTGTGGACCTGTAAGTCTTATTGAACCCGGCATCAACATTACACTTTACCCACCCTTCAACAGGGGGGGACCATCCCACCAAAGTTTGAACACTCGAGCGTCCATTCTGATTATCTTGGGAAGAAAACCACTCTTGCCAATTGAAAACGGCTTGCAAGCCCAATCTAGAGAATCCCTCCCGTTCATTATTCCAGACTATATTATTCCGATTTTTCCAAATCACCTCTACCATCATAGCAAAGCGCCCGGCGACCCTCCTATCCTCTCTACTACAAACATCAAGAATAAGAGACTTAGCATCACTAAAATGATGGAGGCGAGACTCAATGATAGAAGACAAACCTGCTGCATGCCAACAATGGATAATAGTCAGAACTTGGCACGTATGAAAAGCTAGAGAAATGCAACTCAAGTCATAAAGAAACTTTTGATACTACACCAAAATGCTGCAAACATATCTACAACAGAAGATGAAATAAAAGTCTGAACAGAAGATCATAAGGAATGATTCAAACTAATACCGTTGAAAGCAACTTCTTAAACTGCACCAAAACACTGTGAACACATCCACAACAGAAGTTGAAGAACAAAGGCTGATCAGAAGATCACAAAAATTGAATCAAATAAAACTGTTAAACACATAATCATTAGCAAAACGACTAAAAGCAAAATTCCCAAGGTTGATTGAAGAAGCTATCCACATGCAAATCCTTGGATAAAGAAAAAGCAAAGACAACACGCAAACCATTTAATGCTGCATACAAGCTTTAAAGATAATGGTCAAAAATTCTGAAGCTATATATACACATGATCGTTTGAAGAAAAAAATGAGACAACGAGTGAAAAAGAAGAAAACAAGAAAGAAAACACAAGAACGCTGCAACTCAGAAATATCAGCAAGTGTGAAAAACAACTCTTTGAAGAAAAATTCTTATATCCATATTCTGAGTTCATTATTTTGTACTTAATCTTAGTAAAATATCACAGTTGTGATTACAACTTTCTAGAAGCAACACTATACACTGTCATCATAAGTTACGTGGTAACTGAGTCCTTGAGAGACCAGTTGGTCAGAAGTCTTAAGAAGTCTAAGTCTAGTCGAGTCTTAGAAGTTCGTTAGTCAAAAACGGTTGGTTTGTGGAGGATTGTTAGTCACCCGCAGTTTGGCTAATGTATTGTATTGTGAGTCACGGCAGTTGATCGTGCAAGTGTAATTAGGTTCTGATTATTGTGGATTAAGTCCTCGTTGAGAGCGGAAAAAACCTTGTTGAGGGTGGATTGGAGGTAGCCTTATTGAGAAGGTGAACCAGGATAAAAATAACTGGTTCTGTCTATCTTTCCTTCATCAAGTTTTTAAAGAACCACTTATTCAACCCTTGCCCCCCTTCTAAGTGTTTTCTCAACCTTCAGATCAATACATCTATTGACATGGCCGCAACACTAATAATATGAAAACCTTTCACCTACCACCTTCATTATGGGATGTCCAATAGGTTGCATCATTCCCGTAGGCTTCTGATGTTTGACCCTCGACTGTTGATAAGTCACACTACTTAACAAACTGTGCCACATCACGCTTTAGCTGCGCTACTCTAAGCATCTTCATCAAGTCATTGTCCTCTTTTTGATTTCTATCTACTACTAGATCTACAAGTTTCACATCTAGATTATGACTCTCCTTAATATCCACCAGACGATCATTGTTCGCCTTTGATATCTTCAATCTTCCACTCTGTGGAGTTAGCTCGCATACAAACTCACGTCTCCAAACTGTTTAATATGTCTCAAGTCTTTCCTAGCCACTTTTCCATTAGGTTCGCACGGAATGGTGAACGACTAACCTCTGGATAGAACGTCAAACAATTTTCACACCATCCAGCAAGATAGATAAGTTTATCCCATCCAATACGATCCCGTCTACTATTAACAAGAGATTAAGGGTGATCAGTTCCTTAATATGTCAATAGGTAGCTGACCATTACGATGGAGGCATAAATCATCGTTACCAAACTATAATATTGTTCCTTTAAAAATTATAATCAAAGTCACCTAATCACCATAAATCAATAATTTCCATTGAGGTGTACAAATGTTTCCACAATTTCCTTCTCATTCGATCTTGTCGACGAGACACTATCACCCAAGCACATTATATAGTCTACTTCACACTCACTTTGTATCACGCAAAGGCTAATTATCCTCTATCTCAAGAAATGATAGTATATCAAATACATAACAATTCAATCCACTCCATTCCAATTGAAATTTTATTCATGTAGATAACTTTAGCAACATTCTGAAATCCTTGGTTTTCTTATAAGTCCCACAACATCGAGGATCCATGTATTTTCACATTTGTACCTCATTCCAATCGCAATCTCAATAATACCATTACCTCTATTTTCCTCAAAAGCTATCATCACTCTAATCATTATTAAACGACTTAAGATGCATCTCCATACACTTCCTTCAATACCTTCACAACCTTCCTAATACCAACCATCTCATCTCATTAACTCATTCATTAACAACATATCGCACTTCACCTCGTCTCAAATAAACGGAAATAATAACTAGTTAAGTCAAAAAGCTTTTAGTCTTCGTAACCAACTTCGGAGCCTTCCAATGTAGAATTGCATCTAGTTGGATGGATTCACATATACTATAACCTAAACTAGTATGCTCGGGATCACTCGCCTCCATAATCTACATCTTAACAACTTAGCATAAAGTCTTCTCTCTTTGGACGCTGAATTTCAAATCACAATGTTCAACACGTGTATACTCTGACTTAGGTCAAATCATAATATTCTCAAGAAACACCACAACGAACTAACCCAAGTATTTGTAATTCCTACATCGAGTTTTTAATAGTTGTCTCTAACCATCCTCAACCTTCACATAAATCGGAAGGTATTCCAACCTCAATTCGATTATAGTGAAGACATACTCTCCTACCAGTTGGTCCATCAAATCGTCAATCATTTGAAGCGGATACTAAATCTCAATCATTACATTAAACAAGTGTCATTAACCCACACAAAACCCCATATAACCGTTATCACCGACCTGCACACATAAGAGCTTCATCTCCTAAGAGTTATGCTACTTGTTTAGTAGATATCGTTAGTAAAACATCAAGAATTACACACCACTTGTATATCACTAGTTGCCACATTGCTCTCTACCCTATAGAAAGCATCCATCAATAATAATTGACCGTTCTCCTTCAGAGACGTCCTAACTCATCCAACAGACCGAGACCTTGTATTCGCAACATCTTTAGACAGAAAAATCTGCAGCGACTCAACAACATAATTCAAAAGCACTTGGTTTACTCTAAACCGTCCACCCTCAAGGATATCATCCAGTTAGTCCAACATATTACTCTAACGATGAGTCACAAATATCCCAGGAAAAACATCAGGACTCACTCGTAACGGGTGCATCATTAGACCAGAACCTTGTCTAATTGTCAAGCTAACGGCATTAAACCAGCGCTGCATGGGAGGCAACCCATGGTTTCTTTTTTAATTTAGTTTTGGTTTTATTTTTTATCATAATTTAATTATTATCTGGACTGACCTATTTGTTTGTGTTTTTTAGGACCAGATATTCTTGTGTTACTTTTTCAGGATGGCTCACTTTGATGACATGGAAGTGATTTTTCAGAGATGATGCACAGAGATCGCGTTTCGCTGCTTTGTTTGCTCGCCCTATGTTACCCAATAGGTACCCCGACCAGAGATGTATGGAGGCACTCGGGATCGAGGCGAGTGTGAGGTATCTGTGCCACCAACTCAGCTGTGATGAGTATGTTGATGACATTCACGTGACTTATAGGAACCTCACTCTAGAGTTCCTCAGTTCACTGGATCAAGACTTCTGCATACAAATTAGATGATTTAGCAAAGAATAATCAGAGAACAACTCGTCCTACTCCTAAATGACAGAGGACAAAAGAAGACTCTCGCCCAAATAAGAAGGGTAATATTAGACACACCAAAGGATAAAACTAAGAAATATTATATTACTGGCTTAAGCTTAGAGTTGCCAAATAAACTGTAACATCAATACTTATTCAATCTACATGGTACTGATATATAAAAAAAAAAGGTGTTTATGTGTCTGTGTCGTGTTCGGTCTCCGTGTCTGTGTTAGTATTATCTACCACTTAGTTGAGTGAATGGAGAGACAGTTCCATTGATAAGAGAACTATCTTCCCCTTCTTTGAAAATTGAAGGCATAGCAGGCCAAACAAAAGAAGGTCTTTCCACTGGAACAATTGGAGGAGAAGCTTCTCCAGTTAGAACCATCAGAACTGTTTGTATTGATGGCCTTTCATTAGGGTTTGGATGACAACAAGCTAACCCAAGAATAAGCACAATTTCAACTTCTTCCTTAAATTTCACCATCTCTATCTCATCCTCTTCACAATCACTTATCCTTTTATCAACAACACTAACAATTCTCCCCCTTCCATAATGCTCCCAAACCCAATACACAATACTATTTTTATAATCATCTTGTTCATCCATATTTCCTGGACTTTTTCCACACACAACCTCCAAAACAAAAACACCAAATGCGTATACATCCGTTTCCACCGTTGCTCTTCCCGTTAGAAAAGATTCCGGTGCCATATAACCAGGGGTTCCCGCAATTTCCTTTGTTGAATGATGAGTCTCATTTCTCTTTTGAATTGTTCGCGCCAATCCAAAATCACCCAATTTTGCATTGTAATCTAAGTCTAGCATTATGTTGCTTGCTTTAATGTCTCTATGAAGTACTCTTCTTTCGCAACCATAGTGAAGATAATCCAGTGCCTGCGCCACGCCACGGATCACACTATTTCTAGTATTCCAATCAAGTACTTTTGAATAATGTGATTCAAATTCGTCACCCGATTGGTTGAATAGGTATTTGTCTAAGCTTCCATTCGGCATGAACTCGTAAACAAGGAGAAGCTCTTTTTTCTCATAGCACCAACCAATAAGTTTCACCAAGTTCTTATGGTGAAGGCTTCCAATTGTTGTTACTTCTGCTATAAATTCTTGCTTTCCTTGACGCGAGTTCTTCGAGACTCTCTTCACAGCTATGTATATGTTGTTTTCCAGAATACCCTTATAGACAGTTCCAAAGCCACCTTGGCCAAGCTTGTTGTGATGGCTGAATGCACCGGTTGCTTTTATCAATTCCTGTAATTCAAATTTCTTCGGACCCATAGATGAGTGTTGAATTTGATTCTCTATCTCTGGATAAGCATCTTCTGAAATCTCAATGTTTCTTTTCATTTGAAAATAAACCAAGAAAAAGACTAATCCAACTACGATTATCACCAATGGAACTATAATCCAAACCCACAAGAGATTTATTTTACCATCTGAAATATCAAGACCATTGAATTCCCATGCTTTGACCGTGTTTAACTCTGTGTAATTGCTCGTTGAAGCGGAGAACCCCACATGGTAAACCTCTTGTTTAAGATAGGAAGATAGATTAAGAGGTGGAGAAACCAAAAGGGTCTCCATAGAATCTTGTGAACTTTCAGTCATTGAACCAAAAACAGATATTATATCATTGGAATATTGAATTCTCACAGTTACATCTTTTCCAGATGAAAGATTGACCTTAGTGTTCGACAATGATGTTAGTTTCAACGAAGAGATGCTATTTATATTGATACCAACATGGTTGGAAGGACCGTCTTGCGTTGAACTTTGTCGTGTATCGAACTCTACTGCAAGAATTTCAGCTCGAGAAGTTCCATTTGTAGAAGCATTTACAATACCAAGCCATTCTCCATGACTGTTTTCGGGGAGATTTTGATCTGAAGCTATGATGAAGGCCATGCCTTCTCCACCAGGGGAAGTTTGAGGAGTTATGTTAAGAACAAAAGTGGTGTTGAAAGAAGCTATTTTGTTGTTTTTCTTGTTAAAAAGTGGGTATGGCTCTTTGTAAAAAACACGTCCTGAATAATTCTCTATTTCACCATGATTATTTGGGGTTATTTGGATGACATCTGAGGTTACTTTTGAATTTTCGGTAGGTGAGAAATTATTTGGATCAAAGGTTGTGAAATTGAAAGAAAAACAACTAACTTTGGTTAAGGCTATGATAGTGAAAATGAATGTTAATAATTGATATTTGAGTAGCAAGGAAATGAAGTTCATGATGTTTTATTTGCTGGTGAAGTAAATAAACAAAGAATGGTGTTGTAATTTAATTTTTATAAGATATAGCATTGTACAGAGGCATGGAATGACTTATATACTTGTATAAATGTTTTGATTTCTTGTATTTTCATCATCCTCTATTACTTGGAAATTTCTTAGGCGCTTTCGGAGTAAAGAATTTTTCTCTCTATGTGGATGTAAAATGATTAAAATTAAAATAATGTTGTTAATTTTAATTAAGTTGTTGAATTCAAATTGTTAATAAAATTCAAAGGGATTGAAAAAATCGAATTCTAGAACAATTCTTGATCAGAACCTATTTTTATCTCTTAGTCAAAATCAATGATATAGCTGTTAGAATATTTTATTAAATAAAATATTTCAATTATTACGTGGGCATATATATTTAAATTGAGTATATTAGCTATTTATCAATATAAAGTCTTAATTGATTTAGTGGTTAAAATTATGTAATAAGGCTAATTAGTTTTCTATTTATAGAATTAATTATTTATTAATTAATTGATATGGGCCAAATTGGTGGATGTCTGATGGTCCATTTTGGGATAATGGGAACCCTAATGGGCCATCACCTATATAATGGGATATGGTCCCCAATATATCAGTACGAAAATCATTTTCACTCTTCTCCCCATCTGAAGAGTGCTGAGGCGTGTGGAGTACTGGTTGAGGAAGAGTTATAGTCAACGAGTAATTCTACAACGGATCCAGGTATTCCATGATTCCTTACGCTTCATTAATCTTTAATAGATCAACATGATAAATGATCCTATATTCATGTTTATATATGTATTTGATAACTTCCGCACTAAAGTGATTATATGTTATAACCTTTTGTATAGAACATACTTAGGTGATTTTTATATTTAACAATATTAATTTAGTGAGAGGGTCCAAACAAGAAAATATATAAAAACTTATTTATGTATAATAGTTAATGGAATTGAAATTTGTCAAGTAGTTAGTTTTGATTTATATTATGCACAAGAAAAATTATGAATCACAAAAATATCATAAAGCTCTTTATAATAAACGAATTAGATGAAGAAAAGAAAGAAATATGAGTGTGAGTTAGGGGTGTGCATGGATCAATAACCAAACCAAATTGAATCATATATATGGTTTGATTTGGATCTTAAAACTATTTTACTAAAACCGGTTTATTTTTTTAAAACCGGTTTACATATGGTTTGATTTGGTTTTAAACCGGTTTTTCACAAAAACCAGTTTTAACCAAAAAACCGGTTTTAAACCGGTTCTCTCAAAACCAATTTTTTTTTTAAAAAAAAAACCAGTTTTAAACCGGTTCTCTCAAAACCAGTTTTATTTTTTTTAAAAAAAAACCAGTTTTAAAACCAGTTTTATAAAAAACCAATTTTAACGGATAAATAGCTTATATAGAGATCTTGTCATTTAGTCTCAATCCCACATGACTGCATGATGAAAATATCTAGTAAACAAAGGCATTGCATAATCATAGAAAAATAAGACTAAAACAGAAAAAGAAAACTTTTGCACTTGAGTCTAGAATCATAGCTAACATAACATCGTAGTCATTATAAAACCATAAAAATGAGCCATTGATTCTCTTCCATTAATGGCAAAGTTACACTAAACTCCAATAAAACATAAACTTGGTAAGAAAAGATGAATCAGATAGTAACAAAAAAATTGCAATGAGAAAACATAAACTTGGTAAGAAAAGATGAATCAGATAACTATGGTTCAAATTCAAATACTGGAAAATCAAAATTCAAAACCCATGAGAGCATTATTTGTATAGAACAACCAAACACAATCATCAATAGTCAGCAGAAAAAAAAATCAAGTTTACGCATGGTAACCCAAGTTAGAGTTTCACGTACCTTCAAGAAGTTTTCGACACGACGGTTCAATCGTGAGGCATTAGGCGGAGGGTCTGCGACAGCTATCTCAGATAGTAGAAGGTGGAAGAGAATTAGGCGGAGGGTCTGCGACAGCTATCTCAGATAGTAGAAGAGAAGAGATAGAAGAGAGGGTTTGGGAATTAGGGTTTTTCTCAAATTTTTCAAGTGGGTAACCGATAACGTGATCCAAACTCAATAATG
Organism: Vicia villosa; assembly: GCF_029867415.1. NCBI lineage: Eukaryota > Viridiplantae > Streptophyta > Magnoliopsida > Fabales > Fabaceae > Vicia > Vicia villosa. The sequence goes on from NC_081180.1 coordinate 189,814,385, forward strand.
GTTTCCGGTTTTTTTTTGGTTTTGATAAATGGGCCTCCGGTTTTAATTTTTTATTTTGGGCTGGGTTTTTTAATTTGGTTTAGTTTGGATATAGATTTGGTTTATGGTTTTTGGTTTATTTGCACACCCCTAGTGTGAGATGCTTATAGTCCAAGCAATGGGAATGCATGACATAAATCTCATTCAATGTATTTTTTTATTTTTGAGTTAATTAGAGAGTTTGTTATTGTTATTAATGCTGATGTGGCATAACTAATTTAACTGTTGAGTTATGATACATATAAATAGGCATGTGTAACTGTTTTCATTATTTTTTCATTCAATACATGAGAAAAGTTTCATCTTCTTTGTTCTCTCAATGTACATATAAGATTGTTTTTATGGTACTAGAGCAGGTTCGTCCAGCTCTGCTTTCGTTGCATTGCTAGAATTCTTGAGATCGTTTGTTCATGGTGATTGAGTCGATTTGAAGTATATTGCAAAATATTTGTTAGTTGTGAAAATATCAAGATTGTAGTTATGGAGAGAAACAACGACATTACAATCCTGAGAATCAGATACGAAATCAAGTTCAAGATCAACTAGATCATTACTATGTAAATCCTTCAAAAAACTCATCAACAATTTGTGTCACACTAGCTATATCGGGTGGCAATTAAAGTGTGTGGAAGAGATGTAACAATCTAGTGCAGACATGGATTATAAATTCAATCACACCTTCGATTGCACAAAGTGTGGTATTCCATTATAATTGTCGCGGCGGAAAAATTGTGATAAAGCTATTGATTAACTTAACTCACAAATAAAGCAAGAGTCGCCACAGATCTTTATTGTTTCCAAAGGAACAGAAAAAGAGCGAATAAAATCCAAAGAAATTTTAAAATAAAATTAATAAAACAAAAAGAAAAGGTTACGGGGGTTGGTTATGCAGTGGGAAGGTATTAGCACCTCTCACATCTGTGATACTCCACAGGAACCTTTTTGAAAATATGTGTTAAGAATAAAAGAGTTGTGTGCAAAAGATTGATGGGATGAGAAAAGAAATTTTATTATGAGTTTATTTATGCTCGGCAATACGTCACATCTTGTGCCTACATACCCCTTGAGTGTAATAGAGAAGTCACAATATTTGTAGTTCTATTCACAAAGAAAGTATGATGGTTTATTTTCATCGATTTTAAATGAAGAGGCACTTTGTCATCTTAAAGAAGAAAACTCAATTGATCAACCATAAACAAGAGAACACATGGATTTTTGCATCACAATGAAAGAAGTTCTCCAACTTGGATAAAAATAAACAAGTATGCCACTAGCTCTTTCAATTGGAAAAGAATCAACAGCATATCTGTCAACATCATGGGGATAGGAAAATTACATCTCAACTCTGATGATTACTCATGTATACTCTTTAAGAAAAATATTTTAAACGGAAAAGCCAAAAGGCAAAACATTTGAGTGAGGTTTGTGTTTTTATTAAGAGAACAATCTCAAGTGGTTCCCTTAGGCAAGTGGTACTTGAGCATTTCCTCCTTTAATTTTGAAAGAGTTTTAATATGCTTATGTGTTTTTTGCATTTATTCAAGAAAAAGATTTGACGATCACTTGATAAAGTCAAGGTTTATGAAGAAAGAGTTTAAGTTTGAAAACAAGAAGATATTGAAAGAAGGGAGAAGATTTTGAAATTTAAGACGATGGGCAAGAGATGAATGGACTATCCTAAAGCATAAAGTAAAAGTTAAGGAATAGAAAGATCTAACCAAGAAGAAGTTAAAACAATTAATACAAGAATTATCTTCCTTTAGATTAACCTCAAAGCATATTAATATCATATGAATCAAAGCAATTGAGCAGATGAATAACCAATAGACACAAGATAACAATCCAATTAAGCATTTATTAGATAAAATTTAAACTTGTCTCAAATTAATTTTAATCAGATGAACTCTCAAAGTTTCAAATCAATAGAACACCTGCACACAAACAAGACAACTTGACAAAACACATATAAAATACAAAGCCTTAGATACATTGGTATCAGATGAAAGGCTCCAAGTTAAGGTTCTAATCTTAAGTCCAAAGGTCCAACTCCTTGAGCAAGGGATAGTATAAATAGTCCAAAGTCCACAAATTAAGTCTTTTAGAATGTTGCCTTTATTAAGTGTCTTCTAAAAAGAAGAAAAAAAGAAGATAAAAGCTCAAGTGAGCAAAGATAAAATAAATCCTCAAGTGAGCAAATAGAAAATAAGTTCTCAAGTGAGCAAAAGAAAAAGGACGTAAAGATAAAATGCTATGAATGATACATGGAATAACGTAAAGGCAAAAATTAAATTGCATTAAAGTAAAATTAATATAATAATATGGTTAATTGTTAGTGTTATAGTTAGTAATCTCATTTGGAACAAATTTAGCACTACTTTAAGCAATCGATGATGTAATTATATAGAAGTAGCATCTATGAGACCGGTCAATAAAATTTATGCACCATATTTATTAGAGAAATGATAGAGATCATTCTCCTAAAACAAATAGAACAAGTCAAAATAAAGGTGATCAAGACTAAGTCAAGGAGATGAGATCATTACATCAACCAAATCCTTCTTAATAACTTGGGACAAGGTGAGGATGTATGGTAGGAGCAAGTCAAAGTGCGTACATAAAATCTAGAAAAGTCAAGCCAATGAAAACATTTCAAGTGGCACATTGTTCAAGGGCACTCATGATCCTGAAGGTGCTCGGAAGTGGCTGAAGGAAATTGAAAGGATTTTCCGTGTTATTGATTGTGCTGAGAACCTGAAAGTGAGGTATGGTACTCACATGTTGTCTAAAAAAGCCGTTGATTGGTGGGTTGCTACTAGAGCCGAGCTGGACGCTGACGGTGTGGCTATTACTTGGGCTGTGTTCAGAAGAGAGTTTTTGAGGAGGTGCTTTCCTGAACATGTTCGGGGAAGGAAAGAAATTGAGTTCTTGAAGCTAAAGCTGGGTAATCTGACAGTACTAGAGTATGCATCCAAGTTTGTTGAATTGGCCAAGTACTACACTCACTACAACAATGATGAAGCTAGTGAACTCCTAAAGTGTATCAAATTTGAGAATCGTCTTCGTGATGAAATCAAGCAAGGTATCAGATATCAGAGGATTAGTAGATTTGCTTACTTGGTGGATTGTAGTAGGATTTTTGAGGAGGACAACATTAAGGTGAAGTCATCTCACTCTCGCGAGTTGGTTGACAAGAAAGGTAAGAAACATATGGACCGAGGTAAGCTATATGGTAAGGGAAATCCAACAGCTGGTGATTGGAAAAGCCCTAGCGGGGGAGACTCTGGTGCTCCTGTTAGGTGTTATAACTGTGGTGAGACTGGAGATCGAAGGAATGAGTGCAAGAGTTGGGATAAGAAGTGCTTCAATTATGGTAAAGCGGGTCATATTACTTCTGATTGTAGGATGAAGACTATGACTTACTACAATTATGGTGAAGAAGGCTGTATCAGTCCATAGTGCACGAAACCGAAGAAGAACCAATCTGGTGGAAAGGTTTTTTCTTTGTCTGGGTCAGAGACTACTCCCGAGGATCGATTGATTAAAGGTACGTGTTTTATTCATGGCACACCTTTAATTGCAATTATAGATACTGGAGCGACTCATTCGTTTATCTCGTTGGATTGTGCTAAAAGATTAAATTTAGAAATATCTGATATTAATGGGAGTATGGTTATTGACACTCCAACATCGGGTTCACTCACTACTTCTTTTGCTTGCTTGAATTATCCGATTAATATTTTTGGTAGAGAATTTGGGATGGACTTAGGGTGCCTTCCGTTCGAGCAACTTGATGTCATCCTGGGATGAACTGGTTGGAATTCAACCGAGTTCATATCAATTGTTTTACGAAGATGGTTATTTTTCCTGAATTTGTAAGTGTTGAGAATTTTGCGATGACTGCGAGACAGATGAACGAGGCGGTTAAAGATGGGGCTGCGGTGTTTATGTTATTTGCATCTATGGATGTGAAAGGAAAAGAGTTGAGTAGTGAATTACCAGTGGAACGTGACTTTCCGGAAGTTTTTCCAAAAGATGTTAGAGAATTGCCACCTAAGAGGGAAGTAGAGTTTGCTATTGATTTAATCTCTAAAACGAGACATGTGCTGATGGCACCTTATCGTATGTCTGCATCTTAGTTGGCGGAATTGAAGAGTCAATTAGAATAGTTGCTTAAGAAGGAATTTATTCGTCCTAGTGTTTCGCCGTGGGGTGCGCCAATGTTGTTGGTAAAGAAGAAATGAGGCTCTATGAGGTTGTGTATGGGTTACAGTCAACTTAACAAGGTTACTATCAAGAGTCGGTATCCATTGCCGAGGAGTGATGATTTGATGGATCAGCTGGTTGGCGCATGTGTATTTAGTAAAATTGATTTGAGGTCTGGATATCATCATATTTGTGTGAAGATTGCATTCAGAACAAGGTATGGTCATTACGAGTACACAGTGATGCCATTTGGAGTTACTAATGAACCTGGTGTTCTTATGGAATATATGAATAGGATTTTTCATCCTTATCTCGACAAGTTCGTTGTGGTATTTATAGACGACATTCTGGTATATTCCAAAAGCGAAGAAGAGCATGCAGAACACTTAAAAAATGTTATGGAATTGTTGAAAGAGAAGAAGCTCTATGCTAAGTTGTCGAAGTGTGCATTATGGTTGAGTGAAGTTAGTTTTCTTGGTCATGTGATTTCCAATAATGGTACTGCGGTTGATCCTATGAAAGTAGAAGCGGTATCTCAGTTGGAATCTCCGAAGTCAGTTTCCGAAATTCGTAGTTTCCTTGGTCTTGCAGGTTACTACTGGAAGTTTATAGAAGGATTTTCGAAGTTAGCATTACCTTTAACTAAATTGACAAGGAACGGTCAAGCATTTATCTGGGATTTGAAATGTGAAGAAGGATTCCATGAGGTAAATAATAGGTTGACTAGTGCTCCTATCTTGATTTTACTGAATCCAGTGGAATCCTTTATAGTATATTGTGATGCTTTGTTAATGTGATTAGGCGGTGTATTAATGCAGAATCAATAGGCTGTGGCTTATGCGTCGAGGAAACTCAAAGTGGATGAAAGGAATTATCCGACTCATGACTTAGAGTTGGCAGCAGTGGTCTTTGTATTGAATTTATGGAGACATTATTTGTATTGTTCGAGATTTGAAGTATTTAGTGATCACAAGAGTTTGAAGTACCTCTTTGATCATAAAAAGCTTAATATGAGGGAAAGAAGATGGTTAGAATTCCTTAAGGATTATGATTTTGGTTTGAATTATCATCCGGGTAAAGCGAACGTTGTTGCTGATGCTTTGAGTAGGAAGTCCTTACACATGTCTATGCTGATGGTGCGAGAATTGGAATTGATTGAACAATTTATAGATTTGAGCTTGGTATGTGAAGGTACTTCTAATAGTGTTAAGTTGGGTATGCTGAAGCTGAGAAGTGGTATCCTTGATGAAATTGTCAAAATATTGATGTCGAGTTCGTTGATAGATTGGCTTTGATTAACCAAGGCATGGAAGTTGAATTTCGGATTGACCAGAATTGTATAATGAGGTTTGGTGAGAGAGTTTGTGTTCTTGATGTTGCGGAGCTTAGGAAAAGTATTCTGGAAGAAGGACATCGTAGTGGGTTGAGTATTCATCCTGGTTCTACCAAGTTGTATCATGATTTAAAGAAGTTGTTTTGGTTGCCTGGAATGAAGAAGGAAATTGCTGAATTTGTTTATTCTTGTTTGACTTTCCAAAAGTCGAAGATCGAGCATCAGAAGCCGTATGGAGTTATGCAACCGTTGTTTATTCTTGAGTGGAAGTGGGATAGTATATCTATGGATTTTGTTTTTGGTTTTCCGAGGACAGTTAAGAACTGTGAAGCTATTTGGATTATTGTGGATAGATTGACAAAGTCTGCTCATTTATACCGATGAGAATGGATTATATTATGGAGAAATTAGCTCAGTTGTATATTGAGAGGATTGTTAGTCTACATGGTATTCCTTTAAGTATCGTGTTTGATAGAGATCCAAGGTTTACATCGGATTCTGTGAAAGTTTGCAAAAACTTTGGGTACCAAGTTGAAATTGAGTTATGCTTATTATTCGTAGTCTGATGGTTAAACAGAGAGGACGATTCAATCATTAGAAGATTAGTTGCGTGCTTGTGTATTGGAAAAATATGGTGCTTGGGATAGTTATCTGCCTTTGATTGAGTTTACCTACAATAATAGTTTTCATTCGAGCATTTGAATGGCTCCGTTTGAAGCTTTGTATGGTAGGAGGTGTAGAACATCGTTATGTTGGTAAGAATCTGGTGAGAGTGCGGTAATTGGACCATAGATTGTTTAAGAGACTAAAGAAAATATTAAGATGATTTAGGAGAAGATGAAAGCTTCTCAGAGTCTTTAGAAGAGCTATCACGATAAGAGGCGGAGAACACCGGAGTTTCAAGAAGGAGATCATGTGTTTCTGGGAGTGACTCCTATGACAGGTGTTGGTCGAGCGCTGAAGTCAATGAAGTTGACGCCACGTTTCATTGGTCCGTTTCAGATTACGAAAAGAGTTGGAGAAATGGATTATCGTAATGCTTTACCGCTCATGCTTACGAATTTGCATGATGTATTTCATGTGTCCCAGATGAGGAAATACATTGCGGATCCATCTCACGTAATCCAAGTGGATGATGTACATGTGAAGGATAATGTGACGGTTGAGGCTTTGTCTGTGAGAATTAAAGACCGAAAGCTGAAACAGTTACGTGGTAAAGAGATAACATTGGTCGGAGTAGCTTGGGGAGGAGCAGTAGGTGGAAATGTTACCTGGGAACTAGAGAGTCAGAGGAAGGACTCCTATCCGGAACTCTTCACCTAAGGTATGTTTTCAAGGACGAAAACTCTTTTAGTGGGAAGAGTTGTAACACCTCATATTTTCTATTTATTAATTTAAATGGAATTTAAATTAATTATTTGGAAATTCGGTATTTTAATTTGATTAATGGGAGAAATGTGGAATGTAGAGCTATTGGGTCATTGTCGTGTTTAGTAAAAAGGGGGTGCAATATGTTGGGCCTTTTACTAAAACTATACGCTATTTTCTTAAAACAAGGAAAAACAAAGATTTTGGAAAATACAAGAAAAAGAGCACATTGGAGAGAAGCTGAATACGTGAAAGAGGAGAAGATAAGGAAGAGAGCTTTCAAGAATTTCGAATTAAGGTAAGGGAGATTCTTCCGATTAATACCTCTTATGTATTCATGAATAATATAATTGATTAGTGTGTTATTTGATTCAATTAGGAGATGTTAGGTTTTGGGGGTTTTCATAGTTTAGGGTGAATTGATGAATTTGAATGATGATGATTGCATATGATGTTAATAGACTTCTAAAACATGTTAGATTTGTGCTATAATAAGTGAATTGGTGTTGTTTCTATGTGATAATCGGTTTGATATGAAATGGGGTGAGTTGAAAATGGATAGATGCTGTCAAAACATAGTTGCTGTTGGAAGAGGGACCGTAATCGATTACGTAATCGGTTACGCTGAGTGTTATGTTCCAAAAATTGAATTTTTCGAGTTCGTAACCGGTTACGCTATTTCTGTAACCGGTTACAGCCTGTTTAGAATGATTGCGAATAGAGTTACGTCAAGCGTAACCGGTTACGCTATTCCCGTAACCGGTTACACTGGAGGTTTTATGAAGATATTTAATAATTTTGTGGAAGAAACCGGTTACGCTATTCCTGTAACCGGTTACGCTATTCCTGTAACCGGTTACGCTATTCCTGTAACCGGTTACGCGATAGCTTTTTGGAAAAATAAACTATTTTCTAAAATTCATATCTTTTGATCCGTGTATCCATTTTGAGTGCTGTTTTGGGCGTTGCAAAGCTGGTTAAATATTTTATAAGATGAAATGGTGGGATGGGCAGTAGCCTGATTTTATTTTAAAATCCAGATTTAATTAGTTTGGTGAAATTAAAACATTGTGTGTATATGATGTTAGGTGTGACAATGTATTTGATATGGTAATGGATTGATTGTAATTATTATTATGATTATTGTGATCATGTGTGAATTAGTTGAATGATGTTGAGACATTTACATACTCTATTCAGTGATGTGGTATTGAGATGAGTTATTCATCCTGATTTGTGATAGTAAGTATGTTATATGTTGCATGCATTCATAAACATTTTGGTGGTTGAATCTCGGTGATGTTTTGGATCAGTGGAGGGAAAAATTCCCATTGTGTGGAATTTGTGCCGGTAGGGCCGTATCTCAGTGATGTTTAGATCGGTCAGATGGGTTCATCCCATGACGAATTGGTACCACATGCATAGTGTCAGTGCATTGCATTTATATTATTATAACTTGATTTGAAGAACTCAAGTGTTATTTTCCAGTGATGTGGTTTATTGCATTTTGTATTGTTGATGAATAATTCTAAAAGTTTGAATATGTTACAATTGGTGAATGATATAGTTATGACGTTTTATTATTCATGGCGCATAATATTTGTTAATTGCGAATGAGACTCACCCTTGCTGTTGATATTTTTCAGATTGAGGAGTAGCGGCTTTTGGCTTGGTGAGGATAGCTTAGGCTAGTCCGTTTAGTATATCGTCGATGTTATGCTCTGATCTATAACAGTGGGGAATGCTAGTTTTTTGTCTTTAATTATACTATTATTTCTGTTGAATTCGGATTATGTTTCCTTTTGGTTTATGCTTTGGTGAAGATTAAACTATTCTGTGTTAAACTTATTCTGCCGTGATGAACACAATTTTATACTTTATGGTGAATTGTTCCTCGTGAAGCATGACATCTAAATGTGATGTTTATTTTATCTGAATTTTGATACCCTTGTTTTGTGTTTACTCTGAATATTTTATTAATTGTCGTGGGGGTTTAAAAGGGTGTTACAAATCTGGCCTCTAATTGGAAATAAGTTGATTCAAAAATCTGACCTAAGTGAAAACTCCAGCCCCATGTAACTAATTTCAAATTCATGAGGCATCATGCACTTGAGGCTTTTTGATGCCATTCATTTTGCAATTGATAGACAACATCACGAGGATCTTTTTATAGTGGTTTCTGGTAAACAACCGCTAGTCCTCCAAATTTTATATGTTTGAAAACTTACAAGATTGACTAGATTCATCCTAGGACATGTATATAAGTGATATCATATTTGTAATTAAATTCATACTGGATATCTACTTGTATTGACAAAAGTATTTAAGTTTAAAAGAGAAAGGACATAAAAGAGAAAGAAAGTAAAAGAACATATGAAAGGGAAAAATGTTAAAAGCTTCGACTGTAATATGAAATAATTCGATGAAGGTATATAAATGACTTTCATTAAAACAATGAAAATAACATTGAAAATGATACTGGTTTTACACGTACATTCTTAGCAAACTCTTTCTCTTACGCTTAGTAATTAAGTATTTTTGAGTATTTTTGTACAAATTGAAAACCCTGAATCCTAACATTAAGACTCTTATTAATACTAATTCGACCTTAACGGTCTTTTCCTAACGAAATGCCACATTTCCCCTTTGCATGTATTTCAATCTTCTAAGGCTTCCACGTGTCCCCCTGGCTGAAACGAATCACTTTGAAATTCAAATATTACTGCTCGAAGCTCTGGAACGCAACCAACGTGACTTATCGAAATATGTATATATTTCGAGATATCTCGAATCGTCTTTGATCTTTATTTTGAGACTTTGAAGACTTCTCAGCTTAAGCTCCGACTTGACGAAGAAACTTTGATACATAGCTTTGCACAACCATTTCCTATTTTCTTTTCAAATCATACCATCTAAAATACTTCGTCTCTGACTGTCAAAATCTCCAGTTATCAAATTGCCCCCAATAAATGTCTATTTCGAATAAAATGCAAAAATAGGCATATCTTGTCACTTCAGATTTCGACCATTTTAACCTTTCAGTCTCCCTAAATTAAATGACGTCATAGTAATTATGACATTTTCTTTCAAAACGTTCATCAAGACGTGCGTACTAAAAGTGATCATTACCCCTATTAAGTTGGAGTGAGGCTAAAAAACCGTGCAACCGCCTGAATGATCCATCACCAACAAACGCGTGTCCCACTAATTTCTAAACATAAAAATTTCAGAATTGCAAAGATCAATTCTTGCTTCTATAAATAGTGACCTCCGTCACTTTAAAAACTTTTTCCCCTTGCTCTCTCAGAAACAACAACCTTTTGTTATCTTCTTCCTCACAAACCCATTCACAAAGCTTTGCATTTTTCTAACAAACCTTAACATCAATGGCTTCCACTGATCAAAAGCTCAAACAAACACAACATGATGATTTTTCTCAACCGATCCGAAAGATATCAAGGCCGCTGCTAGTGGGAAATCAAGAGTACTTACCAGAGCCTCCCTACCTTGAAGAGAAACGCATAATTTATGCTTCTCAGGTATTAATCCCTCTTGAAATTGTTGTGAAACACACGCATTTATGGGTCCAATCCCTAACCCTAATGTGAATGTAAATTTTGAATAATTTCCCATTTATCATAGGTCTAGGCCCATTGTGAGCAAGAACAAAGTTGATGACAAAGGAAAACCCATTTTAGTTGAGACTATGGAGATTCAAAAAAACCAAGCTCCTTCTTCGACAGAAGCTTTAGTAGCCCAGGAAACTACTCAATTAGAATATATGACAAACACCCTTAAGGTGTTTCGATCCACTTCTCTAGCGAAAGATCCTGAAATATTTTATGAGTCAAGATAGATTTCCCATCCTTTGGACTTATCAGTACCAACACATTATCACTTGGGGATCCAGATGAACTTATTATCTTGAGCACCACTTTGCATTAAGCACATTAAAATTCTGACGGAAATTGGGCAGAGTAACGACTGTTTTCGGGTAAAATCCTTATATCAATGCCTTGGAATTAACCATCAAGGGCTTTCAAGGAAGTACCTGCATGCACAAATAGACAACAATCCAATGCCAGACAGACAGAATAACGATAGAGTAACAATAGAATAAGGGTCCAGAGGTACTAAGTCCATAAGTCCGAATCTCCAAAATGCTCAGGATAGTAACCAATAGTCCATAAGAGAGCCTTATGTGTTTTTTAGATTTTGGTTGATTATTAGTGTTTTAGCATAAAAGTAAAGTATGGTCCAAGTGGACAAAAGAAAAATAGCGGAAACATAAACATAGTGTCCAAATGGACAAAGAGAAAATAGTGGAATATAAACGTCCAAATGGACAAAGAGAAAACAACGGAATGTAAATATGATGAAATGATAAAATAAAGCGATAAAGCGAGAAATATAAAGAGCGGTATAATAAATTGCGGAAATTAAAGTCAATTGTTAGATGTTAAAGATAACCATCTTGAAACTTGTGAAGTATGTTATCAAAGTTAGTAATTAAGATCGATGGTGAGTGAAAGATGTTCTCGGATTTAAGTTCAATGGACATTTATCAGAAGCTTGATAAAATCATAGCGACTACACGATAAATTTCCATAAGTCTTAAATCAACCGCATACAATTCTCTTCCATATTTGATCTTTTTTATTCGGGACACGAAATATTGCGCTATGTTAAGCAGATCGCCAAGTGATTTATGTAGAAATCACCCTACAACGAGGCCGGTCAAAACTTTATGTGCTAATGCATGCGAGAGAAATGATATGTAGATCATTCTCCGAAAGCAATACCGCACGAAAAGAAAATAGGTAACGATCTAGTCTTTACCAAGAATCCATGAGAATTCTCAAGGTATTAAGACTTTCATCGATCAAAAGAAAAATGAGAAGAAGATAAAATGTATAAAGTAAAATCAACTCACACTATCATTAATATCATTCATCTAATATTATGGATTTGGTCCTTTCAAACCTATCAACATCCTAGATCCAATGATATTAATGAATTAGAGGAAGAAAAATAAAATGCATAAAAAGATAATCAACTCACACTATCATTAATATCATTCATCTAATATTATGGATTAGGTCATTTCAAACCTATCAACATCCTAGATCCAATGATATTAATGAAATGGAGGAAGAAGGAAGCCAGAACAAGCATAAAAAAAGCAAAAAACCACATTCTGCCAGCAGGAAATCAATTTCATGCAGGGGGAAATCGATTTCCATAGTTCAGTTTTCAAAAAAACAAGTTACGTACAGCATGAAATCGATTTCAGCCTTGAGGAAATCGATTTCACCAGTGCAAATTTCAGCAAAAACATCATTTAAAGGCATGAAACTTGATTTGAACAAATATACAAACACCTTATGGTCACACCTCAACTTGAGCACGAAATTTCCATCACAAAACCAGCAAATATCATCAATGTAGCATCTAAGATGCATTAAACCAAAACAACAAAGATCTACATCATGGATTTAGCAAATTACCACTTCTTGAACAAAAGTCTTGGAGTAGCTTCAAGAACAAGCACAAAGTGTGTAGATCCTTCAAATTGGAGATAAACAAACAAAGCAAAGAGAGAAATGTAGGAGGTTTAGTTCAAAACTAGTAAGAATCAATGTGAATCTCACTAATTCTTCGAAAATGAACTTTGGGTGAGGGTTTTGGAAAGGGTGAGAAATGAATTTGCAAGCAATTTTTTGGCTCTCCAAGCTTGAGAAATGAGAGAGTAGTGACCTCTATTTATAGGATGAGAGCAAGAGTAGTGGCAATTTGGTCATTTGCTCTTGGTTAATTAACTTGTGTTTAATTGGTAGTTAAATGGCATTTAAATGGTAAAAAATGGTAAAATGAGGTTAAAGTGGAATTAATGAAGGGAATTATTTTGGTGAGGTGGAAAATTGGTAAAATGACAAAATTGGTCAAAGAAAATAGGTGCCAAAATCAAATCAAGCTTCCCTCTCTATTTTTTTTTGAATTTCGCCTCAAGGAAATCGATTTCCCCAGGAGTGAAATCGATTTCACTCTGTTCCAGAAGAGAATTTGGCGCAAAATACACTAGGGAAATCAATTTACCCAGGAGGGAAATCGATTTCATGCTGTCCAGAATGTGATTTTGTTGAAAATTGCTGTAGGGAAATCGATTTACCCGAGGGAAATCGATTTCATGATGTCAAAGTGTGGAAAATGCCTTGCTTATGGATGTCTTGGTTTAGTACCTACAAAACAAAAGCCTACAAAGAAACAAAACAATATTTTTGGTATTTGGTTAGTATTAAACAAATAAAAAAAGTGCTGATGATTCCCCTCAGAGATGATCATAGTATCAAAGATAGAGCTTCAATATAGTGCTCTTGATTAGTGCAAATGATGTATGATCTTAGGGTCAAAAATTGGGGTATGATAGATGCCCCTATTTAAGTTTCTTCGATCCGGAGGTACGATGATTGCAAATCTTCGTTTTGACGAGATTGAAGAGACTTAAATATATAAAACACACAATTTTTTGATCCTAAGATGCAATGCAATGTTTAATGAATGCATATGATGACGATGCAACATGGCAACACTGGGGAGGCAAAGGAAATCCACTGGGGAAAACAAAATGTCTTTGCAGGAAAAACTCCACTGGGGAAGATAAGACTCTGTTGGAGAGACGAAACTCTGCTGGGAATCGAAAATTCACTGGGGAAAACATTTCGCACTAGAGAGGTTAAAGCATCACCTTTCACTAGGGATGAGAAAAGGGGACATCCTCTTTCACTGGGGATGGAAAAATATGCATCCTCTTTCACTGAGGAATCAGAATACCTATCTTTCGTTAACAGAGAACACACCATCGTTCCACTGATGATATGAATAGAAATGCATCGTCGTACCACTGACGATGATCATATAACAAAATACACCAACGTTCCACTGAAGGTAGAAAAGAAATGTACCGCCGTACCATTGACGATAACACATACCAACGTTCCACTGAAGGAATAAAAAGAAATACATCGATGTACCACTGATGATGAAGATAATAAGATACACCAACGTTCCACTGAAGATGAAATACCAACATTCCACTGGAGGTAGAAAAAGAGATGTACCGCCGTACCACTGACGATAACACATACCAACGTTCAAATGAAGGTATTTAAGAGAAATACATCGACGTACCACTGACGATGAAGATATAATCAATATACACCAACGTTCCACTGAAGGTGAACTACCAACGTTCCACTGGAGGTAGGAAAGAGATGTACCATCGTACCACTGATGATAACACATACCAATGTTCCACTGAAGGTATTAAAGAGAAATACATCGACGTACCACTGACGATGAAAATGTAATCAATATACACCAACGTTCCTCTGAAGGTGAGCTACAAACGTTCCACTGGAGGTAGAAAAAGAGATGTACCGTCGTACCACTGACGATAACACATACCAATGTTCCACTGAAGGAATTAAAGAGAAATACATCGATGTACCACTGATGATGAACAAAATACACCAACGTTCCACTGAAGGTGAACTACCAACACAATAATTGAAGGTAGAGAAAGATTGAATTACTGCCTCAATAGTTGACGATAGGCTACCAACTCAGTAGTCGAAGGTAGAGAAAGATTGAATTACCGCCTCAATGGTTGACGAGAAGCAAATTGAATTACCGCCTCAATAGTTGACGATAGGCTACCAACTCAATAGTTGAAGGTAGAAGTAAATTGAATTACCGCCTCAATAGTTGACGATAAGATACCAACTCAATAGTTGAAGGTAGAAGAAAAATTGAATTACCGCCTCAATAGTTGACGATAGGATACCAACTCAATAGTTAAAGGTAAAGAAAATCGAATTACCGCCTCAATGGTTGACAAGAAGCAAATTGAATTACCGCCTCAATAGTTGACGATAGGCTACCAACTCAATAGTTGATGATAAGCTGCTGAGGGTATTAAGATGCCGCTAAGAATAGGGATCAACTTCTTCTTTAATCAAGGACATGGCTCGAGAAAAGGTACTGGATGTAAACTGTCACTTACACTAAAGCGACTTACCATATGCTGAGCTTCTTCCATTTGGAATCAAGAAGTTCATAAAGCCTGAGAGATTATCACTTGCTGTGAAGATAAGATTGATATGTAGAGACACACAAGCTTTCTCAAATAAAGAGGCTTCCATTTGTTGTCAACAAAAACATGATGGGGATGACACAAGTTGCTCAAAATCAAAACCTGCCCCTTGCTTTCAAGCACATCACTGCTGGAAAATAAGCCTTTCAATATCTGATAAGAACATCAATCACAAATGAATTTTCCATTATTGAGGAAAGAAGAATCCTCAATAGGTGCAAAATAAATGCTTTCTCAATCTAGATTTCCCAGCCTAGAGAGGTTCAAAATAGTATTGTAAGAGACCAAAGTTCAACTCCCGGAATAAACTGGATAGAAACGGTCAAAAAAGACTCTATCCAATGAGGAATGAACTCAAATGGGGATTAACTCCATCCTGACAAGTGAGCTGAGGAGGAACATCGAAGCAAAATTCTTCCACGAGGAACAAACTCAGTGGGATTATCAATCTCTGCAAGGAATTTACAGATCATCTTCTACTTATCAAAAAGATTGGACAACACATCAAGCTCTATTATGGGGAATCAGAGAAAATATCTTTGGAGAAAATCTCCATTCCGAACTTGCAGAGGAACTAAGAAGTTAACATCAAAGCAAACAAGTTAACATGCGGGGGATTTTAGTTCAAAACTCAACACAAGGTGAGAAAGAAAACCCAACAGTCAACCGTTGTCTCAAAACATCTTGGTAGAGAGTGACATACACTGAACTGATCATGGCAACGAACTTTGTACTTCAAGCTAATGAGGTGATAAAGGTAACTTCTGATTCACAACTTGCCCCATACTACATGGTCTATGAGAGGAATCTGCCTCAAAAGGTTCATAAAGATCCTTGGCGTCATAAAGACTTGGAATAATCTGCCCCAGATCAACAGATTCTTGGAGAGATTAATCGAATCTCGACGTAACTGCCCCTGATTGACTGAACTTGGCACATTCCTTTGTTCAACAGAGTCTTCAAGCTTTGCCCCATGATGGTAATCAAACTTGCAAAAGCATTATACTGGGAAAACAACATGCCCCTGGCAATGTTTTAGTTTTCTACTGATGATCAGATGTAAATTTCCTGAATGTCAAACAAATGTTTACGAGCAGAAAAATGTTTATTCTGAGAATGAAAATGCAACAATTATGTAAGTCTTGAAGTTTTATTGAAAAGATGTCACAAAACCTTGTGAACGAATCACTGGTTAAGGAATGACATTGATTTTTGTATGCATATGATACCAACACAAGTTTTCAGCATAACCGATAGAAGCTAAGAACGCTTTCTTGTTTTAAGTATGCTTTCAAAATAAACCCTGCTTCAATTAGGACTTTTAAGGGTTGTAACGTGGTCTGGTTCACGGTTTTCAGAAAAAAAAGATTTTTAGGCTCAAAATTTATTTAGCCCACCCCATCTTCGTGATGTTCTCCAGTCCTATGTTCAGTCAACTCAACATGAGTATTCATCTCTCAAAAGGATTTTGTGCCATTAATGATCCAATGAAGCTTTCTTGGAGATAGCAGTCACCCTTTTTGTCTTCGTTTTTTATTCATACAGAATTGTTCATTGTTGAGGACTTTTGCTCTGTAGTCCTTTCTTTTCACTTTTCACTTTTTCCTTTTTTACTTTATTTTCCCTAACTTTTGCCTGGACTGATTCTTTTGAGTTAGTCGTCCAGCGGGATGCTCTAACTTTTGCCTAAGTCATTTATTTTCAAGTTTTTGACTTAGCGAGCTTTTTCTTATTCTTTCTTTTCTTTTTCATTCTTTTGATTTGAACAAATCGTGTGATATTGACTTTGTCTTGACTTGTTGAGAGGGTTGTGATTGCCTCATTCCTTGGCGTATGGAGGATAACCATTGTGGTTTCATACTTTCCAGCCTTTTGATGCGCGATGGATAACCATTGTGGTTTCACATAATCCAACCTTTGATGTGGATATAACGTCTTAGACCCTTGGATGCACAATCCTTTTTAAAATATGAACCCTCGGTCAAATTAATTGAAGACTACCCTGCCCCAGGTTGAAAATTAGGGTTTTTCGTTTAGAAAAGAAACTCCTACTTCAAGGCTCAAAGGGGTTAACAAGGGATTATCTTCCTTATATCTCCGGTGTTTGGGAATTTGAAACAATGCATGTACATCAACAGCAGGATTTTATTCAAAAGCATACAACCAGAAATTTTGCGTTTTCAAATCATCATCCTCCCTCCAATCTTTGCATAAGCAAGAGTTTGGCAAAAGCAATTGGTATCATGATGCATTGAAAACGAATATGAGTGAAACGAATGGATTACTTCAAGACAAACATTATCATTGCATTAGTATTAACATTCAAAAATAAACAAGTTTCTACATGCAAACAATGTATTTGAAAAACAAGTAATATTATAAATGAAAATCAGTAAGAATACTAAAAAACTGAGGAGACTCTCTCCATCTGGAAATATGCTGAACGAAACATCTTTCGAACTTCAGGCTACCATCAATAGTGATTCATTCATGCTTTGGCAAAAAATTGAATTAAACAGCAGGAACAACATCTCGGAAAGTCAAAATACCAGCATGGATTAATCTTTGAACTTCAATCTTGAGAGGCCAGCAATCCTCTAAGCTATGTCCAGGAGCATTCTGATGAAAAGCACATGTGGCGTCAGCTTTGTACCACCAAGGGAGTTTCTCGGGAACAGGAGGCGGTGACCTTATCTGAACCAAATTCTTACGAATCAAAGCAGGGTACAATTCTGTGTAAGTCATGGGGATGGGATCAAAATTCCCCTTTTGAGATTGATTTTGCTCGTTCAGTGGAGGAGCTCGTTGACGAGTACTCTGCTGATAATCTGGAATTGCATGAACTGAATTGGATACAGGAATGACATAGGAAACATGGTGATGTTGATGATGATTGTTTCCTCCCCTGATTTTCTTCTTTGAAAAGTCATTACCAAACTTCTTCACACTACCAGCTGAGTTACCTTCTTCAAGCAAACATTCCTTTTGGACATCTTTTTCTAGAAGCGCTTTCATATCCACCTCTCCGTGGGAGTCAGTATGTGTACAGACTACTATCCCCTTAGGAAAGGATGAGTTCAGAGTTTCAAGAAAGACCTTTGCCATCCTTTCTTCCATCATAGGAGGATTGACTTGGGCAGCTACTAGAGCCTCAACCAGAGTAGTCAGATGCTCCATACCAGCCTTCAAAGTAACCACCTCTTTGCAGAGTTCAAGAATCTCTTGTTTGATACTTTCCATTTCTTCTTAGCACGAGCCTTGTACTGATGATACCAGGAGATAGGAAATAAGGCTCTGGAAAACTTCTTTAGAAAGCAGGACCAAATGTAGAATTATGCATGCAATGCAGATGAATATTTTTTATTTTAATTTTTGAGTTTCAAGGAATTTAAGATATTAACTTGTAAACACTCAAACATTGGATCAAAGCATTAATCAAGTTATCATCAAAATCAATCATCCATTTTGGTGGATTAGAGTTTTCACCCCATCAACACCCAAGATCCATTGAGTTTGATGAAACTTATGATGTTCACAAGGAAAGACCTCTAAGTTCCTTGAAAACCAAAAGAAAAAGAGTTTTCATGGATGCATGAATGCATGGTTTATGCATCAACCACAACCAAGAGCATGCAAGGTCATATAAGATCATAGTTCACAGGTTCAAAGGTTCGACGTCACGAGTATGGAGCCATGGGTCTAACCATCCCACAAGGTATGATCTAGGGAATTTTGTACCTGCCGAACGGGTTCTACAAAGGTTCCCAGAGTTTTCAATCTTCTATCGGATATTACCGGCACACACAATTGCTCATGGGAACCAATAATATGCCTAAAAAGACCTCGTCTGAGCGTAGTATCGCATGACAACAAGCTCAAATTGGTACTTGATCTTGTTTCTGCACTACATCCTAAAAAGGCTTATTTGGATTAAAAGGTTCTAGGCCATTCCGCTTCTACGGACACTTACTATTGAAAGTAATAGCGTTATCACGATGGTTCGTAACAACCTCTACTACCTTCCATGAGGCCTCCACTGATTGGGGTTCCACCATATGACGCTCATGGTAAGGATTGCTCCTGACATGCGACTATTGGTCTTACCACCTCCTATCTCAAGTTACTCACCAAAGTTCGGGTTAGAACTTTATCTCATCACAGAGGAACCATCGAGCACCAAAAAGAAAAAAAAAGAAAAAAAACAAACAAAGCACACAACAATATATACAGAAAAAACACACAGATAAACAAAAATAGACTTAACACACTTAAAACTGGGTCCCCAGTGAAGTCGCCATTTTTCTGTAGCGGGGAAAATCTGATATCGAAGCCATAGGATTGACTCGACTTAATATTTCGTTTGAAATCGCCACCGCGCTTTATTGATTCCAAAGGAAAAGGGAAAAGAACGATAAAACCAAAGTTATATTTTTAAAACAAGAAAGAGATCTAAGGTACGGGTGTTGATTATATGAGGGGAAGGTTTAAAGCACCCCTCATATCTGTGGTACTCCACAGGAACCTTTTTGAAAATCTGCGTCGTGTGTGCTAAAAAGGGTTTGTTTTATTTTTAAAATAAACTCGGCAAGACGTTAAGCCTTGTGTCTACATACCTCCTCGATGCAATGGAGAAGTCAGAGCTAATGTAGTTCCGCTTAAAGGGAAAACATTTTTAAAACGAATAAACACTTTGTCATCGTCGGAGAGAAATACTCAGTCATTGATCTTGAGCATGAGAACAAACGAGTTCTTTGCATCGCAAATGAAAGAAGGGCTCCAACTCGGATAAATTCGATGAGTATGCCACTAGCTCTGTCACGCGGAAAAGATCTCATTATATGAATCAATTTCAAAATTGTGGGGTATCTCCACTCGTTTCGACAATTAGTCGTGTCTAAACCTTTTGAAGAAAAGGCCACTAAGGGCAAAAGATATTTTAAGAAAAAAGGTTTTAAAAGGGTTGCAAACATAAAAATATTTTGTAAATAGAGAGAAGATTTTGAAAATTAAAGAAGGGGAGGAGATGAAGAGGCTATCCTATTGCGTAAAATTAAAGCTAAGGAAAAGAACGGTCTAACCGAAGAAGAAGCCAACACTTGACATTATGAGTCAAGGTAGATTTCCCATCCTTTGGAATATCGACATTAAACCAACACATTATCACTTGGGGATCCAGATAAATTTATTATCTTCAGCACCACTTTGCATTAAGCACATTAAAATTCTGACGGAAATTGGGCAGAGTAACGGCTGTTTTCGGGTAAAATCCTTATATCAATGCCTTGGAATTAACCATCAAGGGCTTTCAAGGAAATACCTGCATGCACAAACAGACAACAATCCAATGCCAGACAGACAGAATAACAACAAAGTAATAATAGAATAAGGGTCCAGAGGTACTAAGTCCATAAGTCCGAATCTCCAAAATGCTCAGGATAGTAACCAATAGTCCAAAAGAGAGCCTTATGTGTTTTTTAGATTTTGGTTGATTATTAGTGTTAGCATAAAAGTAAAGTATGGTCCAAGTGGACAAAATAAAAATAGCGGAAACATAAACATAGTGTCCAAATGGACAAAGAGAAAATAGCGGAATATAAACGTCCAAATGGACAAAGAGAAAATAGCGGAATGTAAATATGATGAAATGATAAAATAAACCGATAAAGCGAGAAATATAAAGAGCGGTATAATAAATTGCGGAAATTAAAGTCAATTGTTAGATGTTAAAGATAACCATCTTGAAACTTGTCAAGTATGTTATCAAAGTTAGTAATTAAGATCGATGGTGAGTGAAAGATGTTCTCGGATTTAAATTCAATGGACATTTATCAGAAGCTTGATAAAATCATAGCGACTACACGATAAATTTCCATAAGTCTTAAATCAACCGCATACAATTCTCTTCCATATTTGATCTTTTTTATTCGGGACACGAAATATTGCGCTATGTTAAGCAGATCACCAAGTGATTTATGTAGAAATCACCCTACAACGAGGCCGGTCAAAACTTTATATGCTAATGCATGCGAGAGAAATGATATGTAGATCATTCTCCGAAAGCAATACCGCACGAAAAGAAAATAGGTAACGATCTAGTCTTTACTAAGAATCCATAAGAATTCTCAAAGTATTAAGACTTTCATCGATCAAAAGAAAAAAAGGAGAAGAAGAAGATAAAATGCATAAAGTAAAATCAACTCACACTATCATTAATATCATTCATCTAATATTATGGATTTGGTTCTTTCAAACCTATCAACATCCTAGATCCAATGATATTAATGAAGTGGAGGAAGTAGGAAACCAAAACAAGCATAAAAAAGGCAAAAAAACCACATTCTGCCAGCAGGAAATCGATTTCATGCAGGGGGAAATCGATTTCCATAGTGCAGTTTTCAAAAAAACAAGTTACGTACATCAGGAAATCGATTTCAGCCTTAAGGAAATCGATTTCAGCCTTAAGGAAATCGATTTCATCAGTGTAAATTTCAGCAAAACATCATTTAAAGGCATGAAACTTGATTTGAACAAAGATACAAACACCTTATGGTCACACATAAACTTGAGCACGAAATTTCCATCACAAAACCAGCAAATATCATCAATATAGCATCAAAGATGCATTGAACACAAGCAATAAAGATCTACATCATGGATCTAACAAATTACCACTTCTTGAACAAAAGCCTTGGAGTAGCTTCAAGAACAAGCACAAAGTGTGTAGATCCTTCAAATTTGGAGATGAACAAACAAAGAAAAGAGTGAAATGTAGGAGGTTTAGTTCAAAATTAGCAAGATCTAATGTGAATCTCACTAATTCTATGAAAATGAACTTTGGGTGAGGGTTTTGGAAAGGGGTGAGAAATGAATTTGCAAGCAATTTTTTGGCTCTCCAAGCTTGAGAAATGAGAGAGTAGTGACCTCTATTTATAGGATGAGAGCAAGAGTAGTGGCAATTTGGTCATTTGCTCTTGGTTAATTAACTTGTGTTTAATTGGTGATTAAAGTGGCATTTAAATGGTAAAAATGGTAAAAATGGTAAAATGAGGTTAAAATGGAATTAATGAAGGGAATTATTTTGATGAGATGGAAAATTGGTAAAATGATCAAATAAAAAGGTGCCAAAATATTGTCAAGCTTCCCTCCTTATATTTTTTGAATTTCGCCTCAACGAAATCGATTTCCCTATGAGTGAAATCGATTTCACCCTGTTCCAGAAGAGAATTTGGCGCAAAATACACTAGGGAAATCGATTTACCCAGGAGGGAAATCGATTTCATGCTGTCCAGAATGTGATTTTGTTGAAAATTGCTGTAGGGAAATCGATTTACCCAAGAGGGAAATCAATTTCATGCTGTCAAAAATATGGAAAAAGCCTTGCTTATGGATGTCTTGGCTTAGTACCTACAAAACAAAAGCATACAAAGAAACAAAGCAATATTTTTGGTATTTGGGTTAGTATAATATGCATACAAGATAAACAATCATTGGTGCTTGATGGTCCCTTTCAGAGACGAGGTGAGTGCAGCACCACAAACCAAATTTCCAAGTGAAGCTCTTGATTAATGATTAATATGAAATTGATGCATGATTTTAGGGTCAAAAATTGGGGTATGACACCCGTGTTGGACTTGGGGAGTGGCTGCTATGACGATGCTATACACGGCGCTTGATGTCGTTTCTCGTCCTGACACCGGACAACTTGCTCGTTATCTGAACTTTCTACAGGTATATATTCTTACATGGTTTTTTGTGTTTTATTATATTTTGCATGGGCTTGATTATTTTTATTTATGTAGTGTTGGATCTACGAGCACTTCCCTCGCATCTGTGAGCGGGGGACTTCCTGTTGTGTGGCTTCTGACCCTTGTGCGATGAGGTGGAAGGCTAGACAGACCCTTCCATGAGAGGCCAACACTTGACATTATGAGTCAAGATAGATTTCCCATCCTTTGGACTTATCAGTACCAACACATTATCACTTGGGGATCCAGATGAACTTATTATCTTGAGCACCACTTTGCATTAAGCACATTAAAATTCTGACGGAAATTGGGCAGAGTAACGACTGTTTTCGGGTAAAATCCTTATATCAATGCCTTTGAATTAACCATCAAGGGCTTTCAAGGAAGTACCTGCATGCACAAATAGACAACAATCCAATGCCAGACAGACAGAATAACGATAGAGTAACAATAGAATAAGGGTCCAGAGGTACTAAGTCCATAAGTCCGAATCTCCAAAATGCTCAGGATAGTAACCAATAGTCCATAAGAGAGCCTTATGTGTTTTTTAGATTTTGGTTGATTATTAGTGTTTTAGCATAAAAGTAAAGTATGGTCCAAGTGGACAAAAGAAAAATAGTGGAAACATAAACATAGTGTCCAAATGGACAAAGAGAAAATAGTGGAATATAAACGTCCAAATGGACAAAGAGAAAACAACGGAATGTAAATATGATGAAATGATAAAATAAAGCGATAAAGCGAGAAATATAAAGAGCGGTATAATAAATTGCGGAAATTAAAGTCAATTGTTAGATGTTAAAGATAACCATCTTGAAACTTGTGAAGTATGTTATCAAAGTTAGTAATTAAGATCGATGGTGAGTGAAAGATGTTCTCGGATTTAAGTTCAATGGACATTTATCAGAAGCTTGATAAAATCATAGCGACTACACGATAAATTTCCATAAGTCTTAAATCAACCGCATACAATTCTCTTCCATATTTGATCTTTTTTATTCGGGACACGAAATATTGCGCTATGTTAAGCAGATCGCCAAGTGATTTATGTAGAAATCACCCTACAACGAGGCCGGTCAAAACTTTATGTGCTAATGCATGCGAGAGAAATGATATGTAGATCATTCTCCGAAAGCAATACCGCACGAAAAGAAAATAGGTAACGATCTAGTCTTTACCAAGAATCCATGAGAATTCTCAAGGTATTAAGACTTTCATCGATCAAAAGAAAAATGAGAAGAAGATAAAATGTATAAAGTAAAATCAACTCACACTATCATTAATATCATTCATCTAATATTATGGATTTGGTCCTTTCAAACCTATCAACATCCTAGATCCAATGATATTAATGAATTAGAGGAAGAAAAATAAAATGCATAAAAAGATAATCAACTCACACTATCATTAATATCATTCATCTAATATTATGGATTAGGTCATTTCAAACCTATCAACATCCTAGATCCAATGATATTAATGAAATGGAGGAAGAAGGAAGCCAGAACAAGCATAAAAAAAGCAAAAAACCACATTCTGCCAGCAGGAAATCAATTTCATGCAGGGGGAAATCGATTTCCATAGTTCAGTTTTCAAAAAAACAAGTTACGTACAGCATAAAATCGATTTCAGCCTTGAGGAAATCGATTTCACCAGTGCAAATTTCAGCAAAAACATCATTTAAAGGCATGAAACTTGATTTGAACAAATATACAAACACCTTATGGTCACACCTCAACTTGAGCACGAAATTTCCATCACAAAACCAGCAAATATCATCAATGTAGCATCTAAGATGCATTAAACCAAAACAACAAAGATCTACATCATGGATTTAGCAAATTACCACTTCTTGAACAAAAGTCTTGGAGTAGCTTCAAGAACAAGCACAAAGTGTGTAGATCCTTCAAATTGGAGATAAACAAACAAAGCAAAGAGAGAAATGTAGGAGGTTTAGTTCAAAACTAGTAAGAATCAATGTGAATCTCACTAATTCTTCGAAAATGAACTTTGGGTGAGGGTTTTGGAAAGGGTGAGAAATGAATTTGCAAGCAATTTTTTGGCTCTCCAAGCTTGAGAAATGAGAGAGTAGTGACCTCTATTTATAGGATGAGAGCAAGAGTAGTGGCAATTTGGTCATTTGCTCTTGGTTAATTAACTTGTGTTTAATTGGTAGTTAAATGGCATTTAAATGGTAAAAAATGGTAAAATGAGGTTAAAGTGGAATTAATGAAGGGAATTATTTTGGTGAGGTGGAAAATTGGTAAAATGACAAAAATGGTCAAAGAAAATAGGTGCCAAAATCAAATCAAGCTTCCCTCTCTATTTTTTTTTTTTAATTTCGCCTCAAGAAAATCGATTTCCCCAGGAGTGAAATCGGTTTCACTCTGTTCCAGAAGAGAATTTGGCGCAAAATACACTAGGGAAATCGATTTACCCAGGAGGGAAATCGATTTCATGTTGTCCAGAATGTGATTTTGTTGAAAAGTGTGGAAAATTCCTTGCTTATGGATGTCTTGGTTTAGTACCTACATAACAAAAGCGTACAAAGAAACAAAACAATATTTTTGGTATTTGGTTAGTATTAAACAAATAAAAATCTAAAAGTGCTTGATGATTCCCCTCAGAGATGATCACAGTATCAAAGATAGAGCTTTAATATTGTGCTCTTGATTAGTGCAAATGATGTATGATCTTAGGGTCAAAAATTGGGGTATGACACAACCCAATCTGGTTTCGAGATAGTTTGGATTCATTCAAATCAAACCAAAGTCCATGTATGAGAAGAAGAGCCATCTGTGTCTTCATTCCAAGTTTTCGACTGAAGAAAGCTTTAAATCAAGGACTGCTAGATACATCGCGGTTACTTCTCTCATACCCATCTCCTTCAAGACTTCCTTCTATTATACTCAAGAGCTCTCCGCATGGTGGTCCAGTTATTACGACAAAGAAATCCTTGATGTTCCTACCCTTTTGAAACAACTAACTCCAGCTTTTGCTTCTATGCATGAGCGCTTCAAAAAAGGTACTACGATGCATATCAAAGAAAGTTAACATTTCTGAAATACTTCGAAACTTCCTACAAGCCAGATGATCTTAGTCGAACCATTCATGAAGCAGCTTTTACTTTACATGAAAAAATTTCTAAAAAATTGGAGAGTCTGAAATTGCCTTCGTACGTTCGTCTAGAACAACGTTATGAAACAGCTTTTAAACTGTATTCTTCAAAATTCCCTCGACTGCCCAGTGCTGACTTTGGTGTGGATTTAAGTCCTTCATTCCCAGACTGGTTCGTCTGTGGGGATGCTGTAAAAATTCATTGCGAAGAGTCCAAAAAAACGTGCCGAACAAGTGGTTCCGACTAAGCATACTTTGGATAGTTTCCCAGGACATCTTCATATTCCGATACCTGAAGGTGTGTGTCATACCCCAAAATTTGCCCTCCTGGTTTTTATTTCTACTGGTTTATGTTTTTATATCATTTGCATACTTCCATAAGGATATTAACATAAACTTGCATTTATACAAAAAAATCCAAAAAATTCATGCATGTGTTCATTTTACGCATTTTTATTTCACTGTATGATTTAATAGCTTTAATTTTTATTTCACTAATTATTGAGGTTTATATTTTTAATATTTAATTCAACTTTATTTTAAATTGAATTTTAAATTTAAATTATTAAATCATTTTAACTCATTATACTAATATTTTATCCTTTTTCTTTAAATGCATAATTTGTTTGCTCTTACTAATATTTTTAGGTACAAAAAGAAGAAGCCCAATCTTACATCCTAGAAGGCCCATAAATCAACTTTATTTTTTATGATTTTATTTCTTTAATTATTGATTTTTATTCATTTGAAAATCAAATTAAAATTCAAATAAATCATAATGAAAGGGGAAATATTATATGAGACATTTTGTCAATATAATTAATACTGATTCACAAGGCAAGGAAGAATACGTGAGAATATTTGGAAAAGAGATTGGCTTGAACAAAATTGGGAAGTTTGCATTTGATTTTCAATCAATCACCAATATCCAAAATCAACAAGATTTGATTTAAGTTCTTAAACCTAAAATCACTTGTCTATATATTAACAACAAAAATCAGAGTAGGGGATTTTTTTTGGCTCCTGCAGCCAAGAACCGTAATAACGAAAGAAAAAACCATGTTGTCCAAGCATCTAGTAGTGTAGGTTTTAAATGGATTCAAGAAATTTTATGCATTCCAATAGCTTTCTGAGGATTCTGTGAATCGGTCCAGGCCCTTGCAAGTGAGCCAAGCTTCCGGAAACGCGTAAACGCGGTGCTTCTTGGTCCTCACTCTGCCCACGCTCGACCTCATGTTTGCACGGGGTTTCAACACGAATTGATCCCATATTTGTGTTCCTAACGTGATTTCAATGCTTCCTGTATGATTTAATTTTGGTTTAAGTCCAAGGAACAAAGCTTCACCATTGATAGGGTTTCGGAACTCCAAATAGGGAGCCATGAATAGAGGCGAAATCGGCCAAAATCGATGGCATCGTTGGATTCGTTGGACGATTTCCAGTCGATCCATGCCTTTAATTTTGATTTAACATCCGTTTTTGTCAAGTTTTGATTTATAGGTCAATGGCTATGGGGACAAAAATTGTTGCCGTATCCCTCTATCTTCGCAAGGAAGAAGAAGCAGTACGCGCATTTTAGTGTTTTTAAAATTCTGAGTCAATTGCTTTATATATTCTGGTGGTTGTTGGTTATTAAACAGAAACTAAGCATGGCGCATGTGGCAAGGGGCATGTCCGTGGGACCCCAAGGTTGGGGGTTCGAACCGGGTTCGAACCCTCCCAGCAGCGTTTTTTTGAGAAATTACCAAACTCAAGATCATGTACGCAATGTTCATAAGAGGCTACCATACACCTCAGCGCATCAGCCATCAGATGAGCCTCCTTTCAGATCCAACGCATCCTGAAGCAAGCAGTACCATAGACCCTCATAAGGACCACCACATCCAACCAAAGCTAAGTCTTTTTCTTAATTTTGTTATTACATAAATGTTTTTTATACTTTCTTTCTTCTATTATTCTATTAATTTTGTTATTACATTAATTATTGTTTCCTTTATATTTATTTATTTATTCCAAATAAATTAGTTGTTATAATAGATAGTATCATTTTTATCGAAAGTTCGAGTTTTCACAATTTTATTCATAATTGATTTTCGATTATTAGTTAAAATTCAATATTATTTTCAGGTGAACTGTTTTATCAATTAAATAATTAGGATTACATCCAATAATTATTTAATCGATATATTGATTCGAACTCTCGATTTTTCTCCGTTAACTTTGGTATTATTTCAATTGGTAATTTATTCTATTAATCAGGGTTAACTTGTGCCCTAATCAGGGTTTACGAGATCATTCCTACACTGAAAATTTCTTTCTTTGGGCATGTTTCTCAGGATTAGCAACAGGGTTTCCTCCGACTACGCGCCTCGCCTATTACGAAGCTAAGTCCCAATTTAATTCTTATTTAAATATTTGTTATTTTATTTAAATTTAGGGTTTGCTTTCAAATATAATGAACTCCGCCTACACTCACTTACTTTTTTGTCTGTCTTTGCTGTGCCAATTTTTCAGGGTTAACCCCGAGGCTACCTCCGACTGCCAACCATATCAGATCAAATCAAAAGCTAAGTCTTTTCCATGTTTTTATTTTCTTTTTATCTTTTTTATTTAATTAGGGTTAGCCTTGATTGTCAGTGAATTGATAATGCACTCACTTCTTTTGTTTGCTTTCTATTTTTCCCACCTTTTCAGGGTTTACCAACCGCCAAAGCTCAAATAGTCAGTAACCCTAAACTCTTATCTCTCTTATTTTTCTGCCTTAATTATTACTTATGCCAAACCCTATTGTACTATGAATCCGCTGGTTTCTTTTTCCCCTTCCCCATATTATTGTGTGGTTAGTAATCCTAGGGAGTGCAAGCCTTTTAATTAACTTAGAATAATTAATTATAAGATCTGAATTGAATCACGTGATTGTTGCACCTAAGCACACTCTTTGGTAACCCCTCTTGTTGCCTGTTGCCTTGTTGCCTTGTGTTTTTGCAGAATATCCATGTCCCTCGAATACGAGGATACCTCAGCCATGTTACCTCGATTAAGATCATAAGTCCCTAATGATGCTTCCTTCGATACACTAATATGATCTCGTCCCTCGGAAGTTGCCTACGAAAGGCTGAGGTGTCCTCTGGCTGCCTAAACGAAAGGCTATTCTGATCCTTCCCTTAGACTACCTGCCTCTCTATGGCAAGGGACAGCCTTATGGCGAACGAACTCTTGATGATCCTTGAACATCCAAACGAAAGGCTTCCTGCCCTCTTATGGCATGGATAGACCCTTTCACCTTGAAAGGCTAAAAGACTTGTTTTTTTCTACATTATTAAGGTAATTGCTCCTAATTTCCTTGCTCTGGCTAAAATCATTTTCTACATTTTTTTCATAAACCTTCAATATGGCTACGCTCATTTACGAGCTAAAGTCCGTATTCTCTTCTTCTACATTTCTTTCAAACGAGCAAAGCAATTAAGAGCCCATGGAAAGCCATGGATGCAAAGGGTGCCTTACACCTTCCCTTTGCATAATTAACCCCGAACCCTGTTTTCTTTAAAAAAGGTTTTTTCCTGTTCTTTTAGCCTTTCTAATTAATTTGGATAAAATAAAAGTCGGTGGAGACTCTTGCTTACCGCGACATTTCGATAAAAAGTCAGTTCACCGTATTACACAACTGGCGACTCTGCTGGGGACTTTTCGAATAAAAGAAGGGTTACCTTAAAAGTTTAGGATTCACTTAAATGTTTTCTATTGTTTGCTTTGTTTGCTTTATTTTTGCACGGCTGTTTTGGTTATTTTGCTGTGTGAAAGATCCTAACCCGGATCTGAGTACCTTAGGTAAATGGCATGAGATCTAGGAGACTGCACAGCGTATACTGATGTGGTTGATCTGATGGCCATCGTTAGTGTGACACATTGGTTTGTCCTGGTGTTCCTTGGGATCCGACCTAAGGAAATGCTTCGCTTCCGCGTGGTGTCATTAAGCACTAATTTGCCCCTAGAACCTTAGTTGAATTTGACTTTGGCCTATTAGAAAGTAGCGAGATGGCTGGCTTTGGTTCCGACTGAAGTTGGTTGATACTCGAAGCTACACTCATATGGACTGGACTTTCAGGACCTTTTTGGTTGGCGATTCGATTGCCGAACTAAGATAAGCGCCTTCGAGAAAGGTCAATGATATGAGCTCCTTAGAACCCGATCTTTATATAGGACAGGTTTGAACCGACTAAACTTCAGAGGGAGGGTATGCACCTCTGGACCACATGCAAGCCGAGCCTAAGGAAATTGTGTGACTTGTGTGACTTATGTGACCTACGTGACTTGTCTGTGTTTGCTACTAACCTTCATTTCCTTGCAGGTTTTGTTAAAAGGACTTGTTCACCCTTACTACCTCACGTTGTGCCTAATGAACTGCATTCGCATGACATCATGACATCATAAGCATAACATGAGTTAACTAACCCTTTCAAGGATCTTAGGGATTTAGGGCGCACAATTTCAGGGACTCCTACCAAGGACTGATTTCCTAATCAAGGGGCAAGAGGATTTATTTTCCTCTGGCCACACACCTTCCAATTTCAAAGACTCAGTACCTAGCAAGGGGAAAGAGGATTTATTTTCCTCTGGCCACGTACCTTCAAATTCAGAAGTATCCCAATTCAGAGGAGATGACCCACTCGATATGGTGAGCTTGGTTCTCAAAGAAAGATGTTCAAAGACAAAATTCAGAATTCTTCAGAAAAAGACACGACCAAATCATTTTATAATGTTGCTAACTAAATTCCTAAAGATCCTTGAAAATATTTCATTTGAATTCATAACATCGCATAATAGGTTTCTTACAATAGATCTCTCATCCGACCTCACTGTTTATTTCAGCAAGAAAATGGATCTCGAACAATCTGTCAAAAATCTTCAGGCTAAGAATAACCAGTTCCGAAAAATAATCTTTCACTTGGCCAAGGGGCAAGAAGAATTGAAGGCACTTCTGATCGAGAAGGAGAAGAATCAACATAAGCATCAAGGTGGTCAAGATAATCAGAGATCCAAGCCTAAGCGATCATTTTCTCTGTTACCCATGCCGCTGTCTCAAGTTCTGCAACAACTGCTCAATCAGAACTTGATAACTCTATTGCCTCCATATTCATTTCCTACTAATCCTACTCCTAGGTACTAGTACCATGCAAGATGTGCTTATCACTCGAATAGTCCTGGTCATGATACAGAAGATTGTTGGCTATTGAAGCACAAGATTCAAGACTTAATTGATGAAAAGATCATTGACTTCAACTCACCTGAGAAACCTCACCTGACTAATGCTGTGCAAAATCGGAAAGGTCGCAATGAACACAACCAATCTGTGGGGACAATTCTGATCTCTACACCAGTTCCACAACAAAGACGCAAGTCAGATGCACCTAGGCGTCAGTTCAAAAAGATCAATATGTCACTGGCTCAGGCATTACAACATTTGTTGAAAGCAAACTTGATTACTGTGAGGGATCCTCCTATAAAGCCCGACACTTCCGCTCCTAGCTATAAGCCCAATGCGAGGTGCGCATATCACTCTGTGGACCTCCGTTTTTTAATCCGGGCCATACCTCTGTTCGGGAGAGATACGTGAACTGACTCTTTTTTAATGCTTTCGCATTTTGAAAATTCACAGAGTCGCCACCGACCTTTTATTTTATCCAATTAAGGAAAGGTTTATAAAAGAAATAGAAAAAAGACCTTTAAGAAATTCTGGGTAAGGGGGTAGGTTATACAAAGGGAAGGTGTTAGCACCCTTTGTATCCATGGTTATCCATGGGCTCTTAAGTTTGCCTAGCTCACTTGTTTTTCGATCACTTTTCAATTGCTTTAGAATGCTCATATGTGGTTTCAAATACTTTTGTAAATTGAATTTTGTAATGATCCGTGTGTGGATGTATACAAAATGCTTGTTTATCTTTCGAAAGATGTTTTTAAAAAGAACGTTAACTTTGTAATAATCCGTGTTTGGATGTATACAAAGTATTGTCTTTTTTGGAAAGTTTTGAAAAAACAACAGTGTATGAGAATTTTGTTTGTTTTGATTTGAGCAAGCAAACTAGGAGGTCTACCCTGAGTTGTAAGGTCTTTATCCTTATTTCCTTTAAAAATCTATCCTTTCACCGGATACAAACAAAAGGTTCGATTTTGTACTCGTAACAGTGGAATTTTGACTTTGATTTTGAAAAGAATGTGAAAGGGATTACCTTAAAAGGTGCAAGTGTGATTGTGTTTGGATTCAGATATTTTATCTTTGAAGTTAGTGATCTAACGGTTCAATTTTATCTTTGACATACACGCAGTTTATATTTGCTGGAAATTAAAATGCGGAAATGTAAAGTGCGGAAAGTAAATCTACGCTATTACATCGATTGTGCAGGAAATGTAAACTAGCCTATTTACATGAATTTGACATCCTATACATTTATCTAGGAATTTAAATTGCAAGAAAAATAAAAGGCATGTTTTTGGATTTTTTATGATTGATTTTAATTATAATTAATGCATGATTAATTAAATTAAAATGAAGAAAAAAGATGAAAATAGATTTAAACCTAGAAATTAACTTTAAAATATGTACAAAATATTTGTTAATTAATTTTAAAACAAAACTAATTTTTTTGGAATTTTTGAAATTGATTTGAAATTGATTAAGTTAATTAATACATAATTATGCAAATAATTACACAAATAATTAAAACTTAAAGAGAAAATTATTCAAAATATGTAAAAAATTAGTTTATAATATATAAACAATATTTAACATAAAGAACAATTTTTTTTATGATTTTTTGATTGGTTAGAATAATTAAAAAGCAAATATATAAATATATACTAATTAATTATACAAAATATTGAAATTTTGAAGGAAAATAAAATATTTTTATTTCAGAAAATAATATATTATTTTAGAAGTCTAAAAATATTTTTTGTGTATTTTTTGGATTTTTAAAACTATTTTTAATTAATTTAACAAAGAAATTAAAATAAAAATAGAAAATAAAAGGATACTGATCAGGTGTGGAAATTAAATAAGGTCCATGGGATAGGTCCTCATTCTGATGCGTTGGATGGATAATAAATGAAATCAGATGGCTCAGATTGTGAGGGTCCACCAATTATGACGCGCCTGCAAACACTGAAACCAAGGGTTAAGTTTAAAAAAAAACGCGCGCTTGCTGTCCAATGAGGTGAGGACACCTCATCATCTTCAACCTCTCGCCAGGGCTTTTAATAGCGCTTTCTTATCAAAAGCGCTGTAATAGATGAAACTTAAACCTGGAAAATAACGAATAGGGGTTAGACATAAAAGAAATTTGGCGCGACCTATCCATTCAATTCGTCTGATCCATACGAACTCAATGGTACCACTCAGAATCTCTAATTTTGCCTATTTCAGAAAGCCCTAATTTTTAGGTTATGAACCCTAAAATGGTAACTTCGTGTGTAAGCGTCTAAAACTCAATTAAAGTTCCAGAAATGATCTTCACCCCATACCAAGTCCAAATATATGTCTACATCTTGCTAGATATGCGTGTGTTATGAGATACAAGTTAGTTTTAGTTTGAGCAAATCGTGACCTGTGTAGCTCGATTCAGTGAGGTTTAAGGCTTGCAATTGATTGGGATAGTTTCAGTGAAGCTCAGAGATGATGTTTGAATGCTTAGTTTGTATTGAAATGGACTGAAATTAAAAACTCGAATTTGAATTTTCTTTGAAATTTTTCAAGTGGTTACAAGTGTATTATGAGTAAGGCTTTGTTTCTGAACTTGTCTCTTTTGTTACTGAAGTAAGCTAGCCTATATATAAGCATTGAGGTGCTTAAAATTGAAGCTAAGAAGCATCTAGTTGCCTTTGTGGAATTCTTGAATTTTTTATATTAAAAAGCTTTGAATTATTGACCAAGTCTTCTTGTCTTCAATGCACTTGCCTTGCTCTTCAATTCTCTGCAGAAAGATGAAGATTCCTTGGGTGAGTCATGCTTGGAAATTAAGCTACCCATTATCCATCCATTTTCCTTTTAATTTAATCTTAAAATAAGATAAAATTATGCCAAAAAATGGATAAAAATGATATGGGCCTTGTCTTGGTCGTGGGAGGCCCATTATATTATGGAAATGATGTTTGAATCATGAAAACTTGGCCCCATTTGGAAAAAATGCATTTTTGAGCAATGTTGGTTTTATGCATTTTCCAAAATTTAGCCAACTTCAACAAGGTGTAAATCCCTCAATTTTTGTCATATGAAGTAGATCTTGCACTTTTTGGAAACCTCAAAGAGTCCTCTAACCAATGCCTTTGGTCTCATGTCAAAATGATTTTTGATGCTCCTTGTGTGTCCTTTTGAAAAAAGTGTCTTTTTGTTGACTTTGAAAATGACCTGTAATGTCTTTGGTCATATTTTCCAAATGGTGAATGCAATGACCATGGGATCAATGGCATTTGAAAGATAATTGAATTTCCTTCAAAATGAGCTTTGGTTTGAATTTTTTGGATGAAGGATGAGAGAGTTATGATCAGTCAAAGTTGAGTTGACTTTTCAAGCAAAAACCCTAATTTTGAATCTTAGGGTTTTGTTGATTTTTGATCTTTCTTTGATGAATTATGATCATCCAATGATCAAATGATGAATCCTTTGACAAAATATGGACTTTGACAAAAAATTTCATTTTTGACTGTCTGTTGACTTTTTTGGTCAAACGGGTCGTCTGTTGACTGTTTGAGCTGCTGACGGTGCGTCTGAGTGAATTGAAGTTTGAAAATTTGTATGATGGTACTTTGAGATATATGGATGTGTATGAAATCCATTTGAGGTCTCAAAAGCTTGTTTCTCCTGTAAAAACAAGAAAACCCTAGTCAGGGACTGTTTATGTAGGAGACAGTTAAGCGTACCTGATTTTTGTGCAGTGTTAAGTCTCTGCTAATCGCGTGATATTCAGAAGACTTCTAAAACAAAAATCTTGGAATTTTGAATTGTGAAAGATTGATTTGATTGATGGTACAAAACACTGAGAATTGTACTGCCGGCAGTTTGGCTGTCGACTGACTATTCAGATATTGACGTAGCAGTTAGAGTGAAAAATCAACAGTCAAAGTTAATTTTCTTTTTTGTTGTTTTTGTTTTTGTTTTATGTGAAAAATAAAAGTTTATTTACATGACTTGTTAGAAAAACACAGACATAATAAATAACTAATATTTACTGTATGCGGGCGAAATTATCGATAATAACCCTGAAAATCATTTAATGCACAGAAAAATGAATATTTGACTGGCAGAAAACACATAAAATATTATCTGAGTAATTAAGCAATATTATGACAAATAGTACAACATTTAATACTGACAGTACAAATATTACATACTATATTGAACAGTACGACGAATAAACGGTACATTTAAGAAATAAGAAATACGGCAAATTTTAAGAATGACGATTGATAACCCATGCTACAAATAGTAACATGTAGATGATTGGGAGCATAAGCATCCCAGGTCCACAGTGTTCCGGGCTATGTAGACAGAAGAAAGACATGATCACCGTAGCAATGGTGATGACCATAAGAAGCTGGTGCAGCTATTCCAAAACCAGAAAATACTTGGAATGCTGAATATGAAAAGAAATATGCATACGATTGGAAAGCGAGAAACATTCTAATCTCAGCTCTAGGAGTTGATGAATACTATCGCGTTTCCCATTGTAGATCCGCTAAAGCTATCTGGGACACATTGCAAGTTGCCCACGAGGGAACGGATGATGTCAAACTAGCTAGGATCAATACGCTAACTCAAGAGTTCGAACTTTTCCACATGGAAGATGGTGAATCCATCGAAAGCATGCAGAAGAGATTCGTTCACCTGAAAAATCGATTAAATTCTCTTGATAGACCTGTTTCCAATGCAGTTGCTACTAACAAAATCTTAAGGTGTTTGAACAGGGAATGGCAACCCAAAGTTACAGCAATTAAGGAAGCAAATGATCTCAACACTTTAGACATTACCACTCTTTTTGGTAAACTAGAGGAACATGAACAGCATCTTAAATGCCTTGACATGTATGAGAAAAGGTCAAAGAAAGAAAAGAACATGGAAAAGGAGGTAGAGAAGAAGTCAATAGCTCTAAAAGCTTCAAGCTCCAAGACCTCAATACAAGAGCTAGAGGATAGTGATACAAGTGATGATGAAGACTCCGATGAAGAAGAAATGGGACTGTTTGTGCGAAGATACAACAAATATCTAAAGAAAAATGGAGCAAAGCATTCTAACAAAGGCCTAATCAACTTTAGGAAGCAATCAACCAAGTTCAAACAAGATGACAACAACAAAGGAAAAATCAAAGGGCTGTGCTTTAATTGTTCAAGACACATGACGGGAGATATATCTCTTTTCGTTGAGTTTCAAGCTAAGAAAAAGGGGTTTGTCACCTATGGAGACAACAATCGGGGAGCCATACTTGGTAAAGGAAGTGTAGGTAACCCTTCTACTACTACTATAACTGATGTGCTACTAGTTGAAGGCCTTAAACATAATCTTTTAAGTATAAGTCAATTGTGTGACAAAGATTTTAAAGTTTTGTTTACAAATTCCGGTTGCACAATAGAACATACTAAGAAAAGAGACATTATGTTTGAAGGCTTAAGAGTAAACAATATCTACATGCTAAACTTGGATGAAGTATCTAAGTCAAGTACCAAATGTCTAATCGCTCTAGGCGAAGACTCATGGCTTTGGCATAGACGTCTCGCCCATATAAATTTTGACTTACTAAATAAAGTTGTCACAAAAGATTTAGTAATCGGCTTACCCAAAATGAAGTTTTCAAAAGATCATCTATGTGATGCTTGTCAAAAGGGAAAACAAACAAAAATCTCTTTTAAACCAAAGAACGTGGTTTCAACATCACGCCCTCTTGAACTTCTTCACATGGATCTCTTTGGCCCTTCAAGGACTAAAAGCGTAGGTGGAAACATCTATGGTTTTGTCATTGTTGATGATTACTCTAGATTTTGCTGGACAATTTTTTACCTAGTAAGGATCAAACTTTTCCAGCTTTCACACAATTTGCAAGATTATGTCAAAATAAAATGAACAACAAAATAGTTGCAATTCGAAGTGATCATGGTGGAGAGTTTGAAAATCATCTTTTTGAAAAATACTGTGATAAACATGGAATTGAGCATAACTTTTCAGCTCCTAGAACACCACAACAAAACGGAGTTGTTGAACGTAAAAATCGGGTTCTAGAGGAGCTGGCAAGGACAATGCTGAATGAGAGCAATCTACCTAAGTATTTCTGGGCTGACGCGATCAGCACCGCATGTTATGTTCTGAATAGGATAATAATACGTCCTATACTGAACAAAACTCCCTATGAATTACTAAAAGGTAGGAAACCAAATGTCTCTCATCTCCATGTATTTGGTTGCAAGTGTTTTGTCTTGAACAATGGTAAGGATAATCTTGGAAAATTCGATGCTAAAGCTGATGAGGGCATTTTCCTTGGTTACTCACAATCTAGCAAAGCATATCGGGTATATAATAAGAGATTACTTATAGTAGAAGAGTCGGTACACGTGTCTTTTGATGAATCTTATACAAAATATGTCGAGAAAGGTCTTTCGTTTAATGGTGCAGGTCCATCCACTGAAGACATTGTCCGAGATAAGGAAGACGAGAATGAAAGTATTGTGAAGAAAGATGCTGAGAAAGAGAAAGATGAGTCTCATGATGAACATAAAGAGGAAAGCATCTCTAATAATGAAGAACTTCCAAAGGCTTGGACAAATGTGAAAGATCATCCAATTGACAACATAATAGGAGACATATCAAAAGGCGTTACAACACGCTCAAGGATAAGTAAATTCTGTCATCATTTTGCTTTTGTTTCACAAGTTGAGCCGAAAAACGCTAAGGACGCATTACTTGATGAGCATTGGCTAATGGCCATGCAAGAAGAATTAAACCAATTTAAACGGAATGATGTTTGGGATTTAGTCCCTCATCCGGGAGATCATCAAGTAATCGGCACTAGATGGGTTTTTCGTAACAAACTTGATGAAAACGGCGTTATTACTAGAAACAAAGCTAGATTAGTTGCCCAAGGTTATAATCAAGAGGAAGGTATTGATTATGAAGAGACGTACGCTCCTGTAGCACGTCTCGAGGCAATTTGCCTCTTGCTTGCCTATGCTAGTTCAAAAGACTTCAAACTATTCCAAATGGATGTTAAAAGTGCCTTTCTAAATGGCTACATAAATGAAGAAGTCTATGTTGCTCAGCCACCCGGCTTTGAGAATTACATGTATCCTACTCATGTTTATAAGTTGAAACGTGCTCTTTATGGTCTTAAACAAGCCCCTCGGGCTTGGTACGAAAGATTGAGTAAATTTCTTCTTAGTCAAGGGTACTCTAGAGGTAAAGTTGACACTACTCTTTTTATTAAACGAAAGGATAAAGATGTTCTCTTAGTACAAGTATATGTAGATGATATAATATTTGGATCGACTAATGCAAAACTTGTCAAAGATTTCTCTAAGCTTATGCAGAGTGAATTTGAGATGAGTCTCATGGGTGAACTAAACTTCTTCCTTGGCCTACAAATCAAGCAACTCGGTCATGGAATGTTTGTGAGTCAAACCAAATACTGTACAGAGCTGCTCAAGAGATTTGGAATGAGTGAGGCAAAGGAAATCAACACACCTATGGCAACAAACACTAACCTAGACAAAGATGAAAAAGGTAAAGAGGTTGATGTAAAACTGTACCGAGGTATGATAGGCTCACTATTATATCTTACCGCCTCAAGACCAGACATTATGTTTAGTGTGTGTATGTGTGCAAGATATCAATCTTGTCCAAAAGAATCTCACCTCAAGGCTGTCAAAAGAATTCTGCGCTATTTACGTGGAACTACTACTTATGGTCTATGGTATCCAAACGGAAATGATTGTTACTTGGTAGGATTCTCGGACTCAGATTTTGCTGGCTGCAAATCTGACAGAAAAAGCACCAGTGGAACATGTCATCTTTTCTCTAATTCATGGATAAGTTGGCATAGCAAGAAACAAGTATCGGTTGCATTATCTACTGCTGAAGCAGAATATGTAGCTGCAGGAAGCTATTGTGCGCAGATATTATGGCTCAAGCAACAACTTCTTGACTTTGGCATTACGCTTGATCACATACCTATCATGTGCGACAACACAAGTGCAATAAACTTAAGCAAGAATCCTGTCCTACACTCACGCACCAAACATATTGAAATAAGACATCACTTCCTAAGAGATCATGTAGAGAAAGGAGACGTTACACTTGAACACATAGAAAGCAAGAAGCAACTAGCCGACATATTCACCAAACCTCTAGCAACGGAGCAACACTTCAACATACGTAGGGAATTAGGGATACTAGATATCTCTAATTTGGGCTAACTACGCTTGTTCCTCCTAATTTTATTTCTTTACTTTATTTCTATATATATTGTTTATTCTCAAGCTAACATCATTTCTTAAAGGTAGCTCTTCCTCAAGTCAATGACTAAGGACTTCCATGAACGATGACACCTATACACTGAGAAGAGGGTAACATGTTTATTGTTCACTTCCAAAAATTTCATTGATACTGTAATATGCTATCAATTAACATGCTTATAGTGACTTTATACACATATATCTCTTACTCTTGTACACGTTTCATTTTAATATTCGACTATGCATGCTCGAGTTTTATCTATGTTTCTCTTGTTACTCTCCTACTCTGTTTCTTTGTTTCTCTTTTTGATGTTGTCAAAGGGGGAGATAGATGCAATAGATGCTGAGTTTACGGGGGAGCTTTGTGAAGAGATTGCTTGGTTGAGAAATAGATGTTGGATGTACGGGGGAGCCTTGTTGAGTCTGTGTCACTTACTACCAAAGCTTTTGACTATTGGTTTGCCATCATCAAAAAGGGGGAGTATGTGAATACAAGATTACACTCAAAGATGTTTTTGATTTATGGCAAACTCAAATGAGCATCCAAACAACAAGGAGGAATCGGAAAAGCAAAGCATTTGATCACTCATGAAAGCACAGGACGATCTACTATGCATATAGGTCGACTCAACACAAGCTGAACAAGAAAAATGCAGAAAATCAGCAGTTAGGTCGACCTACTGTCAACCCAGGTCGACCTAAAATGAAGAAAAATCCATTTACTTCTGCTAGGTCGACTCACAGATCATTTAGGTTGACGTAAAATGAAGAAATCTTCATATCAGTCTGCTAGGTCAACCTACATAACAACTAGGTCGACCTAATCTAAGAAAATGTTCCCAAAACGCATCAGAAGAGGATTCTGGTCGACCTACTCCTTCAACAGGTCGACCTAACTGGGATCAAACTTCAGCAAGCACTGCTAGGTCGACCTAACCTCTACAAGAGGTCGACCTAACTGATCAAGAAAGTCCAAAATTCAGTTATTCTTGGTTCCAACTGTTATGCAATCATATATATTGTGCAAGGGTTAATTATTCTACAACACCAACGACTGAAAGATACACAAAGGCTTCTCATCTTCGTTCTTCATCATCTCCAACACAATTACACATAATCATTCTTGCGTTGAGGGTTAGTGATGAGTTCGATAACGTCCATGGAACGGAATTGAAGATTCCTAGTGGGTGAAGATTTGTGGGGTTTGCTGGTGAATAAAATCTGCGGGTTTTGTCCTCCACGACGGGTGGTTCTTGGGGGTTTTTATCAAGAGGAGTTCATTGAGGATTCGGCTGAGTGTAACAATTGAGGAACGGGGAGTTCAAGGAATCAAGACACTGCAGAAGGGAATCGAAGTGAAGCTCTTGGATAACCTTGATCTTGGTCAAGATTAAGGGGGAAGAATATTCAAAGGATCGACATAATTGGTTTATCGTTTATCGCTTTGTTATCTTCTTTGTATAAACTGCTTTCAACATTAATGAAAGTTTTCCCAATTTCAATTTGGAATTGGGGGCGGACATAGTCGTAGCGAGGACGGTCGACGAACTGCCTAAACAAATATCGTGTTCTTATCGCTTTTATCTTTTCCTTTTTCATTCTGTTCATAATTGGTATAATTGCTAAATTGATCAATTATTCAAGTGTTAAAATTGTGAGTTAAAAGCTCTGCATAAACATCACAATTCACCACACCTTGAATTAACATCAATTTGAATATTGTCACCAAGTGTTTGTCTATTTGCTTAATCCACCTTACTGCATTGCAAATCAAAGCTTGTCTATCTAGAAGTTAATTGATATTCAATTGTGACACGTATTGATTCGATAGCATATCTCTTTATCTGTGATTTCAAATATTTTGTGGTTTTGTAACACATATAAACCTTTGCAATAGCGGTCCGGAATAGACGCAAGTCGATTCAGAACCGCTTTCGCTATAGTCTGTAATAATCCCGGAAAAACTGTGTAGGATCTATTCACCCCCCTCTAGATCCTTAGGCCAGCGTCTAACAAGGCTTTGTTTCTGAACTTGTCTCCTTTGTTACTGAAGTAAGCTAGCCTATATATAAGCATTGAGGTGCTTAAAATTGAAGCTAAGAAGCATCTAGTTGCCTTTGTGGAATTCTTGAATTTTTTATATTAAAAAGCTTTGAATTATTGACCAAGTCTTCTTGTCTTCAATGCACTTGCCTTGCTCTTCAATTCTCTGCAGAAAGATGAAGATTCCTTGGGTGAGTCATGCTTGGAAATTAAGCTACCCATTATCCATCCATTTTCCTTTTAATTTAATCTTAAAATAAGATAAAATTATGCCAAAAAATGGATAAAAATGATATGGGCCTTGTCTTGGTCGTGGGAGGCCCATTATATTATGGAAATGATGTTTGAATCATGAAAACTTGGCCCCATTTGGAAAAAATGCATTTTTGAGCAATGTTGGTTTTATGCATTTTCCAAAATTTAGCCAACTTCAACAAGGTGTAAATCCCTCAATTTTTGTCATATGAAGGAGATCTTGCACTTTTTGGAAACCCCAAAGAGTCCTCTAACCAATGCCTTTGGTCTCATGTCAAAATGAATTTTGATGCTCCATGTGTGTCCTTTTGAAAAAAGTGTCTTTTTGTTGACTTTGAAAATGACCTGTAATGTCTTTGGTCATATTTTCCAAATGGTGAATACAATGACCATGGGATCAATGGCATTTGAAAGATAATTGAATTTCCTTCAAAATGAGCTTTGGTTTGAATTTTTTGGATGAAGGATGAGAGAGTTATGATCAGTCAAAGTTGAGTTGACTTTTCAGGCAAAAACCCTAATTTTGAATCTTAGGGTTTTGTTGATTTTTGATCTTTCTTTGATGAATTATGATCATCCAATGATAAAATGATGAATCCTTTGACAAAATATGGACTTTGACAAAAAATTTCATTTTTGACTGTCTGTTGACTTTTTTGGTCAAACGGGTCGTCTGTTGACTGTTTGAGCTGCTGATGGTGCGTCTGAGTGAATTGAAGTTTGAAAATTTGTATGATGGTACTTTGAGAAATATGGATGTGTATGAAATCCATTTGAGGTCTCAAAAGCTTGTTTCTCCTGTAAAAACAAGAAAACCCTAGTCAGGGACTGTTTATGTAGGAGACAGTTAAGCGTACCTGATTTTTGTGCAGTGTTGAGTCTCTGCTAATCGCGTGATATTCAGAAGACTTCTAGAACAAAAATCTTGGAATTTTGAATTGTGAAAGATTGATTTGATTGATGGTACAAAACAATGAGAATTGTACTGCCAGCAGTTTGGCTGTCGACTGACTGTTCAGATATTGACGTAGCAGTTAGAGTGAAAAAT
This sequence comes from Vicia villosa, assembly GCF_029867415.1. NCBI lineage: Eukaryota > Viridiplantae > Streptophyta > Magnoliopsida > Fabales > Fabaceae > Vicia > Vicia villosa. The sequence goes on from NC_081180.1 coordinate 189,857,176, forward strand.
CAACAGTCAAAGTTAATTTTCTTTTTTGTTGTTTTTGTTTTTGTTTTATGTGAAAAATAAAAGTTTATTTACATGACTTGTTAGAAAAACACAGACATAATAAATAACTAATATTTACTGTATGCGGGCGAAATTACCGATAATAACCCTGAAATCATTTAATGCACAGAAAAATGAATATTTGACTGGCAGAAAACACATAAAATATTATCTGAGTAATTAAGCAATATTATGACAAATAGTACAACATTTAATACTGACAGTACAAATATTACATACTATATTGAACAGTACGACGAATAAACGGTACATTTAAGAAATAAGAAATACGGCAAATTTTAAGAATGACGATTGATAACCCATGCTACAAATAGTAACATGTAGATGATTGGGAGCATAAGCATCCCAGGTCCACAGTGTTCCGGGCTATGTAGACAGAAGAAAGACATGATCACCGTAGCAATGGTGATGACCATAAGAAAACACGTTTCCCACCGCTTCGCCATTTTGTCGGGGAAGAAGAAAGGATGGATTATGAAGTGGAAATTTGAGAGATGAATTAGAATTTGATGTGAGATTTTATGGAAGAAAATGGGAGGTATTTATAGAATGGAAAGAAGGATAGAGACGTTGGGGAATGATGTGATTCCGTACAAAAGGAAAATTTGAGTGGAAATAAGATTTGAAAGAAAGTGGAGATAGTGTTGGGAAAAAGAGAGATTTGATTTTTGAAAAAGAGATTTGAAAAGATTTTTGAAAATAATGGAATATAGTACAAAAATTAGTGGGAAACAAAAGATAATAATAATCTACTTGTTACCAGTACAGTCTGAGTTTCCTGATTCTGCGCCTGCAAAAAGATTTAACTCTGTACCAATTGTGTCAGTACTATTTATCTGTAAATAAATAAATAGCATGTGTGAAGTAATAAACAGTATTTGGCGTTTGCGTAAGAATAAATTCAACTGCAAGCCAAATTACTGTATAAGAAAAATTCTAAAAACTAAGTATTTCATATGTCAGGATCTTTGTTGAAATAAAAATCCATGATTATATGAGACTTTTAATTTTCAGATTGGAGTTTTCTTGAAAAATGATGCGGGCAAATTTTGGGGTATAACACACTCCAATAGCCCTGGACATGAAACGAATGATTGTTGGCCATTGAAGAACAAGATCCAGGATATGATCGATGCTGGTGAAATTGAATTCCCTCATCCCAAGACTCCTGTAGTGATCACTACTCCCATACATAATCATGACAAGACTAATTAATGTCTAGAAGGATGAACTTTTAATCATTAGACTTACTTTCAATTGCAATCTCTTTTTCTGTTTGTTCAAACATTCGACTTATGATAGACATTATTTGTTTTAATAATCATCATCAGTGCATTGCATATGCTTGTCTTGAATTAATTATTTCGCTATCACTCATTTTAAAATATGTCTTTACTTTGCATGTGTTTTGTGATAGTCAACTCCTGCTAAGCTGTAAGCCTTTTAAGGGAGGATGACGAAAATGACACCGCAATCTCATACAATATGCTTTTGAACAGACTATGCTGACGATGTACAGGCATTATTTCAATTCCTAAACAGTGGAGATATAAGGATGTTAATCCCTCGTCATCCCCTTTGAGCCTAAGAAGTAGAAGTTTCTTTCTTGTACTAATTAAAAACCCTGGATCATAACCTGGGGCAGGGTAGTTCTCAGTTAATTTGGCTGTGCATTCTATTTTAAGAGAATCATTCAGTACACCTTTCAACAAAGGTGTCAATCACAAGCGTTCATCCGGACACATCAAAGAAGTGTTGGAGATGTCAATCAAAAGCCAATGATGGTTCATCAATCATTAAGCAAGGCAGTCAATATCTTTCAAAAAAAAATTAAAAAAAGTAAAAATAAAAATAAAATAAATAAAATAAATAAAAAAAATAAAAAAAAAATGAATGAAAAAACATGTATACCGAGAAAAGCCTGCTAAGTCAAAAATAAAAAAGATAACTTAGGATAAATCAAGGCATCCCGCTGACTGTAAGCTCAAAATAGACAGTTCAGGCAAAAGTTAGGGATATCAAAAAGATGAAAAGAGAGAAGTCAATAAACTCCTGAACAACACAATGTTGTGACTACCAAAAGGAAGAAGTGACTGCCATCTCAAAAGTTTTCTTTGCATGCGAACCATCATCATTATCAAAGGTGCAAATCCAAAAGTCTTTTGGAACCTGAATGCATAAGTTGAATTAACTGAGCTTAGGACTGAAGATCATCACGAAGAGGGGTGGGTACAAATAAACTTTGAGCCTTTATCCTTTGTTTCTTAAACCGTGAACCAAGCCACGTTACAACCCTTGAAAGTCCTAATTGAAGCATGGTTAGTTCAAAAGCATATTGTCACCAAAAAGGTATCCTGACTCCTTAAGGTTTACTACGAATGCTAGGTTGATATCCTGTTTTTCGCAAACATCATGTTTTTATAAATATCATGATTTTACATCTCCAGTTTTAATGTTTTTCAAAAACTCAAGACAGACGTATGCATTGCATCTCATGAATTCATTATTAAACATATTCTGCTACATAATTTCAAATGTTAGCAACAGAAAGAATTTGCACAGGGTATGACTAATGACTCAAAGTTATCCCGACCAACAAATATTACTCCAAGAAGCAATGTGTCGTACGTATACAAGGGGCATGGCACGTTTTGCCCAATCAATCTAGGGCAATCAAGTCAAGATTCCAAGAATCTCTCAAATGCCAAATAGTCGAAGGCATACATCCCAAGTGGGTTTCAAACTATTTCCCGACCAATCTGGGGCAATCAAGTCAAGATTCCGAGAATCTCTCAAGAATATAAAACAATCAGGGGCATGCACCCAAGTGGGTTAGAAGCCATCGCTCGATCAGTCAGGGGCAAATCTATGCAAGTTCAGTTTGACATCTTGATCAATATACAATGGTTTGTCCTAATCAATACCAATCCAGGAACGGTAGTTACTATAATACTGGGGGCAATGTTCGAGACATCCACGCCTTCCCACAACTCTGGCTTCACAGGATCATATCCCCACAGAGAAGATATCTTCAAATGTTCTCGTCCCAACAAAGACTTAGTTCCTCAACAGAGTTTACATCTTTGACATTGTCGCCTTTCCAAAACTTTTTCTCTTTTCCAAACAAGGTTATTCATCTCTCTTATCCCGGTCAGGGCACATCAAGATCAATCATTCAAGTCGCTTTCATCCCCAAGCAAAAATCATAAATCTCCAGCTGGGCATCTTCAGGACAAGATCAAACAACAAAATCACAAAGACATAGAGATTTATTTTCTCAATCAAGACAACATAAATCATATTCACATATCATATGTCATAAACATATTCATACATTAAATACATTACCTCATATTGAATTCATACATAACACGCAGGTTTCTCATTTATTTTGAGAGACTCGTTGCATAATACATGCATCATGACATTGCATAAAGACTAATTTTACCTCTTACAGGGTACAAGTACAAGCAAATAAACAAAATCTCAAAGTTTCAAAGATCTAATTCACTTACTATGAACGATACTGACACGATCGACTCTTAGAGATCTAATTCCATCATCACGAACGGTGTGGACAAGATCAATTACCTCCTCTGTCTAATTCAGTGACTACGAACGGTACTGACACGACAAGAGATCTAATTCTATCATCACGAACGGTGTAGACACGATCGTCTTTCCAAGATCTAATTCAGTTGCTACGAACGGTACTGACACGATCAACCTTTAGAGATCCAATTCTATCATCACGAACGGTGTAGACACGATCGTCTTTCCAAGATATAATTCAGTTGCTACGAAGATACTGACACGATCAACATTCGAAGATCTAATTCCATCATCACGAACGGTGTAGACACGATCATCCTTCCCAAGTCTAATTCAGTTACTACGAACGGTGCTGACACGATAAATCTCCAACAAACACTTCTCAACATACTAAGCTCCTTCAACCTAACGCACGGTTTTCCAGACATCTACGGATGCAAATTGGATTTAGTCTGACGCACGACTCATCCTTCGACCTAACGCATGGTTTTCCAGACATCTACGGATGCAATTTGGATTTAGTCTAACGCACGACTCATCCTTCAACCTAGCGCACGATTTTCCAGACATCTACGGAGGCAATTTGGATTTAGTCTAACGCATGACTCATCCTTCAACCTAACGCACGGTTTTCTAGACATCTACTGATGTAATTTGGATTTAGTCTAACGCACGACTCATCCTTCAACCTAACGAACGGTTTTCCAGACATCTACGGATGCAAATTGGATTCAGTCTAACGCACGAATCATCCTTTGACCTAACGCACGGTTTTCCAGACATCTACGGATGCAAATTGGATCTGATCTGACGTACGACACATCCTTCAGCCTAACGCACCGTTTTCCAGACATCTGCTGATGCAAACTAGACCAAGTCTAACGTACGAATCAACCTAAGTCTATTACTCAGAAACAGTCTAACGTACGACACATTCTGACTCTCAAGTATATCAAGTTGGATGGCATCTTCAAGACCATCTCAATCATACATTTTCTCCAAACACCTGGATGGCATCTTCAAGCCCATCTCCGACAAAAGTCCCTACTTCAGCTAGGGCAAATTTCTTGGTATTCTAGTGTTCAATCCTCTTCCACCTTCAGATACCGATTGACATACAAACCACTCTACATCCTCAGGTGTAAGAAGATTGAACAGGGGCAGCTGTCATACCCCAAAATTTGCCCTCCTGGTTTTTATTTCTATTGGTTTATGTTTTTATAAAAAAAAAATCCAAAGAATTCATGCATGTGTTCATTTTACGCATTTTTATTCCACTGTACGATTTAATAGCTTTAATTTTTATTTCACTAATTATTGAGGTTTATAGTTTTAATATTTGCTTCAACTTTAATTTAAATTGAATTTTAAATTTAAATTATTAAATCATTTTAACTCATTATACTAATATTTTATCCTTTTTCTTTAAATGCATAATTTGTTTGCTCTTACTAATATTTTTAGGTACAAAAAGAAGAAGCCCAATTTTACATCCTAGAAGGCCCATAAATCAACTTCTTTGTTTTATGATTTTATTTCTTTAATTATTGATTTTTATTCATTTGAAAATCAAATTAAAATTCAAATAAACCATAATGAAAAGGAAAGATTATATGAGACATTTTGTCAATATAATTAATACTAATTCACAAGGCAAGAAAGAATACGTGAGAATATTTGGAAAAGAGATTGGCTTGAACAAAATTGGGAAGTTTGCATTTGATTTTCAATCAATCACCAATATCCAAAATCAACAAGATTTGATTCATGTTCTTAAACCTAAAATCACTTGTCTGTATATTGACAACAAAAATCAGAGTAGGGGATTTTTTTTGGCTCTTGCGGCCAAGAACCGTAATAAGGAAAGAAAAACCATGTTGTCCAAGCATCTAGCAGTGGAGGTTTTAAATGGATTCGAGCAATTTTATGCATTCCAATAGCTTTCTGAGGATTCTCTGAATCGGTCTAGGCCCTTGCAAGTGAGCCAAGCTTCCGGAAACGCGTAAACGCGGTGCTTCTTGGTCCTCACTCTGCCCACACTCGACCTCATGTTTGCTGGGGGTTTCAACACGAATTGATCCCATATTTGTATTCCTAACGTGATTTCAATGCTTCCTGTATGATTTAATTTTGGTTTAATTGCAGGAACAAAGCTTCACCATTGATAGGTTTCGGAACTCCAAATAGGGAGCCATGAATAGAGGCGAAATCGGCCAAAATCGATGGCATCGTTGGATTCGTTGGACGATTTCCAGTCGATCCATGCCTTTAATTTTGATTTACCATCCGTTTTTGTCAAGTTTTGATTTACGCGCGTTTTAGTTTTTTTAAAATTCTGAATCAATTGTTTTATATATTCTGGTGGTTGTTGGTTATTAAACAGAAACTAAGCATGGCGCATGTGGAAAGGGGCATGTCCGTGGGAAGCCAACGTTGGGGTTCGAACCCTCACACAACCGTTTTTTTGAGAAATTACCAAACTCAAGATCCTGTACGCAACGTTCATAACTACCATACACCTCAGCGCATCAGCCATCAGATGAGCCTCCTTTCAGATCCAACGCATCCTGAAGCAAGCAGTACCATAGACCCTCATAAGGACCACCACATCCAACCAAAGCTAAGTCTTTTTCTTAATTTTGTTATTACATAAATGTTTTTTATAATTTCTTTCTTCTATTATTCTATTAATTTTGTTATTACATTAATTATTGTTTCCTTTATATTTTTTTATTTATTCCAAATAAATTAGTTGTTATAATAGATAGTATCATTTTTATCGAAAGTTCGAGTTTTCACAATTTTATTCATAATTGTTTTTCGATTATTAGTTAAAATTCAATATTATTTTCAGGTGAACTGTTTTATCAATTAAATAATTAGGATTACATCCAATAATTATTTAATCGATATATTGATTCGAACTCTCGTTTTTTCTGCATTAACTTTGGTATTATTTCAATTGGTTATTTATTCTATTAATCAGGGTTAACTTGTGCCATAATCAGGGTTTACGAGATCATTCCTACACTGAAAATTTCTTTCTTTGGGCATGTTTCTCAGGGTTAGCAACAGGGTTTCCTTCGACTACGCGCCTCGCCTATTACGAAGCTAAGTCCCAATTTAATTCTTATTTAAATATTTGTTATTTTATTTAAATTTAGGATTTGCTTTCAAATATAATGAACTCCGCCTACACTCACTTACTTTTTTGTCTGTCTTTGCTTTGCCAATTTTTCAGGGTTAACCCCGAGGCTACCTCCGACTGCCAACCATATCAGATCAAATCAAAATCTAAGTCTTTTCCATGTTTTTATTTTCTTTTTATCTTTTTTATTTAATTAGGGTTAGCCTTGATTGTCAGTTAATTGATAATGCACTCACTTCTTTTGTTTGCTTTCTATTTTTCCCACATTTTCAGGGTTTACCAACCGCCAAAGCTCAAATAGTCGGTAACCCTAAACTCTTATCTCTCTTATTTTTCTGCCTTAATTATTACTTATGCCAAACCCTATTGTACTATGAATCCGCTGGTTTCTTTTTCCCCTTCCCCATATTATTGTGTGGTTAGTAATCCTAGGGAGTGTAAGCCTTTTAATCAACTTAGAATAATTAATTATAAGATCTGAATTGAATCACGTGATTGTTGCACCCAAGCACACTTTTTGGTAACCCCTCTTGTTGCCTGTTGCCTTGTTGCCTTGTGTTTTTGCGGAATAGCCATGTCCCTCGAATACGAGGATACCTCAGCCATGTTGCCTCGATTAAGATCATAAGTCCCTAATGATGCTTCCTTCGATACACTAATATGATCTCGTCCCTCGGAAGTTGCCTACGAAAGGCTGAGGTGTCCTCTGGCTGCCTAAACAAAAGGCTACTCTGATCCTTCCCTTAGACTACCTGCCTCTCTATGGGAAGGGACAGTCTTATGGCGAACGAACTCTCGAAGACCCTTGAACATCCAAACGAAAGGCTTCCTGCCCTCTTATGGCATGGATAGACCCTTTCACCTTGAAAGGCTAAAAGACTTGTTTTTTTCTACATTATTAAGGTAATTTCTCCTAATTTCCTTACTCTGGCTAAAATCGTTTTCTACATTTTTTTCATAAACCTTCAATATGGCTACGCTCATTTACGAGCTAAAGTCCGTATTCTCTTCTTCTACATTTCTTTCAAACGAGCAAAGCAATTAAGAGCCCATAGAAAGCCATGGATGCAAAGGGTGCCTTACACCTTCCCTTTGCATAATTACCCCTGAACCCTGTTTTCTTTAAAAAAGGGTTTTTCCTGTTCTTTTAGCCTTTCTAATTAATTTGGATAAAATAAAAGTCGATGGCGACTCTTGCTTACCGCGACATTTCGATAAAAAGTCAGTTCACCGTATTACAGTGTGGAACAAGAGAATATTTCAATTTCTCTCTTCTTTAATGTTTCTATTGGATCTACTATATTAACTTTTTTGCTTTCTTTGTTTGATTTTAGTTATTGATCACAAACAATCCATCAAAGACAAGACGGCTACTGCACGAAGAACTTCTGTTTCTTCTAAAGACAATAAATCTAGTGAAGACACTAACACCAACAAATCCAAACATGTGGTAAAATTCGAATCTTTATTCGCACATCTTAGTCTATTATTGCAAAAAACTAACATCTCTTAAGTCATAATGCTCGAAAACATCCCTTAACTCCAAAAAGAAAAGTCGTGCAAGAAAGCATTAAGCTTGATTCCGACCCTGAAGACATATCTCCACCACAATCAAAACTGATCATCAGGAAGAAACACAAGACTTAGACTACTTTGGTTCATAATAAAACCTCTGTAATCTCGAAGCCTGATGTTTCGATTGCTCGGAAAATCCAAGAGGTGCAACCTGTGAGGACCGTTAGGACTAGAGCGGTCTTCGAGAGCCATAATTCTAGTTTAGATAACACTAATCCCAAGGTGAGCCAAGATTTTCATCATACAGGATTTTGGCTTGCTTTCGATTCGACTAACTCATGTTGTTTCATTTTTTTTAGGATGATGTTATTGGCACTACTACCTCAAGCTTGAAATATGACAAACCTACAAGTACTGATTCTCGTTCTATTCCTCTTTTATCTACCTAGGGATCTTTCAAAGGATCGAATAGCGAACTTAGTGACTTTTTCATTGCAGTGCCCTCTTAAGGAGCAATACTTTAACCTAACCCTCCTCCACAGACTTTGCCAGATTCAGATACTGAGAGTGATGAAGTATTGAAAAATAATGTGAAACTTGACCTCGTCGAACCAACACCCAAAGATGATTCATCACCTGAAATCCCACCTCAAGGACAAGATAATGAAATGGAAGAAGACCAACATTTATCAAACATAGATGAAGGTGACGAACAATCTGACGGACATGAAGAAGATAAACCGGTAAGAGAAGATGAACCCATCACTGAGGCTTCAAACAAACCAGAGGGAGAAGAAAAATTGAAGCAACCCTTTGCGACGGTCACACACCCTAGAAATACCTTAACTACAACTCCTCAAAACTTTTCCCAAGCTGAACTTGCTGATCTCAAGGCAAAAAACCCTCCAGGTTTTCTGAAGGCCATGATGAATGCCAGGAGTAGTTCGTTTGAGAAAGGTGGGACATCTTCAACTATTTCTAGGGGCCAGCCTGTGGAGCAAGCTAGCAAAAGTCTCCTTCGTCAAATTAAGGAAAAGGTGTTCAAAATCAACTTGATTTAAGCTATTGACGATAATATTGATATCTATTTTGGACTTAAAGATTTGCTGAAGAAAGTTGATATGCTGAGCGTTTCTGGAGAAGTTTCCCAAGTGTTGATAGCATTGGGATTCTTGATTGATCAACTCCAAGCAAATCAACTTCGCAAACAAGACACTCTTAATAGGATCACTGCTATAGTGAATGCTCATACTTCCTCATGGGATGCTGCTAATGCTTCTAGCATCAAAGTTGAGGCCATGGAAACCCAACGCTCGAAGTATGAAGAGGAATACAAAACTTGTGAACAAAATATTGTCGGATGGGAACAAAAAATCGAATGACTTAAGCCACAGATAAAACGTGCAAAGGATCTTAAGGATGAGAACCGCAAACTTGATAGCCAATTATTAAATGAAGAAATCCAGGCTGGAATTTAACAAATCGTAAAAGGCCTAACAATTGTGTAGATGTTTTCAGGTTGGCTGCATTTTGTGGTAAAACATTATGTGTCTTATGGATGTCTTGACTGATGTCATGACATACTTTGATGTGTCGTGAAGAATATGTTTGAGTTGTTAATACTGGTTTTCCGTTGGATGTCATGCTGGATGTCATGACATCGGTATATGACACCATGGGCTGTTATGTTTTTCTGTTAGAAGTTATGTTATGTTTCTTTATTTAGCTCAGGCTATATTTTGGGAAATTGACAATTATGTGCTGATTGTATATCAGTAAGAGACCAAGTATGTTTTTAGCACCTTGAATTGTGGAAATTAGTTTCAAATTGTGGAGATATTCCAGGAGCTAATGATTGAAGTCCTAACTTTAAGGAGAATATCTTGTAATGTTTTTTGCAAGCTGCCTTGGAGAATATCGTGGAGCTCTTTTTGCGACAGTTTGTTTTGATTTGGTTCTCAACGATATATTAAGCTTCTAAATTTGGTTGTTGAGATATTTTAGGAAACTTGATATTGTTTCCAAGATTTAAGGAGTTATTTTCTACAACAATGAGCTTACGGATTTACGAGATATTGTGCAGACTGTTAAAAAGCCCATGGACAGCTGAAGCCTATAAAAAGAGACCAAGACCTAGGGAGATGTAGACTTTTGAATTCTTAGGTTTTGTATCAAAATTAGGATTGCAGTCTTGAGAGTCTCTTGTGCAGATTGTAAGTCACCCGTGTATCGTTTGTGATCATGAGGTTGACATATTGTTACTTAATAGCTTGTTAAATTATTGTTCTTCTCGAAGCTTTTCAGTAAGAGAAGTATTGTTCGTGGAGGAAGCTTTGAAGAAACTTCAAATTGTATTTATTTGTGTGCTTAGAATGTTGGAAATTACGCCGTCGATGTAGTGGCTGAGGTGTTGACTGCTAGACATCATTGCTATGATTGGAAGTGGAATGGAGATATTCCATATCTAGGGAGGACCTAGGTAGAAGGGTCATTGGGTAGTGATTAAGTGAGAAGTTGTAAATGGGTGAACAATTCTGTTGTGCTTTTATTGCTTTCTTGGACTATTATTTGTATTCCTATCTTGTCTGTTTTATAATGTCGGATCAGATATCACGACATCGTATATGAAATATGAAGTTTGGCACATACCAGAATTTCAGGTGGTATCAGAGCAGGCATCCTGTCTGTTTCTGGATGAGATCCATTGGGGATACTTTCTGGTTGTGTACAAGGTAAAAGATTGTTTGAACAAGAAGTTTTCTTATTGTATGGTCCCTTAAAGTGGAATATGGACCTATTTGTGGAGAACTAGACTAACCTGACCAAAGGAGAGGAAGAAGCTGGAACAAGAAAGTTAAATTCAAAGACTTCATGCGGGAGTGAAGATTTTGGATTGCATTGTCCAGCCTATATTCAGCATAGGGAAAAGTATTGTCCAAACCTTCATGCGGGAGTGAAGACATTGATAAGGTAACCTTTGTGCTTAAAGTGTTTTTTTTTTGTCAGGATTTTGGTTGGGTCTTGGATGTTGCTTGATAGAGAAGCAAGCAGATTGTGGGGTTGATTTATTTTCAATCCCTATGTGTCATGCTTTCAAGTGATTATGGAGTAAGCATTGTGTGAATTCTGTTGAAGTATGGCTATTTTCCGCTGCATAGCCTCTGATGCAACCCCTATAGTAAGAGAAAGAATCAAGGGTTATGTATATTCAACATAACGTATGGCTGATTATTACAGCTATAGTAAAAGTTTCAAAGATACTTGAGTTCTCTCTCAAGTCCACTCTTAAAGGCATGGATTATTAGAGTTGATGGGCATCAATTGATCAATGATTCCTATATTTATCTACAAGACTTTCAAACAGGGTTTGTTCCAAGGTGATGGAACTGATGTTCTATGTGATGTTAGAACATGTGTTCAACAAGTATGCAGCTACAAGGTGAAGAGCATATGTTTTTGGGTGTCAAACAAAGGAATACTTTTGTTTGGAACCTACTCCTAACTTAGAAGAGGAGACATCTGTGTGTGCTAAGTTGACAAGGGTATGGTCAATTGTGTGTTTGCTCCAAAAGGTTAATTTTAGAAGTCTGTTCTCTATAAGTGGAGCCGGTTGAGATGTGGCATTGTGCAAGCCTCTGCTGTTTGGTTATTCCTGAAGATTGATCAGGGCTGGGTAGTTGTTCTCAAAAGTACTAAGTTGTGTAGGAAGACAAGTCCCTTGGAAGTTAGAAGTCAATGATGGTGCAACATTATTTTTATTTCATTGAAGTGGATTAGGACCATGAATATTTCTATTCAAGCACCACGTTCAGAAGTGACAGTTCTTTCAAGGCGTGAGAATGTGAAGATTTAGAGTTTAGTTGAGGTAGTATGTTCTTGCAATGCATAGCTACTGATGATTGGTGTTGTTGTCTTCACTAGTGCTTATGGTCAGCTCGAGTCTGATTGGTGTGATTAGAGTATGTATAGGTATAACTCATAGAGTTAGTTGCCTCTGGTGGGGATGTTGTATGTCATGATGAGACATTTATGTACAATGCATCGATAATCACTGTGGAGTTTCCATGATTGTTAGTTTGAGGGGGAGATTTGGTTAACCTCCTCACGTCTTATTCAGCCTTGTGTTTAGTTGGTTGTTGACCTGTGTCACATGGGTTATGGTTGTTGTGTGGCACATTTGTAAGGAAAGATTCATCTCTCTCATTCCTAAGGGTGAATCTAATTTGGAAGGATTTTCAAGTCTGTTGAGGTGACTAAGATTTGTTTAAAAAAAATCTTATTCACTTCAGTCAAGGGTGGCAGCCTGGATATCTCAATTTTATGTAAGAAGGTGCTTGCACACAGAAAATGTTGACTCAAGAAGAGTATGTCAAAGTATTCTTATGGTAGAAGTATCTAACAGGATAATTAGGAAAGGATTTAAGATCAATTGTTATTTGTTCCAAGTACAAGTATTTAATTGATTATCCTTGGAGTTCAAGCTAACTGGTGTTCTTAAAGATGTTGGAACATATCTTCTTCAAGACCCTGTACAGGAAGGATAGTGCATTTGTTTTAAGATCTATCTCTTTGGTGGAAGCAGAAGCATATGATCTCTGAAAAAGGTTTCCTGGCAATAAACATGTTCAACTTTGGAGTGTACAAGAAGAAGAAGACATCATAATCTTGATGGTTGTTACTTCGATCAGCTTATCTTTGATCTAGGTAAGGAAGTGCATTGGCTAATGCACATTCTGGAGTCAAGAACAAGTGGCAATATTCTTGACATCATGGAAATAGTCTCAAGCAAGTGGCATCCTTGGTACAGCTAGAGGGTTAGTCTATAACTAATCCTTCTGATGACTCATGCATTAGAGTGTCTGATGTCTTTGGAGAAGAAGCAGGGATTCATCAAAGTGTGAGCTTGGATGACATATTCACATAACTACAAGATGGAGGTTGCCTACTCAAACTTGATTTCACAATCAAGTCTATGAGAGCATTGAACTCTGGTTCTGTAAAGGGAGGGAGTTCTTTCAAGCGGCAGAAGAAGGAACTTAATTCAACAGCTAGATGTTAAAACACGATGTTTTGACATTTGGTTCTACATCAGAATCTTATTTGGTGAAGTGGCACATCAACTTAAGATAAGAAGATCTATAGAATTGAAGATTGGATAATTCAAAAAGATCGCTCTCATTGCAGTTCTTTGGAATTGCTGGGTAGAGAAGATGTTACATGTTCCTGTATTAGAAAATCTAAGTTTTTTCTATAATATGTAGCTTGAAGTTCAAGTTTCACTTCAAGGGTCAGAATATCCTTGAGAGAAGTCTGATAAACGTGGAGAAGTCAAAAAGTGGCATTTGATTTTTTCATATGAGTATTCATGAAGGAGGTAATCAAATAGTGGCATTTGGTTTATCTCAGAAGTGGGTTCGAAGGATCATGATAATCAACATGTGGCAGCTGATTATTCTTGAGGATACTCTTAGACATATTACTTTTAGGGAGAAGAGTAATAAGTTGAAGACAAAAAGAAGTTATTTTCTATTCATCTCTTGGATATTGTGGTAGAAGTTCTGAGCTATCTGTGGGAGATTATATCTTGAAATGGGATGAGGATGTAGGTCTCCCAATGTGTATGACTGATTGTATTCTAATCAAACTAGTGGTTGTTGCACCCCAATTTTTGACCACTGAGATCCCACCATAGCTTAAATATTAGCATCATCATTGTCGTCATTATCATCATGCATTTATCATTTGCTAACCAAAAATACAAAAAAAATTATTGTTTGTTGCTTGTGTCCTAAGACAGGAGACTTATCAAGAGAAGACTGAACAAATTAGGATTTTTGAGGCCCATAAAGAATTTCAACGTTCTTCTATGATTCAAAGTGATCTTCAACCAATATCAAAGCCCAAATATGGTTCAATGCAAGATCAATCACCTTCAAGTTCATCAGAAGCTCCAATTAGGGTTTTTGATCTAATTTCATTGCAGGGTTGACTTTTAATCAAGAGATGGTTTTAAGACTCAAAAAAGTGATTCAAGGGCATCCAAGTGAACATTATATTCCATTAATAACATTCATTTGAAGAGGAGAGCTAGATTCATTTGGAAATCACAAGACAGTCGTTCATTTGGAAAAAGTCAACTATGCAAGTCAACCTTTGACTTTTGAGAAAAATAGTCAACCATGGACTTTTAAAGATCTAAATCATAATCATGTGGATATTGAAGACATTTGATAAAAGAAAATTCAAAGAATTCATCAAGAATAAAAAAGTCAACAAAAAGTCAAACTAGGGTTTTAAGTGTATTTTAACCTAGTTCGTGGATCTCAAAATTTCACCTACACAACTAAAAAACTCCCAACATGAAAGTTGTAGATCTTGGGAAAATAAACATCTTATCTCATTGGAACTTTTTTCAAAAAGTGATTATTTTGAGAGATATCGAATTAAGAAGATAACTTTAAAAAGACTTGGAGAAATTTCAAGTGTTTTACTTGGATTTTTTCTTAACTTTATGGCCATTTTTCTCAATGATCCAAAAGGAGTTTGAGGAAACTTTCATCTACTAATTTGAAGTATGTAGCAAGAGATTTCCAAAGAGCTAAGTAGCATGAAATTTCATGGCTTGAGCAAGGAGATATGATTTTGTCAATATGCCACCATGAACACTTGAAAATGAAGAAGAAACATGAAGAAAGTGAAGAAGTTATGAGCCAAACTTGTTCAAATTTGAAATATTCCTTTCTTGCAGCCCATATAACTTGTTCAAAGCACCATAATCAGAAGATTACACTTGATTTTGAGCTATAATCCAAGTGTTTAAGCCATTATCCAATTGATCATTCCATTAATGGCACAAAGTTAACACTTCCATTCTAGCAAAGTTAGCTTTATGCACAAACTCCACTCCTTGAGCCACTACAATGTCTCTTCTGCCTCAAAAGCAAGTTAAAACCCACAAGAAAGCCTCTAAGATCAAATACAAACCTTACAAACATGCTTAAAGCTTTGTACCTCACCATTGAAACCATAACTTTCTCTTTTCTTCACAAACAAGCAAGATGGTACACAAGTCACATGTGAACTTAAAACTCTGAACTTTTGCAGTCCACAAACCCTAATTCTTGCCTATAAATAGAGGATGTTTCCTCTTGGATCACTTACACCAGAATTCTCCAAGTGACCTACCAACTTGAAATTCTCTCTTTCTTATTTTTGCATTTTAAGAGTCATTTTGAGTTCCACAAGTTCTGGGTGTCAAACAAGATTTTGAACAAATTCTAAACATCAATTAAAAGTTGTCCATACCTCTCCCAGCCTTTCAAACACTTCCAAACCAAAAATCACTTTTCTACCTCCATTAAAGACCTTTTTAAGCTCATAACTTGTCATTTTTCAAACCAAACACTTTCAAACCAAAACACTTTCAAACTAAAACAACCATTCAAATAGCCTCTATTAATCATTTAGAAGCTATCCATATCTTCCAAACACTAACCAAACACCTACAACCAGAAATCACCCTTCAAAATTTCATTAAAGTGAACCTTTGAACCAAACTTGCCAAAACTTAATTTGCTCGTGCGTTTTGAGGGCATTTAGGTTTGTTAGCTTCTAAACATCACATAGAAGCTAACCAAACCTCTGTTTTGAAACTGGAACATCATCTACATAGCTAACTCACCATAAATGTTTTAGTTTTAAGTGGTATTCGAGTTTGTATTTGCAAGTGTAATCAAGAACTTTTGAGCATCCTAAAAGCTTCCCCGAAGATAGTAGAAGGTGTCAAGATCATTGGAACACTCCTAGGTCTACTAAATTTCTCCCCCCCAAGTCCATTTTCAGAGGTATATTTCTTGAATTTGTGCATATCTGTTTGAGCACTGTTTTAATCATTTCTTGATACCATTGTGTTCAGAATAATGTAGGGAATGAAAACTCTAAGGTTCTAGGGCTTGATCATGTGTTTACAGCATTTAATTTAAAATTTGAATTTTAGGGTTCTTCACTTTAATCCAGAAATTCACGTGTTAGAGCATGAATACATGATTTTTGATGATATGGTTAAACTCATGTTGAAATGCTGATGAGTTTAGGGTCTTAATTTGTCCAAAATGATTAAATTTTGAGGAAATTCAAAAATCACCATTGATGGTGTTGTTGAAGTTGTCACGAGGAAGAAGATGAAGGCCTTGGCGCCATTCATCATCTTTTAAAATTTGTTTAAAATAATAAGAATTAGGGGTGACTCACTTACGACTACATCGTAATAGCCCAATGGTAACAAGCGCGCCCTTAAGACTCTCATGACCCTCAGGTCCGGGGTTCGAATCCCACTCGCCCCAGACCTTTTGATTTTATTTTTTTATGTTGTACATTCACTTGTTTTAATATATGTTGAACTGAGTGCACTCCTTAGTCACTACACGCGCGCTGGCCTAGTGGTGTATGTTTTGAGTGGTGAACCTGAGGTTTTGAGTTCAAACCTTGTTGAAGACAAAAGTCTTATTTTTTATCACTCATTTCTTTAAGTTTTTTAATAACTTTGAAAAATCATAAAAAATAGAAAAATTAATATTTTTAATCCCTTCTTTTTTTATGTGTGTTATTTAATTAGTGTATTTTAATACCATGATTGAATATCCAAAAAATATTTATTTTATCATCATTTAAAAATAAATCAAAAACAAGTCTTTTAATACATGAAAAATCAACAAAAATATGTTTCTTTTTGAATATTTCTCTAAAGTAACTTAGTATATTTTTGTAAATACTTGTTTAGGGTTAGGTTAGAGTGTCTCTCACTTAACCATGTACCCTTAGACCATTTCTCTTAAAGAAATTAGTATTTAACAATTAAAATTAATTAGGTTTAGGTGTGTTTAAAAGCCCTAATTTAAAACCCTAATTTGAATCCCTTAGGTTTAAAACCCTAACCAAAAAATTTGCAACATGTTGATCTTTGTTTATCCATGTTTATCTTTTTACATACTTGTTGATTTTAATCCATGCTTTGTACTTAATTATTAATCTTGGTCTTGTACATAATTGTTGATTTTATATCCATGTGATTTGTACTTGTCATTGTTTATCTAACCCCATGTTTAATTATCATATTAATCATTCATCATCATACATGATTTGAATCCAAGGGTTTAGATACATCCATCTATTGTTTATTAACACTCACTTGTTTGTTCTTGTAAATACATGAGATATTTATTGTTAATTGTTTAAGCTAGATGTTTTATCCCAAGGATGGGAATAATATTGAATAGATTGTCAAGGTACTTAAATTCTTTTCCAATCTCTTTTATATTTGTGTAAAGTATTTTAAAGCTTTTCACTTGTTTATGGTTTAGTATTGTTAAAGCTTAGCCAAAAAATCTTTTGTTTTGTAAACTTGGTTTTAAGAATAGAATTATTCCCGGTGAAACTATTCTTGATCCATTGATCTTGTTTTTAAACCTTGGTGTTAAGAGATGAATTACTCCCAGTGAAACCTCTCTTAACCCATTGATCTTGTATTTTAAAGCTTGATCCTTCTTTGATTTGTTTTAAAATTTTTAAGTATTTTAAAGCTTAACCTTTTAAAACTTATTAGGTATTGTAAAGCCTAATATCCCTTTTACTTATTATGTATTTTAAAGCCTAATCACCTTTTAAACTTGTTAGGTATTTTAAAGCCTAATCTTCTTTTAAACTTGTTAAGTATTTTAAAGTTTAACCACCTTTTAAAAACTTGTGAGTATTTTAAAGCTCACATCCAAAAATATTTTAGCCACTTTGGCCCTTTTTTTTTTTCCCTTTTTTAAAAGAGGAACTACAGAAGCTCTGACTTCCCTATTGCACTTAAGGGGTATGTAGGCCTAAGATGTGATATCTTATCGAGCTCACTTTCAAAAATTTCTCTTCCCATCCCCACACTCTATTTTAAACTAGTTTTTTATATGGGTTTTTCATAAAAAGGTTATTTATAAACAAAAGATAATAACACCAAAAACACATAGGTTCCCATGGAGTACCATGGATATGAGGGGTGCTTAAAACCTTCCCCTTGTATAACAAACCCTCCGAAGCCAGATCTCTGATAAGTTTATAAGTTTTGATTTTAAAAACTTATGTGGGTTTTATTCCCTCTTTCACCCATTCCTTTTTGGAAATAATAAAGCGCGGTGGCGACTCTGATTAAAATGAGCTAAGTCTTCCCATGACTCTAGTCTCACCAAATTCACCGCTATAGTGGCACAGTGCTATTTGAAGATTATCAGATGGTGTTTTGTTGTGTCGTGTAGGATGTCCTAACAAATGTTAAGATATTATGAGAAGTGGTCATGTTATGAAGAGAAACTGTTGAGGGGGAGATGTCAGTTTCTTTGGCAACATTTATGGCCAAACAGGGGGAGAAGTGATTGTCACCCCAGATTATGTTTTTGTTGCTGTTTTCAGAACAAGTTTTCTCTGGTATATGCATGTTATGTGATAGTTTAGTTTGTGGAACTTGTTCAGCAGGTCTGATGTTGTGATGTGTATTAGCAATTCTGCATATCTGGTAGTTTGCTATAGTTGTTTTCTACTACTGTGTTTCTCGGATATGGTGACAAGAATGTTTTAGAAAAAAATTTGCCAAAGGGGAAGATTGTAGATGTTTTTAGGTTGGCTGCATTTTGTGGTAAAACATTATGTGCCTTATGGATGTCTTGATTGATGTCATGACATACTTTGATGTGATGTGCAAAATATGTTTGAGTTGTTAATACTGGTTTTCCGTTGGATGTCATGCTGGTTTTCTGTTACAAGTTATGTTATGTTTCCTTATTTATCTCAGGCTATATTTTGGGAAATTGACAATTATGTGCTGATTGTGTATCAGTAAGAGAACAAGTAATTGGGTATGTTTTTAGCACCTTGAATTGTGGAAATTAGTTTCAAATTGTGGACATATTCTAGGAGCTAATAATTGAAGTCCTAACTTTAAGGAGAATATCTTGGAATGTTTTTTGCAAGCTGCCTTGGAGAATATCGTGGAGCTCTTTTAGCGACAATTAGTTTTGATTTGGTTCTCAATTATATATTAAGCTTCTAAATTTTGTTGTTGAGGTATTTTAGGAAACTTGATATCATTTCCAAGATGTAAGGAGTTATTTTCTACAACAATGAGCTTACGGATTTACAAGATATTGTGCAAAGAGTTAAAAAGCCCATGGACAGCTAAAGCCTATAAAAAGAGACCAAGACCTAGGGAGATGTAGACTTTAGAATTCTTAGGTTTTGTATCAAAATTAGGATTGCAGTTTTGAGAGTCTCTTGTGCAGATTGTAAGTCACCCGTCTATCGTTTGTGATCATGAGGTTGACATATTGTTACTTAATAGCTTGTTAAGTTATTGTTCTTCTCGAAGCTTTTAAGTAAGAGAATTATTGTTCTTGGAGGAAGCTTTGAAGAAACTTCAAATTGTATTTATTTGTATGCTTAGAATGTTGGAAATTAGGCCGTCGAAGCAGTGACTGAGGTGTTAACTGCTAGACATCATTGCTATAATTGGGAGTGGAATGGAGATATTCCCAATCTAGGTAGGACCTAGGTAGAAGGGTCATTGGGTAGTGATTAATTAAGAAGTTGTAAACGGGGGAGTTTAGCTTTGAATTGATACTGCTAATAGTGGACTTCATCCCTGGCTTGGTAGCCCACAGAGTAGGTTGGTTATACCGATTTGGGTGAACAATTCTGTTGTGCTTTTATTGTTTTCCTGAACTATTATTTGAATTCCTATCTTGTCTGTTTTATAATGTCGGATCAGATGTCACGACATCGTATATAACAACTGAAGTCTGGCACATACCAGAATTTCAAATTGGAGATTGAGATCGAAGAGTTGGAGAGCCAACAGAGCATGATCTAGTGTCACTTGGCTGTATCTGCTTCTCAATATGCTGAGATGAAAGCTTTCATCCCTGCTGACTTTAATGTTTGATCGTTTTTGTAAAAGCTTTGGATCTCAATTTTGAAGATTGTGACTTTGTTTATTATCATTGCTCAATTTTTATGTTTTCTGCAATGATCATGGATTTTGTGTTTAACCTCTAATTTGGGTTGTAAAATATTTAGACAAAGCCATTTTGGCATGTTTCGTTCGAAGAGTACCATTTTGGCTTCCTATGTGATTGGCTTTGTATGTTACTCTGTCAAAATTTGGATTTCTTGAAGATAAGGTTTATTTTTTTTAGGTACTTGCCATTAACTCAAAGGATTCTTCGATCTTCTGATAGTTCTTCGATTTCATTAAAATCATTTGAAAATGCTCACAATATTCGTAAAGGACTCTTCCCAGTTTGGGGAGCATTTCCCCAATGATTGCTTCTTTCAATCCATGGGAAATATTAGTTTCCATACTAATTCATTCCTTGAAAAGATTTTTATTTTAACCCTTTTATAATAAGCCTTAGCTACTCTTTCCTTTTGCCTTCTCAAAACTTCCAAAGCTCGCAATCTTTCTTCGTCCAAGTCTACTAATTCACTCATCATCATTTCCCAAAAATGTTCAGATGGAATTTCATCCTGCCCCTGGATTCTCACGGATTGAATGTGAACTCCGACCAATTGGACTACATCGTGACCAAATGTGAGTTGGAAAGGTCTAGCATTCGTTACTTCTTTAGGGGACGTTCGACAATCCCAAAGAGCTTGACCCAAAGTCTTATTCCAATTCTTTGGCTTTCTCCTCACATGATTCCTAATCAAACCAATTATCACTTTATTGGCTGCTTCGACTTAACCATTTGTCTAAGCATGGTATGGAGTAGAAGTTAACAATTTAAAACCTATTTCTTTGGCGAATTCTTGCATTTTTCGACCCGTGAAAATTGATCCTTGATCTGTTGTGATACTTTCTGGAATTCCAAACCTATAAATTATCTGCCTCTTAACAAAATCGATGACAGTCTCTTGATCTACATTTATCAAAGGTACGACTTTGCCCATTTGGTGAAGTAATCTATTCCTACTAAAATGTATCTTTGGCCTTTAGACGAGGCTGGTCAAATTTCCCCAACTAATTCCAATGCCCAACCTCTGAAGGGCCATGGCTTAATAATTGAGTGGAGTTCGCTTGCAGGGACATGTTGAATACCTGCGTGGACCTGAGAAAATTCTATGCAATCCTTGAGCATAATAGGCCAATATATTCCATATCCAAATAATAACCATTTCATCTTATGTCATGCTTGGTGTGCTCCGCATGCCCCACTATGTACGTTAGATAATGATAGGTATGCCTTACTTTCTCCTAGACATTTAAGTAAGATCCCATCTGGAGTTTTCTTGAATAATTCATTTCCCGTTAATACATAAGATAATGCTTTGTACTTAGTTTTTCTTTCTGTATCTGTTGTGGGATCTCTAAGATAATTTACAATTGGACTACGCCAATTTGTGTCTACTAATGTGTCAAGGGTTATAACTTCAAACTATTTTTCGTTAGCGTATCCCAATCTTGTGCTTTCTAAATCTAGTGGTGATAGTCTGGTAGTAAACGCCTTACCCTTAACTTCGATAAGCCCTACTAGTTTTTCTTTCAACACTTTATACCCTAAGGCTATTTGTGCTAAGTCGTTTGCCTCTTGATTTTTTAATCTAGGGATGTGCTTGATGTCAACATATTCTAATCTTCTAAGTAACCTATTAGCTAGAACAAAGTACATAATTAAATTTTCTTTTATGCACTTATACTCTTATATTAGTTGCTGGATTACCAATTCAGATTCTCCTCTTATTTTGATTCTGGTTGCCCCTAATTCCAACAAGGCTTCAAGTCTAACTATTAGTGCTTCGTATTCTGCCTCGTCATTCGAGCAAAGAGGGCCTTCAATTTTATACTTGAGTTTTGTTGGAATTCCTTCAAGAGAAATAATTAGGACCCCAACTCCACTACCTTCTTTATGGGTCGAACCATCGAAGAATAGCTTCCAATGTTTCAATTCCACATAGTACTGAGGGTTTTAGATCACTGCGTGATCGTTAATGAAATATGAGACCACTTGACCCTTCATTGCTTTTAAAGGCAAGAAGGCTAGGGAATAGTCAGGTAAGGGCTAAGCCCCATTTGCTAATCCAATTGTGCAAAATTGGTTTCGATAGCATGTGCTTAATGACATCAAAATGTGAAGACACATAAACATCAATAGGCTTTATATAATATTTTAGTTTATTACAAGAGAAATATAAACAAAAACATAGCTTTTTTATAGTCGTATATCTTGTTTCTGCATTATTTAAAACCCCACTAAGATAATATATAGCTCTTTCAATGCCATTGTCATCTTCTTGTGCTAACATATTGCCTATAGTGGTATTAGAAGTTGATATGTATAACCTCATAGGCTTTCTTCCACTAGGGGGTGACAAGATAAGAGGGTGCATCAAATATTGTTTGATTTTGTTGAATGCTTCTTGATGCTCTTTATTTCACTTGAATTTCCCTTGTTTCAAGCGAAGGAGGGGGAGAAGGCTTGATTTTAACCACTTAAGTTAGAAATGAATCTCCTCAGAAATTTTATCTTTCCAAGAAGTGATTGCAACTCTTTCTTGGTTGACGATGCTTTTTCCTCCATGATAGCCTTCTTTTTATTCTAGTTTATTTTTTGCCCCTTTTTGTGAACAACAAAGCCCAGGAATCTCCTGCCTGCACAAAGAAGGCTCACTTTAGAGGATTCATCTTCAAGCCATGTTTTCTCATCCTTTCGAAAGATCAGCAAAGGTGATCTAAGTGACTTTCATCCGACACAGATTTGTTCATCGCCCTTTGGTAAGTTGCCCCAACATTCTTTAGGCCAAAGGGCATTACTAGCCATTCATAGTTGCCTATTTCCTCATGGCATCGAAACGCTGTCTTGGACACATCTTCCTCAACAATGAATATTTGATTATAACCAGAGTACCCATCAAGCATACTAAGATACTCGAAGCTTGTAGCTGAATCAATCATCATTTCTTCCACAAGCATTGGGTATTCGTCTTTAGGAGTTGCAGCATTTAAATCACGAAAATCTATGGAAACTCTTAAAGAACCATTTTTCTTTATAATAGGAACAATATTTACAATCCATTTGACATACCTTGTGGTTCTGATGAACTTGCAACGAAGAAGTCTTTCAAATTCTTTCGTGATTTTAGAAAGAATACCTGGTGCAAATCTTCTCGGGATCTGCTTAATAGACTTCTTACCATCCTTGATTGGAAGCTTCAATTCAAACAAATCTCTCTTTAAACCAGGAATTTCATCATAGTCCCAGGCGAAACAGTCTTTATTTTCTTTCAGCAACTCGATTAGTTCTGCCTTCAACCCTGGGTTCAGTTTGTCGCTAATGTATGTAAACTCTCTTTGTGCCTCCATTTGTGAGATTTATTTCTCCAAGAGGGTTTTGCGCCACAATCTTTGCATGCAATTCATTATCCATGGCTTTAACAGCCATGTTTGTTGCTTCGGCTTTGAGAGTCGTTTTTAATTTGTTCTCAGCCATGTAAGCCGAGATCTTTTCGAGGAAAAGTGACTCAAACATCACCAACATTTGCGTCATCCCAGTCTGTTGGCCGTATATCAGCACATCCTTCGCCATCCTCAGGTCCATCCATGATTTCTCTATCCCATTGAAACCTGTTTGGGTGTAAGGTGATAAAATAGAGAGCATTCTTATTAGGTGAGTAGGCTCCTTCTGCAGGATTGCATGGCCCTATGTTGGCCAGGTTCTTGTCGAAATTCTTCTTATCCACCTTATTGAATTCTGCCATGTAGTAACTTTGATTTGCTTCGATGTTTTCGACGATTCCATCTTCTCTCCAGATTGTTAGCCTTTGGTGCATGGATGAAGGGACTGCTCCAATTCCATGTATTCATTCTCTTCGCAGTAGTAGATTATAGTTAGATTTTGCTAGTATTACCATGAACATGGTTGGTCTTGTGATCGAACCCGCAGTCAAATTTACCAGCACCACTCCCAGAGTATTCCTAATTTTTCCTTCATAGTTTGACAGCACCATATTATGAGGTTTGACGTCTGTGTCGAACATTCCAATCCTATTCAGCATGAATTGTGGCATCAAGTTAACAGCAACGTCTCCGTCCAACAAGACTTTATTTATTCCCACATTCTCAACTATATCTCTTATGTATAAAGGCTTCAAATACCCCTTCATTCCCTGATTAGGCATTTCGAAGAAGGCATTTTGCTCTTTGATTGCCCTATTGTTCAGGACATAGTAGCACACAGGTTTATGTTTAATCATCTGTGCTAGGTCTAATTCTTCACGATCCTCCACCCCAATTTCCTGATTATACTCATGTTGGAGGACCGACACCACATTGCAATTTATGTTTAGTGACGATGCTCCGTCAGACTCGAAATCATGAGTCAACATTGAAATTCTAGTATCAGATATTTGATGTCGAATGAGATGTCAAGACACAGATATTTGTTGAAAAATATTATGGAATAAGATAGTCACAGTAACAAAAAATAGTGCAGAAAGATAAACAACACAAATAATTGTTTACCCAATTCGGAACAACCTTTCTACTCTAGGGACTACCAAGCCAGTGATGAAATCAATATACGATAGTATTAATTCAAAGCTAAACTCCACGTTTACAGCTTCTCACTTAATCACTACCCTTCCTATGACTTCTACCTAAGACTCACCTAGGTGTGATGCTCTCCTTAAATCCCCACCGTCCCAAACCTGTGACAAATAGCACAAACAATGAAAACAGAAGACACTCTTCCAAGACACACAATTCTCAATGCTTAAAAGTTTATGAGAACGACACTACTCTCATTAATTAAAAGCTTTGGAGATTAAACAATATTCAACACCTACAGCTTTACAACTTAGATAAAACACTCCACCTCTAGTATCAACCAATTACAAGAGTGGATTACAAGCAACACAATAAAAGACTTCGACACCCTAATACTAGGTAAGCACAAAACATATAATCCTTAACAAAAGTCACCCGGTACAATTAGGATTAACTTGTCTTTTATAGAGCAGCAGCAGTGCGCAGACATGGGCTTGGGCCATTCTCCCAATAGGTTCTAGAGCTACCCATAAATCCTCCAAGAAATCAGGTCATAATCACTCTAATAATGTTGGAGTATCTCGAGTAAATTCTTCTTGAGATTAAGCCACCAAAACGGCAAACAACACCTGAAAGTCAAAAACCCTAAAAACCCTAAAATAAAAACTGATACTCAGTTCAGTTTTAGAAAAAGATGTTAAGACATCTGCTTTGACATCTCGCAGAACATCCTAATCCTAACAATATGTTTTACCAAATTTGCTGCCAATAGAGAACCAACAAACTCCCCATTTGGAAAGTTTTGCCTAAAACATTATTAGCAGACTAACACACATCAGAGCAGAAGCACACAAAAAATTATTCCCCCCCCCCCCCCTCAACCATGCACAGAAAAATTAATCCTCCCCCTCAATCACGCCATAGCAAAAAAAATTAAATTACTACTGAGCTACCTCTCTCCCCTTTTTAGCTATAATATGCCAAATATACAACACTAATATAAGTGAAGGGAAACATAAGAATCAATCAACATAACAAGTTCTGAAGCAAACACACTGAGGTGCCAAAAAGAAAGTTCTGAAGCAACCATAAGACAGAACCAAAATGAAAGTCCTCAATCTTCCTCGTTAAAGTCAGAATTAGAACTAGAACCGGAAGCACGATCATCTTTAGTAGCAGTTTCCTCAGGAGTCCGTCCCTCACCATGGTCATCAGATTCCTATGCAGCGGGAGCTCCTTCAGTTTCATTACCAATCCAAGTCTCGACAGGCTACTCAAGACACTTGATTAATTGTTCAATGTCAAGCTTCCTTTTGGTACTGGTAGCAATTATCTCATCCAAGTCTTTGCATGTCTCCTTCAGAGCTAAAAAACATCTATTTTGGTAGATGGTTTCTTCTCATCAGATGTCAGGACAATATCTACCACAAGTTTTCCTGCAAATAGTTTTTCATGGAGAGACATGTCAGACTCTCTCTTAATGGCCACATCAGTGCTTAACAAGATTCCAGGATGCTGGTTGAGGACAATACCACAGATCATGGAGGGAAAGGGTAATAGGTATCTTGGTGGCATTAGTTGCAGCATGTCTCGCAGTTTGATCAAAGATATAAGTGTTAGAACATAGTTTGGTTCTAATTTTATCTTAGTGTTTTGATGATAACAATTAAATAAATTTTGTATAAGTAAATACGATACTCTAATTATATATCTCTTTTTTCAGAAGAAGTTTTAACATATGTTGAAGTTCAAGCAAAACAAGTACCATCAGAACTTGGACTACATACAATGCTGAAATGAACAATGCAAAGAAAGTCACGCTGAAGTTCTAATGAAGAAACTTCTTGAAGCACCAACTGCTGAAGTATAATTCTGATAAATGTTATCTCTAAAAAGTCATAAAGAAGTTTTTTGGAAGAAATACAAGATAAATTATTCTGACAGAAGAAAGATTACCGTTGGAAACATAATGATTAATAACGGCTAAAAGCAGCAGATTTAGTAACAAGTCTCAAGAAGCGTGAAAAACAAGCCTATCCAAGATAACACGCAAACATGAAAAAGATAAGTTAGCCTATTATCCAACATTGGACGAAATCTTCAAATATCTATAAATAGAAGATCATTTGAAAAATAAAAAAGATGTAATAGACAACACACGCAAGATACATGCAAGCACACTCAATAAAAATATTTCATACGTGAACACTTATATTGAAAGAAAATATTTTTGTTCATAGTATCAGATTAAGGTCATCCTCATTGTACTAAACTTAGTGAAAAATCACAGTAGTGATACAACTTAGATTAAGAAGCATTCAAGATCACTTGTTAGAAATTTTGTTTGTAATTATTTCTTGAGTAACCAAGTTGTGGTTAGGATTCTCAAGAAGTTAAAGTTTGTATTCCTTGAGTAACCAAGTTGTGGTTAAAATTCTCAAAAATATGTTGGTTGTTCCCTCCGTTGATTGTTGTAATCAGTTTTTGATTAGTGGATTAAGTCCTCGACGGAGAGAGGCGAAATCACCTTGATGGGTGGACTGGAGTAATTGAGTTATAACAAACCAGGATAAAAATATCGTGTCATTTTTATATTGCAAAAAGAAACCACTTATTCAAACCTTAAGGTGTTTTCATGTTGGCTGCATTTGTGGTAAAACATACCTGGTTGATATTGTGTTATACAGGTTGCATATGTGTTAAGCTAATATATGTTCTG
Organism: Vicia villosa; assembly: GCF_029867415.1. NCBI lineage: Eukaryota > Viridiplantae > Streptophyta > Magnoliopsida > Fabales > Fabaceae > Vicia > Vicia villosa. Next base: position 189,884,740 of record NC_081180.1, read on the forward strand.
TAGTGAATGTCATGACCGATGTCATGACATCCGTGTGTGACAACAGGAGATGTTATTGTTTATTAAATGTGTTTCTTGATTTCTATCAATTATCAGTTTAACAAACCTTTTATTGTATGTTGAATATTTCGTCCAGAAGATCATGCTGACAGCACATTTTGTAACAACCAAATGACGTGTAAATTAGGTTAACTTGGTTAACCCTAATTTGTTTCTAAAAAATCCCAAGGCCCAAGAGGTGCATATAAAAAGACTACAATCCTAATTTGGAACGCAGACAGAAGATTTTGTGTATTATGAAGAACTGTAGTTCTATAGCTGTCTCTTGTGATCCAAGCAAATTGTCCTTAATGATTGCGTTGGAATAGGTTGTGTTTGTTTATTGTCACTCTAAGCTTTTAAGCACGAGTGTGTGTCTCTCGATTGAAGCTTTTAAGCAGATCAAGGTGTGTTTTTGAAGAGTGTCTTCTCTCTGTAATTGTAATATGTTTATTTTTAATCACTACTGTGACTGAGGGGGAGTGAGTGGAGATACTCAGGTCTAGGAATAGGTTGGAATTGCATTGGGTAGGTTTTAAGTGAGGAGTTATAAACGGGGGAGTTTAACTCCGAATTAATTCTCCTTATATTGGATTCCCTCCCTAGCTTAGTAGCCCCTAGAGTAGGTTGTTTGAATTGAACTAGGTAAACAATTCTGTGTGTTCTTGATTGTTTTTATGTTGTTCTGTTATAATTATTTTTGATGTGTAATTGTGGATGTCATAACATCCGGTAAGACATCGAGCGTGTGTTACTAGATAAAGGTGTTTGCATGTTGGCTGCATTATTGGTTAAACATACCTGGTTGATTGTGTATATGCAAGTTGCATATATGTGTGGAGCTAATACAGGTTTTGTAGTGAATGTCATGATCGATGTCATGACATCCATGTGTGACAGCATGAGCTGTTAGTGTTTATTAAATGTATTTCCTGATTTATCACTTTTATCTGTTTAGGAAACTTATTATTGAGTGCTGCAAATTTCATTCAGAAGATCCTACTGACAGCACATTATATAACAGGCAGTTGGCGTGTGAATTAGGTTAACTTTGTTAACCCTTATGTGTTTCTTAAAAAGCCCAAGGCCCAAGACTGCATATAAAAAGAACTGGAATCCTAATTTGGAACGCAGATAGAAGATTGTGTATTGTGAAGAACTGTTGTTCCATAACTTTCTCTTGTGATCCACGCTATTATCTTTGATGATTGCGTTGGAATTAGTTTGTATTTTTGTTGTGTCACTCTAAGCTTTTAAGCACGAGTGTGTGTCTCTTGATTGAAGCTTTTAAGAAGGTCAAGGTGTGTTCTGTTATAATTATTTGTGATGTGTAATTGTGGATGTCATAATATCCGGTAAGACATCGAGCGTGTGTTACTAGATAAAGGTGTTTGCATGTTGGTTGCATTATTGGTTAAACATACCTGGTTGATTGTGTATATGCAGGTTGCATATATGTGTGGAGCTAATACAGGTTTTGTAGTGAATGTCATGATCGATGTCATGACATCCATGTGTGACAGCAGGAGCAGTTAGTGTTTATTAAATGTGTTTCCTGATTTATCACTTTTATCTGTTTAGGAAACTTATTATTGAGTGCTGCAAATTTCATTCAGAAGATCCTACTGACAGCACATTATGTAACAGGCAGTTGGCGTGTGAATTAGGTTAACTTTGTTAACCCTAATATGCTTCTTAAAAAGCCCAAGGCCCAAGACTGCATATTGTCGCTACCGCGAAAAATGGAATCAGAGTCGCCACTAATATATTTATCCCATAAGGGAAAGGAATATCAGGAAACCTAACTCGAACAAGAACAAGGTCTTTCGACCAGAGAACAGGGAACGGGAGTCGGTTACGCAAGGGGAAGGTGTGAGCACCCCTCACGCCCATCGTACTCGATGGTATCTACCTATGTTTGTTTCTATCTAAAGGGTGTCTAATGTCTAAACCTAAATGCGAATGCATGCAAAAGAAATACGGGGAAAAGAAGGAATTATTTACAAGTGTGCTCGCTTAGGCCCCGCGACCCAATGCCTACGTATCCCTTACAAGGAATCAGAGCGACCGTAGTTCGGCTCCATATTTTCTATTTGTTTTGTGTTTTTTTAGTTGAACAGAGGTTAAAGTCGCACTCCACGATGCTCGACCTTTGAAGACTTATACGCCTAATTATGGAATGGATTCAACATGTTCTTAAGAATGCCACGAGGGCGAGAGATAGAAGAGAGTTTGAGCGTTTCGAGGAAATCCCTAAAGCAAGGGAAACTCGAGTTACTCTATGGTTTGTGTTTTTTAGAATTTGGGAACTTACGCCCGAATGGAACCCTAAAGCAAGGGAAATCCAGGCACTCGAATGATTCCCTAAAGCAAGGGAGATCCAAGCTTCCATTCCCTTTTTAATGATTTTCACTTTTTTTATTAATGTTTTAAGTATTTTCTTTGTATTTTTTAAAGGGAATTTATTTCAAGTATTTATTAGATGTTTTAAAGTTGTGAAAGAAAAGAAGGATGAAAGAGAGGGGACTAACCTATTTTCTAGCCTAATTGTTATCCTAAGTCTAATGTTAACATGGTGACTAAATTCTAAAAGGAGCATTAAAATGGTATTAACAAAATAGGCCAAAAAATATGGCCAAAATCAATGTAAACACAAACATACAAAATTTAGCACAAAAGCATATAAGAAACAAAACAAAATTAAGTGCAAAAATTAACCTAAAAATACTACTATTATTATGAGTTTTTAGTGTTAAGGGAAATCTAAATCAAGCTTAACTATGTTAAATTCTATTAATCCTAAAACAAATATTTTTATTGTTTTCTATGTCATTTTTTTATTACCTAAAAATCAAACAAAAATTATGATTCTAACTATTGTTATTACCTAAAAATCTAACGAGAAAATTATGATTTTACATGTTTTTTATTATCTAAAAATATAGTAAAAAGAACTAAGTAAAAAAAAAAAAAGCCTAAAACCAACTAGTTAAGTGTAATTCAGGGGGGTGTGAAATCAGAAATGGTAGTGTGAAAAGCAGTGGACTGGGCGCAAGCCCAGGGGATTGGCCCAAAGCGATTTTTTGTATTGATTTTCAGCACAAGAAAAAAAAAGATATGCATTGGGCTCAAATGGAGGGTGAAGACAGCATTTTTGTACGAGCCCGAATGTATTGATCCATGGATTCAGACTTTATTATCAACCTACCTAATCTAATTAACTTCAATTATTCAGGTTTAATCTTCATTATTCACCATTAATCTCAATTAACAACTCATCAATCAAATAAATAGAAAGGAACTAGGGTTACCTGTTACATGTGACGTATCGAGTTCTCAAACGGATCTCCTCCTGCACTCTCGCGAGAACGGCGGCGGAATGGTAACTGACAATCCTCTCCGATCAATTCATCTGTTCCTCTTCCAATCTCGTCCGGCTCCGTATGCTTCCACTCGAGCTTTCTCTATCGACGCAGCGGCCACGTCTTCTCCTCCGGCGCCGTTTCGCTCTCACTCTCAATGCTCCGATTTGACAAAGGCAATTCGGTGCGTCTTCGATTTCGTGATGATGATGATTATTCGATATCTCAGGTGAAGCTCATAATTGATGGCGTTTTGGCGACAGAACGGTTATGGCGATGCGATGTGATGATGAAGATTGTTGCGTTGATTGCAGAGCTATGGCGTTGGCGACGATGTCGGTGATGATGTGATGTGATATGAAGCTCGTGGTGAGGATGAAGGTGATGCGATAAGGACCGTCGTTGGTAACAAGAAATTCAAGTAAGCACTCGCCTTAATCTTTTGATCTTGTTTTTCTGATTCACACTTCTTCTTCTTCTACTACGGATTGAGGTCGTTGTTATGATGTTGCGGTAGATGATTGAAGTTCATGAACGCGATTGTTCTTGCAGATTGATGATTATTGCGTGGATTGAAGATGATGAAGAATGAAGAATATGTGAGGAGATGAGAAGGTTGAAGATTATGAAGTTGTGGAGATTGAAGCGATGAAGGTGAAGATTCAAGGATGGAATGTGATGATTGAAGATGAGAAGCGAAGAGGGAATGGTGGTGGTTTGTGGAGAAATGGTGATGGATGAATGGTGAAGGTGAGAGGTGAGCGTGAATCGAGAATCCAGAGAATGGTGAAAGTGAAGATTCAAGATGAAAGTGAATTGTGGAGGAGAGAAAGAAGAGTGAATGATGGTTATGAAGGTGTGTGTCGAGAGAATGGAGAGGAGGTTCTGAATGATGGTGATTCTGATTTATAGAAGCTGAAGGTTAGTTCAGTTCTGATTTTCTTTCTATTATTTTCAGTTGTAGAATCGGTTAGAAACGGTTAGAAGAATAGTTTTAATTCTGTTATGAAGCGGTTAGAGGTTGTTGGAATTCAGTTAGGGGATGGTTATTACAATTCTATTTTGTTAGTTACATGGTGAAAATGAGTTAGTTTTGAAAGGCTGGGTTTCTGTTATTGACAGTTAGAGAGTGGCTAGGTTAGGAAAGTTGGTTATGGCTCTGTTTTTTATTCATAGCTTGGAATGTAACTGGATTAATAGGGGACTGTTTAGAAATGTATGGATGGTTGCTGCAGGTATTTTGTTAGCTTCAAATGGTAATTCTTTATTATCTTCTGATACAGGTCTAATGTGGTTAATATTGAGCTGCTGACTTGAAAATTGTTATGGACTTATATGAATGCTGTAGGCTTCTGTTGTGTGGACTGATGGTGAATCATGGCAGGTTTCTTTTGTGTGCAGGATTACAATGGATGACTTTTGGTTTTTGTTTGGCAACAGCAGGTTTATGGCACAAGTGGAGGTCGGGGCGGCAGCTGAAGTGAACAAGAGCTGAGGAGTTGTAGCGGACTTTTCGTTAAAGTGAAGGAAGAAGGGTTTCGGGTCACCTTAGGAGATCAAAGTAGTAGTTTTTTCTATGAAGTTTTTCTCTTTTCTTGTATTGATTTTACAATGGCCCTGAACTTAGAAACTTGGTTCACTTGGAATTAACATTGAATGTTGAATCGTAATTTGGCCTTTTGTAATGGTTTTTGTAATTGCAATGGATCCAATGGTTTAATGTTCACGAATACAAGAAATCCATATCCATGAATTGAAATGGCATAGGTCCATTGAAAGATGAATGATGTAAACTTGAGCCATATGTAAATGTAGTGAATGAATCTTCTAGATTAAATTTCTTTATCCTTCGAATGAATTTTTGCTCTTATTTCTCAAATCAGATCCAAATCACCTTCCAAGCCATGCAACAAACAATAGGGACAATGATAGTGTCTTGATCACCACATGAGTTTACAAACATCACCTCTTGCATCATAACCTAACTCTTGTAACTCAAACCACGAGCTTTTACCTAATCTTCTCTTACTTGACCAAGCCTTGAAGAATCCTTGAAGTATGAATATGAAGACGTGGAAAAAGTACACCCAAGATAACCTTGAAGTAAAATCCAATGAACCTCAATTGAAGCGCGAAAGATTCAAAGCCTTGGTTTTTAATGTTAACTCTCAAATTCACTGCTTGAATGATAAGCGGGAGAATCAAACATTAATTTGCTATGCATGCCTCAACATCGTTATGAGACCCCTGAGCTTCCCCGATCTTTAATCTTATGCCCCCTTTTTTTTTAGATGTTTTATTTGATGAATGAATGCGAAGTCATGTAAATGCCCTAATGGAATGATGCAGATGAATGCAACATTTAAGCCAGTTAGAAATAAATATGTGGGCAAATTTTGGGGTGCAACACATATAAAAAGAACTTGAATCCTAATTTGGAACGCAGATAGAAGATTGTGTATTGTGAAGAACTGTTGTTCCATAACTTTCTCTTGTGATCCACGTTATTATCTTTGATGATTGCGTTGGAAGTAGTTTGTATTTTTGTTGTGTCACTCTAAGCTTTTAAGCACGAGTGTGTGTCTCTTGATTGAAGCTTTTAAGAAGGTCAAGGTGTGTTCTGTTATAATTATTTGTGATGTGTAATTGTGGATGTCATAACATCCGGTAAGACATCGAGCGTGTGTTACTAGATAAAGGTGTTTGCATGTTGGCTGCATTATTGGTTAAACATACCTGGTTGATTGTGTATATGCAGGTTGCATATATGTGTGGAGCTAATACAGGTTTTGTAGTGAATGTCATGATCGATGTCATGACATCCATGTGTGACAGCAGGAGCTGTTAGTGTTTATTAAATGTGTTTCTTGATTTATCACTTTTATCTGTTTAGGAAACTTATTATTGAGTGCTGCAAATTTCATTCAGAAGATCCTACTAACAGCACATTATGTAACAGGCAGTTGGCGTGTGAATTAGGTTAACTTTGTTAACCCTAATGTGCTTCTTAAAAAGCCCAAGGCCCAAGACTGCATATAAAAAGAACTGGAATCCTAATTTGGAACGCAAATAGAAGATTGTGTATTGTGAAGAACTGTTGTTCCATAACTTTCTCTTGTGATCCACGCTATTATCTTTGATGATTGCGTTGGAATTAGTTTGTATTTTTGTTGTGTCACTCTAAGCTTTTAAGCACGAGTGTGTGTCTCTTGATTGAAGCTTTTAAGAAGGTCAAGGTGTGTTTTTGAAGTGTGTCTTCTATCTGTAATTGTTTATTGTGTATGTGTAATCACTGCTGTGATTGAGGGGGAGTGGAATGGAGATATTCCATATCTAGGTAGAACCTAGGTAGAAGGGTCATTGGGTAGTGACTAAGTGAGAAGTTGTAAACGGGGGAGATTAGCTTTGAAATGATACTACTGATAGTGGACTTCATCCCTGGCTTGGTAGCCCCCAAAGTAGGTTGTTTGAACCGAAATGGGTAAACAATTATGTGTGTTCTTTACCGTTTTATTCTGTTTTGTTATTACTGTCTGTGCTGCATAATTGTGGATGCCATAACATCCAGTTTGACATCGAGCGTGTGTTACTAGAATTTTCAATTGGCATCAGAGCAGGCACCATGCCTGTTTACATCTGGTGAGATCTAGGGATAACAAAATTATGGTACTATGGAGAAGGAACTGTTAGTGTTTGGAAACAGACTACCTATCTTGGATGCCTCTAACTATGACTACTAGAAACCTCGTATGGTAGTAGTCATTAAGTCAGTGGACAACAAGGCCTGGAGAGCTGTTGAAAGTGGATGAAAACATCCTGAGAAAATTTTGGAAGATGGAACCACTGTTCTAATTCTTGAAACTCAATGGATCAAATCTGAAGAAGAGTTAGCGTTGGGCAATTCCAAGGCCCTGGGTGCAATGTTCAATGGTATTGACAAGAACATCTTCAGACTTGTGCAACACTGTGAGCTGGCTAAAGAAGCTTGGGATATTCTCAAAACAGCACATGAAGGCACGTCCAAGGTAAAGATGTCGAGACTTCAAATACTTACTACTAAGTTTGAAAATCTCAAGAAGAAAGAGGATGAAACCATTTATGAATTTTACATGAATATTCTTGAGATATCAAGCAACTCTAGTGCCTTAGGAGAAAAAATGACTGAAGAAAAATTGATATGAAGGTCCTCAGATCACTGCCCAAGCGGTTTGATATGAAGGTAACTGCCATAGAGGAACCCCAGGACATCAGCAAAATGAAGCTGGACGAACTCATTGGGTCTTTACAAACCTTTGAGTTGATCATTTGTAAGCCTGTTGACGAGAAGAACAAAAGCATAGCGTTTATCACCAACAAAGATGATAATGATGGAAATAATGACGATATATCATAAGCCATAGCCATGCTTGGAAAACAATTCAACAGATTTATTAAAAGGATTGGTCAGAAGTCCAGATTCAATGTCAAGAACACTACCAATGACATCACCAAAACATATGCTCCTAACAGAAGAGCCTCAGCTGAAGAAAAGGTAGCTCTGGAAAGAGAAATTCAATGTCACGCTTGTGAAGGATATGGATACATTCAAGCTGAATGTCCCACCTACCTCAAAGAGCAAATAAAAGGTATGTCTGCCACTCGATCTGATGAGAACTCAGTTAGTGATAGTGAAGAGGAATGTGCTCCTCTAACAAGTGTGTGTACACTTAATCACAAAAACAACAAAAAGGTCCCTACCTTTGAAGAACTGGCCATCTCATACAATGAACTAAGGATCAAGAGTGCTGAAATATGGAGGATAAAGGAGAAACAAAAGAAAGTTATAGAAGAACTAGAAGTCGAGAAAATAGAACTTCTAGCAACCATAGCACATCTCAATGGTGAAATCAGCATCTCCAACTACAAACTAGATCAGATGTTAAGATCAATTAGAATGCTGAACAATGGAACTGACTCCCTTAAAAAGATTCTTGAAATTGGTCTAAAAGGAGGAAATCGGGATGGATTAGGATTTGGAAATGAACCTAATCTAGGGTCAAAAGAGTCAGAACCATAAACACTTCTTGTTAAGCAGATGTCAGCATCGATGTCACGACATCATGAAACGAGGAATTGGAACCAAACAAAAGGGAAATTTCAAAAATGGAGATGCCACTAATATGGAAGATTTGACCACCTGAAACGATTTTGCTATGAACTTATTGGATACCCGTGGCAAAAATATACAAGCAATCTCAACTAGAACAACATTCTCACGAAACAACCATGGGTTTCCAAATGTTCTGCTTTAATTGCTCATACCTCCTTGAGGGTGTCAACCAAAGGAGACTGGTACTTTGATAGTGGATGTTCAAAACACATGACAGGAATGAAAAACTTGTTAGAAGAAATCAAGCCACATTCCACCATCTATGTAACCTTTGGTGATGGATCCAGAGGAGAGATTAAAGGGGTGGGAAAACTAGAGCATGCAGGAGCACCTTAACTAGACACTGTTCTAGTAGTCAAAGGTCTAGCTGCAAACTTGATCAGCATCAGTCAGCTATGTGACCAAGGCCTAAAAGTTAGATTTACCAAAGATGAATGTGTAGTCACTAATGAAGAAGATGTAGAGGTCATGAAGGGAGTAATATCCAAAGACAACTACTACATATGGGAACCCAAAATAGAAAGTCATTCATCATTATGTACTATGGCAAAAGAGGAAAAAGAAGTTAGACTCTGGCATCAAAAACTAAGACATTTGTATTTGAGAGGAATGAAAAGATCATAAACAAAGAAGTTGTGAGAGGAATACCTAAGCTACAGATTGATGAATGCAAAGTTTGTGGAGAATGTGAGGCTGGCAAGCAAACTAGGACCTCTCACCCAAGGGTCAGTCAACTCACCACCTCTAAAACTCTAGAAATATTGCATATGGATCTAATGGGACCAATGCAAGTGGAAAGTCTTGGAGGAAAAATGTATGCTTATGTAGTAGTTGATGATTTTTCCAGATACACATGGATAATCTTCATTAGAGAAAAATTCGACGTATTTGATGTCTTTAAAGAGCTCTGCTCTAGACTCCAAAGAGAGAAGGAAAGCACTGTCATCAGAATCAGAAGCGGTCATGGAAAAGAATTTGAGAATGCTAGATTTGATGAATTCTGATCAACTGAAGGAATTAGTCATGAATTCTCCACCCCTATTACACCCCAACAAAACAAAGTAGTAGAAAGGAAAAACAGGACTATACAAGAATCAGCCAGAGCAATGATTCATGCTAAGAAACTTCCCATGTATTTTTGGGATGAGGCTATGAACACAGCCTGCTATGTCCATAACAGAGTAACATTGAGAAAAGGAACGTCCTCAACTCTGTATGAACTCTGGAGAGGAAAGAAACCGAGTGTCAAGTACTTTCAAGTTTTTGGGAGCAAGTGCTATATCCTAACAGATCGAGACCAAAGGAGAAAAATGGACTCCAAAAGTGATGAAGGCATATTCTTGGGATATTCCACAAACAGCAGAGCTTATAGAGTATTCAACAGAGAATTTCGAAACATTCCTTGAAATTCAAGCTGAACAGACAAACCAACCTGAAGTAAGTAATGAGACTCCTTCAGAACCAGAACCTGAGACAATCAGCAAAGATCCATCTATTAGAATTCAGAAAGATCACCCCAAGGAACTTATTATAGGAGATCTCAACAATGGAATAATGACCAGGTCAAGAGGAACTATAGCTAATTCCTGCTTTGTGTCCAAAATTGAACCAAAAAATGTAAAGGAAGCCCTGACAGATGAATTCTGGATAAAATCCATGCAAGATGAGCTTGCACATTTCAAAATAAATGAAGTATGGGAACTGGTACGTAGACCAGAAGGAATGAATATCATTGGTACCAAGTGGATATACAAGAACAAGTCTGATGAACAAGGTGTCATAAAAAGAAACAAAGCCAGGTTAGTAACTCAAGGATACACTCAGGTGGAGGGAGTAGACTTTGATGAGACTTTTGCACCTGTAGCAAGACTTGAGTCAATCAGACTCCTACTAGGAGTAGCCTGCATCCTGAAGTTCAAGCTATATCAGATGGATGTAAAGAGTGCTTTTCTAAATGGATATCTAAATGAAGAAGTATATGTGGAACAACCCAAAGGGTTTGCTGATCCAAATCTTCCTGATCATGTCTACAAACTAAGAAAAGCTCTTTATGGATTGAAACAAGCTCCCAGAGCCTGGTATGAAAGGCTAGCTGAATTTCTGACCATGAATGGATATAAGAAAGGAGGAATAGACAAAACCCTCTTCGTAAAGAATACAGATGGAAGAATCATGATTGCTCAAATATATGTGGATGACATAGTGTTTGGGGGAATGTCTGATACAATGGTAAAACACTTTGTCAGTCAAATGCATACTGAATTTGAAATGAGTATGGTTGGGGAATTGACTTACCTCCTTGGTCTTCAAATCAAGCAAATGGAAGACTCCGCCTTCATGTCTCAAAGCAAATATGCCAAGAACATAGTGAAAAAGTTTGGAATGGATAGTGCAAGTCACAAAAGAAATCTTGCACCAACACATCAAAAGCTATCCAAAGATAAAGGGGGCATAAGTGTTGAACAGTGTTTGTAAAGGAGCATGATTGGAAGCTTGCTATATCTAAAAGCTAGCGGACCAGATATTTATTTTGCAGTTGGAGTGTGTGCCAGATACCATGCAGATCCAAATGCAAGTCACTTAAATCAAGTGAAGAGAATCCTTAAATATGTAAATGGAACTTCTGATTATGGCTTATTGTACACCAACGAAAGTGACCCTGTTTTGACTGGATATTGTGATGCTGACTGGGCTAGAAGTGCTTATGACAGAAAAAGCACATCTGGAGGATGTTTCTTCCTAGGTAACAATCTTATATCATGGTTCAGCAAGAAACAAAATTGCGTCTCCTTATCTACTGCTAAAGCAGAGTACATATCAGCTGGTAGTAGCTGTTCACAATTGGTCTGGATGAAACAAATGCTGACTGAGTACAATGTTCCACAGAATGTCATGACTTTATATTGTGACAATCTCAGTGCTATCAACATCTCCAAGAATCCAATTCAGCATAGCAGAACGAAACATATTGATATCCGACACCGCTTTATCAGAGAACTCGTCGAAGACAAGGTAATTTTCCTAGAGCATGTGAACACTGAACTTCAGCTAGCTGACATTTTCACAAAAGCTCTTGATGCTACACAGGTTGAAAACTTGCAACGCAAGTTAAGACTCTGCGTCCTTGAGGAACCATAGAGTTAACAAAAAAAAAAGGGAGAAGAAATTTTTGTTGGCTTTAGCAACTTTTGTGGCCAAACAGGGGGAGAAGAAGTAATGTCACCCCAGAACAACAAGAATGGTGGTTGTGTGTGATCAACAATTTCTAATTTGCTTATTTTTGTGTTGATCTATTTGTGCTTGTGCTGCTCTTGTGGCTGTTGTCTGATTTGTTTGAGCACTATGTGCATACTGGTCATGTATACTAGTCGTGTGTGACAGCAAGAGCTGTTATTGTTTATTAAATGTGTTTCGTGATTTCTCTCAATTATCAGTTTAGGAAACCTTTTATTGTGTGCTGAATATTTCGTCCAGAAGATCATGCTGACAGCACATATGTAACAACCAGATGACGTGTAAATTAGGTTAACTTGGTTAACCCTAATTTGTTTCTTAAAAAGCCCAAGGCCCAAGAGCTGCATATAAAAAGACTGCAATCCTAATTTGGAACGCAGACAGAAGATTTTATGTATTGTGAAGAATTGTAGTTCTGTAGCTGTCTCTTGTGATCCAAGCAATTGTCCTTAATGATTGTGTTGGAATAGGTTGTGTTTGTTTATTGTCACTCTAAGCTTTTAAGCACGAGTGTGTGTCTCTTGATTGAAGCTTTTAAGCAGATCAAAGTGTGTTTTTGAAGAGTTTCTTCTCTCTGTAATTGTTATATGTTTATTTGTAATCATTGTTGTGATTGAGGGGGAGTGAGTGGAGATACTTAGGTCTAGGAATAGGTTGGAATTGCATTGGGTAGGTTTTAAGTATGGAGTTGTAAACGGGGTAGTTTAACTCCGAATAAATTCTGCTTATATTGGATTCCCTCCCTGGCTTGGTAGCCTCTAGAGTAGGTTGTTTGAACCGAACTGGGTAAACAATTATGTGTGTTCTTGATTGATTTTATGTTGTTCTGTTATAATTATTTGTGCTGTGTAATTGTGGATGTCATAACATCCGGTAAGACATCGAGCGTTTGTTACTAGAATTTTCAAAACCCCCCTTTCTAAGTGTTTTCAAACCCTTCAATCGGCATTCGAGCTCTTGATTCTGGGCGAAAACACTTAATCGTGTCAGAAAAAGATCCAAAAGGAAAACACTATGGCAAATGAATTAAACAACAATGATTATACAAGACCTCCTGTGTTTGATGGAGAAAAATTTGAATATTAGAAAGATAGACTAGAAAGTTTCTTTCTAGGACAAGATCCTGACCTATGGGATATTGTGGTAGATGGCTACAATCATCCTGAAGATGCGGGTAAAATTACAAAGCTAGAACTATCTTGCTAAGTGCTATCTCACATGTAGAATGCCAGAAAATATCAAACATATATATATCACATGATATGTTTGAGTCACTCAAGATGACTCATGAAGGTAATGCTTAAGTCAAGGAGACAAAAGCTCAGGCTCTCATCCAGGAGTATGAAGCCTTCAGAATGGAAGATGACGAGTCAATTGAAGCCATGTTCTCAAGATTTCAAACTCTGATTATTGGCTTGAGAGTTCTAAACAAAGGATACACAAAGCCAGATCATGTCAAGATAATAATCATAAATTTACCAAGAAGATGGGGACCAATGGTTACAGTGTTCAAAGTCGCAAAGAATCTTGATGATGTATCCCTTGAAGAGCTCATCAGTTCATTAAGAAGTCATGAGCTCGAACTAGATGGAAATGAACCTCAAAAGAAAGGTAAGACTGCCGCTCTAAAATCCATTAGAAAATTTAAAACTAACACTTTTAAGGATGAAGAAGAATGCTCGAGTGAATCCGGATCGGAAGAAGAAGATGAGCTATCTCTTCTCTCTAGAAGAGTCAACCAACTCTAGAAGCATAAGCAAAGGAAGTTCAGAAACTTCAGAAGACCAGATTATAATGGAGAATCGTCTGGATGTAAGAAGACTAGCAGAAAAGGCGTTGCATACTATGAATGTAAAGAACTAGGACACTTCAAGAATGAATGTCCCAAGTTGCAAAGAGAAAGGCAAGAGAAAAGATTTGAAAAGAAGAAAAATCTGATGGCCACGTGGGATGATTCGAAATCTTATGAAGAAGAATCAAACTCTGATGATGAACATGCAAACCTAGAACTCATGGCTACTACAGAAGATGACTCGGGCTCAGATTCAGAAATGGACGAGTTATTTTCTGAACTCACTAGAGATGAGCTTGCATAAAGCTTGTCAGAACTTCTAGAAAACCATAGTAAATTAAGAATCAAATACAAGAAACTTAAAAACAATCTTGTAGCTGAAACACAGAAACTTAAATCATAGAATTCTGATCTTAAAGAAAATAATCTGAAACTCATAGAGGAATCGAAAATTCAAAAGATTTCTATGTCAGATATTGCTTCAAGTTCTAAAGATATTCTGGAAGAATATGACTCTAGTTTTCAAAGATTTCTTGCTAAAAGTATAAACAAAAGCAAGATGGCTTTTATGATATATGGTGTATGCTGAAATAATAGAATCGGATTTGGTTATGAGACACCTTAGGGAAAAGAACCATAGCAACCTAAACCGGTTGATGAAATGAACATTACATATAAACACTTGCATACACAATTTAATTTTGGTCACACTCATGACATAAAATATACATCCTATTCTGATAACTCTTACGCTAAACCTAAGTTCAAACAGAACTTTAGGTACTTTAACACCAAAGGACCCAAAAAGATATGGGTACCTAAGGAGAAAATGATTTATGTTGCAGATGTCCTTAGCAGTGAAGTTGAAACACCAGTCATGGTACCTAGACTCTAGATGCTCGCGTCACATGACAGGAAGAAAATCTATGTTCCAAATCTTGAAAACTTAAATCTGGCGGAGACGTTATATTTGGAGGGAACCAAAAAGGAAAGATTATTGGTTCAAGAACTATCGGTAACGGTAACTCTCCTTCTATTACTAATGTTTTACTAGTAGAAGGATTAGCTCATAACTTGTTATCCATAAGTCAATTAAGTGACAACGGCTATGACATAATCTTTACTCAAAAGTCTTATAAGGCTGTTAGTCAGAAAGATGGATCAATCCTCTTTACTAGTAAGAGAGAGAACAACATTTACAAGATTGATCTTTCTGAACTTAAATCTCAGAACGTAACTTGTCTTCTGCCTATTACCGATGAGAAATGGGTTTGGCACAGAAGATTGGGACATATTAGCTCGAGGAGATTATCTCAACTTAACAAACTCAATTTGGTAAGAGGACTCCCAAATCTATAGTTCAACTCAGATGCTCTTTGTGAAGCATGTCAGAAGGGAAAGTTTTTAAAAACCTCTTTTAAACCTAAAAATGTTATTTCTTCCTCTAGAACATTATAACTTCTGCATATTGATTTATTTGGTCCAATGAAAACTGCATCAATAAGAGGCAAGAAGTACGGATTGGTTATTGTTGATGACTACAATATATGGACATGGGTAAAATTCTTAAAACACAAAGATGAGTAACATTTTTTGTTCTATGACTTCTGTAACCAAGTTCAAAATGAAAAAGAGTTTAAAATCATAAAGGTTAGAAGTGATCAAGGAGGAGAATTTGAGAATCATCTCTTTGAAAAGTTCTTTAAAGATAATGTAATATCTCATGATTTCTCTTATCCGAGAACTCCTCAACACAGAGGAGTTGTAGAACGTAAGAACAAAACAGTACAAGAAATGGTCAGGACCATGATCAATGAAACCAATATGGCTAAACATTTCTGGGCAGAATCAATAAACACAGCATGTTATATTCAAAATAGAATCTCCATAAGTCCTATTCTTAAAAAGACTCCTTATGAATTGTGTGTTAGAACAAGATTTGTTATGATCTATATTCTTAGTTTTGATGATAACAAGGATATGAATTTTGTGTGAGATAATGTGGTACTCTAATACATTGCAATTTCCTTTTCAGGAAATATATAAAGAGTATGCACAAATCAGCGCTCAGAAGCTTTGTCTCAGAAGGTTCAGGATGGAACATCAGAACATGGTCTGGCAAGACATCAGAAGATGGTCAAAGAAGAATCAGAACATGGGTCTATGGAAGCATCAGAAGAACTTGAGATCAGAAGCAGAAGCACTGAAGTTCTCATGGTATCACGCTCAGAAGCACTTCAAGGTCAGAAGACAAGAAGATGCTATGCACCAAGCTGTTTAACTCTGATGATATTCAAATGTTGTATACACAAACATCAGATCAGAAGAAAGTACAGGTGGCAGGCTACGCTGACTGACAAAAGGAACGTTGGAAGCTATTAAAGGCAACGTCAGTAGACACAGCGTGAACAAGGCTCGAGGTAGTTGACAAAAGCGTGAAACATTAAATGCAATGCTGTACGGAACACGCAAAGCATTAAATGCTCCCAACGGTCATCTTCTCAAGTGCCTATAAATATGAAGTTCTGATGAGAAGCAAGGTTGACGAATTCTGAACGAACCTATTCTGAATAACTTGCTGAAACGCTGTTTAACTCAAAGCTCAGAAACTTCATCTTCACCAAAGCTCACTACATTGCTGTTGTAATATATTAGTGAGATTAAGCTTAAACTTTAAGAGAAATATCACTGTTGTGATTAAAGCTTTTCAGAAGCATTGTAATACTCTTAGAATTGATTACATTAATTTGTAAGTAACTAGAGTGATCAAGTGTTGATCAGGATACTCTAGGAAGTCTTAGCTTGTGTCTAAGCAGTTGTAATTAGAGTGATCACGTGGTGGTCAGGATACTCTAAGAAAGTCTTAGCTTGTGTCTAAGCATTTGTTCCTAGAGTGATCAGGTTGTGATCAGGATACTCTAGAAGACTTAGTCGTGGGCTAAGTGGAAAACCATTGTAATCTGTTGAGATTAGTGGATTAAATCCTCAGGTGAGGTAAATCACTCCGTGGGGGTGGACTGGAGTAGTTTAGTTAACAACGAACAAGGATAAAAATAATTGTGCAATTTGTTTTTATCGTTCAAGTTTTTAGACTACACTTATTCAAACCCCCCCCTTTCTAAGTGTTTTTCTATCCTTCATTGTGGAAGAATAGAAAACCTAACATTTCTTATTTTCATCCATTTGGATGTATATGTTATATTCTAAATACTAAAGAACATCTGAACAAGTTTGATTCTAAAGCACAAAAATGTTTCCTGTTGGGATACTCTGAATGCTCAAAAGGTTATAGAGTATACAATACAGAAACTTTGATTGTTGAAGAGTCGATCAATATTTGATTTGATGATAAGTTTGGCCATCAAAAGCCAAAGCAAACTGAAAATTTTGCAGATATGGAAGTACATTTCACAAATTATGAAGATTCAGAAGCTAAAGATGCTACAGAAGTGCCTCCAATCACATCAACTATGGAGAACTTGAGAATTTCTTAAGAACCCTCTCTCAGAAGATCTTCGAGACTCACTTCACATCATCTAGAAGATGTTATACTTGGAAATAAAGATGACCCCATCAGAACTAGATCATTTCTCATGAACAACAAAAATTCACTTTTTGGATTAGTTTCTATGATAGAACCAACATCAATTGATGAAGCTCTTCAAGATACTAATTGGATTATTGCTATACAAGAAGAAATGAATCAATTTACCATAAATGATGTATGGGATCTAGTTCCAAGGCCTGGAGGATTCAATATTATTGAAACAAAGTGGGTGTTCAGAAACAAATTAAATGAGCAAGGTGAAGTTGTCAGAGACAAAGCACAACTGGTTGCACAAGCATATAGTCAACAGGAAGGTAATGACTATAATGAAACCTTTGCCACAGTCGCCAAGTTAGAATCTATCAGACTATTAATCGCTTATGCTACTAAATATAACATCACTTTGTATCAAATGGATGTGAAAAGTGCATTTTTAAATTGTTACATTGAAGAAGAAGTGTATGTTCATCAACCCCTAGCTTTCAAGACTCAAAATATCCATAACATGTTAAGTTCATTCTTTCCTTCTCGAGCTTGGTATGAACGATTAAGTTCATTCCTTCTAGATAAAGATTTTACCAAAGGGTAAGTTGACACGACTCTATTTCGTAAAAGTACATCTAGAAGTTGTTAGTTTCTAGGAAATAACCTGATCTCTAGGTATAACAAAAATCAAGCCAAAATTGCACTATCAACCACTGAAGCAAAATATGTAGTTGCTGCAGGCTGCAACACTCAGATGCTTTGGATGAAAAGTCAGTTAGAGGATTATCACATATATGAGTGTAAGATTCCAATTTTCTCTGATAATACTTCTTCTATATTTCTTTCTAAAAATCCTATTTTATACTCCAAATCTAAACACATAGAAATTAAGCATCACTTCATTAGTGACTATATTCAGAAAGGGGTATTAAGTTTAGATTTCATTGATACAGACCATTAATGGGTTGATATCTTCACAAAACCTCTTTATGAAGTTAGATTCAAATTCATTCTAAAGAATATTAGTATGGAATTATGTCTAGAATGAAGTTATGTTCAAATATCTAATGTGATTTTATAACATTCGGTTGCCTAAAAAATATGAACTATCTGATTTATAACTTCTCGGAAGTTAAAACAAAAATCATCTACAAATATCTGACCTACTTGGTTCAGAAGCTTATTTTATAAGTTGATTTAGAAGTTCATTAAATAAAACTGCTAGTTCACGTCAACCTGAGAATTTGAACACGTGTTCAATCTCTAAAAGGTCTCGCGTGCAAGCTACAAAGGCACGAGTTCTTGGTAACTATTGTATTAAAATTGTTACGTTTCCCGTAATATCATTAATCATAATGCTTATACCCTTTATGTATTCCAATATTTTCTCATTATGTTTCTTAGGCATGCAAACTCATGCATTAATTGCATCAGATCATACGTTTGCGTTCTTCCTTCATTTCTTTATCAATAGTCACATCCATCGCCATAATCTTTATCTCTTCCTAAACCTAATCTTCGTTTTCCATTCTCAAACTTAATCATTTTCTTCATGGCTTCCCAAACACCTCCCACCGTCCTTAAAGAAAAATTTCTCTGGCATTCACAAAACAATGATCACTTCATTGCTCGAATCTTTAGACAAGGCTGGAAACAGTATATGGGGATGCTTCTTGGTCCTGTCTATACTAATATGGTAAAATACTTTTGGAACCATGCTTCTATCAGTGATGACAACATATGCATCACTTCCTCCATTTTTGGAATTCCATTCACAATTACTGAAGAGTCTATTGTTGCGGCCATCGGGTGCCCCTCTCACCAAATTGGTGTATGTCTAACATCCTTCGATCATTCGAATGCCTTTAATATTCCGAATGATCTAGGCAAAAATGTCCATCAAATTATGAACAATCCTTCCATTCTTGTTCCTACAAAAAGGATTTGGTTCAGTCTTATTCTCTCCAACCTACTGCCACGAGGAACATTTCACAATATCTTACACTCTAGGGATCGTTTCCTCATCCTCTTTCTTGAACAAGGAAGACTAATAAATCTTGCAGCTTTAATCTTTGGTCATCTGAGAGAATCTCTGATAAGCGGTCAGAACGACTATAAACCCTATGGTCGAATCTTTTATACGATGTTTGAATCTGCAAAAATTGAGAACACTTTGCGCTCTGAAAACCTTCCTAATAGCGACGAAGTCTTGTTTGCTGAACCTAGTGAAGCCTTTTCCTTCACCTGTGAAGACTTTGACATTAACTATTAGAAGTTTCTGTGTTTTTTATTATTAGTGAATGTACTCTTTTCTTTTGTCATTAATGAAGACATTTCCTTGTTTCTGCATTTGACTATTGATATAAGGGGTGAACATAAACTATTTTGAAACCATAACAGCTTACCTGGCTCAGAACCTCAAACATTTTAGCATATTTGTGCATTAAGTAATAAAATGATATTCTTGAATAATAAAAGAAATATTTAAATCAAGGAAGCATTTGTTTTATGGCTACATTTTTTTAAGCTTTTTGATTTATGACAAAAAGGGGGGGTGAAAGTGATACATTCTGATCTAATTAAACATATGGAGAAAATGACATTCTGATCTAATGAAGAATATAAAGAGAAAGTGATATTCTGATATATTCTTATCTAACAGTTATTATGGAGACTAAGTCCCAAACACTGCTAACTTGTATACAAGAAGTATTTGGTTTTGAAACTATATGCAGGAAATTCATATTTTGAAAGATGATACTATAGAACTTCTAAAGAAGCGCATTTGTAAAGCTATATCAGTGAATCTACTGAAGAAACATACTAAAATACCCAGGGAAGTTATCTGTTACATTTCTGTCTAAGTATTTATTTCAGGGGGAGATTATTTCTCTTATAAACAAATTTTTTTATCAGAACATAAATGTTTTGTCATAATCAAAATGGGAGAGATTGTTAGAACATAGTTTGGTTCTAATCTTATCTTGGACTACATGCAATGCTGAAATGAACAATGTAAAGAAAGTCACGCTGAAGTTCTAATGAAGAAACTTCTTGAAGCACCAACCGCTGAAGTATAATTCTAATAAATGTTATCTCTACAAAGTCAGAAAGAGGTTTTCTGGAAGAAATACAAGATAAAATATTCGTACAAGAGAAAGATTACCGTTGGAGACATAATGATTATTAACGGCTAAAAGAAGATTTAGTAACAAGTCTCAAGAAGCGTGAAAAGCAAGCTTATCCAAGATAACAAATAAACATGAAAAAGCTAAGCTAGCCTATTATTCCAACATATCATGGATATCTCATCACTTAACACATCTATGAATTTTAGTCACAAGTCACTAATTCATAATGCACACATAAGTAATCACATGTTATCCATATATAATCATCAAAATTAAACCATTCAACATCAACCAATTCTATCATATCATATAGATAATCTCATTAGCTTCATAACTCTTCGAACGGCGCATAAAACAGAGTTACGGATCAAAAGTTATGATCATTTGAATTTTCACAAAATAGGGCATTTTCGCCTGGTGATCCAAGGAAGTAGCGTGACCAAATAAAAAGATCACTCGCCCGCTGCTCGCCCGGAAGAAGACACCAGACAGCAAAATTCTATGCGTTTTCAGCAATTTCAATACCAACTCAAATCTGATTTTTACCAACCAAAACTCATCAAAACCACAATTTAGCACACATAAAAGGTTCCTAAACATATTTCTAGTCATGGGTTCACATACAAACATCATCAAACATGCTTAATGGCACAAATCCCATGAGTTCAACATAAACCCTAACATGTAAAAATCTATGAAATTGATAGAATAAGAGATTATACACATAGCGTTTTTACACACAACATTACCCAATTATATAACCTATAATAAATTGGATTCTAACCCATACCTCATGATCTTAGTCCACCCTCTTCAAGAATCTACGATTCCCTTATTTTCTCTTCCCTTCTCTTCTTTCTCTTTTTGCCTCTTTTTCTTTCTACCTCTTCTAATTAGGTTTTCCCTCAATAACCTTACTAACTTTATCTTGTTATGTTGGGCTTAACCCACCCAACTCCTCATTCTAACTTAACTAGGCCCAGTTAGCTAATTCACTATTATTCTACCAATTCCTCAAATAGCTAAATCAACATAATAGCGCATAATTAATTGATTATCACTCCAAACAATAATTAAATAAAACAAATAAATATCAAAACTTTAAATAATTCTAATTAAATAAATATCTAATAAAATTGTGATGTTACAACTCTCCCCCACTTAAAAGATTGTCGTCCTCGAAAATTGTCTCAAATGAACAATCCGAATACGATTCCTTCATCTTATCCTCGAGTTCCCAAGTGATATTACCGTCGGCCACTCCACCCCATATCACTTTCACCAAAGCAATTTCTTTACCACGAAGATTTTTCACCTTTCGATCTTCAATTCGCATAGGTGATGTTTCAACCGTCAAATTATCTCTTACTTGAACATCATATAATTGAACAATATGCGATGGATCCGCAATGTACCTACTCAATTTAGACACATGGAACTCATCATGAAGATTAGAAAGAGACAGTGGCAACGCAATCCGATATCCCACTTCACCTACTCTCTCCGAAATTTGATAAGGACCAATGAAACGCGGCGTCAACTTACGTGACTTCAAAGCTCTACCAACACCCGTTATTGGCGTAACTCGAAGAAACACATGTTTATCCTTCTCAAACTCAAGAGCCTTCCTCCTCTTATCATGATAACTCTTCTGACGACTTTGAGAAGCCTTCATCTTCTCTTGAATCATCTTAATTTTATTTGTAGTCTCTTGAGTCAACTCGGGTCCAACCACATCACTCTCTCCCGATTCATACCAACACAAAGGAGTCCTACACCTTCTACCATAAAGAGCTTCAAAAGGTGCCATTCCAATACTCTAATGGAAACTATTGTTATACGTAAACTCAATCAAAAGTAAGAAACTATCCCAATTTCCTCCTTGTTCCAAAACACAAGACCTCAAAAGATCTTCAACCGACTGAATAGTCCATTCCAATTGACCATCAGTTTGTGGATGATACGCCGAACTCAAACGCAACTTCGTACCCAAATCACTTTACAAACCTTCCCAAAATTTAGAAGTGAACCTTGGATCTCTATCCGAAATGATACTTGACGAAATACCATGCAAACACACAATCCTCTCGATGTACAAATTATCAAGTCTTTCCATCGAATAATCCATCCTCATCGGAATAAAATGAGCACATTTTGTCAATCTATCCACAATGACCCAAATCGCCTCACAATTACTCGATGTTCTCGGCAAACCTGAAACAAAATCCATAGAGATACTATCCCACTTCCACTCAGGAATAGATAATGGTTGCATCAAACCAGACATCTTTTGATGCTCAATCTTTGACTTTTGACAAGTCAAACATGAATAAACAAACTCCGCTATATCCTTTTCATACCTTGCCACTTAAATAATTTCCTTAAATCTTGATACATCTTAGTAGCACCAGGATGAATACTCAAACCATTTCTATGTCCTTCCTCAAGATTACTTTTTCTCAAATCTGCAACATCCGGAATACAAACTCAATCACGATATCTCATAACACCATTCTGATCAATCAATGTCATAATGTCAACTAATTTCAAATCTGATTTCTGACCTTCTTGAATCTCATCAAGGATACCACAAGTAAGCTTCAACATACCAAGCATAATACACAAAGATGTCGCTTCACAAACGAAACTCAAATCTCTAAATTATTCCAACAATTCCAAATCTTGAATCGTCAACATGGACAGATGAAATGATTTCCTACTCAATGCATCAGCTACAACATTTGCTTTTCCAGGATGGTAGTTCAAACCAAAATCGTAATCCTTCAAGAATTCCAACCATCTTCGTGGCCTCATGATCAACTCTTTATGATCGAACAAATACTTCAAACTCTTGTGATCACTATACACATCAAATCTCGATCCAAACAAGTAATGCCTCCAAAGTTTCAAAACAAACACAACGGCGGCCAACTCTAAATCATGCGTCGGATAATTCCTTTCATGAAATTTAAGTTGCCTAGAAGCATAAGCTACCACTTGTCCTTTTTGCATCAAAAACCTCCCAAAGCCAACTAGGAAGCCTCACAATACACGACAAACGGTTCTAACGGATCCGGAAAAATCAAGATAGGAGCCATAGTCAACCTTCTCTTAAGCTCTTGAAAATTAACTTCGCATTGCGAAGTCTAAATAAAAGCTTGACCCTTACTAGTCAACAACGTCAATGGAAAAGATAACATAGAAAATCCCTCAATGTACTTCCTATAGAAACCAGCCAAACCATGAAAACTTCTAATCTCAGAAACATACTTAGGAGCTTCCCATTGAGATACAGCCTCAATCTTCGACGGATCAACAGAAATACCCCCACTCAAAATCACATGGCCAAGAAAACTCACTCCCTTCAACCAAAATTCACACATAGAAAGATTAGCAAACTATTTCTTCTCTTTTAACACCGATAACACAATTCTTAAATGCTCAGCATGATCATCTTCGCTCTTAGAATAGATCAGAATATCATCAATGAACACAACCAAAAACTTATCAAGATAATCATGAAAAATCCTATTCATATACTCCATGAATACACTAGGTGCATTAGTCACGCCAAACGGCATCACTGAATACTCATAATGTCCATACCTCGTTCTAAAAGCAGTTTTCTGAATATCTTCCATCTTCACACGAATCTGATGATACCCAGATCTCAAATCAATCTTACTAAACACACAAGCTCCAACCAACTGATCCATCACATCATCAATCCTCGGAAGTGGATACTTGTTCTTAATCGTCACTTTGTTCAATTTCCTATAATCAACACAAATCCTCATAGATCCTTCCTTCTTCTTGACCAACAAAACAGGTGCACCCCACGGTGATACACTAGGACGAATAAACTTCTTCTCCAAAAAATCCTCAAGTTGACTCTTCAACTCTTTCAACTCAGAAGTTGGCATCCTATATGGAGCCATCAATACAAGACTAATTCCAGGAACTAAATCAATCGAAAACTCAACTTCACGTTCCAGCGGTAAATCACTTACATCTTCTGGAAATACCTCCGCAAAATCACAAACTACCGGAAATTCCTCAATTGTTCTCTTCTCATGAACATCTAAGGTTGCCAACAATATAAAAAACTCAGCCTCATCTTGCACAGATTCATCAACTTGTTTAGCAAACAAAAACAAATCTTTCTTAACACCAATTTCAGGAAAAATATCTGTCTTATCAAAATAGTTGATATACATACGATTAAATTCCAACCAAGTCATACCCAAAATCACATCAAGCTGCTCTAACGGAAGACAAACTAAATCAATCCCAAAATCTCTACCAAAAATACTCAACGAACAATTCAAACATGCATAAGAAGTAGAAACAGAACCCATAGCAGGTGTATCAATAACCATACTTCTACGGATATCACATAACACAAGATTCAATATTTTAGCATAATTGGATGAAATGAAAGAATGTGTTGCACCGGTATCAATAATAGTAATCAAAGGTGTACCATTAATAAAGCACATATCTTGGATTAGCCAATCATCGGTAGTGGCCTCTGCACCAGAAAATGCAAACACTTTCCCTTCCGTTTGCTCCTTCTTCGGTTTGTCACACTTGGTACTAATGTGACCTTGCTCTCCACAATTGTAGCAAGTCACTTTTGAACCACTTCTACACTCGTGAGACTTGTGACCCACCTTGCCACACTCTAAACACGTCGCATCAGACTGAGGACATTCAGAAATACAATGTCCCTCAACACCACATCTGTAGCACTTAACAAAAGTGTGAGATCCTCCCCCACTTGGTTTCTTGTCATTACCAGCTTTCTGCTTTCCTTTACCATCATACGGTTTCCCAAGAAATTGATCTTTCTTCTCATTCATGGCCTTGTAGTGAGAAGCACTCTCCCTACTATCCTCATCATAAATACAACTCTTGTTAATCAATTTTGCAAAATGAGTAATTTGTTGATAACCAATCGCCTTCTTGATATCATGCCTCAAACCATTCACAAACTTCAAGCACTTAGATCTCTCCGCATTCATAATATTGTAGTGAGGACAATACTTGATCAACTCTTGAAACTTTGCAGAATACTTCGCCACAGTTCCATTTCCTTGTTTCAATTCAAGAAACTCCACTTCCTTCTTTCCACGGCAATCTTCCGAAAAATAGTTTTCCAAGAATGCATCGCGAAAAAGATCCCAAGTAATCAGAATACCTTCCTCATCAAACCTCTGAGCAGTATTACCCTACCAATCCTCAGCTTCCATCTCCAGCATGTGAGTACCAAACTGCACTCTTTGAGCATCGGTGCAATTCATAACTCGAAAGATCTTCTCAATCGCCTTCAACCAAGTTTAAGCTTTATCCGGTTCATGCTCTCCCTCAAAGGTAGAAGGATTATTCCTCTGGAACTTCCCCAAAGCACGATACTCATCATTATCACCATTCCGATTTCCAGCATTAGCTTGAGGAATTTGACCAAGAGATCCATCCAACATCCTCAATGCATCAGCAATAGCATCATTGTTCCTTCCAGTAACCATCGTCCTACGACAACCAATAACCAAAACAGACAAAACAGCATCGATCGTGTCAGATACACAAATCTTATACAACGGGAATAAAGACATTAACGACTCTGACCAACTGGTCGACCATGCTCTGATACCACTAATGTAACACCAATTTTCTAACCCCAAATATATCATACAATCTCACAGAGTAATCATGCATAAGGAAAAAGGGCGCCACATTTTGATTTCCATAAAATGAAAATCCCAAAATAACATGCATACAACAATCATAATATGAAAATATCATATTGTAACACAATAATGTAAATCTCATGCTTCCATACTTTATGCATAAACACTTGCGGAAAACAAAATAATTGCTATCACATGTTCATCTACCAATTCAAAGTAACATTAACATCCATGCTACTTGAATTCACAAATCTAGGCTACAAGGCCTTTAAATCAACATATCTAAAATATCAAACAAAACACAGAAAATAGCAATATCCAAATATAAGCATAAGTCAATACAAATTCCCCCCCCCCCCAAATGTTACATGACCAGAGCATGTGACTCGCTACCTAATCAAATAACAAAGCTCAGAGCTCTTCGGCTAAGCCACATACAAAAAACTACTTGTCTGAACCTGCACGTTGCCAACATAGGGCAACATTCAAACAGAAGGGTGAGAAATCAAATTATTATAGAAAACATAATAATGGGAAATGCACAATCTAAACAAGCATACATTTCACAATTCATCACTCTTCATAAAAACATGCCTTTATAACCATACATCAAAGTTAACATGGTTTATCATTAAATAACCAAGTTCCATCATTTGAGTAATCATATCTAATTACCAAACTCAACAAATTGTAATCCAAATATAAGATATCATCAAGTTTACAATTATCACTTCACAAATTTCCACATATACCCATCAATCAACAAATAATCATTCCACACAAACATATTACAGAATCAAACCAAAACATAGCTCACACCGACACGTGCGACTCAAGTGTGACTATATGCAATATTCATGTGGATCCCATCCGTTATCATTTCCGGTCATGCCGATTGTCTTTCCTCTATAGACTAGATAACCACCTCAAAAGCCTCATTCCGCATTAAGATTTCAAATCTCATTTGGCGTTTGATTTGGGACAAGTAAATAACCTTCGCGAGATTACCCAACATTGCCACTTTCAAAGACTCGTGCTTGTGTACGTGTGCAACAAAACAAGACTCGTGCATTTAAGACGATCTCTCTATCTCTTAAACTACACAATCACATCTTTCCAACATTGCACAATATACACAACATGATTTCACTTCTAACAATGCATCACTTAACATACATCAATCAATCACATTTATTCAAGTCTAGCATTATCATTATTCAATCCACATTTCAATACATACACATTAAATGATCATTATAATTAAGAAACATTCAAATAGTATATATATATATATATATATATATATATATATATATATATATATATATATATATATATATATATATATATATATATATATATATATATATATATATATATATATATATATATATTCGTTCCAACATATCATGGATATCTCATCACTTAACACATCTATGAATTTTAGTCACAAGTCATTAATTCATAATGCAAACATAAGTAATCACATGTTATCCGTATATAATCATCAAAATTAAACCAATTAACATCAAAAAATCCTATAGATAATCTCATTAGCTTCCTAATGCTTCGAACGACGCATAAAGCGGAGTTACGGGTCAAAAGTTATGATCATTTGAAGTTTCACAAAATATGGCATTTTTGCCCGGCGGAAGAAGTTCTTCGCCCGACGCTCCAAGGATGTAGCGTGACTAAAAAAAGATCACTCGCCTATTTCTTACCTGAAGCACACTCGCCCGGCGGAAGACATCACACAACAAAATTCTGTGCGTTTTCAATACCAATTCAAATTCGATTTTTACCAATCAAAACTCATCAAAACAACAATTTAGCACACATAAAAGGTTCCTAGACATATTTCTAATCATGGGTTAACATACAAACATCATTAAACATGATTGATATCACAAATCCCATGAATTAAAAATAAACCCTAACATGTGAAAATCAATGAAATTGAGAGAATAAGAGATTAAACACATAGCATTTTTACACACAACATTACCCAATTATATAATCTATAATAAATTGGATTCTAACCCTTACCTCTTGATCTTAGTCCACCCTCTTCAAGAATCTACAATTCCCTTCTTTTCTCTTCTCTTCTTTCTCTTTTTTCCTCTTTTTCTTTCTATCTCTTCTAATTAGGTTTTCCCTCATTAACCTTACTAACTCTATTTTGTTATGTTGGGCTTAACCCACCCAACTCCTCATTCTAACTTAATTAGGCCCATTTAGCTAATTCACTATTATTCTACCAATTCTTGAAATAGCTAAATTAACATAATAGCACATAATTAATTAATTATCACTCCAAACAATAATTAAATAAAACAAATAAATATCAAAACTCCAAATAATGCTAGTTAAATAAATATCTAATAAAACTGGGATGTTACACTCTAGTGTAACGTTCGGGTTCCACTAAAGGATCTACTAAGTTTCCGGTGCTACGATTCTTATGCATATATCGGCTAATAAAGCCTAAATCTAAAGGGGATAACAACAGGGTACGAAATTTGATGAAGTTTGGTCCCCGGCAACGGCGCCAAAAACTTGATGGGTCTGTATATAGAGTCTAAAATATGACGACAAGTGCACAGCCTATCAATGTAATGTAAAAGATTATTGAACCACAGAGACCAATAGTCAATCTATCAACTCTATTGCTAATGTGCTTATCTAAAGCAGATAAAAACAGTTTGAGATGTGTGCAGTGCAAGAAAATAAAGGGATAAAGTTAATAGCATATAAAAGCAGCAGGTTCGAATGTAATTCACATAAATCAGATAATGTTCCAGTTGTATGTTGATAGAACTACTTATGAGGAAATATTTTCTACTTATAGAAAGGAACAATTTAACGGGAACTTGTCACTTTCGCGTACTAAGAATTGAGTTTACTCTTTAATCCTATTCTTTTATTGTCACTTACAAAAGGTGCCTCAAACCTTAAAGTAGTAAATCTATTTTTAAGAAATTAGTAACTTGTCTTAGTGGAAAAATGATTTTAACTTGGAAAGATTAACTTAAAGAGATTCTTGGCTTTAGGCCAGGAATCAGATTTCAAACCCATAAACGCGTTGGAAAATAGTTTCAAAATCGTTTACTAAAAATGTGTCAAAGATTCCTAATTAACTAAACAAACTGCTTTGGCCCTTTTTGTTTGGTTAAAAACTAATCAATTTCAATCTTAAGTATGGACGACTTTCGATCTTACCCATAAACATTTGAGTACAGCAAACTTGAATTAAAAGTTAAAACATTCCTAATAATATTTCTATTATTACGACATTTGGAACACTATCATGACAACGATCCTTACATTCTAACCTTTATATATTTAGCAAGACATGAAAATAAAAGTAAGCATATAAAAGCATGTAGACATTGTAATTAAAAGCGAGTGCGAGAAATAAAATAATGTAAAGCAATGCGAAATAAATAAGTGCGGTAAATAAGACAGAAAGTACATGCAAGATAAATAAAGCGTAAATGTGAAATAAATTAAAAACCTACTCCAATCGGAGTCTTTAAATCTGGTACAAGCGGAAAGTAAAGTGCTTGAAGTAAATGACAAAGAAATAAAATACTCCAACCTAATCACACTATGGTGCAATAATCCTCCGTGTGGCGAATTATTTCTTTTACAGAAATAACTATAGGCTTAGTGTTGTAGACTAAGTTGGATGGAAAATGAAAATGAAATGATTTTTCTATTTATAGAGGTTCCTTGAGCTGCGTAAAGACAGGAGTGCCCCTCAACTCCTTCTGAGCGTGAAACAAAATCATCAGGCCTCGCCCGCCGAGGGGATGTCGGCGGCCGCGGAACAGGCCGAGGGGGAGATCATGGGGACGTGGCAGTTACCTCTCTGGAAAAAGTGGGACACGTCACCGTGCTCCCTACAGCGGGCACTGAGCTGGACGCCATGTGTGTAAATTGACTGGAAATCCCGATTACTCTGGCTTTTTCACTTGTATTCTTCAAAGGAGTGAACAAAAGGGACAATACCTACAAAAGAGCCAAGAACAAACATAGCACAGGAAAATAACCTAAAAAATATTAATAAAAACATGTGGAAATCGATTCGATTATGTAGTGCGATTCAGTGTGATCAGTGTCCGACAAAGAAGCTAGAAGGAATTACGGCAGAAGAATGTTGGTCTGGTGTGAAGCCTAGCTTGATTCATCTGAAGGTATTTAGATCTATAGCACATAGACATGTTCCAGATAAGCTGAGAAGAAAAAGTGATGAAAAGTCGAGTCAAATTATCCTAATAGGACATCATTCGACTAGAGGATACAAGTTGTTCGATCCAATGAACAAGCAAGTAGTGATCAGCAGGGACGTAATCATAGATGTGCTTAAAGAATCAAATTGGACTGAGAATGCCAAGGATTCAGTGAGAATATTTTGTGAAGAACCATAAACTGAATTTGAAAGAGAAGAAGTTTGACAAGAAGAAGTCAGAGGTGATGCAGGTCCAAGAATACCTCAAAGAACTAGACACATGCCTGCAAGGTTGCAAGAATGTGTGATTACATTCGATGATGTGGTCGATGGTGATGGTGATTTGCTATATTATGCTTTCAATACAGATGTTGAACGCGTCAATGTAGCAGAGGCATTGAAGGATTCGAAGTGGATGAAAGCAATGAATGAGGAACTGAAGTCCATCGGAGACAACAACACTTAGTCACTTGTCGAATTTCCTCAAGGCAGGAAGGCAATTGATGTGAGTTGGGTATAGAAGGTGAAGGGTAATCCCAAAAGGGAGGTGACTCGACACAAGGCAAGGCTTGTGGAGAAATGATTTCTTCAGAAGGAAGGAATCAACTTCGATGAAGTTTTTGTACCTGTTGTAAGGGTTGAAACAATCTGGGTGGTTGTTGGTCTGGAAAACATGAACAATTAGCATATGTTTCAGATGGATGTTAAATGTGCATTCATTAATGGACTTTTAGACGAAGAATTCTATGTTGCATAACTAGTTGGATTTGTGAAACATGGCGAAGAGAGAAAGGTGTACAAACTGCATAATGCTCTGTGTGGACTTAAGCAAGCTCTAAGAGCTTGGAATAAGAAGATTGAGAATTTCCTAATGGAGAAGGAATTTCGTGAAGTGCACAATTGAGCATGAAGTATATGTAAGAAGAAGCAAGAATGAATTGCTTATACTATGTCTCTATGTGGATGACTTTTTGATAATAGGTAGCAGCAAGAAAAAGATCGAAGACTTCAAAGGTTATCTTAGCAAGGAATTGGAAATGTCTGATCTGGAAGACATTTCATATTTCCTTGGCATCGAATTATACAAGAGTAGTAGAGGCTTGATGATGCAACAAAGAAGACATGCAAGTGAAATTCTAAAAAAAAATTGAGATGGAAGAACGCAAATCGAATTCGACACTTGCAGATCCAAGACTGCAACTGTTCAAAAAAAACAAATGAAGATGATGTCGATCCAACCCATTATAAAAAACTTATTGGGTCATTACGATACCTTTGTCACACAAGGCATGATCTAGCATATAATGTACGTATGATGAGCATATTCATGTAGAAGCCAAAGGTATCACATCTAGCAATGACAAAGAGGATATTAAGGTATCTAAAAGGATCTCTCGACTATGACATTTTGTTTCCTACAACTGATATAGAAAAAGAATGTAAATTATTGGGTTACACTAGTTCAAATTGGTGTATGTTTACTGTGGAAATTGGTAAACAACCGCTAGTCCTCCCAAATCCTACAAACTAAGGGTTACTTGCAGGATCAACTAGTTGATTCTAAGACAGGTGCTAATGTAACTAAGATTTGTTTTGTTCAGTTCGACACAATTCCTGACACTATGAGAAAACGATTTCCTACAAAGAGTTTAACAAGTGAAGTTTTCCACAAAAGACATTAATGCTACCGACTAAAGGTGACTCGTGACCGACAGAATGTTATAACATTTAAAAGAGATACACAACGAATGTATCTTTGGTGAATTCAATTATCGTAATAGAATTGTGTTCAGCAAAGTAAACGACAATGTAAAAATGATAGTTCAAAAGTGAATGAAAATAAGACAAATGTTTAAAAGGAACGATTGAAAAATAAGGAAATTGCATTGAAGTAAAAATGGGGATTCACGTACATTAGCACTCTTGAAAACTCTTACTTCCTCGCGCTGAGAATATGAAGTTTTTTACAAGTGAACACTTGAAATCCCACGTTGGATCTCCTATTTATAATACAGCTAAATAACTGCCTACAAGCTACAACAACTGCAAGATAACTGCTCCTAGGCTAAACAACTTGCTACACGATCTAAGTAATTGCTCCCCACGTTTTTCGCGCTTGTTTTGTGAGTTACTCCTTTGGCAACCGCTGGTATTTGAATTTCAAATGTCCCGCCCATGTCTCTATTTCGACACTTTCTTCCAATGCATGACAACACTTCAAAAACTTCTAAGTCTCAATTTTTAACATGGTCGATAGAAGCACTCGACCACTTTCGTAGGTTGCATCGACTTTTCCCCTTTTACCTTCTTTGACCCAAATTCTCTTACAAATCAATTCTGTAAGGCGTAATCCTTTAACTTATTGGGCTCTTTCATTAATTATGCCATCAATGTACCTTAACAATTTTTCATAGTAACAGTGTAGTGATGTTAAGGATCAAAAATCCACAGCTGGTTATGCTAGATGGAGCACTAGTTGCTTGGAGTTCTAGAAAAGAACTAGTAGTGACACATTCGTCGTGTGAAGCAAAGTACATAGTTTATTCTCTTTGTGCATGTCAAACAACATGGAGGTGAAATTGGTCGAAGAGATTACAACAGAAGATCATGAAGCTATTACCACGAAGATCGACAGCATGTCAGCTATCAATCTGGCAAAGAATTTGATAGCACATGGTCAAAGCAAGCACATCGAAATAAGGTTCCATTATCTTCGAGAGCTAGTAGGTAAAGGGAAGATGAACTTAGAACAGTGCAGAGCTGAGAATCAGATTGTAGACATCATGACGAAAGGTGTACAAATTGAAGTGTTCAAAAGACTAAGGGAAATGATGAATGTAGATAGTTTAGACACAATGAATTAGGCGGTGTGTTAAATTGCAATTTCTTGTGTTAAAGCAGCATATTGCTTGACACAAGGAGTGTCGAAAAACTTAGTTTGTCGATTTATATGTAGTTGTCGAAGTGTCGAAGCAGTTAACTTCACATAGTATTTCAACTTGGATCTAAAATAGGTATTTTGGACTTTTATGTTTTGGGGTTTGGCTTATGAAGAAATCAAAACTAAAACTATAAATAGAGAGAGTAACCCGAGATTTTTCACAGTTTGTGGGGAGAAAGAAATTTTGCAAAAAAATCATCATCTTCTTTCTTTTAAATTTTCGTAAATTATAATCCTTTTCTTCCCAAATTTTATTTTCTGTTTTCTTTATTATCATTATATATGTAGCGATAAAAAATTACTCAAATTTAAATTTAATTTCCAACACTTTACTCAGGAGAGAGTGACATGTATCTTCTTAGGATAAAAAAAAAAAAAAAAAGCAACCACATTAATCTGTCCGAAAGAAAATGGTGTTGTCTATCTAAGCTATGAACTCTTCTGATACGTGTATCTCTCACCTGGCACACAAAGATGACCGTTGAAATATTAAAATTATTTGTGACTCTTTTTATTCCTTTCATGTTTCAAGCTTTGCATTTTCTCTTCATATTATTCGGGACTCTTTTTATTCCTTTCATGTTTCAAGCTTTGCATTTTCTCTTCATACTATAGTGTTGGTATTAAATATTGTTTGTTCACGGGTCATTTCATATGTCTTGTGCTTATCTCTCTGATCCACAACATGTTTTAATTACGACTTTTGTATTGTAAAATAAAGACAATTATAATAAAATATTATCGGACAGATTCATGCTTTGCAAATTGCAATCATTTATAAATTTATACTAGTAGGGAGGAACGGAAGTAGTCACTCGTTGATCATGACTCATTACATTTTATTTTTATTAAAATATAATATAATGTTTCAAGTATGAATTTTCTCTCTAGCAATAAAATATAACTCATCTATTACTAAATTGATAATCTGTTTTCCCTGAGGATATACGCGTCGATTTGAGTTAAAAATTTGTAGAAAATTTTCTACAGTTTTTTTTACGGTTTCTAGTCTCCTGATAAAATCAGTTGTAAATCTGCAGGATTCAAAATATGCAGAATCTAAATCCGCAGTAACTAAAATTCGGATGAAATTACGTAGCTAATATTTTTCAAAATTAAAAAAAACTAAATTTAATGGATAAATTAATACTGCAATTTTCCTATCCAATAATTTAATGTGAATGCTATTGAATTTACGACAATATGGCTCCTTCCACTAGTATATGCATTGCTTCTACTAAATAACATACACATATAAACAATAATGGTATTCTCCAACTTAAGTAAATACATAAGATAACTAGACAGTTTCAACATGTCTGAAAGAAACAACTACTAGCATACAAAAAATTAAAAAGATCACACCATTATTACTCCAAAACCCACCTCTTGACAATAGACAGAAACTAAATTTAAGACCTGCAACAAGTTTAACACATTCACTTTAAAATAATACATTGAGCCTAATATATAGGCTTAGATTGCTTGCATGTAAAAATCGAACATGAGCCTTTATTGCATTACACATAAAAGTAAGGACCACCATATATCAAAACCAAACCACTCTTGCCACTTGCAAACATTACTACTTACTTTGGAAAAAAAAAAAATAGTTTTTCACATCATTACTATCATTATTTGATCGTACCTGATCAGACTGAATCGTTAATGACCTTCAACTCCTGAACTTTGAGTGAATCGGGAGTGTACCTACAAGGTACTCCGATGCGAAAGTAAGAAAGAGAACAAAGGAGTGCAAGTACAGAGAATAAATGAGAATGAATGAATACCTGACCCTCTAGTGAAAGAGTGTATTTATAGCCCTCAGCGCTGCGCCAAGATCTACATGTTGGACTAGGATTCCAAGCCCAAGATGGAGAATACAGGATCTACGTATGTAGTGGAGACCAGCACGTGGTCTCCGAAGTATCAAGGGAGACGCGGTCTTATCGAAAGCACATAGACTCCGTATGATTCAGAGGGTTAAAGATGAAGTAACCTTACGAGGAGAAGGGTCCTCGGAGAGGACGGGAAAGCGGAGGTGTTTGAGCCATGCGCTTTACCGTTGGTCCTGAAGGGGAACCTCCTCGCACAACAGAGCTGCTCATGAGGTTGGTGGGCTCGTAAGGCATGGCCAAGACTAGGCCTTGCTCGATAGTCGGTGTCATACCCCAATTTTTGACCTAAGATACCACCTCATATCATTGCATATGCATCATTTGCATCTTTAACAAACTGCATAGCTTGTGTTTGCTACTTGTGACTCAACAGGGAATAAACAAGAAATCACTCATCAGTACAATCAACAATCAATTAGGGTTTTGTTCCCCCTTCATTTCAAATGAATCATCTTCATCAACAATCAACATTTGGTCCTCAGAGATTCATTTCAACAAACTCAAAGGCTCTGAATCAACCCAGTTAGGGTTTTGACTAAAGTTGGCATACTCCTGACTTTTGCTAAGGAATTGACCTAATGACTTGGGACATGACCTCAAGACCCCAAGTGCATCATTTTGACCTAATCTATTGGCTCAAGACATCTCCTACACAAGGATTGATCAACAGTGAAATTTCAAATCATCAGATTAGGGTTTTGAACTATCAGGGACTGAAATCAGGGATCACATTTGGGAAACCCTAAAAATCCCCAGGAAGTCAATCAAAGGTTTCAATCATCTTCAAATAATCCCTATGACAATATACAATGGAAATTGTGTCTCAATTCAAGATCCACAATCATCAATTTCATCAGGTCGACAATTAGGGTTTTTGACCTAATTCACTGAACAACTGACTTTTTAATCAGAACATGGTGCCACAACTTAAACCATGGCTCAATATCCTCTAATGCCTCAATATAATACATTCATACCATTCATTTGGTGAGGGTAGCCTGGTTCATTTGAAAACTCCAGAAACGCGATTCGTCTGAAAAAGTCAACTGTACAAGATCACCATTGACTTTTTGGAAATTTTGGTCAACCATGACTTTTGAAGTTTTAAATCATCAATATATGATATATGAAGTCATTTGATCAAGGAAAATCAAGAAAATCAATCAAGAATCAAAAAGTCAAAAGTTTGACTTTCATACTTGGAAATATTTCTAAGTGTTTTTCAATGGTTTTTTCCAAACTTTGGAAGGGAATTTCTCAAAATTTCACCTACAAATTGAAAAAAACTTCCAACATGAAAGTTGTAGATTTTGATCCAATGAACAACTTTGTCACATATAATGATTTTCCAAAAGATCAACCATTTAAGAGATATGGAGCTTCAAAGTTGGTATCTTTTGAAAAATGCACTTAAAATCTCATTTTTTTCAAAGTTCATGGATCTTTTTCACCCATTTCCTTAAAGGTCTTGAAGAAACTTTCAACTAGGGTTTTGAAGTGTGTAATATGATATTTCCAAAATGTCCAAGAGCATGAAAAAATATGGAGTGTAGCCATGGTTTTGAATTTTGTCATTAGAGGTCATTATGCATAAAATTTCAAGCCATTTTCACAAAGTTCTTACACTACATGACCTATAATCCAAGTAATGATGCATAGAAGCAATAATTGAGAGATATTTTCTGATTTGAAGATCAGAATGGAAGAGGATAAGAAGCTTGGAGATTTAACCATGGTTTAGTCACTTTTAACCATTTGCATTAAATGTAAAGATTCCATTTTATCTCCAAATGCCAAATCATCACTTCTTTGATCAACTTGCCAAGCTCTGCATTCAGAACTCCTGGCCTATAAATAGAGGTCCAAACTTCATTCAAATTCACACCAAAACCTCACAAAAGATAGGTTTTCTCTTTCTTTCTTGAATTGCAAGTTTCTTAAGTTCCAAAGAGGTAGAAATCTCAACCTCTAAACCTTTGAAGTTCTGAGCAAAGTGATGCCTCCCACAACTCATAAACATCATATGGGATGTGCTTGATCCCCTCACACACCGAAAAAACACCTAAATTCCAAAATCACTACCTCACTTCCATGTATGCATAAAGAGAGCCTTATCATGCCAAAATCCATACCAAGCCAATTCTGTCCAAACTAACACTTCCAACACCTCATATATGTCACATATGAACTATCCAAACACTCATCATCAACCAAAAACTTCAGAATCATCAAGCTCGATTCACACTTGGTCCTACTGCAGATCGGGTTCCATGGAATGATCCAGATGAATTCAATCCATCCCAAGCATCCAGACACCTTCCCTAAGGTCCATTGAAGCTATCCAGATCATCAAACAACTTCTGTAACACCTCTATTGCAGAACTCGATTCTCAGTTTGGCCGTTTTTTAAGGTAAGTGCTATGAACCTCAAACTCATACATACATGCATCATAAACAAAATATTGATATACCATCTTGTTTCTGCACCTATGAGGATCATTAACCCTCAATCAATTGCATCATAACTTGCACATACACGATTTCACATTGAATTTCAGTTCTAGGGTTCTTCATATTCATGCAAAAATTAACCACCTTAGAGCAAAAATAAATGAATTATGAGACCACCATCATGTTCCTCGTGCAAAACCGAGTGAGATAGACCCTTTACTTGATCAAAACAACACAGTTTTAAAGATTTTCAAATTTCAGTTGGGGTTGTGTTCTTGGCACGCTTTTTGGTTTGGAAAATTCAAATTCTTGTTTTAAAATATAATCAATTGAACGCGTGTGTATTACAAGCCACAAGCGTGGCTCAGTTGGTAAGTGTTTTGGCTAGTGAGAGTGAGGGCGTGGGTTCAAACCCTGGCAGTACCAAAACCCAATTTTTTTGACACTTATTTTCTTCAATTTCTTTACAACTTCCATTAATTATTTAACCAATCAAAATTCATTATTTTCACTCCATTTTTTTTACACTTCTTATTTAATAGGTATATTTTAAGAACATAAAAAAAAATCACAAAAAAATATTAATTTAATACTTTTTTAATTAAGTTTAAAATGACATATTTTTAAGTGTTTTTTAATCCTTTAAAATATTGTTTTTCATTTGATTTTCAAACTTAATCACTTGTAAATATTTTGTGACCAAACCCTAATTATTTAGGTCTTAATTAAGCATGAAATTTGTTTTTTTATCTTAATTAAGTTGACTTTTGTCAAAATTCAAATCGTTTCAAAACAAACGATCACTGTTTTTCAAAATGATAAACCATTTCTTTTTGAGTT
This sequence comes from Vicia villosa, assembly GCF_029867415.1. Taxonomy (NCBI): domain Eukaryota; kingdom Viridiplantae; phylum Streptophyta; class Magnoliopsida; order Fabales; family Fabaceae; genus Vicia; species Vicia villosa. The sequence continues at coordinate 189,923,030 of NC_081180.1, forward strand.
TTTCTTTTCAAAGGAAACTATTGATTAAATCTTTTGGGATTGATTAATTGATTTCAAAAATACCATGGGCCTCCATGTAGGTATAAGTCCCAAGCCCTTTTGTACATACTCTTTCCTTTTGCTTTGTACAATTTTTCTCTAAACAGAAAACTTCTTTCAAAACAAACTTTCAAACAGTTTTTCAAACGACGCATCTTTTAACAAAACAATCAACCATGTTTTATAAAATTAAACATGGGCCTCCATGTAGGTATAAGTCCCATTCCCGTACATGAAATTAGGTATTTCATTGTACATTCACCTTTTTGTACATACCTCGATCAGTTTGTTTTTTAACTTCGAATAACAAATCAAAAATGAAGGATTTCTTCAAATCTTCCCAAAAAAAAATACCATGGGCCTCCATGTAGGTATAAGTCTCAAGCCCCTTTGTAAATACCTGTTTACATAGCTTTGAATAAACTCAAATGGGCCTCTCCCCGAGTATGAGTCCCGAGCCCCGTGTATACAAATGGATCATGCTTACAGGTATATTTCCTTCATAAACTCCATTATATACACACACCTTGTCATATATATGTATAACTGTTCATATTTGTTCATGTATTTGTTCATATTTGTTCGTACTTGTTCATATTTGTGATTGTGTTATATATGCTTGTTCAACTTAGTACAACACTAGGTTCCCCATAGCCTCCTATTGGGCTTCGTGCAAAGAATCTCCCTAGTTTAGGTTAGGACATAGAGTAAGGTTTCCCGGTGAAATCGCTCTAAGAGCTCAAACCAATTATACCACGCCTCCTCTTGGGCTTCGTACAAACGACTTGTCCCTCCCATAGCCTCCTCTTGGGCTTACAATGCAAGGACCCTGGATTGTCCCTCCCATAGCCTCCTCTTGGGCTTACAATGCAAGGACCCTCAGATAGCCTCTTCTTGGGCTTCGTACAAGGACCCACGGGCTTCTTATAAGCATCCCCAATATCCAAAACAAATACCCTAGGAGATTAGACATTTATCATCTCTATGATAGGAGTATCTCTTCTATATCATCACAAACAATCAATCAATCAAACTTTTTTGCCACAAGGCTGGCTAATTAATCAAACTTCTTTTTGCCACAAGGCTGGCTAATCAATCAAACCGTTTTGCCACCATACTGGCTGATTAATCAAAGTTTTTGTCACAAGGCTGACTTCATTGAAACTTTTGCCACAAGGCTGGCTGATTAATCAAAACTTTTTGTCACAAGGCTGACTTCATTGAAAGTTTTTGCCACAAGGTTGGTTAAACAAAAACATCTTTATCATTCTAAGCACCATAAGTGGCATGGCCCAGGGCTTATAATGAAAAGATTTTCAAAAATCAAACAGATGTATGTGATGATATAGATTAGATACATCGAACATTAAGATGACATTTGTCTCTTTTCCTTTGCTTCCACTAGCATAAGTGGGAACTACGATTGCTCTGACTTTCTCAACATCCCTTTGAGAATACGTAGGCACAAGGTCGTATCCTTGGCGAGCAAAACTTCTCCCTCAAACCACTGAAACCTTAGCACCCGTAGACCCCGAGCTACAGATGCTCTGATTCCCTCTAAGGGATATGTATGCAGAGGATCGCGATGATCTTTGCGAGCATAATCAAACAAACACCTTAGGTCCCACCTATTTCACAAGAACCTCTCAATAACATGGAATGAAAAACATAGCAAAGAAACCTATAGAGTACTATAGATACGTTGGGTGCTAATACCTTCCCTTCGTATAACCAACCCTCTTACCCAAAGATCTCTCCCCCACTTTTTAGGTTATTGCAACTTTTTTCCTTTTCCTCCTTTTGAAACAATAAAAAGTTTGGTCGAAACAAAAGAAAAATCATTTTTATGAGCACTCGAGCCCAAAGAAGGCATCAGGTGTCTCATCCCGAAAAAAGATATCGATTTTTCCCCGCGACAGAAAAATGGCGACTTCACTGGAGACCATCTTTTTATTGTTTCCAAAGGAAGGGTTAATTCTATTTTCTATATTTTTCATTTCATTTGTTTGGTTCTCTGGTTCTGTTACTTGTGTGGTTCTGTTACAAGTGATACATTATGGACAAATCCTAACCCGGATTAAGTACACATAAGAATTAGGTGGAGGGTATAGTCATGTACATGCGTACGTGAGAATCCTTCCGCTCAGTGGAGGTTCCTTGTTGGTAATATATGTTTAGCATGTTTCGTAGCGAAGACATTATTACTTTCATTGAACTGTAGAAGCTGAGTTGGCCGTAGAACCCCAACCCATCCTGGCCTTATTAGGTTGTGGTGGAAAAACTATTCAGGTGAAGACTTGGATTAGTTGTCACGCGGAGAACCAAACTCAGACGAGTTTTTCTTGAGAATATTGCTGGCTCACAAGTTTAATTGTGCAAGCCGGTAATATCCGAAAGAAAAATGTAGACTCTGACGTATCAGTAGAACATGTTGTGCAGGTGATTAACTAGAACTATCCCATTTTTGGTTCTCTGACCTCATGCTCGTGACGCTGGACCTTTGAACCTATGTGTACCGTGTTTGTTACCATGTTTGTGTACCATGTTTGCGTTACCATGTTTGCGTTACCATGTTTGCATTACCATGTTTGCTTTACCATGTTTGAATATGTGGCATCCATGCATCCATGCATTCATACATTCATTAAAAAAACCCATCTTTTTCCATAAAAACATGATTTTTCCAAAAATTTAGGGAATTTTCTTTGCAAACATTATAGGATTAAGTTATGGAAGGAGTAAAAAGGTATACCAAAAAGTACGGTTTCAAAGCGCCTGATGTGGAAAAACTGAGAGAGTTAGCATCTTTTGTACAAGATCCTCCCGATTTTAGGAAAAGTTATGGAAAGCTTTTGCCTATCTTGAACACTCATGTTGATGAAGGACTTCTCAAAACTCTGGTTCAGTTCTATGATCCCGTCTACCGATGTTTCACCTTTCCAGACTACCAGTTGGTACCGACCTTGGAAGAGTATGCCAATCTTTTGGGTATTCCTGTGTCTGACAAAATACCCTTCAATGGTTTGGAAGCCATTCCTAAGTCACACGTCATTACAGCAAGTATCCACTTGAAAAAGTCTGAAGTAGAGAGTAATAGGACTACCAAAGGAAATCTCCCGGGTTTAACTTCACACTTCCTAATAAAGAAAGCCTTTGATTTCATCGAAACTAGTAGCATGATGGCTTTTGAAGCTATACTAGCCTTGCTCATCTATGGGTTGGTTCTGTTTCCCAACGTCAACGACTTTGTTGATATCAATGCCATAAAGATCTTTCTGATTGGGAATCCTGTTCCGACTTTGCTTGGTGAAATGTATTTCTCTATTCATCATAGGAATCGCCAAGGCGGTGGAATCATTGTATGTTGTGCACCATTGTTGTTCAAATGGATTGTTTCACACTTACCTGAGTCTCCTATTTTCACGGAAAACCGAGAAGGTTTGCGTTGGCCTCGAAGACTTATGTCTCTTACTAATAATGATATTCATTGGTATACCTTGGCTCGTTGTGGTACGAAAACCATTGACAGTTGTGGAGAATTCGCCAACGTACCCCTCATTGGTACACAAGGAGGAATTAACTACAATCCAGTCCTAGCCCGACGACAACTCGGGTATGCAAATTCAACTAAACCCATTGGTCCCACAGTGGAAGGCTACTTCTACCGAGAAGGGGATAATCCTCAAAGGTTGAAAGCAAGAATGGTGAGAGCTTGGTACGACGTCCGATGGAAAGAAAAAGGTGAGGCAAGAAATTGCATTGCCATGGACGCCTACACCTGCTGGGTAAAGAAAAGAGCAAAAGATTTCCAAATGCCTTATGCTTATGAAAAACCCATGTTTCCTGCGGTGTCTCAACGACCCAACATTCCCACTATGGAAGAATACCAAGACACTTTGGCTAAGATGAGGGTAGAAAAAGACGCTTGGGAAGAAAAGTTTCGTAGAACTGATGTGGAAAATAGAAAGTTGAAGAAAAGAGTGAAAGATCACGAAGAAACTCTCTATTATCAAGATGGATGGCTCATGAGCAAAGATGAGAAGATTCGTCAGAAAGACGCTGCAATCAAGAGGTACATCAAAGAAAGCAAGAAAAAGCTTGAAGGCTCAACAAGCAACGCTCCGACTCCTGATGATTGGAAGAATGTTGTTAACAAACTGAGGACCGAAAAGGCCGAATTGAAAGCTCACTATGGGAAAGAAATCCTGAAGCTCAAGCTGCACAACGCATTTGGTTCTTCGTCTGATGAAGATGCTTAGGATTGTTTAGCTTTTCATTTATCATTTGCTTCTGTAAGGAGCTACGCTCCAATGTTGTAACATTTTCCCATTATTTCAATAAAAGAATAGTTTGTGTTCCAATGTTTGCAAGGAAATAAGCTTTAAAATGTTTGGAAAAATCATAAATTTCTTTTTGCATACATCATTCTGCATATCGAGTCTGTTGTATAGAGTCTCATCTTTTGGATCTTTCTCCATTAGATCGTCAAGCTGTCGCATCTCAAAGTTTCTCGACCGCGCTCGCAATCAGATCACAGATACAATACTCGTTCAAGTAGAAGAAGAGTAATGGAACACTCTGAACAAGAGAATATTGAGCTCCATGGTACAGTGACCACCCTTCAGGAAAAGTTGGAAAGTCTCACTACTCTGGTTGACTCCTTAATGGCCGCACAGAATCAGCCGCCGCCACCCAACAATCAAGCAACAGTAACATCTGAAGTCACTACTCCAGTTTCTACGGTTGCATTCAGCATTCCATCTTTCTCCATGCCAGAAGGTTGGGGCCCGCCTTTTAGCTTTGGTGCAGGTTTCCGCCATAATTTCTCTAGGGTTCAAACAACCACAACTGAAGCGCCTGCTACACAAGGTTCGGCGTTTATTCCACATTCAGGGGTAACTTTTTCCTAAATCACTATGGCACTTTCTCAACCCACTATGACAGTTCCGACCCCTACGGTTCACACAGTTCCTTATGGTGGCAATGAGATTTATCATGATCAGGATGATAGCATAAATCAGCGTAATCTTGTGGGAGATCTCCAAGAGCAGTTCAACAAGATTCAACTGGAAGTCAAAGCTATCCGTGGGAAAGATTTGTTTGGAAAGAATGCCTAGGAGCTATGTTTGGTTCCCAGTGTACAAATGCCTGCTAAATTCAAGGTCCCTGACTTTGAGAAGTACAAAGGTAGTTCTTGTCCACAAAGCCATCTTGTGATGTATGCTAGAAAGATGTCTACTTATGCAGATAATCATCAGTTGCTTATCCATTACTTTCAAGACAGTTTGACTGGTGCCGCACTGAAGTGGTACACAGGTTTGGATAGCACCAATATTCGGACTTTCAATGACCTAGGTGAGGCCTTTGTTCGACAATACAAGTATAACTCGGATATGGCTCCAGACAGAGATCAGCTTCGATCCATGGCTCAGAAAGACCATGAAGCTTTCAAAGAGTATGCCCAACGATGGAAAGAAACTGCTGCTCAGATTAATCCACCGTTAAAAGAGAAAGAGATGACAAAGATCTTCTTGAATACTCTTGGCCCGTTTTATTATGAACGCATGATTGCTAGTGCTCCAAGTGATTTCACCGAAATGGTAAACATGGGGATGCGTCTAGAAGAAGGAGTCCGAACCGGACGTCTAACTAAAGAAGGTGGATCTTCAAGCGGAACCAAAAAGTTCGGAAGTGGTTTCCCAAAGAAGAAGGAACAAAGTGTTGACATGGTATCCCAAGGGAGGCCAAGAGGAAATGTCAATCGTCAACGACAGGTAGCTGCTATTGCACCAGCCGTTAATACAGCACCGAATCTGGGATTTACCCCGCAGTTTCAACAACAACAGGCTCAACAGTTTAACAATAATCTGAATCGTGTACAAAGAGCTCCACAGTTTGATCCGATTCCAATGACCTACACAGAATTGTACCCTGCTTTGATTGAAAGAGGTCTTGTTCAAACTAAAGCACCACCACCCGTACTTGAGAAACTCCCATGGTGGTACAAAGCTGAGGTCTCATGCCCTTATCATCAAGGAGCACCTGGCCATGATCTTGAGCATTGCATAGCTTTGAAATATGAAGTTCAGAGGTTGGTTAGATCTAATCTCCTTTCTTTCAGAAATTTGAATCCAAATGTGCAAGCAAATCCGCTGCCCAATCATGGAGGGCATGTTGTAAACATGGTGTATGGGTGTCCTGGTCCATACCGAGTCTATAATATCAATTTCTCAAGAGCAGATTTGGTACAAATGCACGCCACTCTCTGTCGAGGGCAGAATTTTCGCCAGCATCACTACGGTTCCTGTAGCATATGTTGTGTAGATCCTCACGGATGTTCGATTGTGAGAAGAGATCTCCAAGTTCTGTTGGATAATGGTACTATTCAGATCTACAGAAATAGGAATGAAGATGAAGTTAACATGATAGGATGTTATCCGCATGAGCTTTTAGTCTCAGATATCAACTCGGAAATTCATAAAGTTAACGTCATCGTTCCTCATTTCAACATGCCTGAGCGCATAGAAGTTACTTATAACAAACCAAAGGTTCCTATTGCTCCTTTGATCATTTGTCTACCTGGACCTGTTCCTTATGACTCTGACAAGGCAGTTCCATACAACTACAATGCAACAATGATAAAGAATGGGCAAGAAGTTCCTTTACCTACTCTTTCATCTGTCGTAAACATCACTGATGTAAGTCGAGTAACAAGAAGTGGACATGTGTATACTCCATTACCTCCAAAGCAGCCTGTTGCTCCTGCAACTGGGCAAAATCCTGTCAATACACCAGTAGGGAATCCTGAGGAAACTCCTGTCAGTAATACAAACACTGATGTTGGTCAATCCAGTGGAACCAATGTCAATCCTGACTTTGACGAAATTTTGAAGCTTATCAAAAGAAGTGAATACAAGATTCTGGATCAGCTTATGCAGACTCCTTCAAAGATCTCAATACTTTCATTGCTTTTAAACTCTGAAGCCCCCAGGGAAGCCCTGATGAGAGTCTTGGATCAAGCTTTTGTAGATCATGATGTGACTGTTGACAACTTTGATGGGATAATAGCCAACATAACAGCTTGTAACAATTTAAGCTTCTATGATGAAGAACTCCCCGGGGAGGGTAAAAATCACAATCTTGCTTTGCACAGTTCTATGAACTGTCAGTCAGACTCTTTGTCCAATGTGTTGGTAGACACCGGATCTTCCTTGAATGTGATGCCAAAGACGACTCTTGCTCGCTTGTCTTACCAAGGAATGCCTATGAAGTTCAGTGGTGTAGTAGTCAAAGCATTTGATGGATCGCGAAAATCTGTTATCGGTGAAGTCAACCTTCCCATGACAATTGGTCCACATACATTTCAAATCACCTTCCAGGTCATGGACATTCAAGCTGCTTATAGCTGTCTGTTAGGACGACCATCAATCCATGAAGCAGGGGCAGTAACTTCTACGCTCCATCAAAAGTTAAAATTTGTAACAAATGGAAAATTGGTAACAATAAGTGGGGAACAAGCCTTGATGGTGAGCCATTTATCCAATTTCTCTTTCATTAGCACTGATGATGTGGAAGGAACTCAGTTCCAAGGTCTCTCTTTAGAAGACGAATCTTCCAAGAAAAAAGCATCGATCTCTTCTTACAAAGAGGCAGTAAAAGTAGTGAAAGATGGAACTACCACTGGCTAGGGGCAAGTTGTGATCCCTACCAAGAATGAAACCAGAGCAGGACTCGGATGTTCACCAACATTCTCAAACTGCACCAAGAAGGATGAAACCCTTCGTCCGATCAAAGAAACATTCATTAGTGGAGGGTTCCTTAACCCGATTCCTCAAGAGGTTAATGTCCTTATCGAAGAATGTATCGAAGAAGGTCTACCTGATCCTGAAGAAGAATGGAAATGTTATCTCAATGACTCGGGATACATATCTCAGGAAGAACCATATGCACCGTTCCATCCTCCTTCAGAGAAATCTAAAGGCAAAGAAACTGAGCCTGTCCCTGCAGAAATCTGGGACACCTTGGGACAACCAAGTGGAAAATATGATTATATGGTGAAATATACTGCACCTGAAAGTTCAAAGATTGCGATTAAAGATATCCAACCAACTGGATGGGGAGATTCCTTTGAATATAATAGTCAACCAGAAGAGACTTATCAGCCCTGTCAATTTTCTCATCAGCCTGAATTTACTGAAGATTTCGGATTCAATTCATCTGCCAAGGGTTATAATCCTGAAGATGGTTAATATCACATAAATTCCATTTTTGAAGATGAAGGGGAAGATGGTCCCACAACTGACTCGGAAAGTGTCGTTGACAATGAGTCTCTTCATCCTGAAGACTGGGAAATACATCTTGAAAATTCTGAAGATTGTGACTCGTCTTATGCTCTTCAAGAAGTAGAAGAAGACCGTTTCAACTCTACAAAGAACAAGGTTGACAAACCAGGACCTTCAAATCCTGCTCGACCAGCGGTCAATGTCAATACTGAAGATAATTCTGGAGAGAATTTTCCTGAATACATAATACACAGAGGAGTTCGTTGCTACTGGAAAGCTGTCGACGTTCCGAATGTTGTTCGCCGCTCAAAGTAATCACCTCGCTGTTATTTTGACCTCCTGCCTTGCCCAAAGCAGGGAGATGTTTCATAGGGCTCTGCTTTTAAATGTTCCGCCCAAATAACTTTGTGTATAGGGCTTTGTTTTAAAAGTTTCTCTCTTTGTCCTGCCCAAGACAAATGAGTTTGTGTTTAGGGCTTTGTTTCAAAAATGAATCATAAATAAAGTGTCATTTTGAATTCCCTACATTATATGTTTTATTTTTGCTTTTTTCTGGAAATGGTAATCCTAAAAAACCAAAATAAAAAAAAAAACTTTTTCAAAAAAAATCTGCATACACTCTCGCATTCATAAATTTTCTGAAATAAATATAAATCATATGTGCAGATTTACTATTAATAAACCCATTGAATGCAATAACCCTATGCCCTCTCCCAACTTTGAGTTTCCTGTGTTCGAAGCCAAAGAAGAGGAAGAAGAGGAGATCCCAGACGAGATCTCTCGATTACTTAAGCACGAGGAAAGAGCCATTCTGCCACACAAAGAGCCTTTAAAAAAGATCAACTTGGGTTCTGAAGAAGACAAAAAAGAAGTGACCATTGGATCGCTGCTTGATACTGATATCAAGAGTAAGTTGACAGACGTTCTCAAAGAATATGTTGACGTGTTTGCCTGGTCCTACCAAGACATGCCTGGGTTGGATACCAATATTGTTCAGCATTATTTACCATTGAAGCCAGAATGTCCGCCAGTTAAGCAGAAATTGCGAAGGACTCACCCTGGTATGGCTAATAAGATCAAAGTGGAAGTTCAAAAACAGCTCGACGCAGGTTTTCTTGTCACCTCAGAATATCCTCAATGGTTGGCCAACATAGTGCCAGTTCCGAAGAAAGATGGAAAAGTCAGAATGTGTGTTGACTACCGTGACTTGAACAAGGCCAGTCCAAAAGATGACTTTCCATTACCACATATCGACATGCTGGTAGATAACACCGCTAAGTTCAACGTCTTTTCCTTCATGGACGGGTTCTCCGGTTATAATCAGATCAAGATGGCTCCTGAAGACATGGAGAAGACATCTTTCATCACCCCATGGGGTACCTTTTGCTACAAAGTGATGCCGTTTGGATTGAAGAATGCAGGCGCAACTTACCAAAGGGCAATGACTACTCTCTTTCATGACATGATGCATAAAGAAATTGAAGTTTATGTGGACGACATGATAGCCAAGTCCAGCACAGAAGAAGAACATATTGAATACCTTTTGAAGTTGTTTCAACGACTAAGGAAATATCAGCTTCGCTTGAATCCTAACAAATGTACTTTTGGGGTTAGATCTGGAAAATGCTTGGGGTTCATTGTCAGCCAAAGAGGTATTGAAGTAGATTCCGACAAAGTCAGAGCTATTCAAGAGATGCCTGCACCAAAAACTGAAAAGCAAGTAAGAGGATTTCTCGGAAGATTAAACTATATCTCCAGATTTATCTCTCAAATGACTGCTACTTGTGGGCCAATTTTCAAGCTTCTCCGCAAAGATCAAGGGGTTGTATGGACTGAAGATTGCCAGAAAGCGTTCGACGGTATCAAAGAGTACCTGTTAGAACCACCAATATTGATTCCTCCGGTTGAAGGAAGACCATTAATCATGTACCTTACTGTGTTGGAAGAATCCATGGGTTGTATGCTTGGACAGCAAGATGAAACCGGTAAGAAGGAGCATGCTATCTATTACTTGAGTAAGAAATTCACAGACTGTGAGTCTCGTTACTCCATGCTCGAAAAAACATGTTGTGCTTTGGCCTGGGCTTCAAAACGTCTCCGCCAATACATGATCAACAATACTACTTGGTTAATCTCCAAAATGAATCCGATCAAGTACGTCTTTGAAAAGCCTGCCTTAACAGGAAGGATTGCCCGATGGCAAATGCTGTTATCTGAATATGACATTGAGTACCATGCTCAAAAAGCGGTCAAAGGAAGCATTCTCGCCGATCACTTGGCGCATCGACCAATTAATGAATATCAATCTCTCAAGTTTGACTTTCCTGATGAAAATGTCATGTACTTAAAGATGAAAGATTGTGACGAACCGTTACCTGAAGAAGGTCCTGATCCTGAATCAAGATGGGGCCTAATCTTTGATGGAGCAGTAAACGCTTTTGGCAATGGAATAGGGGCAGTCATCATCACTCCAAAGGGTACTCATATCCCATTCTCCGCCAGACTGCTATTTGATTGCACCAACAACATCGCAGAATATGAAGCTTGTATCATGGGTATCGAAGAAGCCATTGACTTAAGGATCAAGATCCTAGACATATATGGAGATTCATCCCTCGTGATCAACCAAATCAAAGACAAGTGGGAAACTTACCACCCTGGCTTGATTCCTTACAGAGATTATGCAAGACGTCTGTTGACTTTCTTCAACAAGGTGGAATTGTATCATCTACCTCGAGATCAGAATCGAATGGCAGACGCCTTGGCTACTCTATCTTCCATGTTCAAAGTCAGTCATTGGAATGATATGCCTAAAGTCAGAATTACGCGCCTTGAAAGGCCCGCCTATGTGTTTGCAACTGAAGCATTCATCGATGATAAACCGTGGTTCCACAACATCAAGCGCTTCCTTCAAACTCAAGAGTACCCGCTTGGGGCATCAAACAAAGATAAGAAAACTCTAAGGAGGCTTTCTGGCAGTTTCTTCCTGAATGGAGATGTGTTATACAAAAGAAACTTCGACATGGTTTTGCTCAGATGCATGGATAGACACGAAGCAGGCATGTTAATGCATGAAGTGCATGAAGGGTCCTTTGGAACTCATTCAAATGGGCATGCAATGTCCAAGAAAATCTTAAGAGCAGGATACTAGTGGTTGACAATGGAATCTGACTGTTATAAACACGTGAAGAGATGTCACAAGTGCCAGATCTACGCAGATAAGATCCATGTGCCACCGAATCTACTCAACGTTCTATCATCTCCATGGCCTTTCTCCATGTGGGATATCGACATGATTGGAATGATCGAACCGAAAGCTTCAAACGGCCATCGTTTCATCTTGGTAGCAATTGATTACTTCACCAAATGGGTCGAAGCAGCATCTTACGCCAATGTTACAAGACAAGTGGTTGTGAGGTTTATCAAGAATAACATCATTTGCCGATATGGTATTCCCAGCAAGATCATTACTGACAATGGTTCAAACTTGAACAACAAGATGATGAAAGAATTGTGTGAGGAATTCAAGATTGAACATCATAACTCTTCTCCTTACAGACCAAAAATGAATGGCGCAGTTGAAACCGCCAACAAGAACATTAAGAAGATCGTTCAGAAAATGGTCGTCACTTACAAAGACTGGCATGAAATGCTGCCATTTGCTTTACATGGGTACCGTACTTCAGTGCGTACTTCAACAGGGGCAACTCCCTTTTCTCTAGTATACGGCATGGAAGCTGTGCTCCCCGTAGAAGTTGAAATCCCATCAATGAGAGTCCTCATGGAGACTAAGTTATCAGAGGCTGAATGGTGTCAAAGCAGATACGATCAGTTGAACTTAATCGAAGAAAAACGTATGACTGCTCTATGCCATGGACAATTATACCAAGCAAGGATGAAACAAGCCTTCAACAAAAAGGTTCGACCTCGTGAATTTCAAGAAGGCGACCTCGTGCTTAAAAAATCTTGTCTTTCCAACCAGATTCTAGGGGCAAATGGTCTCCTAATTACGAAGGCCCGTATGTTGTCAAAAGAACATTTTCTGGCGGCGCCATGACTCTTGCAACCATGGATGGTAATGAACTCCCACATCCTGTGAATGCTGATGCAGTCAAGAAATACTATGTCTAAAAAAGAACAAAAGAACAGCTTGGTAAGTCGAAAACCCGCAAAGGGCGACTTAGGCAAAAATGAGCGTCTCGGTGGACTGAAAACCTAAAAGGGCGGTCCAGGCAAAAATTAGAGACAATAAACAGAAAAATTCATCCTAGTAGATTGAAAACCTGAAAGGGCAATCTAGGCAAAAATTAGGGATTTATGACAAAGTAACTGCATCAGTCCGTACTTCGTCACCTGAGGAGTCTTTTTCATCAAAGGATCTTCAGTCAAATCATCGCCAATCTAAAGCGACAAGCACAGTTGGAACTCAAAGTTTTTAGGGAAAATAGTGGTTATTGCTTTCAATGTAGCCTTTTCCGCATATTTACCATTTCCAACTTTTGTAAATACTCCATGGAATCACGCCTTTAGCTGATTTCCATCCTATTAAATAAATTTGAGCCTTGTGCCCATTTGTTTGCAATTCTTGATCTTTTCTAGCTTGCAAAATGACGCTTTAATTGTGTTATTCATTTTTGAAAGAAAAAAGAAAAAAAGTTTTAAATGAATTTACTTTTCTTTTTCAAAATAAAAGCGAAATTTTCCTTTAAGTTGTGAACAACAGAAGGAACATCAACAGCTATCTCCATAGGATGAATCAAAGATTATGATAGGAAAAGCTTTTCTATCCCCAGTGAAGAAGGTCTTTTATCCCCAGTGAAGAAGATCTTTCATCTCCAATGAAGAGGTTCTTTCATCTCCAGTGAATAAGAAAAGATGCTCATCTTCCCCAGAGAAGTTTAAAGCATGCAGTACCATTCATCACCTGTGTTATCTACACCGTGTTGAAGAACATTTGTCGAGTATCGGGTTGTATTGCAACGTCGGTCCTTCTCCAGTACATACTTCATTGTCTGTCAGTATCGTTAGCATGCATGCTACATTCATGACATTCATCATTCATACATATTCGCATCATTTATGCATTCTTGCATTTTTCAATGTCTGCTTTAAAATCACTTGTTTAGGATATATCTATCCCAAAAAAAAAAAGAAAAAAAAGAAAAAAGAAAAAAGAAGAAAAGAAGCAGGTATGGGCGTGTCATCTCTCCAATAGATTGTCACCCATAAGCAGAAAGAACATCTTCTTTCTCCAGTTCCCCACTGAGATCATTCCTCGTGGAAGAAGGTTGCTTCAGTTCTCCTTTCAAAACAAAGGAGGAAATCCCCAGTTGAGTTCATTCCTCATGGGTACAAAGTCTTGTTTGACTGTCTCTTTCCAATTCATTCTTGGATAGAACCTTGTATTTACCAGAGATTCAAATTCCGATTCCCCAAACAGAGTCGTGAAAAAAAAAAACAGACAATAAGCAATAGCCTCATCGTCTGAGCAGCTTATTTCTCTTTCAAAAGATTTTTTCCTCTCTAGGAAATCAATCGTGAAGACCATTTGACAATCAGGGCCTTATTACTGTTCACAAGGCTGAATAACCAGTAATTTCCCTAGCAAAGTCTCCAGGATCATTTTATCACTCGGCTGATAATTGATCATGTCCTCAAAATCGCTATCACGAGGCTGGTAGTCGGTAACCTTTTGTTCTGGTTGTATTATTTAACATGTCTATCACCATGCTGATAGTCGGTAATATTAACCGAACCTTTGAAACTATTTTTTACCTTGTCAAGTCTATCACAATGCTGGTAGTCGGTAATACAGTTTCATACATTTCACCTTCGCATTATTAACAAGTCTATCCTTGTGCTGATAGTCGGTAATGTCGATAGGTAAGCTTTTCTTACAAAGCTATCATTCCCCGGTGAAGCATACACTTGCTTTCCCAAAAAGAAAAAATGGATTCTCTTCCTAAAACGGATTGACACATCCTTCCCGATCTCTTGTCCCCAGTGGAGTCAGTTCTTGATATCCCCTCGGTAAAGATATCCTTGCATCATTCGCAATTTTGGTATCTTAGGTCCAAAATTTGCGTCTTCTGATATTTAAGTCTCTTCCACCCTATCAAAACGAAGATTTTCAATCTTCATATCTCAGTTTGAAGAAACGTAAATAGGGGCATCTGTCATACCCCAATTTTTGACCTAAGATACCACCTCATATCATTGCATATGCATCATTTGCATCTTTAACAAACTGCATAGCTTGTGTTTGCTACTTGTGACTCAACAGGGAATAAACAAGAAATCACTCATCAGTACGAGCAACAATCAATTAGGGTTTTGTTCCCCCTTCTTTTCAAATGAATCATCTTCATCAATAATCAACATTTGGTCCTCAGAGATTCATTTCAACAAACTCAAAGGCTCTGAATCAACCCAGTTAGGGTTTTGACTGAAGTTGGCATACTCCTGACTTTTGCTCAGGATTTGACCTAATGACTTGGGACATGACCTCAAGACCCCAAGTGCATCATTTTGACCTAATCTATTGGCTCAAGACATCTCCTACACAAGGATTGATCAACAGTGAAATTTCAAATCATCAGATTAGGGTTTTGAACTATCAGGGACTGAAATCAGGGATCACATTTGGGAAACCCTAAAAATCCCCAGGAAGTCAATCAAAGGTTTCAATCATCTTCAAATAATCCCTATGACAATATCCAATGGAAATTGTGTCTCAATTCAAGATCCACAATCATCAATTTCATCAGGTCGACAATTAGGGTTTTTGACCTAATTCACTGAACAACTGACTTTTTAATCAGAACATGGTGCCACAACTTAAACCATGGCTAAATATCCTCTAATGCCTCAATATAATCCATTCATACCATTCATTTGGTGAGGGTAGCCTGGTTCATTTGAAAACTCCAGAAACGCGATTCGTCTGAAAAAGTCAACTGTACAAGATCACCATTGACTTTTTGGAAATTTTGGTCAACCATGACTTTTGAAGTTTTAAATCATCAATATATGATATATGAAGTCATTTGATCAAGGAAAATCAAGAAAATCAATCAAGAATCAAAAAGTCAAAAGTTTGACTTTCATACTTGGAAATATTTCTAAGTGTTTTTCAATGGTTTTTTCCAAACTTTGGAAGGGAATTTCTCAAAATTTCACCTACAAACTGAAAAAAACTTCCAACATGAAAGTTGTAGATTTTTATCCAATGAACAACTTTGTCACATATAATGATTTTCCAAAAGATCAACCATTTAAGAGATATGGAGCTTCAAAGTTGGTATCTTTTGAAAAATGCACTTAAAATCTCATTTTTTTCAAAGTTCATGGATCTTTTTCACCCATTTCCTTAAAGGTCTTGAAGAAACTTTCAACTAGGGTATTGAAGTGTGTAATATGAGCTTTCCAAAATGTCCAAGAGCATGAAAAAATATGGAGTGTAGCCATGGTTTTGAAACTTCTTTCAAAACAAACTTTCAAACAGTTTTTCAAACGACGCATCTTTTAACAAAACAATCAACCATGTTTTATAAAATAAAACATGGGCCTCCATGTAGGTATAAGTCCCATTCCCGTACATGAAATTAGGTATTTCATTGTACATTCACCTTTTTGTACATACCTCGATCAGTTTGTTTTTTAACTTCGAATAACAAATCAAAAATGAAGGTTTTCTTCAAATCTTCCCAAAAAAAATACCATGGGCCTCCATGTAGGTATAAGTCCCAATCCCCTTTGTAAATACCTGTTTACATAGCTTTGAATAAACTCAAATGGGCCTCTCCCCGAGTATGAGTCCCGAGCCCCGTGTATACAAATGGATCATGCTTACAGGTATATTTCCTTCATAAACTCCATTATATACACACACCTTGTCATATATATGTATAACTGTTCATATTTGTTCATGTATTTGTTCATATTTGTTCGTACTTGTTCATATTTGTGATTGTGTTATATATGCTTGTTCAACTTAGTACAACACTAGGTTCCCCATAGCCTCCTATTGGGCTTCGTGCAAAGAATCTCCCTAGTTTAGGTTAGGACATAGAGTATGGTTTCCCGGTGAAATCGCTCTAAGAGCTCAAACCAACTATACCACGCCTCCTCTTGGGCTTCGTACAAACGACTTGTCCCTCCCATAGCCTCCTCTTGGGCTTACAATGCAAGGACCCTGGATTGTCCCTCCCATAGCCTCCTCTTGGGCTTACAATGCAAGGACCCTCGGATAGCCTCCTCTTGGGCTTCGTACAAGGACCCACGGACTTCTTATAAGCATCCCCAATATCCAAAACAAATACCCTAGGAGATTAGACATTTATCATCTCTATGATAGGAGTATCTCTTCTATATCATCACAAACAATCAATCAATCAAACTTTTTTGCCACAAGGCTGGCTAATTAATCAAACTTCTTTTTGCCACAAGGCTGGCTAATCAATCAAACTGTTTTGCCACCATACTGGCTGATTAATCAAAGTTTTTGTCACAAGGCTGACTTCATTGAAACTTTTGCCACAAGGTTGGCTGATTAATCAAAACTTTTTGTCACAAGGCTGACTTCATTGAAAGTTTTTGCCACAAGGCTGGTTAAACAAAAACATCTTTGTCATTCTAAGCACCATAAGTGGCATGGCCCAGGGCTTATAATGAAAATATTTTCAAAAATCAAACAGATGTATGTGATGATATAGATTAGATGCATCGAACATTAAGATGACATTTGTCTCTTTTCCTTTGCTTCCACTAGCATAAGTGGGAACTACGATTGCTCTGACTTTCTCGACATCCCTTTGAGAATACGTAGGCACAAGGTCGTATCCTTGGCGAGCAAAACTTCTCCCTCAAACCACTCAAACCTTAGCACCCGTAGACCCCGAGCTACAGATGCTCTGATTCCCTCTAAGGGATATGTATGCAGAGGATCGCGATGATCTTTGCGAGCATAATCAAACAAACACCTTAGGTTCCACCTATTTCACAAGAACTTCTCAATAACATGGAATAAAAAACATAGCAAAGAAACCTATAGAGTACTATAGATACGTTGGGTGCTATAGGTTATTGCAACTTTTTTCCTTTTCCTCCTTTGGAAACAATAAAAAGTTTGGTCGAAACAAAAGAAAAATCATTTTTATGAGCACTCGAGCCCAAAGAAGGCATCAGGTGTCTCATCCCGAAAAAAGATATCGATTTTTCCCCGCGACAGTCGGGCAGGTGCGTTCCTACGCGAGCGAGGAGCTCAATGGAGCCTTTTCTTTGGTCTGGTTGGGTTTGGGCCTTGCACTATGTTTGGGCCAAACGTTTGCCCAGTCCAGAACATTATTAAAACAATATGAGATATTATTATTATTATTATTATTATTATTATTATTATTATTATTATTATTATTATTATTATTATTATTATTATTATTATTATTATCTACTCTACTTAATATAAATCCAAGGTTGTCATGATGACAACCTAGGACACAACCCTAACCCTAATTCTTACATGGCATCATATTAGCATCCCAATACACCTAACACAAAGTATTAGGGTGTACCTTGTCATAAACACACATGACCTTATTATTATCATAAGCCAAAAGTTTTGCATCTTTAATATCTGATAGCACAATCAATGTTAGCTTTTAGGTTAATTAATTAGATTAGAGGTAAAAAAAATCAGGATCAAGACCAACATCAAAATTAAAAGCTACTCTAGTGTGTGTTCGAACAAGTAATCATTGCCTTAGAAAATCAAAATCAAAATAAACTAGTGCTAAGTGTGTGTGTTCAAACTAGTTATCTTTGCATTTTCATGATAACAAAAGCACTTAGAATGTATCAACATTTGATGTTCCTAATCAGTTCATGAGGCTATTAAGTACTTTTCAATGAGAAGAAAAAAAACAAGAGTCCAGAAGCCAAATATGGAAATTAATAATGGAATAACATCTTTATTACATTCCGCTCCGCCTTGTTCCGTTCCGCTCTATTCTGCTCCGTTCACTTAACTATATTCAAACATAGGTCGTGTTCTTAAATATGACCAACATACACTACCTTAAAAAAACTCAAAGGAACCCAATCCAAAATGCTGATTGAAATGATGCGTCCCATACCTCTCCATATAGTTTTCTTAGAAAATGCCACAATCACATATACCCGTAAAATGTAGCGTTTCTTTTGATTCAGCTTTTTCTCTCTTTCTATACTCCACAGTCCCTGGAAATTAAAAACAGAAATAAGTCATAAGTAAAAACTGACAATTCATTGGATAGGGAAATACAAAGTTACTAAAACAGAGATAGAAATAGCTGAATACTTTTCAATAAATAAAATAAGCCACCCAATTGTCCCAAAACTAATACCGATGAGTTTTCTACTCCAGGAGTCTGACCAAGTATCTCAACATTCCTCAACTTTGCCAAGTAAAGATCACGTTCCGTCTCAAGGCTGTCAATGGATAACTTCAATTTTGTTATCTGTTATAAACTGATATTAGAACTATGCACGCACAACAAAAGCATTTCAATATGTAATGATTGATAACAGACACAGCCATTCATAATTATATCAAGAAAGTTTTACTTACTGCTTCAAGCCAATGCAACAAAGCAAGTCTTTTAGCTTTGACATTTTTTGATAAACCTTTACCAACCTTAGCTATTCTTGTTAAAGTCTAGTAAAATTCTCAACCTCACACTACTACAAATAAAATATTACATGACGAAACTTTCGCGTCAGTAAAAAAATCAAGGTATAGTGTCAGGATGCATCATGCTTAATTTATTTTTCTATCTCAAACATAACATTTTTCCTGCCTTGTAATTTTCAAAAAAATTATTAATATTATTATTCACCTCTATTTATGTCATAGCCAAGATGATAGTTAAGTAATTTTTTAGGGGATTCACCAGCCTTAAAATAAGAAAATAATTTACCTCGGTTTTCTTATAAAACCGAACGGTATAATGATAAGATTTTATTATAAAAAAACTTATTTTTTTTTATTAAATTTAGCAGTTTTTTCTGTTTGATTAATTTAGTTGTTTCTTTAAAATAAATAGTTTTCTTTTTTTTTTTCATCTTTCAGGTTGAGAAAGAAAGTTAGTTATCAAATTTTCTCTCTTCTCTATTTTTTTCATCTTCATCTCCCTCCTCTTGTGTATCAACGCATTTAATGTGTTAACTCCTACAAATTAGTATCAAGAGCTCCGGTTCTGGTTTAAGGAAACACGAGTATATATATATATATATATATATATATATATATATATATATATATATATATATATATATATATATATATATATATATATATATATATATACACACGTGTGTGTGTGAAAAAAGAAAAAAATTGAAATTGAGAATTAGTTGCAAGAAATTTGAAGAAATTTACATGTAAGATATGCCTTATCCAAATTCATATGTTACAAGGCACATTGACAATAAACTGATTTATGACGAACATGATTACAATGCTAATACCGAACGACAAAATTTCCTTGTTTTATTTTGTGCACTTACATGTAATTAATTTTACTAGTGTAACATGTAAGAACAAGCATACACTCACAAATGAGTTTTTGATTCATGGCAAACATCACAAGCAACCAAATACAAAAGCATAAATGAATGACTCAAGACAATGGAAGATTATGAAGCTCAAATCACTCAGAAAATGGTATTGCATCTGTTAGGTCGACCAAGCAAAGCCCTAGGTCGACTCAAAACCAGAGCAAACTCAGCAAAACTGACAAGGTCACTGTTAGGTCGACCTACCCACACTCCCAGGTCGACCTAAACTGAATGGATTTACACATGTCACTGTTAGGTCGACCTACCCACACTTCTAGGTCGACCTAAACTGAAGAAAAGTCACAAAAACGCATTTCAACTGACTTTAGGTCGACCTAAACCTTCAACAGGTCGACCTAACTGGAAACAAATGACTTTAGGTCGACCTAAACCTTCAACAGGTCAACCTAACTGACTTTAGGTCGACCTAAACCTTCAGCAGGTCAACCTAACAGATTTTAGGCCAACCTAACAGGTCAACCTAACTGGGACAATTTCAACTCTGCTTCTGTTAGGTCGACCTAAGCACTAAAGTAGGTCAACCTATTTGCTGAATACTTCCCAAATTATGTGTTTTCTCTGCTCCAACATACCAACAACTATATATATCATTCCATGTTAATTATTCATCAACACCAACGACTGAAAGATACATAAACGCTTCTCATCTTCGTTCTTCGTCATCTCCAACACAATTACACATAATCATTCTTGCGTTGCGGGTTAGTGATAAGTTCGATAACGTCCATGGAACGGAATTGAAAATTCCTAGTGGGTGAAGGTTTGTGGGGTTTGTTGGTGAATAAAATCTGCGGGTTTTGTCCTCCACGACGGGTGGTTCTTGGGGGTTTTTATCAAGAGGCGTTCATTGAGGATTCGGCTGAGTGTAACGATTGAGGAACGGGGAGTTCAAGGAATCAAGACACTGCAGAAGGGAATCGAAGTGAAGCTCTTGGATAACCTTGATCTTGCTCAAGATTAAGGGGGAAGAAGATTCAAAGGATAGACATAATTGGTTTATCGTTTATCGCTTTGTCATCTTCTTTGTATAAACTGCTTTCAACATTAATGAAAGTTTTCCCAATTTCAATTTGGAATTGGGGGCAGACGTAGTCGTAGCGAGGACGGTCGACGAACTGCCTAAACAAATATCGTGTTCTTATCGCTTTTATCTTTTCCTTTTCATTATGTTCATAATTGGTATAATTGCTAAATTGATCAATGATTCAAGTGTTAAAATTGTGAATTAAAAGTTCTGCATAAACATCACAATTCACCACATCTTGAATAAGCATCAATTTGAATATTGTCACCAAGTGTTTGTCTATTTGCTTAATCCACCTTACTGCATTGCAAATCAAAGTTTGTCAATCTAGAACTTAATTGATATTCAATTGTGACACGTATTGACTCGATAGCATATCTCTTTATCTGTGATTTCAAATATTTTGTGGTTTTGTAACACATATAACCCTTTGCAATAGCGGTCCGGAATAGACGCAAGTCGATTCAGAACCGCTTTCGCTATAGTCTGTAAAAATCCCGGAAAAACTGTGTAGGATCTATTCACCCCCCCTCTAGATCCTTAGGCCAGCGTCTAACAAGTGGCATCAAGAGCTTGGTTAATTCCGTGCTATGTGAAACACTTATTGGAAAGATGGCTTCCGGACCTAAAGGGGCTCATAATAGAGCTCCAGTTTTCAACGGCGAAAACTACGGCTATTGGAAGGATTGTATGTGTGTCCATATCAATGCAATTGATAGGAACATCTGGACAGCTATTGTCAATGGTCCATTTCAGATCATGTAGCGGGGAAAATCTGACATCGAAGCCATGGGATTGACTCGAATCAATATTCCGTTTTGAAATCGCCACCGCGCTTTATTTTTTCAAAGGAAAAGGGAAAAGAACGTAAAACCCAAAGTTTTGTTTTTAAAACAAGAAAGAGAACTCAGGTTCGGGTGTTGATTATATGAGGGGAAGGTTTAAAGCACCCCTCATATCCGTGGTACTCCACGGGAACCTTTTTGAAAATCTGTGTGTGTGTGTGCTAAAAAACGGTTTGTTTTATTTTTAAAATAAGCTCGGCAAAGAGTTAAGCTTTGGGCCTACATACCTCCTCAGTGCAATGGAGAAGTCAGAGCTAATGTAGTTCCGCTTTTGGGAAAAACGTTTTAAAAACGAATAAACACTTTGTTGTCGTTAGAGAGAAATACTCAGCCATTGATCTTGAGCATGAGAACAAACAAGTTCTTTGCATCGCAAATGAAAGAAGGGCTCCAACTCGGATAAAATCAACGAGTATGCCACTAGCTCTCTCACGCGGAAAAGATCTCGTTATTATCAATCAATTTCAAAATCGTGGGGTATAACCACTCGTTTCGACAATTAACGGTGTCTAAACTTTTGAAGAAAAGCCACTAAGGGCGAAAGATATTTTTAAGAAAAAGGTTTTGAAAAGGTTTGCAAACATAAGAATATTTTGGAAAAAGGGAGAAGATTTTGAAAATTTAAGAAGTTGGAGGAGATGAAGAGGCTAACCTAGTGCACAAAATAAAAGCTAGGGAAAGAAACGGTCTAACCAAATAAGAAGCCAACACTTGACATTAAGAGCCAAGGTAGTTTTCCCATCCTTTGGATTTATCAATACCAACACATTAACACTTGGGGATCCAGATGAACTTATTGTCTTAGCACCACTTTGCATTAAGCACATTAAAATTCTGACGAAAATCGGGCAGAGTAACGGCTGTTTTCGGGTAAAATCCTTATATCAATGCCTTGGAATTAACCATCAAGGGCTTTAAAGGAAATACCTGCACACAAAAACATACAACAGTACAATGCCAGACAGACAGAACAATCACAGGATAATAATAGAATAGGTCCAGAGGTACTAGGTCCATAAGTCCGAATCTCCAGAATGCTAGGGATAGTAACCGATAGTCCAAAGAGAGCCTTATGTATTTTTTAGATTTTTGGTTATTTATTAGTGTTTTTTGCAAGAAAAGTAAAGTATGGTCCAAGTGGACAAAAGGAAAATGACGGAAGCATAAACATATGTCCAAGTGGACAAAGGGAAAATGGCGGAAAGTAAATATGATGAAATGATAAAGTAAAGCGATAAAACGAGAAATATAAAGAGCGGTAATATAAAGAGCGGTATAGTAAAGGTGCGGAAATTAAAGTTAGTTGTTAAATGTTAAAGATAACCATCTTGAAACTTGTCAAGTATGTTATCAAAGTTAGTAATGGAGATCGATGGTGAGTGAATGATGTACTCGGATTTAAATTCAATGGGGTTTATCAGAAGCTTGATAAAATCATAGCGACTACACGATAAAAACCTCCACAAGTCTTAAATCAACCGCATACAATTCTCTTCCATATTTGATCTTTTTTATTCGGGACACGAAATATTGCGCTATGTTAAGCAGATCGCCAAGTGATTTATGTAGAAATCACCCTACAACGAGGCCGGTCAAAACTTTATGTGCTAATGCATGCGAGAAGAACGATATGTAGATCGCCTTCCGAAAGCAATACCGCACGAAAAGAAAATAGGTAACGATCTAGTCTTTACTAAGAATCCATAAGAATTCTCAAAGTATTAAGACTTTCATCGATCAAAAGAAAAAAAGGAGAAGGAGAAGATAAAATGCATAAAGATAATCAACTCACACTATCATTAATATCATTCATCTAATATTATGGATTTGGTTCTTTCAAACCTATCAACATCCTAGATCCAATGATATTAATGAAATGGAGGAATAAGAATAAAATTCACAAAAAGATAATCATAAGAATGAAAACAAATTGATCTAGTCTTCATCAAGAATCCATAGAATTCTCAAGATGTTAAGACTTTCATCGATCAAAAGAAAGATAAGATGAACATAAGAAATGAAAACACAAAAGATAATCCACTCACACTATCATTAATAACATTCATCTAATATTATGGATTAGGTCATTTCAAACCTATCAACATCCTAGATCTAATGATATTAATGAAGTGGAGGAAGTAGGAAACCAAAACAAGCATAAAAGAGGCAAAAAAAACCACATTCTGCCAGCAGGAAATCGATTTCATGCAGGGGGAAATCGATTTCCATAGTGCAGTTTTCAAAAAAAACAAGTTACGTTCAGCAGGAAATCGATTTCAGCCTTAAGGAAATCGATTTCCTCAGTGCAAAATCCAGCAAAAACAGCATTTAGAGGCATAAAACTTGACTTGAACAAACATACAAACACCTTATGATCACACATCAATTGGAGCACGAATTTTCCATCAAATCAACAACAAATAGCACCAATATAGCATCAAAGATGCATTGAACACAAACCACAAAGGATCTACATCATGATACACAAAAAAGATGAAGAAAATTTACCAAATCTTGCACAAACTTGGATCTACTTCAAGAATCACCAACACAAATCTTGATCTCTCAACAATTGAAGAAAAAAGAGTGAAATGGATGGTGGTTTAGCTCAAAGTTTGTGAGGTTCAAGATGTGACTCACAAACTTTATGAAAGGAATAAGAGCTTTGGTGAATTTGGTAGGGATGAGGAGAGAAATTGCAAGGGATTTGTTGGCTCTCAAAGCTTGAGAAATGAGAGAGGCAAGGCCTCTATTTATAGAATTGGAGCAAGAGTAGTGGCAATTTGGTCATTTTTCATTTGGTAATTAGCTTGTGTTTAATTGATGATTAAAGTGGTATTTAAATGATAAGAAAAGGTAAAATGAGGTTTAAGTGGGTTTAATGAAGGAGTTAATTGTGATGAGGTGGAAAATTGGTAAAATGATCAAAGAAAAAGGTGCCAAAATGATGTCAAGCTTCCCTCCTTATATTTTTTGAATTTTGCCTTAAGGAAATCGATTTACCCAGGAGGGAAATCGATTTCACTCTGTTCCAGAAGAGAAATTGGCGCAAAATACACTAGGGAAATCGATTTACCCAGGAGGGAAATCGATTTCATACTGTCCAGAATGTGATTTTGGTGAAGATTGCTGCAGGGAAATCGATTTACCCAGTAGGGAAATCGATTTCATCAGTCAAAAATGTTAAAAATGCCTTGTTTATTGCATGTCTTGACTTGGTACCTACAAAACAAAAGCCTACAAAGAAACAAAGCAATATTTTTGGTATTTGGGTTAGTATAATAAGCATACAAGATACACAATCATTGGTGCTTGATGGTCCCTCTCATTGATGAGGTGAGTGCAACACCATAAACAAAACTTCCAAGTGAAGCTCTTGATTAGTGATTGAGATATGAATGATATAGGATCTTAGGGTCAAAAATTGGGGTATGACAGATCACTTTGACAAATGAAGATGGTACAGTTGTTCCAAAACCAGAAAATACTTGGAATGCTGAAGATGAAAAGAAATATGCATACGATTGGAAAGCGAGAAACATTCTAATCTCAGCTCTAGGAGTTGATGAATACTATTGTGTTTCCCATTGTAGATCCGCTAAAGCTATGTGGGACACATTGCAAGTTGCCCACGAGGGAACCGATGACGTCAAACTAGCTAGGATCAATACGCTAACTCAAGAGTTCGAACTTTTCCACATGGAAGATGGTGAATCCATCGAAAGCATGCAGAAAAGATTCGTTCACCTGAAAAATCGATTAAATTCTCTTGAT
This sequence comes from Vicia villosa, assembly GCF_029867415.1. NCBI lineage: Eukaryota > Viridiplantae > Streptophyta > Magnoliopsida > Fabales > Fabaceae > Vicia > Vicia villosa. Next base: position 189,948,607 of record NC_081180.1, read on the forward strand.
AGACCTGTTTCCAATGCAGTTGCTACTAACAAAATCTTAAGGTGTTTGAACAGGGAATGGCAACCCAAAGTTACAGCAATTAAGGAAGCAAATGATCTAAACACTTTAGACCTTACCACTCTCTTTGGTAAACTAGAGGAACATGAACAACACCTTAAATGCCTTGACATGCATGAGAAAAGGGCAAAGAAAGAAAAGAACATGGAGAAAGAGGTAGAGAAGAAGTCAATAGCTCTAAAAGCTTCAAGCTCCAAGACCTCAAGACAAGAGCTAGAGGATAGTGATACAAGTGACGATGAAGACTCCGATGATGAGGAAATGGAACTGTTTGTGCGAAGATACCACAAATACCTAAAGAAAAATGGAGCAAAACATTCTGACAAAGGGTTGATCAACTATAGAAAGCAATCAAACAAGTTCAAACAAGATGACAATAACAAAGGAAAAATCAAAGGTCCTTGCTTCAATTGTGGCAAAGTCGGTCACTACAAACCGGATTGTCCATACCTTGAGAAGGAGAAAGAGAAGAACCAAAGAAAAGGTCACAACAAATCTAGAAGAGCATACATAACATGGGAAAGTGATTCATCTAGTGAAGACTCATCAAGCGATGAAGAAGAATCGGTAAACTTATGTCTTACGGCTCATCAACACAAGAAAAAGAAACGTGTAAGTCATCTTAAACCTGAACTTGTAGATAAGGTATCTCATGCTCAATTAAAATTAGCTTTTGAAGAACTACATAGAGAAGCAATTGAAGCTTTCAAACTTTTGGCCTCAAATAAGAAAATTTTTTCATATCTTGAATCAAAAGTTGAGAAGACCGAAAAGGACATGGAAGCTTTAAAACAATCTATGCTAGATATTCAAAAGGACAAAGTTGAGATAGATCCTACATCATGGTTTGGTTGTGAGACATGTCACATTTGGCAAAAAGAAGTAAGAGATCTAAAGGCCAAGTTAGATAAGGCTCTACAACCAAAAGTGACTTTTGCGGTTGATCCAAATAAGTTCAAAAGATCGTATACTCCTTTATATAGTAAATACACTTTTGTACCAAAAGTATCAACTAGCAAAACAACATATTCTCATCATATTACCTGTCATTATTGTTGCAAAAAGGGTCATACCATTGAAAAATGCAAATTTAGGAGGACTTTAGTTCCTAAAGGAGTATTTCAATGGTTGCCTAAGTGCAACAATTTCTATACTCACCACCTAGGACCCAATGAAGATTGGGGACCTTCCTCTCTAAATTAATTTTGCAGGAAAAGTGTCTTGACATTGCCGAAAGGTTGTGGTTCCTTGATAGCGGATGCTCAAGACACATGACGGGAGACATATCTCTTTTCGTTGAGTTTCACGCAAAGAAAAAGGGGTATGTCACCTATGGAGATAACAATCGGAGAGCCATACTTGGTAAAGGAAGTGTAGGTCCATCCACTGAAGACATCGTCAAAGATAAGGAAGACGAAAATAAAAGTATTGTAAAGAAAGATGCTGAGAAAGAGAAAGATGAGTCTCATGATGAAAATGAAAAGGAAAGCATCTCAAACAATGAAGAACTTCCTAAGGCTTGGACAAATGTGAAAGACCATCCAATTGACAACATAATAGGAGACATCTCAAAGGGCGTTACAACACGCTCAAAGATAAGTAACTTCTGTCATCATTTTGCTTTTGTTTCACAAGTTGAGCCGAAAAACGCTAAGGACGCATTACTTGATGAGCATTGGCTAATGGCCATGCTAGAAGAATTAAACCAATTTAAACGGAATGATGTTTGGGACTTAGTCCCTCATCCGGGAGACCATCAAGTAATCGGCACTAGATGGGTTTTGCGTAACAAACTTGATGAAAACGGAGTTATCACTAGAAACAAAGATATATCAGTTGTTCAAGGTTACAATCAATAGGAAGAATTCTCTAAGCTTATGCAGAGTGAATTTGAGATGAGTCTCATGGAGCTGCTCAAAAGATTTGGAATGAGTGAAGCGAAGGAGATTGACACACCTATGGCAACAAATACTAACCTAGACAAAGATGAGAAAGATATCAATCTTGTCGAAAGGAATCTCACTTAAAAGCTGTCAAAAGAATTCTGCGATATCTACGTGGAACTCCTACATATGGCCTATGGTATCCGAAGGGAAATGAGTGTCATTTGGTAGGATTCTCCGACTAAGATTTTGCTGGCTGCAAATCCGATAGAAAGAGCACCAGTGGAACATGTCATCTATTCTCAAATTCATTGATAAGTTGGCATAGCAAGAAACAAGTATCGGTTGCATTATCTACTGCTGAGGCAAAATATGTAGCTGCCGGAAGCTGCTGTACGCAGATATTATGGCTCAAGCAACAACTTCTTGACTTTGGTATTAAGCTTGATCGTATACTTATCATGTGCGACAACACAAGTGCCATAAACTTGAAGAGCAAGAAGCAACTAGCTGATATCTTCACCAAACCTCTTGCAACGGAGCAGTTCTTCAACATTCATAAGGAATTAGGGATATTAGATATCTCTAATTTGAGCTAAATGCGTTTGTTTTCTTAATTTTATTCCTTTACTTTATATATATTGATTATGCTCAAGCTAACATCTCTCTCAGTATGAAGGTAGTTCATCATCACATCAAGTATCATTCCACATTGACTAGAAAAATATACTTCATTCTACGAAATGATGACGAGATACCTATAATTGAGAAAGTGGTAACATGTTTGTTGTTCACTTCCAAAAATATCATTGATGCTATAATATGCTATCAATTAACATGTTTATAGTGACTTCTTATATGCTTCTCCACCTATCTCATTTACATGTATATGTTGTTCATCATTACTCATAACATATCATGTTTGGACATAAAAATAGTAGAATAAGCATACATCTAACATGTTTGGGCAAACGTTGGCGAGCATTGCATTAGTTCATTTCATTGCATGGCATCTCACTTCTGTCATGTTATTATGTCTTTTATTACTTGAACTTAAGCTTAGTTTGTACCTTTAAATATGTTTGGATATTATGCTCTATTTCTTTACTATTGTGTTATGTAAGACATTGTTTTGTTTAGATTATTTTGTTATTCTCTTCTACTATTCTCCTGGTTTTTTTTTTTTTGATGTTGTCAAAGGGGGAGATGAGTTCATAGTACGGGGGAGCTTAGTACGGGGGAGCTTACGCATACAAGACCGGGGGAGCTTTCGTCATTCAATCAAATGTTTGCCATCATCAAAAAGGGGGAGTTTGTAAGAACAAGCATACACTCACAAATGAGTTTTTGATTCATGGCAAACATCACAAGCAACCAAATACAAAAGCATAAATGAATGACTCAAGACAATGGAAGATTATGAAGCTCAAATCACTCAGAAAATGGTATTGCATCTGTTAGGTCGACCAAGCAAAGCCCTAGGTCGACTCAAAACCAGAGCAAACTCAGCAAAACTGACAAGGTCACTGTTAGGTCGACCTACCCACACTCCCAGGTCGACCTAAACTGAAGGGATTTACACATGTCACTGTTAGGTCGACCTACCCACACTTCTAGGTCGACCTAAACTGAAGAAAAGTCACAAAAACGCATTTCAACTGACTTTAGGTCGACCTAAACCTTCAACAGGTCGACCTAACTGGAAACAAATGACTTTAGGTCGACCTAAACCTTCAACAGGTCAACCTAACTGACTTTAGGTCGACCTAAACCTTCAGCAGGTCAACCTAACAGATTTTAGGCCAACCTAACAGGTCAACCTAACTGGGACAATTTCAACTCTGCTTCTGTTAGGTCGACCTAAGCACTAAAGTAGGTCAACCTATTTGCTGAATACTTCCCAAATTATGTGTTTTCTCTGCTCCAACATACCAACAACTATATATATCATTCCATGTTAATTATTCATCAACACCAACGACTGAAAGATACATAAACGCTTCTCATCTTCGTTCTTCGTCATCTCCAACACAATTACACATAATCATTCTTGCGTTGCGGGTTAGTGATGAGTTCGATAACGTCCATGGAACGGAATTGAAGATTCCTAGTGGGTGAAGGTTTGTGGGGTTTGTTGGTGAATAAAATCTGCGGGTTTTGTCCTCCACGACGGGTGGTTCTTGGGGGTTTTTATCAAGAGGCGTTCATTGAGGATTCGGCTGAGTGTAACGATTGAGGAACGGGGAGTTCAAGGAATCAAGACACTACAGAAGGGAATCGAAGTGAAGCTCTTGGATAACCTTGATCTTGCTCAAGATTAAGGGGGAAGAAGATTCAAAGGATCGACATAATTGGTTTATCGTTTATCGCTTTGTCATCTTCTTTGTATAAACTGCTTTCAACATTAATGAAAGTTTTCCCAATTTCAATTTGGAATTGGGGGCAGACGTAGTCGTAGCGAGGACGGTCGACGAACTGCCTAAACAAATATCGTGTTCTTATCGCTTTTATCTTTTCCTTTTCATTCTGTTCATAATTGGTATAATTGCTAAATTGATCAATGATTCAAGTGTTAAAATTGTGAATTAAAAGTTCTGCATAAACATCACAATTCACCACATCTTGAATAAGCATCAATTTGAATATTGTCACCAAGTGTTTGTCTATTTGCTTAATCCACCTTACTGCATTGCAAATCAAAGTTTGTCAATCTAGAACTTAATTGATATTCAATTGTGACACGTATTGACTCGATAGCATATCTCTTTATCTGTGATTTCAAATATTTTGTGGTTTTGTAACACATATAACCCTTTGCAATAGCGGTCCGGAATAGACGCAAGTCGATTCAGAACCGCTTTCGCTATAGTCTGTAAAAATCCTGGAAAAACTGTGTAGGATCTATTCACCCCCCCTCTAGATCCTTAGGCCAGCGTCTAACATAACACTCCCAACTCTATACTACGAAATAAAGCATATAATTTTCTAATTCAGAGTAAATAAGCATGCATCACATGAGGGCATTACACACACTTTCAACAACAACACAATAACATGCAATGGTCACATTCAAGTAACACGGAATTTAAAATTCAAAATAAAAGGCCACGACGGAATAATTAAATCATCAATAAAATGGTAAACTCTGATGATTCCCATACATCATCCACTATGTCACAATATCTCGACTCAAAGGCCACTCATCAACAACATAACCTAATCAAATAAGAAAAATGAATAAGAGTAACGCAAACATCTCATATACATCAAGTCAACGAGAATAAGCCCAAAATCCCATGTGTTACATTGACCAGAGCATGACAAGACTCGCTAGTCAAGACACACTATAAGAGTGTTATATTCCCAAGCTAAAGCTCCTCCGAAGCCCCCACTACTTTTCGGAACATGCGCGATGTCGCAATGAACATCATTCAAACCGAAGGGTGAGAATTCAAATCATTATAAATAAACATAATAGTAGGAAATGTAAAACATCAAAATAATACATTCCAAGAATTCATCACACTTCATATAAACATGCATTATAAATTACTTTATTAAAATCACATGTTTATCTCATACGACATAGCTTCTCAATTCAAGTAATCATCTTCAATTACTACAACCATCTATCATCTCATGAACATCCGTCACAAACAAGTTTATGTTCACTCTTCATCATCAAAATTCCCCATATAAGCACATCCATCAAATCATTTCACACAATCATATCACATAAATCACACAACATTAACAATTCACACTGACACGTGGAACTCAATGTAGCAACCTGCCCTAAAAATTATGACTTTAAGAGTCGCCACCTATTCTGCCAAGGCGAATAGGAAACCTTTATACAATTACAGAGATTCAGGATAAGATACTATATTCAGGTTGAGGGAAGGTGTTAGGCACCCTCAACCCTTTCCTAAGGTTTGCACTATAAGGTTAAGTTTAAGCTAACATAAAGAAAGATGACAGACAATTAATAGGGTAAAAGGCTAATTATTTGAACATGATTAGAGTTTGGAGGTGGGGGACTCGCCTTGTTTCCAAGTGCCTACGTATCTCCTTAGGGAGAATCAGAGTTAACGTAGTTCGGGCACAGGGTTGTACGCCTTAGAATTTGATAAGAATGTGTTGACGGTATTTTGAATGGCCTATCGTAGTTTTTGAAATGCGAAGTTCAAAGGTATTTTGAATTACCTTATCGTAGATTTGAAAATCACAAAGATGGAAATCTGTAGTATCGTGGTTTAGTGTGTTTTCAATGTTTGGGCGTACAACCCTGGTTTTAATTTGTTACTACTAGTTGCGATAATTAATAGGTTTGATTACCATGGCTAACGGATTGAAGGGAGGATTGCTAACCACTATAATCGATAGATTCGATTATCACGAATAGCACATGTGTGTATTTTAAATTATTAATTTGATCGTTAGTCCTCATAATCAATGGCTTAGATTACAAATAATAACGAATTTGATAAAGGGGAAATACTAATCATCGTAACCAATAGCTTTGGTTAAAACCTTTTAGTAAGATAAATGTTATTAGATTTATTATATTTGATTAATTAAATTAATCGATTATTAACCATCGCGACCGATAGATTCGGTCGAAACGACTAATAAATTGAATCCTAATACCTTGGCCAAATGGCCAATGGGACTGGGCAAACCCTAATGCATTGATAACCTTTCTAGAGTTTTTTTGTGATTTATATTTGTTAAAGTTAATTAAACAAATTAATCAAAGTCGAATAATCGGAAAAATAATATTATAACCCTAATCCTTATTTATTCTAACCCTAGTTAATTAAATTATAAATACATATACTAAAAAATGTATTAAGATAATTAAACACTTATATAAATAAAATATCAATAATATATAAAAAATGAAGGAAACCTGGGTTGAGATCATGTGTGGTAGCCTTTGAGGGAGTATGGTATGCAGCCGCGTGGACGAGCGTTAGATCTGAACTTGTATTGAATCTGATGGTGATGACTGAAGACACACCATGGGCGTACGCACAAGGGAAAGCACCAGATCCATGGATTAAACGGAATAGCATGTTATTAAAAAAATAAAGGGACGCTTACCACCCTAGGGATCGAACCCCTACCCTTTGGTTTCCCTTCTCTTCTCGTTAGCCAACTCAGCCACATTGTTAATTTGCTAAAAGATAAATTGAAAACATATAATTAATGAAAAAACAAACTAACAGAACAAGTCAAACGCCTTCGATCTGCGCGCGGCCAATGAGGATTGAGATTAGTGCGTTGAAAGGTTGACCGTCCATCCACAGATCTCCACGCGTGAACCAAATGGTCAGATCTCTGTTCATCATCTTCTCCAAAAACTTTGCTACGATTTTGTTGTTGTTTCGCCAGGATTTAACCACGCTTATTCCGTAGCTACTTCCTGCAAAAAAGAAACTTGCAAAAACAACATGAACCAATATGAAACCAACCCAAATCCCTTAATTTTGACCTCACGAGTCCAATGGTGCTATTGGTTCGCGCTGAAAGTGGTCGTATGCGTGAATACGAAGGTGTAAACTCTTAATGCCTTAAAAATGGTGATGCGTGATTCTTGCATGTAAACTCCTGCATAATGGTTCTAAACAACTACAAACAACAATATGAACGTGAATCCGTGCATTGAAATCATTTAAAAGCTATGACTCGAGAGTTTGTAAATCAAAAGTTTTAATCAAACCGGTGCAACTCGAAAGAGAGTATTCTTGGAGGTCTCGAGCTTCAATGACGATCAGGATGGACCTCTGGGATCTCCAGGAAGAAGATTTAATGCTTGGAACTGAGTAAGAACGATTGTGGATTGATTCCTCGTGTGCCCTAGTTTTCTTGCAATTTTGGAAATTTGGAGAGAGTCTCTTGAGGCAGCCCTTCGTCCCCCCTCAGGTTGTATGTCTTGTAATATATATAGGAAGTAATTTAGGGTTGCAAGTGTGAAGAAAAATCCAACCAAATATTACACTTTGATGATTAAGAATTGAATTTTGCACCTAAACTTTCTATTTTGGTCCTTTTCTATTTCCAATCCTCTTCCACAAAATTTTGATCAATATTATGATGATTGGATGATTTGATTTGATTGGTAATTGAATCTTTGATTAAAACCAATTATTTCATATTTTATATGATTTATTTTTATTTAAATTAATTAAAATTCGAATAAATGAAATAAATATTATAAAAATAAAATAATTAATTAGAGATAATTTAAAAAGGTCTATGGATATGTTTGGAATCAAAATTCTAAGCCCATTAACCAAAAATCCAAGTTTTGGTCAATTAGGGTTTCATGCATCACTTGCAAATTGCTCAACTTCAATTACGCATATTTCTCTCAGTTTTGGTCATACGAGGATGTTCTTTATCATTTTAGAAAGCTCAGAGTGTCCCCTAAGTGGTCCTTTTTGTTTTGTCTCAATTGAATTTCCCATGCTCGAGTTATGAGCTTTAACCCAAAAGGTGTTTTTGTTGACTTTTAAAAGGACCCATAACCTATTGGATCATATCTCTTGAATGAAGAATTTCTAGCCTTGGCTTGTGAGAGACAAAGTTGTAGAGAATCAAATTTCCTTCAAGATAGGATTTGGTTGGGAAATTTTTGATGCTCCATGTAAAAGTTATGACCAGTCAAAGTTAAGTTGACTTTTCCTATAAAGACCCTAATTTGATCCTTTTGAATTTGTTCATTTCTGAGTTTTTATTAATGGATTATGATCAACCTTTGATCAAATGATGGATATAACCTCACATACTTGATGTTGACAAAAACTCTCGAAGTTTGACTGTATTTTGACTATAGTTGACTTTTAGGTCAAACTAGTCGATTGTTGATCATCTGGGCCATTGAGTGAGAAATCCTTGAAATTGATGCTTTCCTTTTGTCATGAAGATGCTTTGAGACATATGAGACCCTTAGAGATCCATTTGAGGCCTCAGGGATTCAAAACTCCTTTGATAGAATACTAACCCTAATTTTGAATAGAAGAGAGTGACTTAAGAAAACTTTTGAACCTTGAGTTATTGGAGCTGAAATGAGGAGGGCAAATTTTGGGGTATGACAGCTTCCCCTGTTCAATCTTCTTAAACCTCAGGAGTTAGATAGGCACGTCTGCCTATCGTGGTCTAAAGGTAGAAGATGATTGAACACTGAAATGACCTGAAATTTGCACTTGTTGGGAAGGACGTTCTGTGGGAGATGGGCTTAAAGATGCCATCCAAGGTAAATACCCTTTTTTTCCTTGGATGTGAAGCAGATGCTTTTTTGAAAGGAACCACGTGTTTTAGTTGTAGCACGGCCTAAAAAGGCAACCTGAATTTTATGCAATGTTATGATGCATGCGATGTATGATGCAATGAGCTTCTCAAAATAAATGAGAGCGATGTATGTATATGCATTATGTATGAATGGGGTATGTTAATTGAATGATGCATGATTGTTAGTTATGTTAGTTGCAGTTACTAACTTTGGAAAAGAAAAATAGAACCTTGTTTGTTATTGATTAAATTTTGAAGAAGATCACTGCAGAGGGACTAACGTAATAAACCCAGTTGAAGAACTGTTTGAGAAACCTTGTGATCAGGGAAAATAAATCCCTATTTGCAAAGAGGCGTAGCTTTATATCACTGCCAGGGGACTAACGTGACATTAATCATCGAGATGATTTGAAGGAGATCACTGCCAAGGGACTAACGTGATGAATGTTGTGTATAAGGAGTTTACCTTGCTATGGTGCTGGAAAGGGTTTGTAGTTTGTAGGTAACCCACTTACTATAACCCTATTAAGTCGTCGCGGTCGGTATACCTTACTCCCTATCGTAGTTGGGAAACAAGTTTGTGGTGTGGACCACTTCCTTGTCGTCCAAATTGGGAATAGCAGTTGGGAAACAAGTTTTGTGGTGAGGACCACCTCCTTGTCATCAAAATTGGAAATAGAAGTTGAGAAACAAGTTTTGTGGTGAGGACCACCTCCTTGTCATCAAAATTGGAAATAGAAGTTGGGAAACAAATTTTGTGGTGAGGACCACCTCCTTGTCATCAAAATTGGGAATAGAAGTTGGAAAACAAGTTTTGCAATGAGGACCACCCCCTTGTCATCAAAATTGGGAATAGAAGTTGGGAAACAAGTTTTGTGGTGAGGACCACCTCCTTGTCATCAAAATTGGGAATAGAAGTTGGGAAACAAGTTTTGTGGTGAGGACCACCTCCTTGTCATCAAAATTGGGAATAGAAGTTGGGAAACAAGTTTTGCGGTGAGGACCACCCCCTTGTCATCAAAATTGGGCATAGAAGTTGGGAAACAAGTTTTGTGGTGAGGACCACTTCCTTCTCATAAAAATTGGGAATAGAAGTTGGGAAACAAAGTTTTGTGGTGAAGACCACCTCCTTGTCATCAGATTTGGGAATAGAAGTTGGGAACTTATCACTTGTTTGGAGACTCACGACTCGAGGGTCGGAGAAAATAACACGTCAAATGTTTTATGACTCGCGGGTCGGAGACTGGGTTGATCCCAACACGAGGGTTGGAAACTCACGACACGTTGATTGGAAACAGATCGATCACAACACGAGGGTTGGAAACTCACGATACATGGGTCAGAAAATACACCTATCGCAACACGAGGGTTGGAAACTGGGTTTTTTGTAGCATGTGAATGCGCTTGATGACATGTATATGCTAATGCGTATGTATATGTTTTATGAGTGAAATTAACAACAAGGTTGGGAAGAATATCTCAGTAAGGTTATTGGCATCGGTAAGGTTACCGGGAAGCATCAGTCGGGTGATGCGGTTTAGTACTAGATTGATGACTTGGATGTTTCTATGTATGTGATAATGCTTATGCTTATGCATATGTTGAGCGAGTGGAATGAAATAATGTCTTCTACAAGACTACCTGAAAAGGTTTATGGAATGGATATGAACATCTGTCCTAAAGAAGACTACCTGAAAAGGTTCTTAGCAAAGGACGCAATTTGTCTTAAAGAAGACTACCTGAAAAGGTTATGAGCGAAGGATAAGGAATGTCTTAAAGAAGACTGCCTGGAAAGGCTGAAAGATATGTCTTAAAAAGACTACCTAAAAAGGTTCTTGGAAAGGATAATGGATGTCTTAGAAAAAGGCCACCTAAAAAGGTTCTTAGAATGTCTTAAAGAAGACTACCTGGAGAGGTTCCTGAAAAGGATGACAAATTATCTTAAAGAAGACTACCTGAAAAGGTACTTAGAAAAAGAATGTCTTGGAGAAGACTACCCTAAAAGGTACTTAGAAAAAAGAATGTCTTGAAGAGGACTACCTAGAAAGGTTCTTCGAAATGACGATGACTGTCTTAAAGAAGACTACCTAGAAATGTTCTTAGAATGTCTTAAAGAAGACTACCTAAAAAGGTATGGTGTAATGTATCAACCAATGCATGATTTATATGTATTTTTATGATGCTCCATTGATAGGTTATTGATGAAGGATAGAAAAACACTTAGAAAGGGGGGGTTTGAATAAGTGTAGCTTTAAAAACTTGAACGATAAAAATAAATTGCACAGTTATTTTTATCCTGGTTCGTTGTTAACTAAACTACTCCAGTCCACCCCCGCAGAGATGATTTACCTCAACTGAGGATTTAATCCACTAATCGCACGGATTACAATGGTTTTCCACTTAGTCAGCAACTAAGTCTTCCAGAGTCTTCTGATCACACACTGATCACTCCAGGAACAACTGCTTAGATACCCTCTAAGACTTTTCTAGAGTATTCTGATCCACACGATCACTCTAGTTACAACCTGCTTAGATAACCTCTAAGACTTCCTAGAGTATTCTGATCCACACGATCACTCTAGTTCCTTACAACTTAATGTAATCAATTCTAAGAGTATTACAATTGCTTCTTAAAAGCTATAATCACAAACTGTGATATTTCTCTTAACGTTTAAGCTTAATCTCACTAATATATTACAACAGCAATGTAGTGAGCTTTGATGAAGATGAAGATTCTGAGCTTTGAGTAGAACAGAGTTTCAGCAAGTTAATATGAGTTGTTTTTGTGCAGAATCGTTAACCTTGCTTCTCATCAGAACTTCATATTTATAGGCGTTGGAGAAGATGGCCGTTGAGTGCATTTAATGCTTTGCGTGTTCCGTACAGCATCGCATTTAATGTTATACGCTTTTGTCAACTACCTCGAGCCTTGTTCACGCTGTGTCTACTGACGTAGCCTTTAATAGCTTTTAACGTTCCTTTTGTCAGTCAGCGTAGCCTGCCACTTGTACTTCCTTCTGATCTGATGTTTGTGAATACAACGTTTGAATATCATCAGAGTCAAACAGCTTAGTGCATAGCATCTTCTGATCTTCTGACCTTGAAGTGCTTCTGAGCGTGATACCATCAGAACTTCAGTGCTTCTGATCTCATGTTCTTCTGATGCTTCCATAGACCCATGTTCTGATTCTGCTTCGACCATCTTCTGATGTCTTGCCAGACCATGTTCTGATGTTGCATGCTGAACCCTTTGAGACAAAGCTTCTGAGCGCTGAATTATGCATACTCTTTATATATATTTCCTGAAAAGGAAATTGCATTGGATTAGAGTACCATATTATCTTAAGCAAAATTCATATTATTGTTATCATCAAAACTAAGATAATTGATCAGAACAAATCTTGTTCTAACAATCTCCCCCTTTTTGATGATGACAAAAACATATATAAATGATATGAATTTGCGATCAGAAAGAGCAGACGGCAAAAGACAAATTACACAGCTATAGCATAAGCATATGAATATGTCTCCCCCTGAGATTAACAATCTCCCCTTGAGATAAATAATCTCCCCCTGAAATAAATACTCGAAGAACTTTAATAAAAGACTTCCCTGATTATTTCGGTAGAGACGATCACATAGGCTTCTGTCTTTAGAGAATTCATAGCTTCTGACTTCTGCTTCCATTGGACAGCTTCAGAACTAGAATTTCTTTAGATCCTTAGAACACTCACAGCTTCTGATTCCTGCTTCCATCTAGGACAGCTTCAGAACTTGAATTTCCTTGATCTTCAGAACATTCACAGCTTGTGATTTCTGCTTCCATCTAGGACAGCTTCAGAACTTGAATTTCTTTGATCTTCAGAACATTCACAGCTTCTGATTTCTGCTTCCATTTAGGACAGCTTCAGAACTTGAGTTTTCTGGTTCTTTAGAACATTCACAGCTTCTGACTTCTGCTTCCCTCGGATAGCTGCAGAGCTTGAATTTCTACCAACCTCACTTCATGCTAGATTTGTATCAGAACATTGTTGAATGTACCAGAGCATCATTAGAGCATCTCTACATCCTGAAATGTTACAGAACAAAAACTAAACGACAAAAGTCAGCATGAACGAGTCAGAACATAAAATGTATATTAAAACACATGATATGTATCAGAGCCATATAGGCTAAAATAATGTATCAGAGCAAATAGAATTTTGTCAGAGCAAATAGACAAATATGGATCAAATTCTATTATCAGTGCTTTTGATTCATTCTTCTTTCTGAAGCTTGACAGCACTCAGCTTGCTTCAGTTTCCATGAGCTTATTCTTTTCAGAATAACACTTCTTATGGTTTTGCTTCTTGTGTTTGCTTTGAAGATTCTCTTCACTTCTTTATACCTGCAAAACACTTAAACCATATAGAACTTGCAGTTCTTGTTAGTGAATGCAACTGATTAAATCAAATCATTTATCACATATTTCTCCCCCTTTTTGTCATATCATCAAAAAGCAAAAAAGATTCAGAGACAAACAAAACGAAACACACGGAGGAAGAAGATGATTTCATTGAAGTTCAAACAGCAGGTACAGAAGTACATGAAGAGAAGTAAGATCAGATGCACAGAACAAAACAGATGCAACGAAAAGAAAGAAACAACACAGACTCAATCTAAGATGGCCCTAGCCTTGACAAGATCTTGGCCAGCATCTCTTTAACCTCATCGTTGTGTCCTTCTTGCCTCACCATGAAAGCGCTATACTTAGCATTGAGTGAGCTTTGCTCATCCTGTCTCTTCTGAATTTCTTCCAGAGTCCTTGCAAGACGAGAAGATTCATCAGAAGAAGCTTCACAGCTTTCAACCACAGGAATAGCAACCTGATCTGTAGCTTCCATGGATAGATCATTTGCAGGGATTTCCTCAACAGGATCTGATTCAGCAACATGATCTTCAGCATCTGCTTCTTGCATAGAAGCATCTCCATATTCTGCAGCAGGAATTTCCGAGTCTCCATTCTCAAGTGCCTGAAGAATGGCAGCTAGATTCCTGGGAGCAGAAGGACCTTCAACTTCTGGTGGGTCAACAACTTCTGGAATGACCAAGCTTGGGTCTTTCTCCGAAGGGTTTTCCCTCAGATAGTCAAAGAGAGTCTTGAAGTCTCCGAGCAGAACAGGATAATCAGGAATAAAGATAACGATATCCCTGCATGGATTTGCTTCCATTTCAGCAGCCAGTCTTAATTGTTCCATTTCATCCACAAAGGGCTTCTCCTCAGCAGCAACACAATTTCTGAGAGGATGGTAGTATATACCATTATCATCCTCCAGAAGGTAACCAGGGTAACCAGGGGCAGCAGCCACTAGTCTTTTCTGTACTCCCATTGCTTCTACTTGAAAATCCTTGCGAAATCTTCTCCAGAGATTTCTTGTAGAAACATCATCCAGACCATTTAGAAATGCATCCTTCAGAAGGTCTAGACTGCTAATCACCTCATGTCTGAAAAGTTCCAGGTAGGTATAGGGTTCAAGTTCAGGCGGATTGAAGGTGAATTTGTAGTCAGGGTAGAGAAGACAATAAGGTTTGGATTTTCTGGTAGGTAAGGGATGGGATATAGAAGGTGGAGGTGCGGTGGATGAGGAAGAAGGGATATCTGAGAAAATGATTGATGAGGATGGAATATCAGAAATGATAGATTGAGACGAGGATGGAGTATTTGTAAAGGGAATTGGTGAGAAAGATTTATCAGAAGGAGTTGGGGGAAGAATACTTAAAGGTGTGGGGTTTAGAATGGGAGAGGAGAGGGACGATGGAGAAGGATTTGGTAAGGTGAAGTTTATTTTTGGTTCAGATGGAGGTGATTGGAAAGATGGTTTAGGGACAGAAGGAGGTGGAGTAAAAACCTGTCTGGAGATTTGTACAGAAGAAGAAGATCTGGTTCTGCGAAAGGAATCTCTGATCCTTTTATCTCTTCGTTCTTCTGAGTCCACCTTGTCAGGATCATAGGTGACCCTCAACTTCTTGGCTTTCTCAGCCTCATCTTCTCGGGCTTTTCTTTTTAGCCTAGCCTTTAGTTCCTTCTGATCCTTCTTCAGAAGATCAGCCTTGGACGGAAGTACTCTGCCACGGATCCAAGCAGGATCAATATCTGATTGCTTCCTAACACAATCTTCCAGGTAAGACTTGACAACCTGATGCAGTTCTTCTTGAAACAAGGAGGCAAAACCTTCAACAGCAACTCTTCTTGAGAGAATGTCAGGAAAGCTTGGGCACACAGAAGGTACATATTGAATGAGTTCTAATCTGAACAAATCCACACCATTAAAAATGGGACCTTGAACTACTCCAAGCAAATGGGATGCATTGAGTTTTCTGATGGAGTCCAGCACTTTGCTTTCAGTAAGAATGTCTGAAATCATTCTTCCAAACGGAATAGTCGTTCTTGAAAGATGAGGGTACTTTGCCCTTTCCTCTTCTCTTGACTCAAGGATTGAAGTCTTCAGATTCTCAAACAGAATGTGAGAAATGTTGATCTCAGTCTTTTTGCCAATGCAGAAAAGAGTGTGCTTGTGATCTGGACTGATGTAAGAAGAGGAGAGCATCCTTTTTCTGTGGTGAAGAGAACCCAGAATAATCTCAGCCCATACTCTATAAAATGGCCTCAAGGTGCCTGTGTTATTCGAGTCAATCCCAGAAGACTAAGAGATTTGTTTTTCAACTATCGACCAATCAATAGATGTATGTCGAAAACCAGACCAACCCTCTTCATCATTCAGATTGTATAGCTTCCTGATCAGTTTTTCAGAGATAACCACTTCATGCCCTAGCACGAATGAAATGATTGCCGTTGGGGTAACCGTTGCATGTACCCAGAAGTCCTTCACAAGATCAGGATAAATTGGACCAACCAATCTATTAAGGTACTTGGACCATCCTTGCTCAAGGATTCTTGCATCACACTTAAAGCCATTCGCTTTAAGATTGTTTAAGTCCACAGCAGTTTCACATAAAACTTCCAGTTCTTTCGTGGGTATTAAGCATGTTTTCAATGGAGCATACTCATATTTGCTTAAAAGGATCTGTGTAGAAGTGAGCCTTTCTTTTGAATTTGATGAACAAGAAGATGAGTTCATGATGATAATGCTTTGAGATCAAATCAAAAACTAGGGTTTGAAGAGAAATGCAACGAAGTGAATGCACAAAAAAGAGAGAAAGAGAGAAAAAGAGGGAATGAAGATGAAGCGGGTTATTTAAAAGATTTAAAAAGGAATCATTATGCATTTAATGAGAAATGACATTAGGAGAGAGAACACAGTAAATGAGATGATTTAATACAGTTACCTAGGTCGGCGTCTTTTCAACTGCACGCTTTGTACTAACCGTACAGACACGTGTTCACCATCAGATAATAGATGACAGCTGTGAATTTCAGAATAGACTTTACACCTTCAGATTCAGATCATTGCTTCTGATCTGATCAACTTTCTCTTCTGGAAACACTCCTTCTGAAGTGTGCTGATATAGATCTGAATGATCTTCTGATCCATTACTACTGATATACACAGCTTCTGAAGATTCGCTTCTTTGTTCTGCAACTTCTGATAAGACAAAAATTGTATCTGCAGAAATTCTTAGGCTGCTTTGATTCATCAGAAACAAGTTTATCATCAAACCAGATATTGACTGATTCTTCTACAATCCATGTTTCAATATTGTATATTCTGTAGCATTTAGAGCATTCAGAATAATCAAGAACCAAACACCATTGCTTTAGAAACAAACAAGACAAATGGTTTCAAGACTAATAAACTTTCTTTTCTGATCTCCTACAGACATAGTTTCTTCAACAGATTTAAGTGTCAGAACTTGGAAGACAGTCCTTCTTCCCTTCAAGTGTTGAGACCAACTTGAGTCCAGGTGACTTGACATGTTGACTTTTATCTTCTTTGTTGCCAAGAGAATCTGCAAAAGAAATAGTCTTTTTCTTTGGTACCCACATCTTCTTGGGTCCTTTCTTGTTAGATTTTCTCAAGTTCTGATTGAACTTGGGTTTGACATTGTAAGCAATAGGAGGAACAGCATGATAATTTTTAATGTGAGTTTCATGATATTTCCTAGGTTGTGTCACATGCTTTTTGGTGTGTGTTATGTGAAAACTTTGAGCATGTGAAGTGTGCCTAATATCATGGGAGTGGCCATACTTGAACTGATCATACAATGGCTTGCATGTGAATTTCATTTCATCAACAGGTTCAAGTTTGTATGGGGTTTCACCCTCAAAACCAATGCCAACTCTTTTGTTTCCAGACACAGCATATATCATAGAAGCTAGCTGACTTCTGCCAATACTTCTAGATAAGAACTTCCTGAAACTTAAATCATATTCTTTCAGAATATGGTTTAGACTAGGAGTGGATTTTTCTGAATCAGAAGGAGATCCAACATTATTGGATAATTTTAAAAGTTTTTCTTTTAATTCAGAATTTTCCAACTCAAGCTTCTTTGTTTCAAATTCAAATAGCTTTTTCAGCTTTTTGTATTTGAGACTAATCTGAGACTTGAATTCCAGAAGTTCAGTTAAATAGGAAACTAACTCATCTCTAGTAAGTTCAGAAAATACCTCTTCAGAATCGGATTCTGATGTAGATTCTGATCCGTCATCTTCTGTCGCCATCAGCGCACAGTTAGCCTGCTCATCTTCAGAGTCTGAATCATCTTCTGACTCATCCCAGGTTGCCATAAGACCTTTCTTCTTATGAAACTTCTTCTTGGGATTTTCCTTCTGAAGTTTTGGACATTCATTCTTGAAGTGTCCAGGCTCATTGCATTCATAGCACATGACCTTCTTCTTGTCAAATCTTCTGTCATCAGAAGATTCTCCACGTTCAAATTTCTTTGAACTTCTGACGCCTCTGAACTTCCTTTGCTTGTTCTTCCAGAGTTGATTTAGCCTTCTGGAGATCATGGATAGTTCATCTTCTTCTTCAGATTCTGAATCTTCAGGATCTTCTTCTCTAGCCTGAAAAGCGTTAGTGCATTTTTTAATGCAATAGACTTACCTTTCTTTTGAGGCTCATTTGCGTCCAGCTCTATTTCATGGCTTCTCAAGGCACTGATAAGCTCTTCCAGAGAAACTTCATTCAGATTCTTTGCAATCTTGAATGCAGTCACCATAGGACCCCATCTTCTGGGTAAGCTTCTGATGATCTTCTTTACGTGATCAGCCTTGGTGTATCCCTTGTCAAGAACTCTCAATCCAGCAGTAAGAGTTTGAAATCTTGAAAACATCTTTTCAATGTCTTCATCATCCTCCATCTTGAAGGCTTCATACTTCTGGATTAAAGCAAGAGCTTTAGTCTCCTTGACTTGAGCATTTCCTTCATGAGTCATTTTCAAGGACTCATATATGTCATAGGCCGTTTCCCTGTTAGATATCTTCTCATACTCAGCATGAGAGATAGCATTCAGCAAAACAGTTCTGCATTTATGATGATTCCTGAAAAGCTTCTTCTGATCATCATTCATTTCTTGCCTTGTCAGCTTTACGCCACTGGCATTTACTGGATGTTTGTAACCATCCATCAGAAGATCCCATAGATCACCATCTAGACCAAGAAAGTAACTTTCCAGTTTATCTTTCCAGTATTCAAAGTTTTCACCATCAAATACCGGCGGTCTAGTATAACCATTGTTACCGTTGTGTTGCTCAGTAGAGCCAGATGTAGATGTAGGTGTAGACTTTGCAATTTCATCAGCCATCTTTTACTGAAGCGTTTTTCTCTTCCTGAATCTTTTCTAAACACGGTTAAGTGCTTGCACCTTAGAACCGGCGCTCTGATGCCAATTGAAGGATAGAAAAACACTTAGAAAGGGGGGGGTTTGAATAAGTGTAGCTTTAAAAACTTGAACGATAAAAATAAATTGCACAGTTATTTTTATCCTGGTTCGTTGTTAACTAAACTACTCCAGTCCACCCCCGCAGAGATGATTTACCTCAACTGAGGATTTAATCCACTAATCGCACGGATTACAATGGTTTTCCACTTAGTCAGCAACTAAGTCTTCCAGAGTCTTCTGATCACACACTGATCACTCCAGGAACAACTGCTTAGATACCCTCTAAGACTTTTCTAGAGTATTCTGATCCACACGATCACTCTAGTTACAACCTGCTTAGATAACCTCTAAGACTTCCTAGAGTATTCTGATCCACACGATCACTCTAGTTCCTTACAACTTAATGTAATCAATTCTAAGAGTATTACAATTGCTTCTTAAAAGCTATAATCACAAACTGTGATATTTCTCTTAACGTTTAAGCTTAATCTCACTAATATATTACAACAGCAATGTAGTGAGCTTTGATGAAGATGAAGATTCTGAGCTTTGAGTAGAACAGAGTTTCAGCAAGTTAATATGAGTTGTTTTTGTGCAGAATCGTTAACCTTGCTTCTCATCAGAACTTCATATTTATAGGCGTTGGAGAAGATGACCGTTGAGTGCATTTAATGCTTTGCGTGTTCCGTACAGCATCGCATTTAATGTTATACGCTTTTGTCAACTACCTCGAGCCTTGTTCACGCTGTGTCTACTGACGTAGCCTTTAATAGCTTTTAACGTTCCTTTTGTCAGTCAGCGTAGCCTGCCACTTGTACTTCCTTCTGATCTGATGTTTGTGAATACAATGTTTGAATATCATCAGAGTCAAACAGCTTAGTGCATAGCATCTTCTGATCTTCTGACCTTGAAGTGCTTCTGAGCGTGATACCATCAGAACTTCAGTGCTTCTGATCTCATGTTCTTCTGATGCTTCCATAGACCCATGTTCTGATTCTGCTTCGACCATCTTCTGATGTCTTGCCAGACCATGTTCTGATGTTGCATGCTGAACCCTTTGAGACAAAGCTTCTGAGCGCTGAATTATGCATACTCTTTATATATATTTCCTGAAAAGGAAATTGCATTGGATTAGAGTACCATATTATCTTAAGCAAAATTCATATTATTGTTATCATCAAAACTAAGATAATTGATCAGAACAAATCTTGTTCTAACAATTGATAACCCAAGCGTATATAGTTCGCTAATGTTGTAAGGTTGTCGGATGCTAGCGCGATTTCCCAATACCTGTTTTTTTCTAACTTTGAAGATCGTAGTTAGGAGAAATATTTGTTCGAGGTTGTAACGTGTGAGGATGCCTTTTCCTTTTGCTGTGTTCCTTGCTCTGGTTTGACCCTTTGAATTACTCCACGCCTTTGAATTTTCGAAGTTCTCCCCTTCTTTAACCCTTTGAGGTTCTTCATACCTTTAACCTTTTGAGGTTTTCTTTATGGATTTGATATCCAATGCCTTAATGTTTAGTGGGAAAAGATGCCTATGATCTCCAAGTCATGAGGGAAGTGCCTTGGGAAATAACCTTGTCATATGCTTCGACGTTTAGATTGAAGGGTATGCCCTTGATTTCCAGGATATGGAGGGTTATCTATAGTGTTCTATCCTTTTGGTTTGAATTCTTCCCATGTTTGACATGCCCTTGATTATTATTGCTTCGATACGTGACCCAAGTTGATCAGACCTTAGGAAGAATGCCCCTAGTAAATAGGATGTTTGATTGTATGCCCCTGTAATCCTTGAGATTTTGCCCCTGTTTAGGAGAACCCTCTGGATGTGGTTCCCCCATTCAAGAGTCTTTAACATAAATGATCGCCTTTGATTAACTAATTCCAAGATCTCCTCGATGCTAAGTGTATATTCGCAGATGACGTTGTACCCTTTGAAAAGTAACTCCAATGCAATGTGTATGCAAGTTCTGAAATCGAAGTCCGTTATGAATTAGGACTGGATGATTAGAATTGAATGCTTGAAGAAGCGCAATGCTTAGAAATAGTTTTAACAAACCTAGGAGTCAGTATAACAAAATCCTTCTTAATATGCTTTCGTAGTTAACCTTGCCTCAATTAGGACTTTTGAATGTTGTAACTTGGCATGGTTTGTGTTTTAAGAAACAAAGGATATAAGTCTCAAAATTTATTCAGCCCACCCCTTTCTCCTTGATGTTCTCCAGACCTAAAATTCGTTTAATCCAATGAATGTGCTTTGTTTGCAAGAGAATCGTTTTAGTCCTGATGTTGAGCAGAAGCATTAGTGAAGATCCAAGCACCGATGAAAACTGTTGTAAAGATCCAAGCATTGATGAGAAACTTTGATGATTTAGCAATCACAAGATTATCCTTTGTATTTAGCTTTCGTTTTTTCTGTCCCTTATTTTTGCATGGGCCAATTCATTTGAATTTGATCCATCGGGATGCCCTAATTTTTGCCTAAGTCTTTTTTTGTTTTCTTTTATGGAATTTTCTATTTTGACTTAGGGGGCGCTTTCCTTTTTTTCTTTTGAGTGCTCCTTTGGAAATATTGATCCTTGGATATTGAATGATGTGACTGTCATGCTGATTTTGATTTGTAAGCTTCGACTTTGATACTTCCTCGGTCTTAAATGACGCATTAAGGAAGAAGGCGTTGTGAATGTTATCTCCATTGCTTCCTCATTTTTGATGAATACGAGGAAGAATATATGCTTGAAACTTTGCTTGATTCCTTGCTTGAATCCTCGCTTGGATTGATTGATTCTCTTGGCAAACAAAATACACCATCGAATTAATCGAAATCTACCCTGCCCCAGGTTGAAATCAAGGTTTATTTGAGAAGTAGAAACAAACTCCAACTCCTGGCTCGAGGGGGTAACGAGGGATTAACATCCTTATATCTCCATTGTTTGGGAATTGAAATAATGTCTGTACATCGTCGGCTCAGTCTTACTTTGAAAGCATATGTTTAGCGAGACTTAGTTATTTGTATTTGTCATTCTCCCTCAAGTTTGTTAATAATTGAAAGTCGAAATTGAAATAGAATATAAGGGTGCGAGTGGAAAGTCGTAGTAGTGAGCGAATGAAGCGAATGAATTGATTTCAAAACATGCATGATTATTTAATTGAATTACTATTCGAAAGATACAACGTTTTACATCAGATAACATTTTGTGATCGTAGAGGTTACAACTTGAAATGATAAACCTATTTATCCTAGGGGCAATCTTCTTTGTGGATCTGTCGACCATGTTCTACTCCTTAGTTCATGGACTTGTAGAAGTAAAGGGTAACCTCGAATTCTCCTTGGGCACGTCAAACCTGTAGGGAATAAATTGTTAGCGGTGGGTTTTCATCGTGTCGGAACTTCATGAGTTTCCTTTGACTGGACCTCTTTTGCTTTTTCTAAGGATAGCATCACACCATTCGCAATCTTTGGAGTTCGTAGATTGATGAAGAAGATCTATGACCCTTTTGCCCCTTGGTGGGGATTTAGCATATGTCGCCTTCCCTCTATCGTAGTTGTGCATCTTTGTTCAGGATGTTGCCCCAGTCAGACTAATCCTTGCCCCCAGTTTATCGTAGAGCGTCCTTGTAAATTTGATGTGTTCTAAGATGAACCCCTTAATGACTAGATACCCCTTGAGTGTATCTATGAGGGAACTTCGTTGTTGAACTAATCCTTGCTCGACGATAACCTTTGTTGTATTTATGATCCTGTTACGACAAGGCATGGACATGTGGCATGACGAAATGCATCCTTTTTCCTCCTTGTGAGACCAAGTTCGTTCTCGATAATTTATCCTCCTTTCTCCATAGTCTACGATCCTTTTGATTTTTTTGGTGAGTCTCGGGAAATCGGCTAACGCGGTAGGTGCGGATGCGGGTGAAGATAGAAATGAAATTGTAGATGCAAATGTATGACTGCATGAAAACGCGAATGCATGGATATGCGAGAGAATCCTTGTATTATAACTCCTTGTATTCAATGTAGACGCGTGACAGATATAACCTTAAGGATATCCTATGTGGATTTAGGGATGACATTTGACCCTAGTGAAATCCTTGCAAGATAGACGTTATGACATGCCAATGGAAATCCCTTAGAATAGGGAGTATGCAGAAGGTAGTGGCTGGTGACCGTTCAAGACAGTCACCAAATCCCATGGCCATCGAGAGGCCGTTCGACTTGTACCAATGAGTTTGTCCCTCGTGGGAGGGTTCTTTATGCGGAACACAGCCTATCTGAGGACGATATCGGATGAAGAGAAATCCCTACAAGCTAGGGATGAAAGACACATATATGGAGATGCAAATCCTACACAAGTTAGGGGGTGCGCGGGAGCAAGCACGGGTTGACCGGTCAAGATAGTTACCAGCTTTCATGGCCATCGAGAGGCCAATCGACGTGCGTTAAGGAGGACGTCCTTCAGGGGAAGGACGCGTCGTTGTAAAAACACATGGACGTAAAAGGAAAATCCCCACAGGCTAGGGAATTCGTAAGAGTAAGCATGGGGTGACCGTTCAAGACAGTCACTGGATCTCATGGCCATCGAGAGGCCAATCGACGTATGCTAACGAAGATGTCCTTCGTACGAAGGATGCGATTTTAGAAATAGAGTCCCTACAGGCTAGGGACTGCGTAGATGTAAGCACGGGGTGACCGTTTGAGACAGTCATTAGATCTCATGACCATCGAGAGGCCAATCGACGTATTCTAACAAAGATGTCCTTCGTGGGACCGACACGTAGTTGTAAAAATACAAGGATGTAAAAAGAAACTCCCTACAGGCTAGGGAGTGCGTAGATATAGTCGCGGGGTGACTGTTCATGACATTCACTAAGTCTCATGGCCATCGAGAGGCCAATCGACGTGCATTAATAAAGATGTCCTTCGTGGGAAGGACGCGGTCTTGAAAATAGAGTCCCTGCAGGCCATGGAACACGTAGTGATACCTGCAAAATTAAAATGCATATATTCGTAGCATATGAATCGCAAGCATATAACAAGCACAAAAGCACAAAGTCCTAAGTTCATAGGTTCGGCATGACGGCTTAGGGAGCTACCCTTCCCATTGGTATGTTCTAACAAGGGTCTCATGGGGTCGTTCGTAGCCTCCGAGACTTTTTGTCTCTTTGGATTTTAGAACATCTCATCTTATCCATGAGGTTCGAGTTTTTTGGGTAGGTTCCCAGAGAGATCAGCCAAATACCAAGTCCTGCCCTCAACAAGGTCAAGCCTCGTATCGGACATTTCTGGATATTCAACCCACTCTGAGTGGAATTATCAATAAGACTCGTAGGCGATTCAAGCCCCCCTTGGTCTTAAGGATAACTCCCACACTTAGGTTTTAACAACAATTTATATAACCCAAAAAATGCAATAAAACAAACCAGCAATTAAATAAATGCAGTAAAACAAACAAGCAATTAAATAAATATTTAAATTACTGTAAAAAAAACGGTAATTTAAGGCTGTAAATAAATAAAATTAAATTTAAATATTAAAAACTAACCTCAAAATCCCGCCGCTTATAATTCAAAATATAGTAAAACAGTAATTAAATAAAGATTTAAATTACTGTAACAAAAACGTTGCGGTAATTTAAGGCTGTGAATAAATAAATAAAATTAAATTTAAATATTTTAAAAAAACTAACCTCAAAATCCGGCTGCTTAGAAAATGCATTAAAACAGCAAATATTTAAATAAATAGATATTTATTTAAACTGACGTAAATAGATGGAAATGTAAGTAAATAAATAAATAAAATAAAAATTTAAATATTTATAAAAATAAACAAACCCTAAAAGTGGCGAATTAGCCAAACCCTAAAAAGTTTGCCAAAAACCTAAAAAGTTTGCCACAAACCTAAACCCTGCCAAAACCTATAGGAGTATAGTAATTCACCATTAAGTGTATCCCCAGCAGAGTCGCCAGCTGTAGCAACCTGCCCTAAAAATTATGACTTTTAGAGTCGCCACCTATTATGCCAAGGCAAATAGGAAACCTTTATACAATTACAGAGATTCAGGATAAGATACTATATTCAGGTCGAGGGAAGGTGTTAGGCACCCTCAACCCTTTCCTAAGGTTTGCACTATAAGGTTAAGTTTAAGCTAACATAAAGAAAGATGACAGACAATTAATAGGGTAAAAGGCTAATTATTTGAACATGATTAGAGTTTGGAGGTGGGGGACTCGCCTTGTTTCCATGTGCCTACGTATCTCCTTAGGGAGAATCAAAGTCAACGTAGTTCGGGTACAGGGTTGTATGCCTTAGAATTTGATAAGAATGTTTTGACGGTATTTTGAATGGCCTATCGTAGTTTTTGAAATGCGAAGTTCGAAGGTATTTTGAATTACCTTATCGTAGATTTGAAAATCGCAAAGAAGGAAATCTGTAGTATCGTGGTTTAATGTGTTTTCAATGTTTGGGCGTACAACCCTGATTTTAATTTGTTACTATTAGTTGCGATAATCAATAGGTTTCATTACCATGGCTAACGGATTGAAGGGAGGATTGCTAACCACTATAATCGATAGATTCGATTATCACGAATAGCAAATGTGTGTATTTTAAATAATTAATTTGATCGTTACTCCTCATAATTAATGGCTTTGATTACAAATAATAACGAATTTGATAAAGGGGAAATACTAATCATCGTAACCATCGCGACCGATAGATTCGGTCGAAACGAATAATAAATTGAATCCTAATACATTGGCCAAATGGCCAATAGGACTGGGCAAACCCTAATGCATTGATAACCTTTCTAGAGTTTTTTTGTGATTTATAATTGTCAAAGTTAATTAAACAAATTAATCAAAGTCGAATAATCGGAAAAATAATATTATAACTGTAAGAACAAGCATACACTCACAAATGAGTTTTTGATTCATGGCAAACATCACAAGCAACCAAATACAAAAGCATAAATGAATGACTCAAGACAATGGAAGATTATGAAGCTCAAATCACTCAGAAAATGGTATTGCATCTGTTAGGTCGACCAAGCAAAGCCCTAGGTCGACTCAAAACCAGAGCAAACTCAGCAAAACTGACAAGGTCACTGTTGGGTCGACCTACCCACACTCCCAGGTCGACCTAAACTGAAGGGATTTACACATGTCACTGTTAGGTCGACCTACCCACACTCCTAGGTCGACCTAAACTGAAGAAAAGTCGCAAAAATGCATTTCAACTGACTTTAGGTCGACCTAAACCTTCAACAGGTCGACCTAACTGGAAACAACTGACTTTAGGTCGACCTAAACCTTCAACAGGTCAACCTAACTGACTTTAGGTCGACCTAAACCGTCAGCAGGTCAACCTAACAGATTTTAGGCCAACCTAACAGGTCAACCTAACTGGGACAATTTCAACTCTACTTCTGTTAGGTCGACCTAAGCACTAAAATAGTGATCGGTCACCATTTCTACTTAATTTCGTCATACATTCGGCATAAGATCGCCATACTTGGTAACACTTTGTGGTTGTTTTTAAGTGTTTTTCTTTAATTCATCTAATTCTAGTTATTCTATGAGCAATGTATTTTTATGTCGTTTTCATTGTCAATTAGGTGCTTTTGATCTCGTTTGGTAATGGTTTCAGGTTAGCTTCAGATTGATGGAAGATCGCGTGGCCAAAAGATGTGAAGAAAGAAGCAAAAAGCAAGGAAAAAGCAGATGGGCAGAGGCGGACACGGTCTGACCGTGCCACCTGACACGGTCGTGTCAGGCCTCAAGAAGAATTTATCTCCCAGACCAGAAGCGGACACGGTCTGCCCGTGTCAAGGGACACGGCCGTGTCAGCGGTGCGGGCAGGATTTCTAAATTTGTGGTTTTTCCAATTTTTAAAGTCCGGGGGCAGTTTGGGCATTGTGGCTGAAATCTGAAAACCTAGAGGGATTAAAAGAGGCTTCAAAGACAAGGAGAAGGGACTTTTGATCGTACGAGAGAATTCACAAGAAAGGAGAGATAGCTTCATCAAGGATTGGGAAGACGAAGAGATTCAACGGTGGACACCATTGAAGATCCGAGTTCTCTTAATTGTTGTAATGTCTAAACTCTTTTATTTTGGTTTCTTGAATATTATGAGAGGCTAAACCCCCCAATGCCAGGGGGTGTCCCTGATTTGAATTGTAATGACTATGATCTTCGTATTTCTTTAATCAAGTATTCATATTTTGCAATTTGATTGTTTAATGTTTTTATGCTTTCTTTGTCGGCAAAACAAGGATTGATCTACGGTTAACAATCTGTAGGACTACGGTTGTTAAGGTTTTTAAACAATTAAATCTTATAGTTATCACCTAGGACTAGGGATACCGTAAGGTTATTTGAACATTCTTGATTATTTACATCTTTGGTTTACAAACCTTTGTTTCTAAGGACTTAGGCAATGGGATTGCAGACTAAAAGGTTTTCACTAAGGACTTAGGAAAACACCCTTAAGAACAAATAGTTGCAGCATATGAACTTGTTAAAGAGATCTTCTTACAGAGTCATTATAAGGCAAATCATACACCTACCTTGGCATTGCCCTAAATTTATATATAAAAGTTCAACTTTGATTTCAGCTTATTTTTATTATTTTCATCATTTTAGCTTATTGCATTGATCATTTAAAACAACACCCCGATGCTCTTTTGTTTAATTGACTTAGTATAATAACTTGTGTTTCCTACGCAATCCTCGTGATCGATACTTGGGGTAAAACCCATTTTAACTACACCGGTGAAAAT
Source organism: Vicia villosa (assembly GCF_029867415.1). NCBI lineage: Eukaryota > Viridiplantae > Streptophyta > Magnoliopsida > Fabales > Fabaceae > Vicia > Vicia villosa. The sequence continues at coordinate 189,976,441 of NC_081180.1, forward strand.
AGTACACTTGCTATTTTTCCGATCAAGTTTTTGGCGCCGTTGCCGGGGATTGCCAAAATATAAGTTTTATTTTAGTCAATTAAAATTTTATTGCTCTGCAATTAAAATTCTTTTTGCTGAAATTTTTATTTGCTTATTTTAATTTTATTTTTTTTACTTATCTACTAATCGATTTCTAATCTTGTATGCGAGGTAAGGCCTCAGCTGAATTTCTTTTTAACGCAGAACCAGAAAGACTATTGAGAGCACGACTCCGAGAAGTCAAGCGAAAAAGACTGGCATCGAAAGAAGACTCTCCTGTAGTTTTAGAATCAGAAGACGAAGAAGTAATATCTATTCAGTCCGAGCAGTCAGATTCTGAGCCTGAAACTATGGCAGCTGATCCACCTCCTCCAGAGAGACTTTTGGGTGATTATGGAAGAGCCAATGCACCGCTTGGAAGAATGACCATTGTAAACCAACCGGTCAATGTTGCACACTTCCAACTTCATCCTTCAACTATCCGACAGTTGGAGAGCAAGCCGTTTGCGGGACGAATCAATGAAGATGCAAATAAGCATCTACAAAGATTCCTCACCACGACAACGTCATTAAAGATTGAAGGTCATTCTGAAGAAGCTAAGAGACTTGTAATGTTTCCTTTTACCTTATCTGAAGATGCGGAAGAGTGGTTTTACTCACTTCGAGCGGGAAGCATCACAACATGGCAACAGATGGAAACCGCTTTCTTGAACGAATACTTCCCCGCATCAGTTTTCATCCGAAAAAGATATGATATTGTAAACTTCAAGCAGAAAGAAGGGGAATCGTTGGGGGATGCATACAAAAGGTTCAAGAGATGTTTGGTTGCATGTCCTACTCATAATATGGACCCAACCGAGCAAATGCAGACTTTCGTAAATGGTCTCCGAATTAAGACAAAACAGCTTATTGATACGGCTGCCGGTGGCTCAACTAATTTTTCAACAGCCACGGGTATCAAGAGGATCATAGAAGCTATTGCTGCTAATGAGCACATCGAGTTATATGACCGTGCAATGAGCCAACCGGAAGGTAAAATTGATTTGAAGCTTGCTGATCAGGTAGTTAAAATGGAAGACCAAATTGCAGCTGAAGTAGAAAGAAGACTGAAGAAGATGAATCTTAGTGAACAAAAGGTAGCACAAATTGAACCAGCTGCCTCAGTTGTATGTGAAATATGTAGTGGACCACATTTTGCTATGCATTGTGTGGCAACGCAGGAACAGGTGGAACAGATTCATATGTTGAGGCAAAATAATCCATACGCCAATACTTATAATCCGGGTTGGAAAAATCATCCTAATTTCGCATGGAAGGACCAACAAGGAAACTTTCAAAAGCAAGGATCAACCCAATTTCATACTCCAGCGCAATCACAACAACACAGACCTCCACAACAACAACTTCCATATCAACAACAATTCCAACATCATCCTCAACAATTTCAACAACAGGTACCAAAGAAAGAAGATTGGGAGATCGCTCTTGAAAAAGTGGCAACCCAAAACTCTCAGTTTCAAGAAGAGACAAGAGCAAACCTCAGGAACACCACGGCTTCAATCAAAAATCTTGAAGTTCAAATGGGTCAAATAGCACAACATCTCACTCTACAGGCACAAGGAAACTTTCCGAACGAAACTGTGAAAGATCAAAAAAATCTAGAGAAGATCAATGCTGTTACAACAAGGAGTAAAAAAGTGTTAGATCCAGAAAAGGAAAAAGAAGAGATAGATGACCCTATGGTGATAGAGGTAGATTTGGAAATAAGAGAGAACCCAAGAGAGCCAGAAGTGGTGATACCACCGGTTAAACCAGCTGAAGAAAAAATTAAAAAAGGTGCTGAACCGGAAATTAAACTACCCTTCCCTTCAAGAGTAACAAAGAAGAATTCAAAAGAGAAAGATTTTAAGAAGTTCACTAAATTGTTCAAAAGGTTAGAGGTGAATCTACCTTTTTTTGAAGCACTTGAGCACATGCCTTTGTATAAGAAATTTATGAAGGAGGTGTTGGCGAAAAAGAGATCACTAGGAGGAGAACCAAAAATTGTAATCGAGAAGTGTGGTATAGTCTCTTCAGCAAGAAAGATCCCAATTAAGAGGAAAGACCCTGGGCTGGTGGCGATACCATGCACTATCAAGAATATAGCATTTAAAAAGGTACTCCTCGATTCTGGTTCTAGTGTGAGTTTAATGCCTTTATCCATTTTCAAAAAGCTTGAATTAGAAAAGATTAATGAAAGTAAGACACAATTAAGGTTCGCCGATCACACCGTTAAGAAATCCTATGGGGTAGCTGAAGATGTACTAGTGGAAGTTGATAAGTTTGTTTTCCCTGTTGACTTCCACATCATGGACATTCCGGAAGATGAAGAAACTCCTATCCTTCTTGGGAGACCCTTTTTGTCGACAAGCCGCTGTAATTTTGACATTGAAAAAGGGACGCTAACGCTGAAATCATTTGATGAAGAAGTAACCTTGAAGATGTTAGGAGTCAGGAAACATAGGTCAGATGTGAATGAGAAAACTTCAACTGGTATGACGGAAGGTGAAAAAGAAGACAAAAATCTTAAAAATCTCCAAGAAAAAGTTTCAAGCATAGCCTCTCTGTTGGAACCAACTTATGTAGCCGCCAAAAGTCCTAAGAAAGCTAAGGAAATCAAGAAAAATGTGGGAAGCAAATTGAAGAGAAAAGTTATCCAGGCTTTTCATCTTCATGAGTTCGCGGTTGCGGAAGTGGCAAGCAACAAGGTTTGGAAAAGGAAATACCCTCCATAAAAGAGGGTAATGGACCGTCGAGCCATGCGACGTTAAACGAAGCGCTTCGTGGGAGGCAACCCACGGTTTTAATAATAAATCTTTCAGGTTGTTTGTCTTATTTTCAGGAAATAAAAGAGAGCATCTCCAGTGGAATCTAGGAAGTGATCATTGGAATGCAATACCTCTGTAAGCAACCTCTCTGAGGCTGGTTCTAAAACATTGAGGACAATGTTTAGTTCAAGTGTGGGAGGGGTTCTTTGCATTTGCTTTTAGTTGTTTTCCATTTTTGTTATTGTTTGTGTGTTGTGTTGACATTGTGTTATAGATTGAGTGACGGATGCCAAATGAATGATGATTGGTAGTTAGTGGATGAAAGATGCAACCTGAACTTAATCTCTCGAGGCACTTTGGAAGTGGACATAGCCGAAAGAGTCGGACGCAACTTGAAGAACAGGACTGAGAAGGTAAGTGGTGAAATCGAGCCGGAAAGGAGAGTCACATGACATAAAGGGTGTGTTGAAGCTGCAAACTTAGCCTACATGGTGAGGAACATAAAATGCCAAACACATGTAAAGATCATCATGAGAGGGAAATCAGGTATGACTTTATCTCTCTAATTTTGCGTTTGTCCTACCGACACAGTACAATTATGAAATCACACACTGAGGCACTTGTTTGTTCTCCCCAGAGCCTGAGCCTTTCCGTCCTTCATTTATTTTTGTTTTATCCCTCGTTAAACCCGTTGAGCCATTCCCCTTTGTTTGTTTAAACCCACACATGTCATCCTTAACCATAATTCTATCATTTTTGTTTGGCACTTGTGTAATTATTGTTTCTTCTGAATCTGTGTGAAATTGTAAGTTTGGGGTAGTGCTTAAAAAAATAAAGGGCAAGTGTGATATGAAAAAAAAATAAAAATAAAAGTGTGTAAAGCAAAAAAAAAAAAAGTTTGAAACACTTGCCTAAAAAGATTTGAAAGACTCGAACAATGTTGATTGCCTGGTAATTAGGTAAAAAGGAGAGTCTAAGAAGAAACCCCCTCACACAAAACCGAACACAAAGACAAGAAGAATAACATAAGTGCTAGTTCACAAACCATTTGCATATCAATTCCTTGTTTATCCTTCCTTCCACCTCAGCCCCGTTACAACCTAAAAAGTCCTCAAAAGTGTGTGAATTCTCTTTGTGTAGTGAAAGTAGGATGCATGCAAAGTCAAGGGTTGATATTGCACATCGTGATGTTGAGCGAAAAACACTCTAACCCTGAGAGACAATGTGAGAAGTGTGAAAAGTTTGCAGGTGAAATACACTATGTTATGAAGTGTGATGGACAACAAGGTTCGATAAGCCCGAACGCCTAATCAAGAAAGAGAAGTAAGTTGCGAAAGACATCGACTATGTTGTGGAAAAGAACAGTTTAAGGTGACCTCTGTTTGATCTCTTGCATCACTTGAGGACAAGCAATGAGATAAGTTTGGGGTTGTGATCGGTCACCATTTCTACTTAATTTCGTCATACATTCGGCATAAGATCGCCATACTTGGTAACACTTTGTGGTTGTTTTTAAGTGTTTTTCTTTAATTCATCTAATTCTAGTTATTCTATGAGCAATGTATTTTTATGTCGTTTTCATTGTCAATTAGGTGCTTTTGATCTCGTTTGGTAATGGTTTCAGGTTAGCTTCAGATTGATGGAAGATCGCGTGGCCAAAAGATGTGAAGAAAGAAGCAAAAAGCAAGGAAAAAGCAGATGGGCAGAGGCGGACACGGTCTGACCGTGCCACCTGACACGGTCGTGTCAGGCCTCAAGAAGAATTTATCTCCCAGACCAGAAGCGGACACGGTCTGCCCGTGTCAAGGGACACGGCCGTGTCAGCGGTGCGGGCAGGATTTCTAAATTTGTGGTTTTTCCAATTTTTAAAGTCCGGGGGCAGTTTGGGCATTGTGGCTGAAATCTGAAAACCTAGAGGGATTAAAAGAGGCTTCAAAGACAAGGAGAAGGGACTTTTGATCGTACGAGAGAATTCATAAGAAAGGAGAGATAGCTTCATCAAGGATTGGGAAGACGAAGAGATTCAACGGTGGACACCATTGAAGATCCGAGTTCTCTTAATTGTTGTAATGTCTAAACTCTTTTATTTTGGTTTCTTGAATATTATGAGAGGCTAAACCCCCCAATGCCAGGGGGTGTCCCTGATTTGAATTGTAATGACTATGATCTTCGTATTTCTTTAATCAAGTATTCATATTTTGCAATTTGATTGTTTAATGTTTTTATGCTTTCTTTGTCGGCAAAACAAGGATTGATCTACGGTTAACAATCTGTAGGACTACGGTTGTTAAGGTTTTTAAACAATTAAATCTTATAGTTATCACCTAGGACTAGGGATACCGTAAGGTTATTTGAACATTCTTGATTATTTACATCTTTGGTTTACAAACCTTTGTTTCTAAGGACTTAGGCAATGGGATTGCAGACTAAAAGGTTTTAACTAAGGACTTAGGAAAACACCCTTAAGAACAAATAGTTGCAGCATATGAACTTGTTAAAGAGATCTTCTTACAGAGTCATTATAAGGCAAATCATACACCTACCTTGGCATTGCCCTAAATTTATATATAAAAGTTCAACTTTGATTTCAGCTTATTTTTATTATTTTCATCATTTTAGCTTATTGCATTGATCATTTAAAACAACACCCCGATGCTCTTTTGTTTAATTGACTTAGTATAATAACTTGTGTTTCCTACGCAATCCTCGTGATCGATACTTGGGGTAAAACCCATTTTAACTACACCGGTGAAAATAGTACACTTGCTATTTTTCCGATCAAATAGGTCAACCTATTTGCTGAAAACTTCCCAAATTATGTGTTTTCTCTTCTCCAACATACCAGCAACTATATATATCATTCCATGTTAATTATTCATGAACACCAACGACTGAAAGATACACAAAGTCTTCTCATCTTCGTTCTTCGTCATCTCCAACACAATTACACATAATCATTCTTACGTTGAGGGTTAGTGATGAGTTCGATAACGTCCATGGAACGGAATTGAAGATTCCTAGTGGGTGAAGATTTGTGGGATTTGCGGGTTTTGTCCTCCACGACAGGTGGTTCTTGGGGGTTTTTATCAAGAGGTCGTCATTGAGGATTCGGCTGAGTGTATCGATTGAGGAACAAGGGTTCAAGGAATCAAGACACTGCAGAAAGGAATCAAAGTGAGACTCTTGGATAACCTTGATCTCGCTCAAGATTAAGGGGGAAGAAGATTCAAAGGATCGACATAAGTGGTTTATCGTTTATCGCTTTTTTATCTTCTTCGTATAAACTGCTTTCAACATTAATGAAAGTTTTCCCAATTTCAATTTGGAATTGGGGGCAGACGTAGTCGTAGCGAGGACGATCGACGAACTGCCTAAACAAATATCGTGTTCTTATCGCTTTTATCTTTTCCTTTACATTCTGTTCATAATTGGTATAATTGCAAAATTGATTAATGATTCAAGTGTTAAAATTGTGAATTAAAGTTCTGCATAAACATCACAATTCACCACATCTTGAATTAGCATCAATTTGAATATTGTCACCAAGTGTTTGTCTTTTTGCTTACTCCACTATTACTGCATTGCAAATCAAAGTTTGTCAATCTAGAAGTTAATTGATATTCAGTTGTGACACGTATTGATTCGATAGCATATCTCTTTATCTGTAATCTCAACTATTTTGTGGTTTTGTAACATATATAACCCTTTGCAATAGCGGTCCGGAATAGACGCAAGTCGATTCAGAACCGCTTTCGCTATAGTCTGTAATAATCCCGGAAAAACTGTGTAGGATCTATTCACCCCCCCTCTAGATCCTCAGGCCAGCGTCTAACAAGTGGCATCAAGAGCTTGGTTAATTCTGTGCTACGTGAAACACTTATTGGAAAGATGGCTTCCGGACCTAAAGGGGCTCATAATAGAGCTCCAGTTTTCAACGGTGAAAACTACGGCTATTGGAAGGATTGTATGTGTGTCTATATCAATGCCATTGATAGGAACATCTGGACAGCTATTGTTAATGGTCCCTTTCAGATCACCATAACAAATGCAGCTGGTGCAGTTGTTCCAAAACCAGAAAATACTTGGGATGCTGAAGATGAAAAGAGATATGCATACGATTGGAAAGCGAGAAACATTCTAATCTCAGCTCTAGGAGTTGATGAATACTATCGCGTTTCCCATTGTAGATCTGCTAAAGCTATGTGGGACACATTGCAAGTTGCCCACGAGGGAACGGATGATGTCAAACTAGCTAGAATCAATACGTTAACTCAAGAGTTCGAACTCTTCCACATCGAAGATGGTGAATCCATCAAAAACATGCAGAAGAGATTCGTTCACTTGAAAAATCGTTTAAATTCTCTTGATAGACCTGTTTCCAATGCAGTTGCTACTAACAAAATCTTAAGACGTTTGAACAGGGAATGGCAACCCAAGGTTACAGCAATAAAGGAAGCAAATGATCTAAACACTTTAGACATTACCACTCTCTTTGGTAAACTAGAGGAACATGAACAACATCTTAAATGCCTTGACATGCATGAGAAAAGGGCAAAGAAAGAGAAGAACATGGAGAAAGAGGTAGAGAAGAAGTCAATAGCTCTAAAAGCTTCAAGCTCCAAGACCTCAAGACAAGAGCTAGAGGATAGTGATACAAGTGATGAGGAAGACTCCGATGATGAGGAAATGAGACTGTTTGTGCGAAGATACAACAAGTACATAAAGAAAAATAGAGCAAAACACTCCGTAAAAAGCTTGATTAATCATAGGAAGCAATTTGACAAGTCCAAACAAGATGATAACAATAAAAGAAAATCGAAAGGCCCTTGTTTCAATTGCGGCAAAGATGGTCATTACAAACCGGATTGTCCATATCTCAAGAAGGAGAAAGACAAGAATCAAAGCAAAAGTCACAAAAAGTCTAGAAGAGTTTATATAGCATGGGAAAGTGATTCCTCAAGTGAAGACTCATCAAGCGATGAAGAAGAATCGGCAAACTTATGTCTTACGGCTCATCAACACAAGAAAAAGAAATGTGTAAGTCATCTTAAACCTGAACTTGTAGATAAGGTATCTCATGCTCAATTAAAATTAGCTTTTGAAGAACTACATAGAGATGCAATTGAAGCTTTCAAACTTTTGGCCTCAAATAAGAAAAAATTCTCATATCTTGAATCAAAAGTTGAGAAGACCGAAAAGTACATGGAAGCTTTAAAACAATCTATGCTAGATATTCAAAAGGACAAAGTTGAGATAGATCCTACATCATGTTTTGGTTGTGAGACATGTCATATTTGGCAAAAAGAAGTAAGAGATCTAAAGGCCAAGTTAGATAAGGCTCTACAACCAAGAGTGACTTTTGCGGTTGATCCAAATAAGTTCAAAAGATCGTATACTCCTTTATATAGTAAATACACTTTTGTACCAAAAGTATCAACTAGCAAAACAGCATATTCTCATTATACTACCTGTCACTATTGTTGCAAAAAGGGACATACCATTGAAAAATGCAAATTTAGGAGGATTTTAGTTCCTAAAGGAGTATTTCAATGGTTGCCTAAATGCAACAGTTTATGTACTCACCACCCAGGACCCAATGAAGATTGGGGACCTTCCACTATAAATTAATTTTGCAGGAAAAGTGTCTTGACATTACCGAAAGGTTGTGGTCCCTTGATAGCGGATGTTCAAGACACATGACGGGAGACATATCACTCTTTGTTGAAGTTCCACGCAAAGAAAAAGGGGTATGTCACCCATGGAGACAACAATCGGGGAGCTATACTTGGTAAAAGAAGTGCCCATCCACTGAAGAAATTGTCAAAGATAAGGAAGACGAAAGTGAAAGTGTTGCAAAGGAAGATGCTAAGAAAGAGAAAGATGAGTCTCATGATAGTGTTGAAAAAGAAAGCATCTCAAACAATGAAGAACTTCCTAAGGCCTGGACAAATGTAAAAGATCATCCAATCGACAACATAATAAGGGGACATCTCAAAGGGCGTGACAACACGCTCCAAGATAAGTAACTTTTGTCATCATTTTGCTTTTGTTTCACAAGTTGAACCGAAAAACGTGAAGGACGCATTACTTGATGAGCATTGGCTAATGGCCATGCAAGAAGAATTAAACTAATTTAAACGGAATGATGTTTGGGACTTTGTCTCTCATCCGGGAGATCATCAAGTAATCGGTACTAGATGGGTTTTTCGTAACAAACTTGATGAAAACGGAGTTATCACTAGAAACAAAGCTAGATTAGTTGCTCAAGGTTACAATCAATAGGAAGGTATTGATTATATTTGGGTCGACTAATGCAAAACTTGTCAAAGAATTTTCCAAGCTTATGCAGAGTGAACTTGAGATGAGTCTCATGGAGCTGCTCAAAAGATTTGGAATGAGTGAAGCGAAGGAGATTGACACACCCATGGCAACAAATACTAACCTAGACAAAGATGAGAAAGATATCAATCTTGTCCAAAGGAATCTCACTTAAAAGCTGTCAAAAGAATTCTGCGATATCTACATGGAACTCCTACATATGGCCTATGGTATCCGAAGGGAAATGAGTGTTATTTGGTAGGATTCCCCGACTCAGATTTTGCTGACTGCAAATTCGATAGAAAGAGCACCAGTGGAACATGTCATCTATTCTCAAATTCATTGATAAGTTGGCATAGCAAGAAACAAGTATCGGTTGCATTATCTACTGCTGAGGCAGAATATGTAGCTGCCGGAAGCTGCTGTGCGCAGATATTATGGCTCAAGCAACAACTTCTTGACTTTGGTATTAAGCTTGATCGTATACCTATCATGTGCGACAACATAAGTGCCATAAACTTGAAGAGCAAGAAGCAACTAGCTGACATCTTCACCAAACCTCTTGCAACGGTGCAGTTCTTCAACATTCATAGGGAATTAGGGATATTAGATATCTCTAATTTGAGCTAAATGCGTTTGTTTTCTTAATTTTATTCCTTTAATTTATATATATATTGATTATGCTCAAGCTAACATCTCTCTCAGTATGAAGGTAGTTCATCATCACATCAAGTATCATTCCACATTGACTAGAGGAATATACTTCATTCTACGAAATGATGACGAGATACCTATAATTGAGAAAGTGGTAACATGTTTGTTGTTCACTTCCAAAAATATCATTGATGCTATAATATGCTATCAATTAACATGTTTATAGTGACTTCTTACATGCTTCTCCACCTATCTCATTTACATGTATATGTTGTTCATCATTACTCATAACATATCATGTTTGGACATAAAAATAGTAGAATAAGCATACATCTAACATGGTTGGGCAAACGTTAGCGAGAATTGCATTAGTTCATTTCATTGAATTGCATCTCATTTTTGTCATGTTATTATGTCTTTTATTACTTAAACTTCAGCTTGGTTTGTACCTTTAAATATGTTTGGATATTATGCTCTATTTCTTTACTATTGTGTTATGTAAGACATTGTTTTGTTTAGATTATTTTGTTATTCTCTTCTACTATTCTCCTGGTTTCTTTTGATGTTGTCAAAGGGGGAGATGAGTTGAGAGTACGGGGGAGCTTAGTACGGGGGAGCTTACGCATACAAGACCGGGGGAGCTTTCGTCATTTAATCAAATGTTTGCCATCATCAAAAAGGGGGAGTTTGTAAGAACAAGCATACACTCACAAATGAGTTTTTGATTCATGGCAAACATCACAAGCAACCAAATACAAAAGCATAAATGAATGACTCAAGACAATGGAAGATTATGAAGCTCAAATCACTCAGAAAATGGTATTGCATCTGTTAGGTCGACCAAGCAAAGCCCTAGGTCGACTCAAAACCAGAGCAAACTCAGCAAAACTAACAAGGTCACTGTTGGGTCGACCTACCCACACTCCCAGGTCGACCTAAACTGAAGGGATTTACACATGTCACTGTTAGGTCGACCTACCCACACTCCTAGGTCGACCTAAACTGAAGAAAAGTCGCAAAAATGCATTTCAACTGACTTTAGGTCGACCTAAACCTTCAACAGGTCGACCTAACTGGAAACAACTGACTTTAGGTCGACCTAAACCTTCAACAGGTCAACCTAACTGACTTTAGGTCGACCTAAACCTTCAGCAGGTCAACCTAAGAGATTTTAGGCCAACCTAACAGGTCAACCTAACTGGGACAATTTCAACTCTACTTCTGTTAGGTCGACCTAAGCACTAAAATAGGTCAACCTATTTGCTGAAAACTTCCCAAATTATGTGTTTTCTCTTCTCCAACATACCAGCAACTATATATATCATTCCATGTTAATTATTCATGAACACCAACGACTGAAAGATACACAAAGTCTTCTCATCTTCGTTCTTCGTCATCTCCAACACAATTACACATAATCATTCTTGCGTTGAGGGTTAGTGATGAGTTCGATAACGTCCATGGAACGGAATTGAAGATTCCTAGTGGGTGAAGATTTGTGGGATTTTTGGTGAATAAAATCTGCGGGTTTTGTCCTCCACGACAGGTGGTTCTTGGGGGTTTTTATCAAGAGGTCGTCATTGAGGATTCGGCTGAGTGTAACGATTGAGGAACAAGGGTTCAAGGAATCAAGACACTGCAGAAAGGAATCAAAGTGAGACTCTTGGATAACCTTGATCTTGCTCAAGATTAAGGGGGAAGAAGATTCAAAGGATCGACATAAGTGGTTTATCGTTTATCGCTTTGTTATCTTCTTTGTATAAACTGCTTTCAACATTAATGAAAGTTTTCCCAATTTCAATTTGGAATTGGGGGCAGACGTAGTCGTAGCGAGGACGATTGACGAACTGCCTAAACAAATATTGTGTTCTTATCGCTTTTATCTTTTCCTTTACATTCTGTTCATAATTGGTATAATTGCAAAATTGATTAATGATTCAAGTGTTAAAATTGTGAATTAAAGTTCTGCATAAACATCACAATTCACCACATCTTGAATTAGCATCAATTTGAATATTGTTACCAAGTGTTTGTCTTTTTGCTTACTCCACTATTACTGCATTGCAAATCAAAGTTTGTCAATCTAGAAGTTAATTGATATTCAGTTGTGACACGTATTGATTCGATAGCATATCTCTTTATCTGTAATCTCAACTATTTTGTGGTTTTGTAACATATATAACCCTTTGCAATAGCGGTCCGGAATAGACGCAAGTCGATTCAGAACCGCTTTCGCTATAGTCTGTAATAATCCCGGAAAAACTGTGTAGGATCTATTCACCCCCCCTCTAGATCCTCAGGCCAGCGTCTAACAATAACCCTAATCCTTATTTATTCTAACCCTAATTCTAATTAAATTATATATACATATACTAAAAAATGTATTAAGATAATTAACACTTATATAAATAAAATATAAATAATATATAAAAAATGAAGGAAACCTGGGCTGAGATCATGTGTGGTAGCCTTTAAGAGAGCATGGTATGCAGCCGCGTGGAAGAGCGTTAGATCAGAACTTGTATTGAATCTGATGTTGATGACTGAAGACACATCATGGGCATACGCACAAGGGAAAGCACCATATCCATGGATTAAACGGAATAGCATGTGATTAAAAAAATAAAGGGACACTTACCACCCAAGGGATCGAACCCCTACCCTTTGGTTTCCCTTCTCTTCTCGTTAGCCAACTCAGCCACGTTGTTAATTTTCTAAAATATAAATTGAAAACATATAAATAATGAATAAACAAACTAACAAAACAAGTCAAACGCCTTCGATCTGCGCGCGGCCAATGAGGATTGAGATTAGTGCGTTGAAAGGTTGACCGTCCATCCACAGATCTCCACGCGTGAACCAAATGGTCAGATCCCTGTTCATCATCTTCTCCTAAAACTTTGCTACGATTTTGTTGTTGTTTCGCCATGATTTAACCACGCTTATTCCGTAGCTACTTCCTACAAAAAAGAAACTTGCAAAAACAACATGAACCAATATGAAACCGACCCAGATCCCTTAATTTTGACCTCACGAGTCCAATGGTGCTATTGGTTCGCGCTGAAAGTGGTCGTATGCGTGAATACGAAGGTGTAAACTCTTAATGCCTTAAAAATGGTGATGCGTGATTCTTGCATGTAAACTCCTGCATAATGGTTCTAAACAACTACAAACAACAATATAAACGTGAATCCGTGCATTGAAATCATTTAAAAGCTATGACTCGAGAGTTTGTAAATCAAAAGTTTTAATCAAACCGGTGCAACTCGAAAGAGAGTATTCTTGGAAGTCTCGAGCTTCAATGACGATCGGGATGGACCTCTGGGATCTCCAGGAAGAAGATTTGATGCTTGGAACTGAGTAAGAACGGCTGTGGATTGAATCCTCGTGTGCCCTAGTTTTCTTGCAATTTTGGAAATTTGGAGAGAGTCTCTTGAGGAAGCCCTTCGTCCCCCCTTAGGTTGTATGTCTTGTAATATATATAGGAAGTAATTTAGGGTTGCAAGTGTGAAGAAAAATCCAACCAAATATTACACTTTGATGATTAAGAATTGAATTTCCACCTAAACATTCTATTTTGGTCCTTTTCTATTTCCAATCCTCTTCCAGGAAATTTTGATCAGTATTATGATGATTGGATGATTTGATTTGATTGGTAATTGAATCTTTGATTAAAACCTATTATTTCATATTTTATATGATTTATTTTCATTTAAATGAATTAAAATTCGAATAAATGAAATAAATATTATAAAAATAAAATAATTAATTAGAGATGATTTAAAAGGCCTATGGATATGTTTGGAATCAAAACTCTAAGCCCATTAACCAAAAATCCAAGTTTTGGTCAATTAGGGTTTTATGCATCACTTGCAGATTGCTCAACTTCAACCACGCATATTTCTCTCAATTTTGGTCATATGAAGATGTTCTTTATCATTTTAGAAAGCTCAGAGTGTCCCCTAAGTGATCCTTTTTGTTTTGTCTCAATTGAAGTTCCCATGCTCGAGTTATGAGCTTTGACCCAAAAGGTGTTTTTGTTGACTTTTAAAAGGACCCATAATCTATTGGATCATATCTCTTGAATGAAGCATTTCTAGCCTTGGCTTGTGAGAGACAAAGTTGTAGAGAATCAAATTTCCTTCAAGATAGGCTTTGGTTGGGAAATTTTTGATGCTCCATGTAAAAGTTATGACCAGTCAAAGTTAAGTTGACTTTTCCTATAAAAACCCTAACTTGATCCTTTTGAATTTGTTCATTTCTGAGTTTTTATTAATGGATCATGATCAACCTTTTATCAAATGATGGATATAACCTCACATACTTGATGTTGACAAAAAATCTTGAAATTTAACTGTATTTTGACTATAGTTGACTTTTAGGTCAAACTAGTCATCGTTGATCATCTGGGCCATTGAGTGAGAAATCCTTGAAATTGATGCTTGCCTTTTGTCATGGAGATGCTTTGAGACATATGAGACCCTTAGAGATCCATTTGAGGCCTCAGGGATTCAAAACTCCTTTGATAGAATACTAACCCTAATTTTGAATAGGAGAGAATGACTTGAGAAAACTTTTAAACCTTGAGTTATTGGAGCTGAAATGAGGAGGGCAAATTTTGGGGTATGATATTCAAGTGTGACTTAATGCGATATGCATGTGGATCCCTTGGTTATCATTTTCGACAAGCCGATTGTCCATCTCTTAGACTGGATAACCAACTCTAAAGCTCCATTCGAAGTTAAGATTTCAAACCCCATTCGGTGTTAGGTTTGGGACAAGCAAATAATCTTCACAAGATTACCCGATATTGCCTCTTTTAAGACTCATGCTAGTGGAAGTCATCAACAAAACAAGATTCATGCAAATAAGACGATCGCAATCTCTTAAACTACATAAGCATCTCACATCCAACATTGGACACCATACACAAACATGAACTCAATCCCAAACAATGCATCAATTCACATCATAATACAAACATATCCCAAGTATCATGTTTTCTCATATAAATCCATTCATAAGCCATTCATTACATGCCAAAACAATTAACCAAAACTCATGATAATTATTCATAAATCAATTGCTTGTAATTTCAAAAGCCAAAACAAGGAAATAAAAATATTTATTTTTCAGCTACAGGCCGCGCTACGCGCCCTGGCTCCCGCGCTATGCGCGCTACGTTATGTAACGAGCTCTTCAAACTTTCAAAAAACGTGCTACGCGCCTTACACTGTGTGACGTGTGTAACACCCCACTTTTCCCAATTTAAATATACGGTAAAAATATTAATAATAATATCAGAGCAATTCAACACAAGTGGAATGTCACATTTATTCCAATAAACCAGAAAACCAAATTCTCAATACTTTATTGATTCACTTCTCACTAAAAATAATTAACACGGCGGGAAGAGTTTGAAGGATATAAAAACACTTAGAAAGGGGGGGTTTGAATAAGTGTAAATTTAAAAACTCTTAAGATAAAAACAATGAACACAATATTTTTATCCTGGTTCGTTGTTAACGAAACTACTCCAGTCCACCCACTTAGAGTGATTTACGTCAACTGAGGATTTAATCCACTAATCAATCTTGATTACAATGGTTTTCCACTTAGATACCCTCTAAGTCTTCTAGAGTATACTGATCACAACTTGACCACTCTAGGAAATCACCACTTAGAAACTTCTAAGTCTTCTAGAGTCTACTGATCTCACTGATCACTCTAGGAACCTTTTACAATCAATGTAAAATAAATGTTTATAAGAGTATGAATTTGCTTCTTAGTAAGCTATAATCACAACTGTGATATTTCTCTTAAGTTCTAAGCTTAACACTCACTAAATATTAAAATTGTTGTGAGGTTGAAGATGAAGTTCGTGAGTAATGATTTCAACAGCGTTTCAGTAAGTTTGCAAGAGTTGTCTTTGCTTTTGATCAGAACTTCATATTTATAGGCGTTTTAAGAAGATGACCGTTGGGAGCATTTAATGTGTTGCGTGAATAGTACAACTTTGCATTTAATATTTTCACTGTTTTGTCAACTACCTCTCGAGCCATGATTTTCTCTGCTTTTACTGACTTTGCATTTTATAGCTTCTAACGTTCCTTTTATCAGTCAGAATAGCCTGTCATCTAGTACCAACTTGTGATCTCAGATTTGTGAATAAGCGTTTGAATAATCAGAATCAGAGTTACAGTTTGGTGCAGAGCATCTTCTTGTCTTCTGACTTTGAAGTGCTTTAGCGTGATACCAAAAGGACTTCAGTGCTTCTACTTCTGATCTCATGTTCTTCTAATGCTTCATAGACCATGTTGTGGTTCCGCTTGACCATCTTTTGATGTCTTGCGAGAGCATGTTCTGATGCTGTAATCATGAACCTTCTGAGTCAGTGCTTCTGAGTGTTGAATTGTGCATACTCCTTATATATTTCCTGAAATGGAAAATGCATAGGATTAGAGTACCACATTGTCTTATTCAAAATTCATATATTTGTTATCATCAAAACAAGAATATTGATCAGAACAAATCTTGTTCTAACAAAGTTTATTTAAAATAAATCACGGCAAACTTGCCACCGATAAATAAAATCCACCTCAACTGGTGGTTCTCCAAAAATTAAGAAATAGAAAACGATACGTAACAAAATCCGATAAAAGAACAATTAAAATAAAATCCCCAAAATTCCCGTGTTACGTATCAGAGCGACTCCTTAGACTCGATCAAGCAACACGTACTCCACGTATAGCTTAAGTACCTGGGTTATCTGTACTCCCGAAGAAGCACAGACACAGCAAACAAGAAAGAAAGGGTGAGAACTACATTCAATAAATAGCGGTGATTAATACATGTTAAGGAGTAGTACTCACACCAATCACACAATACCACAAAATCACAATATAATTATAATTTCAAACACAATTTGGTAATTAATTACAATGATGCAACGTGACCCCCATGACTTGACACAATGCATATGGTACCAAAACACGGTTCATTCAATCGAACCCGATTCGCAAGGACTCCGGATGATTCGCATACACTCCACTGAGCAACGAATTATCTCCAACACAACTCCACAAGTGAGTCCGGACCTACTAGGCATCCACCAAAGATTTTCACCTAGCAGTCTCAATGCTATGACATGTAATGCACCAACAAACAATATACATATCAAAATATACGTCAGGCATATTATACAATCCATTTGATCCACGATCCTCCTGATCCATGATCCAAAATACAGCACACAACGAATAATTATATTATTCCGGGTAAACCTGTAATTATTAATCCACACATAGCTGATATCTATACCGTGAATACACTTTCAATTTCTTTTTCTGTCACCAAAATTCTGATATAACACACAGCTAATTCTCTGCCAAGATATAAATGCCATTTATTAATTCATTGCTCTCTCTACTTAATTTCCTACTACTGATCTAGTTAACTACTTGTGGATTAGTTACATAAAGCTCTCTGAACTATTATACTAAGGTTGCTAATTGATTACTTAATTACTTACTAATACTCACCGTTAGTGTTTATTTCATTAGGCTAATGTAAGGAATTACTAGGAATTGTTTATATTGATAACTAGTTGCTAACATTAGACACTATAAAAAAAATTAGTTCTACAATACACACACACATACACGGCGGTGGACCCTATTTCCTATAGCCACCGCCCCCACTCACACTACACACTACACACACACATACATTTCCACACAAAGGCGGGCCTATAGAAATGAAATTAACTACGTCATTCCAGTACCGTCTCAGTTCTTAATTAATTCTCTTTGACACAAAAACAAAACATCAATAGCAACAACCATATGACAGCAATAACCAACAGAGATAATATATCCATTCAATCACACAATTCACCGCCAATGAATCAATAATCAAACACAGACAGAATTTTAACATATAAATTCCTATGAGGATAAGGACTCCTCACTACCCTCTCATGATTAAATCACCTATAAATAACCGATTCTCCCTCCTTACCTCGATTCCGGAAATTGCTTTGACTATGCAGAAATCTCTTAGTGGCCTCCTTGTTCTTCATCCTTTCTTAGCCTCCAAATGCACAAATGATTCTAAAAACCTAATTCCTCTCCTTAGACCCTTATATACTTATTAGTAAAATAACACTCTTGCCCTTAGCCACTAATAACTTAATTCTATTAATAATAATAATAATAATATTACCAATAATACTAATAATAATTCTAATAATAATATAAATAATAGTAACAATAAAAAAATAGTAATATTATAAATAATAATAATATTACCCAAGTCTATTATTACTAAATTAATGCTATTCCGACATTTTTAATTTACCCGCTCCGGTAAGGGTACTCCGCCTACGCGTTCGATCACACACCCAAAACAAAGTCAATCAAATAAAATACTACGACGATTAAATAATTTAAAATGGGGTGTTACAACTCTCCCCCTACTTAAATTATTTTCGTCCTCGAAAATGTACCTGATGGAAACAGTTCTTGATACGACTCTCGCATCCTTCTCTCCAACTCCCAGGTCACACTTCCTCCAGCAGCTCCTCCCCAAGCTACTCTCACCAATGGAATCTCCTTTCCTCTAAGTTGTTTCATCTTATGATCTTCGATCCTAATCGGCATCACTTCCACTGTGAGGTTATCACGGATCTGAACTTCATCCCGCTGAATGATATGAGATGGATCAGACACATATTTTCAAAGTTGTGACACATGAAACACGTCATGCAAGCATGAAAGCTCAGGCGGCAATGCCATCCTATAGGCTACTGTACCCACTCTCTGCAAGATCTGATACGATCCAATAAACCTTGGATCCAACTTCTTAGACTTCAAGGCACGACCAATACTTGTCACAGGGTTAACTTTCAAAAACAAATGGTCGCCTTCGTTGAATTCTAAATCCTTCCTTCGATTATCATGATAACTCTTCTGTCTACTCTGAGACGCTTTCATCTTCTCCCGAGTCATCTAGATTGTCTCAGTAGTTTATTGCACAATTTATGGCCCAAGCACAATACTCTCACCGGTCTCATACCAACACAAAGGTGTCCTACACCTTCTACCATACAAAGCCTCGGAAGGTGCCATCCCAATACTAGAATGGTAACTATTATTATACGTGAACTCAATCAATAGTAGATGAGTATCCCACGCACTACCTTTCTCCAACACACGAGTCCTCAACAAGTCTTCCAATGACTGAATAGTCCTCTCCGACTGACCGTCTGTCTGCGGATGATAAGTCGAACTCAATTTCAGCTTAGATCCTAAAGCTTCTTGCAAGCTCTTCCAAAATTCTGAAGTAAACCTCGGATCTCTATCCAACACTATGCTCGACGGAACTCCATGCAACTTCACGATTATTCTGATATAAACCTCCACCAACTTCACCAACGAAAAACTGATATTAATTGGTATAAAATATGCGGACTTAGTAAGTCGATCCACCACTACCCAAATAGCATCAAATCCTCGCGCTGTATGCGGCAAACCTGTAACAAAATCCATAATAATGTTGTCCCACTTCCACTCCGGAATTTCCAACGGTTGCATCAGGCCTGAAGGTTTCTGATGTTCTACTTTCGACTTCTGACACGTCAAGCAAGCATAAACAAACTGGGCTATGTCTCTCTTCATACCAGACCACCAAAACAACTTCTTAAGATCTTGATACATTTTTGTCGCTTCCCGATGTATACTTAAGTTACTCCAGTGACTTTCCTCTAAAATCGCTTTCCTCAATTCATCATTATCTGGCACGCAAATTCAGAAATCTCAACACGCCAAAATTATCCACTTTAAAGTCACTTTCCGGATTGTCTTCTCCAGTAGGTAACAAGTCCACTAATTTCACATCAAGCCTCTGATTCTCCTTAATTACATCCAAAAAGTTATTATTTATCTTCAGTATACCCAATCTAACACTCTCAGGTGTCGTCTCACAAACCATACTCAAATCTCTAAACTGTTCAATCAGTTCCATCTCTTTTACCATTAATGCCGACATATGAATTATCTTCCGACTCAGTGCATCCGCTACGACATTAGCCTTTCCTGGATGGTAACTCAAACTGAAATCATAGTCTTTCAAGAACTCCAACCATCTTCTCTGCCTCATGTTCAATTCCTTCTGATCAAATAGATACTTCGGACTCTTGTGACTGCTGAATACTTCAAATCTTGATCCATACAGATAATGTCTCCAAATTTTTAATGCGAAAACCACTGCTGCCAATTCAAGATCATGAGTAGGATAATTCCTCTCACGCACCCTCAATTTCCGCGAAGCATAGGCTACCAGTTTACCACCTTGCATTAACACTCCGCCTAGTCCCATTTTAGATGCATCACAGTATACAACAAATGGTTCACTTGGATTAGGTAGAATTAACATCGGCGCTGTTTTCAGCTTCTTCTTCAACTCTTCGAAACTTTCCTCACACGCCGCATCCCACACAAAAGCTTGAATCTTCCTTGTCAACTGAGTTAATGGCAACGCCAAATTAGAAAATCCTTCAATAAACCTGCGATAATATCCTTCAAGACCCAAGAAGCTTCTAATCTCCGTCACCGTCTTTGGAGGTTCCCACTGAAGTACTGCACTTACTTTAGATGGGTTAACTGCTATTCCGTCACCTAAAATAACATGTCCTAAGAAACTCACGGTCCCCAACCAAAAATCACACTTTGAGAACTTTGCAAATAATTTGTTATCCTTCAACACTTGCAACGCAATCCTTAAGTGTTCTGCATGATCTTCTTCAGACTTAGAAAAAATTAATATCTCATCAATGAACACCACTATGAACTGATCCAAATACGAATGAAAGATACGGTTCATATACTCCATAAACACACCCGGCGCATTAGATACTCCGAAAGGCATCACTGCATATTCGTAATGTCCATAACAAGTTCTAAAAGCAGTCTTTTGAATATCCTCATCTTTTACTTTGATCTGAGGGTAACCCGATCTCAAATTAATTTTACTAAGCACGCGAGAACCAACAAGTTGATCCATTAAATCATCAATCCTCAGTAACGGATAATTATTCTTAATGGTTACTTTATTCAACTGACGGTAATCGATACACAAACGCATACTACCATCCTTCTTCTTCACCAATAATACTAGGGCTCCATCCCCACAGCGACACACTCGGTCGAATAAAATTCTTATCCAGCAATTCACCAAACTGAGCCTTCAACTCTGACAATTCCGATGCAGACATCCTATACGGCACCATAGAAATAGGCCTAGTACCAGGAACAAGATCAATAGAAAATTCAACTTCCCTCTGCGGAGGTAACTGTAATACGGTGAACTGACTTTATTTGAAAATGTGCGGATAGCAAGAGTCGCCACCGACTTTTATTTTATCCAATTTATAGAAAGGCTAAAAGAACAAAAAAAGACCTTTTGAAAAGATTTTGAGTTCGGGGGGTAAGTTATACAAAGGGAAGGTGTAAAGCGCCCTTTGTATCCATGGTTATGCATGGGCTCTTAATTGCTTAGCTCACTTTAAAATGTTTGAATTGTTTGAAAAGATTTTGAATAAGAAAATATTTCGAAGAATAACTTTAGCTTGTAAATAAGCGTAGTCTTTTTTAATAGTATTTGAAAATTAGTGGGAAAAAGAGTTTTGAATTTAGAGCAAGCAATTAGTAGCAATTACCCTAAGTTTGAAAAATCGTTCTTTTAGCTTTTCGGGCGAAAGGGTCTATCCATACCATGAGAGGGCAAGAAGTCTTTCAATTGGATGTGAAAGGGTCATCGAGTAATCGTTCGCCATAAGACTGTCCCTTGCCATAAAGAGGGCAGGTAGTCTAAGGGAAGGATATAATAGTCATTTAAGGCATCATGCGAGGATACCTTAGCAATTGGGACAATCATCACATTTTTACCGAGGCAGCTTCAGGGGAGTTTCAATAACTTTGAAGGCAACATTGCTTTAGGTATCCTCGAAACCGAGGGACTTGACTATCTTATGCAACAAAATTAAGGCAACTAATTAATAAGGCAACAGGCAATTGTGTGTGTGGCACAATCAAGTGGTTAATTCAGATATTTATCTTATAATTAGTTATCCTAATTCTGTTAAAGGCTTGCACTCCTTAAGATTACTAACCACGCAGTTTAAAATTGCAGAAATTAAAGGCAGGAAAATAAAAATCCTACGCTATTACAATAAACACCTGCGGGGACGGGGGAATTAAAAGGCAAAAGAAAACCCTTATAGGTAACAGAAAAATAAAAGGCAAAAATTAATCTCCACATCTTCTTTGCCTTTCTTTGCCTTGATCTTCTTTGAATCTTTGATTGACTCTGATCATCTGAGAATTTAGACGGAAAATGATAGTGGTGAGTGTACGAGTAATTCGTTCACAGTTGAAACCAATCATAATTCAAGCCATAAGGAAAAAATTAAAATAAAAGGTAAAAATAATTTAAACAAAAAAAAGGATCAGAACTTAGCTTTTTAATTGCCCTGGCGCGTAGTCGGAGATTCCTGATTAATCCTGAAAATTTGAACAAAGAAAGAAAAAGGTTAGTGCATTAACCGATCTAAAGCCTAGCTGATTACAAACCCTAAAAGTTTACAAACCCTAAAGGATTTTTTAAGAAAACTTATTGTGACCTACAAGGTTTGTAAGGCTAAAAGATGCATTAGTGGATAACACCTACCAATAGCAGTGATTAGTGATCATGATAAAAACAGGGTTTTAAGGCATAAAAATATTTAATTAGCCCAAAAAGAAATTGTCATCTAAAATAATTATTAATTTTAAAGAAACCTAAAAAAACAATTATTTTTAATGTTATAAGAGAAATCGTATTTTCGATTAAATAATTTACAAAAGATAATGTTATTTTATTAGTGAGAACAAATTTTAGAAAAAAAACTAGATTAAAGAAAGAAATCAATTTAAAATAAAATCTAAAAAAAGAAAAGAAAGAAGAAAAGAAAAAAAAAATAAAAAGGAATTAATTGGAAACTTAGCTGGGTGCTGGATCTAGTGTGGTGAGGCTCTGAAGACCATGGTGGACTAACGATCTCATGTACGTCTGATCTATTCGTGGGAGATCCATTGGTGGAGAGCTGAGAGTCCATGGTAGCGCGCGTTGGCTGAATGCATCGGATCTGAAAGCAAATCAACATTTAAAAATAAAGAACCTACGAAGGATTCGAACCCCAGTCTTGGGATTCATGGCTCTTCACGTTTTACCACCTTGGCTGCATTGTTAATTTGTTAATTAAACAAACGTAAAACAATTAATATAAAAATAATTATTAAATGGAGAATCCAAAGGCCAGTCAAAGGTGGGGCCCCTGTGCCATGCTTTGAACCAATCGCAGGAGGAGAGACGACACATGATCGTTGACCAGCGAATAAGCTTGATGCGCGTGGGGGTTCAAAGTCAGCATTCCTGTTCACTCTCTTCTTCAGATGTCTGCTACGCTTTTGCTTCAAATTGGTCGCGATTTTTGCTACGAATATTTAGTAGCCACTTCTGCAAAAATCAAACTAAAAAATACAGCGTTTAAGAAGTCAACCAAAGCAACCAGATCACTCAATCAAAGTGCTATGAACACGATAGTGGCAATTATGTGGACCGAATCTTACTTGGAAGGTTGTTTTGAATCATATGAGAGATCATGGAATCCACTTAAGGTATCAAAAGTTCAAATTCCTTGATTAAATTAGAAACCCTAATTTAGAGGCTGTTGTTTAGGAGAGAGACTGCATGCTTTCTTCTCGTGTGTCTTTGAGCATTTGAAAGTCAGATGGACTAAAATATGAATAAATATGTTGGGCAAATTTTGGGGTATGACAGCTGCCCCTGTTCAATCTTCTTATACCTGAGGATGTAGATTGGCTTGTGTGCTTGTCAGAATATGAAGGTAGAAGAGGATTGAACACTAGAATACCAAGAAATTTGCCCTTACTGATGGTGAAGGGACTTTTCGGAGACGGGCTTGAAGATGTCGTCCAAGTGTTGGAAAAGATATATGAGACAGGCTTAAAGATGCCATCTGATAAATGTCATATGGATGTTGGGAGTATGAAGTGAATTTACTGTAGTGACTCTATTGTCATGACTCCATTGTCGTATTGTCTTGATTCGATTGTTATAATCGTTTCTGAACTGATTACCGGGATTTAGATATGTGACTCTATTGTCCTGATTCCATTGTCGTGACTTCATTGTCGTGACTCCATTGTCGTGATTCCATTATCATGACTCAGTTGTCGTGGTTTCATTATCGTGACTCAGTTGTCGTGATTCCATTATCGTGACTCAGTTGTCGTGACTTTATTGTCGTGACTCAGTTGTCGTGATTCCATTTTTGTGAATTAGTTGTCATGATTCCATTATCGTGACTCAGTTGTGGTGATTCCATTATCGTGACTCAGTTTTCGTGATTCCATTATCGTGACTCAGTTGTCGTGACTTTGTTGTCGTGACTCATTTGTCGTGATTCCATTATCGTGACTTAATTGTCATGATTCCATTATCGTGACTCAATTGTCGTGATTCCATTATCGTGACTCAGTTGTCGTGATTCCATTATCGTGAATTTGTTGTCGTGACTCAGTTGTCGTGATTCCATTATCATGACTCAATTGACGTGATTCCATTATCGTGACTCAGTTGTCGTGACTCCATTATCGTGACTCAGTTGTCATGATCATTCGTAGTGACTCCATTGTCGTGGTCCTTTCTGAATTGAGTGTCATGATTAAATCTGTCTCTTTCTTTGATCGTGTCAGTACCGTCCGTAGTAACCGAATTAGAACTCAGAAGATGATCGTGTCCACACCGTTCGTGATGATGAAATTAGATCTCTTGTCATGTCAGCACCGTTCGTAGTAACTGAATTAGACTTTGGAAAAGTTGATCGTGTCCACACCGTTCGTGATGATGGAATTAGATCTCTTGTCGTGTCAGCACCGTTCGTAGTAACCGAATTAGACTTTGGAAGGTTTACCGTGTCCACACCGTTCGTGATGATGGAATTAGATCCTTGAGAGTTGACCGTGTCAGTACCGTTCGTAGTAACTGAATTAGATTAGAGATATGATCGTGTCTACACCGTTCGTGATGATAGAATTAGATCTTTGAAAATTTGGAGATATTGTTTATCTGCTTGTACCTGTATCCTGAAAAAGGTAAAGTTAGTCTTTATGCAATGTCATGATGCATGTATTATGTGACGAGTCTCAAAATAAATGAGAAACTTGCATGTTATGTATGAATTTATTATGAGGCAATGTATGCAATGTATGAATGTGTTTATGACATATGTTATGTGAATATGATTTATGTTGTCTCGATTGAGAAAATAAATCTCTATGTCCTTGTGATTTTGTAGTCTGATCTTGTCTTGAAGATGCTCAGCTGGGGATTTATGATTTTTGCTTGGGGATGACCAGTAACTTGATGTACCCTGACTGGGGATTTAGAAAATATTAATAAACCATGTTTGGAGAAGAGAAGAAGGTCGGGGAAACGACGATGTCAAATATGTGAACTCTGTTAAAGAGCTATGTCTTCTGTTGGACGAGTACGTTTAAAGATATCTTCTTTGAGGATTACTCTGTGGGGATATGATCTTGTGAAGTCGACTCTGTGGGGAGGCATGGATGCCTTGAACATTGCCCCCAGTATTATAGTAACTGCCATTCCTGGACTTGTATTGATTGGAACCCAACGATGAGTATTGATCGAAGCATTGAACATGCCTTACATAGTTTTGCCCTAGCTATTAGGGAAATTGAAGAAGTTTGCCTCGCGAGGACCTTATGAGATGTGTATTATGGGTGAGATGCCCCTAGTACTTAGTATGATGCCCCTAATTGATCGGGAAGCAGCTTCAAACCCACTTGGGTTTATGCCTCTGATTGTTTGGCATTTTTGAGAGATTCTTGGAATCTTGACCTGATTGCCCCAGATTGATTAGGCAAAACGTGTCATGCCCCTTTGTATGCGTAGGAGACATTGCTTCTTGGAGTAATCTTGTCTGTCGGGATAACTTTCAGTCATTAGTTGTACCCTGTGCAAATTCTTTTTGATGCTAACATTTGAAATTATGTAGCAGAATATGTTTAATAATGAATTCATGAGATGCAATGCATACGTCTGTCTTGAGTTTGTTGAAAAACATTAAAACTGGAGATGTAAAAGCGTGATGTTTATAAAAACATGATGTTTGTAAAAAAACGAAATATCAACTCAGCATTTGTGGTAAACCTTAAGGAGTCAGGATATCTTTTTGGTGACAATATGCTTTAGAACTAACCATGCTTCAGTTAGGACTTTCAAGGGTTGTAACGTGGCTTGGTTCACGGTTTAAGAAACAAAGGATAATGGCTCAAAAATTTATTTATACCCATCCCAATCTTCGTGACGTTCTTCGATCCTATGCTCAGTTAATTTTGCGTTTAAGCCTTTAGCAAAGCTTGAAGTTGTAACATTGATGTTTGATGATGGTTAAAGTATCAGAGGTTTAATTTGGACAGGCAGTCATCCTTTGTTGTAATACTTTTTTTTGTCTAGGATTTTTTAGCGATCTCTTTTTTCACTTTGTTATCCCTAACTTTTGCCTAAACTGTTTATTTTGAGATTACAGTCAGCGGGATGTTTGATTTTCGATAAGTCTCCTTCATAGGTTTTGACTTAATTTTTCTTTTTCATTTTGATAGATATTGTCTGCCTGACTTAACGATTACGGGTACCCATCATTACTTGTACATAAGGCATATTGGCATAACTGAGTTAACTGAGTAACTACCCTGCCCCGGGTTATGATTAAGGGTTCAATTTGCATATGAAAAAAAAAACTTCTACACCTTAGGCTCAAAGGGGTTGACGAGAGATTAACATCCTGATATCTCCACTGTTTAGGAATTGAAACAATGCCTGTACATCGTTAGCATAGTCCATTCGGAAGCATACTGTATGAGGTTGCGGTATCATTTTCGTCATCCTCCCTCAAAAGGCATACAGCTTTAGCAGGAGTTGAATATCATAAAACATATGCAAAGTAAAGACATAATTTAAAATGAGTGATAGCGAAATAAATTATTCAAGACAAACATATGCAATGCACTAATGATGATTATTAAAACAGGTAATGTCTATCATAATTCAAATGTTTAAACAAACAAAATAGAAATTAGCAAATGAAAAGTAAAACTAATGATCTGAAAGTTCATCCTTCTAGCCATCCACAGCATTAGCAGTCACTTTAGAAGTCTCAGGAGGATCAAATTCAATCTCCCCAGCATCGATCATATCTTGGATTTTGTTCCTCAATGTCCAGCAGCTATTCGTATCATGACCAGGACTATCGGAGTGATATGCATACCTCACATTAGGACTGTAGCTTTGAGCATAAGTACTAGGATTCTTAGGGGGATCCTTTAAAGTGATCAACTCTGACTTCAACAGGTGTTGTAATGCTTGAGCCAGTGACACATTGATCTTTCTAAACTGACGCCTAGGCGTGTCTTGCTTGCTTTGACGACATTTTTGAGGTGCCGGTGTGTCATACCCCAAAATTTGCCCTCCTATATTCAATCAAAGGTTCCTCTATGCATCTTCAATGGCTCAAAGTTCAAGGGACTATTCAAAACAACACTCTCCTAATCGAGGGTCTCTTAAAATAGGGTTTTCATTTTATCAAAGGACTATGAATGTTCAAGGCCGCAAATGGATCTCAAGGTCTCTCATATGTATCAAGGTATCTCCATGTCAAAAGTCAAACTCCAATTCCAAGGATTGCTCACTCAATGGCTCAGATGACCAATAATCGACTGTGTTGACCTAAAAGTCAACTATAGTCAAAATACAGTCAAACCTCAAGGTTTTTGGTCAGCATAAAGTATTTGAGGTCATATCCGTCATTTGATCAAAGGTTGATCATGATCCATTAATAAAAACTCAGAGATGAACAAATTCAAAGGTTCAAATTAGGGTTTTTTATAGGAAAAGTCAACTCAACTTTAACTGACCATAACTTCTACATGGAGTATCAAAAATTCTCCACTTAAATCCTATTTTGAAGGAAATCGGATTCTCTACAACTTTGTCTCTCACAAGCCAAAGCTAGAAATGTTTCATTTGAGAGATATGGTCCGATACATTATAGGTCTTCCAGAAAGTCAGCGAAAAACACCTTTTAGGTCAAGGCTCATAACTTGAGCATGGAAGCTTCAATTGAGATGAAACCAAAAAGGTCATTTAGAGGACTTTTTGAGCTTTCTAAAGAATCCAGGAATGCATTCATATGGTTAAAATTGAGAGAGATGCACATGGTTGAAGTTGGCCAAATTTCAAGAAACACATAAAACCCTAATTACACAATTGTGCATTTTTGGATTAATGGGCCTAAGATTTTGACTTCAAACATGCCCATGACCCATGATTTGACTTTTAAATCCATCATCTTATTTTTATCATATTTATTTCTATTTATTTGAATTTTGTTCACTTAAATGCTAAATAAATTATATAAAAAATCAAGTAATGAAATCAAGTTGCATGGATCCATTTATTAGTATTCAAAGGTCTAAGAAATATCCCAAGAGGGGTCCAATGGTCTCATATAATTATTCTTGTGATGTTATTATATTTTTATTTGATTTTATTCATTTAAATTCAAATAAAAATCAATAAAAATCCTAAAAAATATTATTATATGATGATATGTCCTTTTTATTAATTCAAATAAAATCCAAATATGATCCAAAGGCTAAGATTAAACGAAAATGTGCAAGGAATAGCATGTGCTCAA
The DNA here is from genome assembly GCF_029867415.1 of Vicia villosa. Classification (NCBI taxonomy): domain Eukaryota; kingdom Viridiplantae; phylum Streptophyta; class Magnoliopsida; order Fabales; family Fabaceae; genus Vicia; species Vicia villosa. The sequence continues at coordinate 190,005,082 of NC_081180.1, forward strand.
AATTGGAAAGATTTTATACAAATTTTCTTCCAATTTCCATGTGAGTAATGATTTGATTTATTTGCCAAAGATGGAACCCTAAAAGGAGAGATATATATGCTAAAATAATTGAGAGGGAGGGGGGACGAAAATTGATAAAGAAAAATAGGGTTCTTAAAATTACAAGAGATCTCAAAAGAAGAAAGATTAGGGCAAATTCGAAAAAAAACAAGTTGCAGCCATTTACCATCTCTTCCAGCCACTCTAATACACTCGTGAGGTACCAAGGTGTGAAATCAAATCAAGAACCAAGTTGTGCAACGTCTGAGATGTGTTTATCGGGTTCATCATTCTCACTCACGTTTTGATTTTTATTTCCTACATATAGTTGTATTTTAATTCATACTAACAGTGTATTTGAGTTCGTGATAGTTTTTAGAGTCGGTTGGAACCTTTACTTGGGAGGTTTAACGCAAGGGTGAAGCCTGGCCATGACTAGGGCATAATAAGGAGGGTGCATTGTTCTCGTATTTCTAGGCCGTTCCAAGCCAAACCACCACCACCATCGTGATCGCAAGGTCCCGCTTGGTTAACCTGGGCTCTTGTTTGGTTCTATTTTGTTGGTTTTTGCAGGTTGCCATGGCTGGCCAGGGTTCCTTGAAGAATCCGCAGGTATTTCTGCAATAAAAATCGAATATAAATCCGTAGGTGGCCAGGAAGAAGATGATGAACAGCGCTGCAGATCCACGCGTAACGACGTGATTGGTAGGTCAAGAGTCTTCATGTTTCCTTCTCACTCTGACTGCGCGTGGAGACATGTGATTCATTGGTCAATCAATTCAGACTCTCTTTCCCTCATTCATTGGTCACACTCGCATCCAAAGGGCCCCACTTTGACTATCTGGTTTGAATTTTCTATTTTCTCTCTTTGTTCCATATTTATTATTTGCAAATCATTTAACTATCGAATGAAGTGTGCAGCAGGAGTGGCCAATGTGTTTTGTTGGCAACCAAAGGGAGGGGGGTTCGAACCCCTGCGACCACAAATAAATTTTGGTATTCTTTCTCATTGGGATCGCGTGCGCGTAAATTCTAAAGGGCTCACTATGCACCCTGATCAGTGGTTTTCACACGTATTTTTACCGCTGTTTTTAGTTATCTTTAAGTATTTTATGTTATGTTTTAATTTATTATTCGTCATGTTATGCTTTGGTTTTGTGTTTAAGTGTTTGCAGACTCAGATGAATGAAGTGGAGAAAATCAGTGCAAAACGTGAAGAAATTGATGAAAAAGCACATGGCCTGGCCAAACGCGTCTCCACACGCGTGTGGAGCCTGCACAAGTACATTTTGCTGCTCAAACGCGTCCCCAGACGCGTGTGGAAGTGAAATATTGAGGTCTGTTGGCCAAACGCGTGCCCAGACGCGTCCCAGACTCCCACACGCGTGCCCAGACGCGTCCCAGACTCCCACACGCGTCCCAGAAGCCACAACTGCAAAGGAAATGCCTGCCCCTGCCAGGACGCGTCCCAGGACGCGTGTCACAGCACCACACGCGTGTCCACACGCGTGTGCACGTGATTTTTGGGCCTGTTTTGCTGAAAAGCCCATACTGACAGTAATAAAAGAACCAGAATGCGTTTGGGCAAGGGTTCGACGAATTTGGGAGCGAAAATACATTAGATAGGCTGGAGAATTCAAGATTGATGCAAGGAGTGAAGGATTCTATGAGCATTAGCCATTGAAGATCTGATCCCTTCATTTATCTGTAATGTCTACAATCAAAACTATGTTTTCTATTATTTTCATGAGTAGCTAAACCCCCCATTGCTAGGGGGGTGACCCTGATTCTGATTGTGATGAATTTATTCAATTGATGCAATAACTATTTTACTTTTCGTATTTGTTAATTTGTTCTTCATCCGTTAATAATGCTTTATCCGTCAGAAAAACGGATTCTGAATATGAATGAATAGTGTAGCTGGACGGCATATTATTTGTGGACATGATTAAGAACATATAATATCTATATCACCTAGGACTAGGGATATCATATTGTAACCGGAATTTCTTGTGATTGGAATGCTTGATCATAACCGTAATTATCTATGGACCTAGTAATTAGGTTGTGAGGTCAAAGATCTTTTCACTAAGGCCTTAGGATTAGATACTCTAAAGAACCGGTAATTAACTATGAAAAGCATGTTATTGTATTGAGACAGAAAATTCGTTGCATGAAGAATCATTCACCGTCCCTAGCAATCTACTCATCTCTGTTCATCGTTCTATTATTCTGTTAATTTACTTTATTTGCAAAACCAATCAAAACAACCTTTTGAACTTTTGTTTAATTGAAACACTGATAAAACTATATATCGTCAAGCAGTCCTTGAGATTCGATACTTGGGATTTTCCCATTACTACTACATAGGCAAAAATAGTACACTTGCTATTTTCCTATCACACCCTCTCCATTCAGCCACCAGATCATCATCTATCCTGGATCTAACGTACCAGGACGAAGGTGCATACCATAGACTCCCAGCTTACTCACACGCAATAAAAGCCAGGTTTCACGTTTGTTTTATTATTTATTTTATTATTTAAACATTTAGATTAATTGTCAATTACTCATGTTTATTTTAATTAAATTATTCAATTAGGATTAGATAATATGAGTAGGTTAGGGCTATGATCATTTTCCCTATTATTTTTCCGATTAAATCGATTTAATATAATTTAATTAATTTTAATTATAAAAATGGCAACAACCCTAGAAACCCTTATTAACCAGTAGGGTTTGTCCAATCCCATTAGCCTTTTTCAGCTATAATATTAAGATTTTATTTATTATTCGTTTCGATCGAATTAATCGGTCGCGATGGTTAATAATCAATTATTTAATTAATAAATTTAAATTACAATTTATTCTGCTAAATAGTTTTTGTAACACCCCGATATCCGCTGCACGCATCAACCGTGTCGGCCAACCGAGCATGTTACCGGCTTAATCAATAATCCCCCCTAGGTCCGCTTATCGACTGCCCAGGAAATATTGTTTTTGCCTCCCGCAGGAATCGAACCATGTACCTAGGGGTTAAGTACATATTCATAGCAATTCCATTTTTGAGCATACTCCTTGAAACTTTCCTCGGGTCCCATAGACATGCTTTGTAGTTACATGCGGGTTGGTGCGAGATCAGCATTGTATTGGTATTGCTGGTAAAAGGCAACAACCAAATCTTCCCAGGTACGGATGTTAGTACTTTCCAGTTGATAGTACCATTCGAGTTGAGTTCCAGATAAGCTCTCTTGGAAAAAGTGGATCCATAGTTTCTTATCGGTAGTATGAGGTTGAATCTTCCTCACATAAGACCTCAAGTGCAATTTAGGATAAGAGACTCCATCGTATTTTGCAAAAGTTGGAATCTTGAATTTCGGAGGGATAACAACTCCAGAGATGAGTCCTAGCTCCTCAAAATCCAGACCGGGTACCTTCTGAATTTCCATGGCTTTCATACGTTCCTCCAACAACTTGTATTTGTCATCAGGATGTTCGTCCTCATGATAATAATCCTCTTCTTCTTCTTTTTAGTCAGCATGGCTTTCAGCTCTTCTTGCCCCTTGGACAAGTTCAGAATCAAGGCTTGGAATTCAGCGTTTTGAGCTTGGAGATCCTTAACTGATTGTTCGAGATTCATGATGCTGAAATAAACAGCGAGGAAGGATGAGAAACCCATCATAGGAAACCTTTTATGCGATGTTATGAATGCAAGTGAAATGTTTTCAAGAATCTTTGGGAATTTAGTTAGCAACATTAGAAATTTAATCAGTCACAGCTTCATCTGAAGAGCCTTGGCTTTCGTTTTTAGGTGTCCTTCTTTAAGAATCAAGCTCACCATATCGAGTGGGTCATCGCCTCTGATTCGGGGATACTTTTTAATTTGAAGGTACACGGCTAGAGGAAAATAAATCCTCTTGCCCCTTGATAGGTGCTGAGTCTCTGAATTGGAAGGTATGTGGCCAGAGGAAAATAAATCCTCTTGCCCCTTGATAGGAATTCAGTCCTTGATAAGAGCACCTGAAATTGTGTGCCCTAAATTCCTAAGATCCTTGAAAGGGTTAGTTAAATCATGTTATGCTTATGATTTCATGATTTCATGATGTTATGCAATGCATCAGGCAAAGCATAAGATAGTAATGACGAGTGAGTCCCACAAGAAAAACCTGCAAGAAAACCAAAAGGGTTAGTAGCAAGCACAGACAAGTCACACAAGTGTCCTTAGGTTTAAAGGCTTGCGTGAAGTTCGTAGGTAAGTACCCTCCCCACTGAAGTTAAGTTGGTTCAACCTGTCCTAGAATAGTAACCGGGTTCTATGGTGCTCATATCCCTGATCTTTCTCGCAGGCATTGTCTCAACATGGCACTCGATCGGCCAGCCAAAAGCATCCCTAGAGTCCAATCTCAATGAGTGTAGGATCGAGTATCAACCAACTTCAGTCAGGAATCCAAAGCCAGCTATCTCGCTACTTCCTATAGGCCAAAGTCAAGTTCAACTAGGGTTCCAAGGGCGAATTAATGCTTATGACACCACGCGGTAGCCAAATGTCTCCTCGATCATATTCAAGGGCCATCAGGATAAACCAAAGCGTCGCACTAACAGTGGCCACCAGTTCAACCATAACGATACATGTCGTACAGCCTCCCTGGTCTAATGCCACATACCTAAGGTACACAGATCCGGGTTAGGATCTTTCACACAAGTAAATAACCAAAACAACCTTTGAAATATAAAGCAGACAAATCAAACAATTAAAGTGAATCCGAAACTCTAAGGTAACCCCTCTTTTAATTCGAAAGTATCCCCAGCAGAGTCGCCAGTTCTGTAATACGGTGAACTGACCTTATTTGAAAATGTGCGGATAGCAAGAGTCGCCACCGACTTTTATTTTATCCAATTTATAGAAAGGCTAAAAGAACAAAAAAAGACCTTTTGAAAAGATTTTGAGTTCGGGGGGTAATTTATACAAAGGGAAGGTGTAAAGCACCCTTTGTATCCATGGTTATCCATGAGCTCTTAATTTCTTAGCTCACTTTAAAATGTTTGAATTGTTTGAAAAGATTTTGAATAAGAAAATATTTCAAAGAAGAACTTTAGCTTTTAAATAACGTAGTCTTTTTGAATAGTATTTGAAAATTAGTGGGAAAAAGAGTTTTGAATTTAGAGCAAGCAATTAGTAGCAACTATCCTAAGTTTAAAAAATCGTTCTTTTAGCTTTTCAGGCGAAGGGGTCTATCCATACCATGAGAGGGCAGGAAGTCTTTCAATTGGATGTGAAAGGGTCATCGAGTAATCATTCGCCATAAGACTGTCCCTTGCCATAAAGAGGGCAGGTAGTCTAAGGGAAGGATATAATAGTCATTTAAGGCATCATGCGAGGATACCTTAGCAATTGGGACAATCATCACATTTTTACCGAGGCAACTTCGGGGGAGTTTCAATAACTTTGAAGGCAACATTGCTTTAGGTATCCTCAGAACCGAGGGACTTGACTATCTTATGCACCAAAATTAAGGCAACCAATTAACAAGGCAACAGGCAACGAGAGGAATTACCCTAGAGGTGTGTGTGTGGCACATTTTTAATTGCCTTGGCAAGTAGTCGGAGAATCCTGAAAATTTGAACAAAGAAAGAAAAAGGTTAGTGCATTGACTGATCTAAACCCTAACTGATTACAAACCCTAAATGTTTACAAACCCTAAAGGGTTTTTTAAGAAAACTTATTGTGACCTACAAGATTTGTAAGGCTAAAAGATGCATTAGTGGATAACACCTACCAATAGTAGTGATTAGTGATCATGATAAAATCAGGGTGTTAAGGCATAAAAATATTTAATTAGCCCAAAAATAAATTGTCATCTAAAATAATTATTAATTTTAAAGAAACCTAAAAAAACAATTATTTTTATTGTTATGAGAGAAATCGTATTTTCGATTAAATAATTTACAAAAGATAATGTTATTTTATTAGTGAGAACAAATTTTAGAAAAAAAACTAGATTAAAGAAAGAAATCAATTTAAAATAAAATCTAAAAAAAGAAAAGAAAGAAGAAAAGAAAAAAAAAGAAAAAGGAATTAATTGGAAACTTAGCTGGGTGCTGGATCTGGTGTGGTGAGGCTCTGAAGACCATGGTGGACTAACGATCTCATGTACGTCTGATCTATTCGTGGGAGATCCATTGGTGGAGAGCTGAGAGTCCATGGTAGCGCGCGTTGGCTGAATGCATCGGATCTGAAAGCAAATCAACATTTAAAAATAAAGAACCTACGAAGGATTCGAACCCCAGTCTTGGGATTCATGGCTCTTCACGTTTTACCACCTTGGCTGCATTGTTAATTTGTTAATTAAACGAACGTAAAACAATTAATATAAAAACAATTATTAAATGGAGAATCCAAAGGCCAGTCAAAGGTGGGGCCCCTGTTCCATGCTTTGAACCAATCACATGAGGAGAGACGGCACATAATCGTTGACCAGCGAATAAGCTTGCTGCGCGTGGGGGTTCAAAGTCAGCAGTCCTGTTCACTCTCTTCTTCAGATGTCTGCTACGCTTTTGCTTCAAATTGGTCGTGATTTTTGCTACGAATATTTAGTAGCGACTTCTGCAAAAATCAAACTAAAAAATACAGCGTTTAATAAGTCAACCAAAGCACCCAGATCACTCAATCAAAGTGCTATGAACACGATAGTGGCCATTATGTGGACCGAATCTTGCTTGGAAGGTTGTTTTGAATCATATGAGAGATCATGGAATCCACTTAAGGTATCAAAAGTTCAAATTCCTTGATTAAATCAGAAACCCTAATTTAGAGGCTGTTGTTTAGGAGAGAGACTGCATGCTTTCTTCTCGTGTGTCTTTGAGCATTTGAAAGTCAGATGGACTGAAATATGAATAAATATGTTGGGCAAATTTTGGGGTATGACAGTAACTCTGTAATATCATCAGGAAATACTTCAAGAAATTCATTCACCACCGGTATCTCTTCAATTGATGTTTTTACCTCAACAGACAGTGAAGCAAACACATCAAACATCTTAGCTTCATCCTCCAACAATATTCTCATCTCCTTGGTAGATAACGAATCTGCCAACGCTTCCTCTTCAGGAGGAACAACAACCTCTTCCTAAAGCAGTCAATATACACATGATTGAACTCTAAACAGTTCATTCCCAAAATAATGTCCAGATTACTGAGTGGCAAGCAAATCAAGTCCACTCCGAAATCTCTATCAAAGATAGTCAAAGGAAAATTCAAGCACGCTAAAGAAGTAACCACAGAACCAATAGATGGAGTTTCGATAGTCATCCTTCGATCTAAAGTAGACGACACAAGTCCTAATCTCTTCACACAATCAACAAAAATAAACGAGTGGGTTGCACCCGTGTCAATAATGGCAATCAATGGAGTGTTATGGATGAAACAAGTACCTTTGACTGTTCAGTCCTCACTAGTAGACTGGGCTCCCACTAGTGCAAACACCTTGCCATTACCCTGAGTCTTCTTTGGCTTCTGACAGTGAGTGCTGACATGACCCTCTTCACCACAATTGTAGCATGTAGGCACCTTAGTTCTACAATCTGCCACCACATGACCTGCTTTCCCGCATTTGAAGCATTTCTTAACATCCTTTGGGCACTCATTAGCACGGTGTCCCTCAGTACCACACTTGAAGCAAACAATGGGGTTGGAAGCAAATCCTCCTCCCCCACTTGGCTTCTTCCCAAAAGCAGCTTTTTGTTTTCCTTTTGCATCTGGAATACTATACGGCTTTCCACGATTCTGATTACCTTTCTGATCATTCACAACCTTGTAATGTTCAATCCTGGCTCGGTTATCATTGTCATAAATTCTGCTTCTGCTCACCAATTCTAGATAGTTCCTTATCTTCTGACAAGCAATACCCTGTTTGATCTCGGGACGCAGCCCGTTCTCAAACTTAATGCACATGGAATTCATAGCCTCATTAGTATTATAATGAGAACAATACTTCACCAATTCCTCAAATCGAGCAGCATACTCATCAACAGACATATTCCCGTGCTTCATTCTAGGAACTCAATCTCCCTCTTGCTACGAGCATCTTCCGGAAATTACTTTTCCAGAAACTCAGCCCGAAACACTACCCAAGTAACAGTAGTCCCTGCAGCTTCCATTCTCTGACGACTGTTATCCCACCAAACCTCATCTTCACCTTCCAGCATGTGCGTACCAAACTGTACCTTCTGATCCTCATTGCATCCTGTTATACCCCAAAATTTGCCCGCATCTTTTTTCAGAAAGAATGCAACAGACTTCTGTCTAAAAATTGGGAGTTTCATATAATCTTGGATTTTATTTCATAAATATCCTGATTTATGAATACTTGGTTTTTAGAATTTTTCTTATACGGTATTTTGGTTTGCTGTTGAATTTATTCTTACACAAACGCCAAGTACTGTTTATTACTTCACACACGCTGTTTATTTGAGATTTATTTGCAGATAAATAGTACTGACGCAATTGGTACAAAATTAAATTTTGCAGGCACAGAGTTCGAGATTCAGACTGTACTGGTAACAAGTAAATTATTATTAGTTTTTGTTTCCCACTAATTTTTGTACTATATTATTATTATTTTCAAAATCTCTTCTATTATTTTCAAAATCTCTTCCTTTCTTTTCAAATCTCTTTCTTTCAAATCAAATCTTAACTTTATTCTATACATCTCTCTTTTCAAACCCTACAATACACTTTCTTTCAAATCCTACTACCACTCAAATTTTCCTTTTTTGTACGGAATCACTTCATTCCCCAACGTCTCTATCCTTCTTTTCACTCTATAAATACCTCTCATTTTTTACATAAATTCTCACATCAAATTTCAACTCATTTCTCAAATTTCTACCTCATATTTATTTTCTCTTCTTCCCCGGCAAAAATGGCAAAGTGGATGGATACATGTTTTCTTATGGTCATCACTGTCTTGGTGGTGATCATGTCCTTTTTCTGTCTGCATAGTCCTGAAAAATGCGGACCAGGGTTGTTTACACTCCCGTTCATCTATATGTTGTTATTTATAGCATGGGTTTTTAATCGTCATTTTTAAAGTTTGTCGTATCTTTCACTTTCAAATAATGTACCGTTTATTTGTCGTACTGTTCATTATATTATGTAATATTGGTACTGTCAGTATTAAATGTCGTACTATCTGTCGTACTGTAGTTTAATTATCCAGATAATATTATGTGTGTTTTCTTCCAGTTAAATATTTATTTTTCTGTGCATTAAATATTTTTCAAGGTTATTATCGGTAATTTTGTTCGCGTACAGTGTATTTTATTTTTTTATTATGTTTTGTGTTTTTCTGACAACTCATGTAAATAAATTTTCACCATAAACACAACAAAAAAAACAAACAAAAAGAAAAAAATTAACTTTAACTGTTGAATTTTCACTTTAACTGTTACGTAAATGCCCGAACAGCCAGTTGACAGTCAAACCCGCTGACAGTGCAATTCTCCGTGTTTTGTACCATCAATCAAATCAATCTTTTGCATTTCAAAATTCCAAGATTTTTGTTCTAGAAGTATTCTGATAATCACATGATCAACAGAGACTCGGCACTGCACAAAAATCAGGTACGCTTAAATGTCTCCTACACAAACAGTCCCTAACTAGGGTTTTTTGTTTTTTTCAGGAGAACAAGTTTTTTGAGACCTCAAGTGTATTTCATGGACCTCCATATGTCTCAAAGTACCACCATACAAATTTTCAAACTTCAATTCACTCAGACCGCACAGTCAGCAGCTCAAACAGTCAACAGACGACTAGTTTGACCGAAAAGTCAACAGACAGTCAAAAATGAAATTTTTGTCAACATCCATATTTTGTCAAAAGAATCATCATTTGATCATTGGTTGATTATAATTCATCAAGAAAAGATCAAAAATCAACAAAACCCTAAGTTTCAAAATTAGGGTTTTCTCTTAAAAAGTCAACTGAACTTTGACCGGCCATAACTCTCTCCTCTTTCATTCAAAAAATTCCAACCAAAGCTTGTTTTGAAGGAAATTAAATTATATTTCAAATTCAATTGATCCCATGATCACTGGATTCACCATTTGAAAAATATGAGCTCAGACATTACAGATCATTTTCAAAGTCACCAAAAAGTGGTTTTTTGTCAAAGGCCATAACATCAAGATAACTTCTCCAAATGAAAAAAAAGTTTCCAAAGTAGATTGTAGAGGACATCTTGAGGTTTCTAAAAAGTACAAGAACTCCTTCATATGATCGAAATTGAGGGATTTATGCCTTGTTGAAGTTGGCTATTATTTGGGAAAATGTATGAAACCAACATTGATCAAAAAATTTTGTTTCCAAAAGGGGCCAAGTTTTCATGATCCAAACATGATTGCAATAATGTTAAGGGCCTCCCACGACCAACCTAAGGCCCATAACATTTTTATTTCTTTTTTGGTTTAATTTTATTACATTTAAAGTTAAATTAAAAAAGAAATGATGAAGGATAATGATACCATGCTTTGTTCTTAAGCTAAAGCCATCAAAGTTGATCAATGCTTCTTAGCTTCAATTTGCAGCACTTCATTGGTTATAAATGAAGTAGGTTGCTTCATCAACAACACACACACGAAAATATACCAAGAGAATAGCTAAGAAATTCATAAAATTGTCAAAAAAAATATCAAATACTTGTAATTTTTGTTTTCACATTTCCAGCCACTATCAATACAAAATAATCATTCTATCACTCTTGTATAACATCATAGGTAAGGATTGAACCATAGCATGTGATTGAAATAGCCTCAAACATGTGCACGATCATCTCCATGTTCATAACTATGTAGCTTTCGTTTTCTTATGCACACTTTATTATAATGCAAACTAACCCTTTGAATGGACTCATAGCATGATATAGAATAGATCTGGGTGGTTACATGCAAGCCCTAACGTGGTTTTGAAGCTCCACCATTATTGAGCTTCAAACATGTGAAGCTTTCGTTTTCCTAGATGGAGGAAGTTTTAGCCAAAACTAATGCCACCATCGTGTTCAGGAGGTCATTTTAAGTCGACCAGGGTGCCCTTTGTTTTTGTTAATGGTTGTTTTCGTAGGTTTTCAAAAGCATGGAAATCTAAAGGAAAATCCGCAGGTAAAATTGTAGAAAAATGCGTAGCAAAATCTGCAGGTACCATTGAAGAAGATGATGAATAGTAAAGAGGACCTTTTGACCAGCACGCGTGGCATTTCCTCTTCTTCCTATTCGCTGGTCAGCTTCGCGTGGGCCCCACTTGGAATTTTTAATGCTGACTAATCCAGTGATACACCTTTATCCATGTGCATCATGTGACCTACAATCTGAGCCACAAGATCAATTTATACTATCATCCAACGCCCTAGCGCATGCAACCACACCATGGACACTCTGTCCTCTACCACACAAGATCCAACGCCATTTATTTTCATTTTTATTTTCTTATTAATTTAGTTTTCTTTATAAAATTGTTTAAAAATAGTTTTAAAAATCAGAAAAATACAAAAAAAATATTTTTAGGTTGATAAAATATTGTTTTTATTTTTAACACAAAAATATTTTATTTTTATTAATAATAAAAATATTTTGTTTAATTAATTAGTATATATTTATATATTTGCTTTTAAATTATTTCAACCCATCAAAAAAATCAAAAAAATATTTTCTTTTTATTTAAATTAAGTTTATATATTATAAACTAATTTTGTACATATTTAAAATATTTTTCTCTCTAAGTTTAAATTATTTGTATAATTATTTGTAATTATATGTTAATTAACTTAATAATCTCCAAAACAATCTCAACAAAAAAAAAATTAGTTTTATTTTAAAAATTAATTAACAAGCAATATGAACATATTTTAGACTTAATTTTTAGGTTTGAATTTTATTTCTACCTTTTCCTCATTTTAATTAAGTTAATTATGCATTAATTCTAATTAAAATCAACCATCTAAAAAATCAAAAAAATATTTCCTTTTATCTTATTGCAATTTAAATTCATAGATAAATGTATAGGTTGTCAAAATCATGTAAATAGCGTAGTTTACATTTCTCGCACAATCGATGTAATAGCGTAGATTTATTTTCCGTATTTTACATTCCCGCACTTTAATTTCTGTACATATAAAACTGCGTGTATGTCAAAGATAAAAATAAAGCGCTAGGTCACTAACTTCAAAGATAAAAATATCTAAATCAAAACACAATCACACTTGCACCTCTTAGGGTAATCCCTCTGTTACTCTTTTCAAAATCAATTCTACTGTTTAAAATGCAAATCCAAACTTTTGTTTACATCCGATCAAAGGAGAATTTTCTAAAAGAAATGGGAAAGGACCTTACAAATTTAGGGTAGATCTCCTAATTGCTTGCTCAAATCAAAACAACAAATGTTTCATATATCATTGTTTTTTTTTTAAATAAAACTTTCAAAAAAGACAATACTTGGTATATATCCAAACAAGGATCATTATGAAGTTAAAGATTTTTTTTCAAAATATCTTTTGAAAGATAAAACACTTTGTATACATCCGTACAAGGATCATTACAAAGTTAATTTACAAAGGTATTTTAAAACCACATACAAGCATTTCAAGGCAAGACAAATGATTCAAACAAAGTGAGCTAAGCAATTAAGAGCCCATGGATAACCATGGATACAAAGGGGTGCTAATACCTTCCCTTTGTATAACCTGCCCCCGAACCCAAAATCTCTTAAAGGTCTTTTTCTGTTTCTTTTATAAACCTTCTCTTAATTGGATAAAATAAAAGTCGGTGGCGACTCTCTGATTTTCAAAACTCAAAAATAAAAGAAGAGTCAGTTCGTATCTCAGGAGATAAAAAAACCAAGGGCGACACATCCCATGGTTTTGAAGATCTTCTCAATAGCCTTCAGCCATTTCTGTGCATTATCTAGATCAATGATACCACCTTCAAACTTAGGCGGTTTGTTGCTTTGGAACCTCTCTAAATTGCGAAACTGCAGATCTCCAGCATTTTGATTGTTGTTATTCTGCACCGACTGCGCCATAGCTTGCAGTGCAGCAGCAAGAGCAGCATCATTCCTTCCTGCCATTCTGTCCAACAATCCAAAATACCGTTAGAGGAATACACAAGTCAACTCCTAAACTAAGGACTGACTCTATTACATCTGACTGGTTGAACTGACCTGCTCTGATACCAATTGTAACACCCCACTTTTCCCAATTTAAATATACGGTAAAATATTAATAATACTATCAGAGTAAAATTCAACACAAGTGGAATGTCACATTTTTTCCAGTAAACCAGAAAACCAAATTCTCAATACTTTATTGATTCACTTCTCACTAAAAATAATTAACACAGCGGGAAGAGTTTATTTAAAATAAATCACGACACACTTGCCACCGATAAATAAAATCCACCTCAACTAGTGGTTCTCCAAAAATTAAGAAATAGAAAACGATACGTAAAAAAAATCCTATTAAAGAATAATTAAAATAAAATCCCCAAAAATTCCCGTGTTACGTATCAGAGCGACTCCTAAGACTCAATCAAGCAACACGTACTCCACGTATAGCTTAAGTACCTGGGTTATCTGTACTCCCGAAGAAGCAGAGACACAGCAAACAAGAAAGAAAGGGGTGAGAAATAAATTCAATAAATAGCGGTGATTAATACATGTTAAGGAGTAGTACTCACACCAATCACACAATACCACAAAATCACAATATAATTATAATTTCAAACACAATTTGGTAATTAATTACAATGATGCAATGTGACCCCATGACCTGACACAATGCATGTGGTACCAAAACCCGGTTCATTGAATCGAACCCGATTCGCAAGGAATCTGGATGATTCGCATACACTCCATTGTGCAACGAATTATCTCCAACACAACTCCACAAGTGAGTCCGGACCTACTAGGCATCCACCAAAGATTTTCACCTAGCAGTCTTAATGCTATGACATGTAATGCACCAACAAACAATATACATATCAAAATATACGTCAAGCATATTATACGATCCATTTGATCCACGACCCTCCTGATCACTTATAAACAACATTTACCGTAATTCGCCTCGGAATTACACTCTCTGTCCAAAATACAACACATAACGAATAATTATATTATTCCGGGTAAACTTGCTAATTATTAATCCACACATAGCTGAGATCTATACCGTGAATACACTTTCAATTTCTTTTTCTGTCACCAAAATTCTGATATAACACACAACTAATTCTCTGCCAAGATGTAAATGCCATTTATTAATTCATTGCTCTCTACTTAATTTCCTGCTACTGATCTAGTTAACTACTTATGGATTAGTTACATAAAGCTCTCTGAATTAGTATACTAAGGTTGCTAATTGATAACTTATTTACTTACTAATACTCACCGTTAGTGTTTATTCCAATAGGCTAATGTAAGGAATTACTGGGAATTGTTTATATTGATAACTAGTTGCTAAGATTAGAAACTATAAAAAAAAGTAGTTCTACAATACACACAACATACATGGCGGTGGCCCCTATTCCCTATAGCCACCGCCCGCACTCACACTACACACTACACACACATACATTTCCACACAAGGGCGGGCCTATAGAAATGAAATTAACTACGGCATTCCAATACCGTCTCGGTTCTTAATTAATTCTCTTTGGCACAAAAACAAAACAGCAATAGCAACAACCATATGACAACAATAACCAACAGAGATAATATATCCATTCAATCACACAACTCACCACCAATGAATCAATAATCAAACACAGACAGAATTTTAACATATAAATTCCTATGAGGATAAGGACTCCTCACTACCCTCTCATGATTAAATCACCCATAAAGAACTGATTCTCTCCCTTACCTCGATTCCGGAAATTGCTTTGACTATGGAGAAATCTCTTAGTGGCCTCATTGTTTTTCCTCCTTCCTTAGCCTCCAAATGCACAAATGATTCTAAAAACCTAATTCCTCTCCTTAGACCCTTATATACTTTTTAGTAAAATACCACTCTTGCCCTTAGCCACTAATAACTTAATTCTATTAATAATAATAATATTAACAATAATACTAATAATAATAATTCTAATAATAATATAAATAATAGTAACAATAAATACAATAGTAATATTATAAATAATAATAATAATAATAATATTAATATTATTACTAATAATAATATTACCCAAGTCTATTATTACTAAATTAATGCTATTCCGACATTTTTAATTTACCCGCTCCGGTAAGGGTACTCCGCCTACGCGTTCGATCACACACCCAAAACAAAGTCAATCAAATAAAATACTACGACGATTAAATAATTTAAAATGGGGTGTTACAACGCGCGCTCTGCGTTTCCTGCAGAATCATTTCTGCGATGACATCAAACCCTTTTTCCCCCATTTTCACCCAAAATTAGTTCCAATTCAGATTTTACCACGAATTTCATGTTTATATCACATATACAACACATATATTCCATCATAAACAACAAAACACATTTCATAAAACGATTTCATGGATTCTAACATAATCTCTGAAGTTAGGGTTTCTCCAATTCAACATACATACACTAAATAACTAGTTATTCACATACACATTCATAGAATCACACATAGAATCATCATAACATGTTGTGTTTCACATAATTCATGGATTAACATACCAATTTTAAGACAAAACTCAAGAAATAGTAAATTCCCAATTCTAAATCATACATATCTAATCTCACATACATTACCCAATTATACTCACTTATGATCACTTGGATTCACACCCTTACCTTAGATTAGATGAAATATGTAGTCCTTCCTCTTCAAGAATTTCCTTTCTTTCTCTTCTCCTGTCTTCTCTCCTAGCCTCCTTCTTTCTTTTCTTTCTAACTTAGGTTTTCTAACATAACCTCTCTTATTATCTCTATTCTTGTTGGGCTTAGCCCACCTAGTTGCACATTTCTAATTAATTAGGCTCATTACTAGGTATTCACTAATCTTAACACATGTACTTAATTATTTAAGTACCACACATATTCAAATAATCTTAAAAAACACCAAATAATTAATTATCACATAATTAATAATTAATAAATATAAACACCTAATAAATAAATACGGTAATAAAAATCGGGTTGTCACAACTAGCACTATAATTTTATGTCCAACACATGTCAGGAAAAGACATTTTTTAATTTTTAATGATAATCCTTACATTCTAATTGATAGATGAACAGCGTTCAATTTTTGATAAAATCATGGATGTTGTCAATAATCAAAGATGAGGGGTGTTTTTTATATGATTATGGAGGGACTTGTAAAACTTTCATGTGGAGAATTCTATCCAGTGCATTACGTTCACAGAAAAAAATTATTCTTATTGTTTCTTAAAGTGGGATAACTTCGTTATTATTGCAAGGTAAAAGAACAGCCCACTCAAAGCACAAAATATCTGTGCCAACACTTGACAACTCTACTTGCAACATTGAACATTCACAGTTATTGGAAGCAACTGATTTGATAATATAGGATGAAGCTCCTATGTCTCATAAAAAAATGCTTTGAGGCATTGGATAAAACCCTTTAAGATGTCATGAGCTGTTAGGGTCTTGAGAATATAATTTTTGGTGGCATAGTAATTATTTTTGGAGGAGATTTTAGACAGATACTTCCTGTTGTTCCAAGAGGAGGTCGTTCTGATATTTTCCATGCTGCAATTAGCTTATCTTATGTATGGGGCTATTGTCAGGTTTTAACTCTAACAAAAAATATGAGACTTCAACGAGGATCATGGAATACAAGTTCTATAGAGCTAGCTGAATTCTCAAATAGATTTTAAATGTGGGGGATGATAAGATTTGTGAGCCAAATGATTGTTTGGTAGATATAGAAGTTCCTCAAGAGCTATTAATATCAAGTGTTGAGAATCCTATAGAAGTTACAAAGAAGAAGAATTCTTACAATGCAGAGCTATTCTTCCTTTAACCATTGAAGTAGCAGACAAAATCAATAATTATGGATTATACTTGATTCCATGTAAAAAAGTGATAACTTACATTAATTTATACATATAACAATTCTATATATCAAATTGTGTTACTAATGTCTTAAAGTTTTGATTTTACACCATTTTTTGGGATAAGAGAAATAGTATCTGAGTTTCGATTCAATTGATAGAAGGAAAGTCAACTATAATGAAGCTTATGAAGTGCTAACTCTGAAATTTCTTAGTTCTCTAAGAACATCAGGTCTACCAAATCATAGGATCAAATTGAAAGTTGGAACCCCATTATGCTAATGAGAAATTTGGATCAGGCTAAAGGGTTGTGCAATGGAACAAGATTAATTGAGGCAAAAATCATGTTTCTGGAAAGAACATTGGTAAAATAATTTACATTCCTCGAATGTCTATGTTACCTTATGATTCACTGTGGCCATTTAAGTTGATTAGGGGACAATTTCCGATCATTGTCTCATATGCAATGATAATTAATAAATCCTAAGGTCAATCATTTCATAGTGTTGCATTGTATTTGCATACTCCTATTTTTAGTCACTTTTTTTTTGGAGAGAGGTGTCTTCGGAGATGCATATCCGAAATATTCCAATTTTTTGTCTTGGAATATTTCGGATATGCATATCCGAAAAAATTCAATAATCATTAAAATATTAAAATCAAGGTGAATCAATATAATTAATAGTATAATTAATTGTATTAATTAAAATATTATTAAATATATATATCATTATAATCAAGATATAATAATAATATTAGCCTAATAAATATTTAAATTAACACCTTATTTACTATTTTTTTATGATACATAAAAAAAATCATTTGAAAAATTAATGTAATTTAAAATTTATATTAAAATAAGAATAAAGTAGTAAATAATTTTATTCTTACTTCATCTCTTTTATTTTAAATTTTCGTTGAATAATTATTAATATATTTATTTTTATATAATTATAATTATATTGTATTAGTTATAATTTTAATAATTATTAATATGAAATTTATAAAAAAATAATTAAATTTTTATAATTTTTTTTAATTTATAATTGGAATTAGAAAAGAAATATCAACTATATAATTATCATTATTAGTATTCATAACTTATGAATTATATCAATTTTATGATATCTGAATTAATTGATATTCTAAAACTTTTAATTTTTTGGGATTTTGATTAATTAAGATATGAATATCCGAAACATTTCAAAGACAAAAAATTAGAATATTTCAGATATACATCTCCGTAGAAACCTTATCTCCAAGAAAAATGTGATTTCTGAAATAGATCTCCTAAAATACCCTCAATTAATGTTTTCGGAGATACATTTCCGAAATCTAAAAAAATTTAAAGAAAAAAATTATTTCGAAAATGCAATTCTAAAGTAGATATATTTTTAAGTTTTCGCTAGAGTGGGGGTCTTCCCGTAGCGAGATCTACAAAGAAATTCTCTTAATTTTTTTGTGTGGATTAAATTGGTTTGACCACTAATCCAAACCATGGACAGTTTGCTGGAAAACGGAGGCTGGTTTTTCATATGTAATGCCAATGTCACGTTGCTGATCAACTATCCAAATAAAAACAAAAAGATAAATATATGCACGCTACAATTATTATTATATAAAAAAAGAGTACTACTATTTCCTTAGATGACACAGCTGTCTTTTTAGCCTATTTAATAATGTCGGTTACTAAAAACAATAACTGTCCTATCAAAATGCTTTTCACAACAATCAACTTTGAATTTCAAAGTTGCCGGCCGTTATTATGACTTCTATTTTTCACTCTTCTTTCTTTAATAAAAATATGGCCATGCTATTTAAAGTTTATTTTTTAATTGAAGCAATATGTACAAATATATATCAGAAGAAGTCCATTTTTAAATAATTATTCATTATTAGTTGCCAATATATCTCTAAACTTTTAAATTAATAGTCTATATATCTGTTTTGGATTGAAAATCAAGTATAAATTCCTAGATTCAATCATTGTTCTCAAGAATCAACTCTCCGAGTTGTTGTGGGGGACACACCATACATAACCAAAAAAGATAATTCAGTTAAAATATTTTATTATATTTTTTTAAGTAAATAAAATGAGTGATAACCGTTGAGTGATCACTTCCTTTTCTCCCTACTAGTATGATCAATAAATGATTGCAATTTGCAAAGCATGAATCTGTCCAATTATATTTTATTATTTTTACAACGGTCATTATTAAAACAGCTTGATGGCTCACAAAGGGATAAGCACAAGGCTTATAAAACGACCCATGAACAAACAATATTGAATACCAACAAACAACAAAAAGCCAATCACCAAGCAAAACACTAAGGCTATGTTTGGGAGTTTGGAGGGGAGGGGAGGGGAAGGCTTCCAAAAATGAAATTTTAAAAAATTATAGAAAAATATTTGACATTTTTTGAAAAAATGACTTTGTTTAGAATGATAAAAGAGCCATTATCATTACTAAATTTTTAATTTTCAGAATACTATAACAACCTAAAAGATAATTGGAAAATTTATGTAAGCCCTTCAAAACCCTCCAAAACCCTCCTTCAATACAATTTTTGAGTTCCCCCATTTTATGGGGTTTTTGGTGTTATGAATAAACTCAAACCCTCCAAAACCCTCCTTCCCAAAATCTTTTTATCCTTTTCACCCAATTCTTCTTATTTTTCAAAACCCTCCCCTCCCTTCCCCTCCAAACTCCCAAACATAGCCTAATATAAGAAGAGAAAACGCAAAGCTTGAAACATGAAAGGAATAAAAAGAGGCACAAATAATTTTAATATTTCAATGGTCATCTCTGCTCCAGGTGAGAGAAACACGTATCAGAAGAGTTCATTCATTGCTTAGATAGACACCACCATTTTCTTTCGGAGAGATTAATGTGGTTGCTTTTTTTGTTTGATCCTATAATGATACATGTCGCTCTCACCTGGAGCAAAGCTGCCCAATGCTTCATAACATCACGAAGGAGTTGAGAAGCTGCCATCAAATCTTTCCTCTAAAGTCTAAACTGGTGAGTTTATTGTTTAGATCTTTGGTTTTGGAAAAGTCTTCATCTTTACTTTATTATGTTCGACAACATGTCATTTCAATCTTATAATTCATAAAAAAAAAAATCACTTAATTCTTTACACTTCATGAAACATTTTATATTGTATTTACCGATCGAATTTTCTAAAATTGGGAGTTCTGAAAAGGAAAAATCTATTAATATAAGTGTTATCACTTTAGTGTTTTGAATTGATTGATACATTTTTAATAAATGTTCCCACTTTAGTTCTAGAAATTTTAAAAAAATAAAATTATTTTCCATAATTAATGTGTTAGTTATGACTCTAAGTTCGTCTGATGCTTTCACTGTCTTCATACTTTTCGTCTAACCAACGCATTCATGACCTCTTCAAATGGTCCATAATGAATATTCTAAAATTTCATTTTAATCAGAGATTTCACAAATGAGAAACAAACAAGACCATCTCTGTCGTCCTCGGTTTTTCTCGTGAGATACGAACTGACTCTTCTTTTATTTTTGAGTTTTGAAAATCAGAGAGTTGTCACCGACTTTTATTTTATCCAATTAAGGAAAGGTTTATAAAAGAAATAGAAAAAGACCTTTAAGAGATTTTGGGTTCGGGGGTAGGTTATACAAAGGGAAGGTATTAGCACCCATTTGTATCCATGGTTATCCATGGGCTCTTAATTGCTTAGCTCACTTGTTTGAATCATTTGTCTTGCCTTGAAATGCTTGTATGTGGTCTTAAAATACCTTTGCAAATTAACTTTGTAATGATCCTTGTGCGGATGTATACAAAGTGTTTTATCTTTCGAAAGATATTTTGAAAAAAAGATCTTTAACTTCGTAATGATCCTTGTTTGGATATATACAAAATGTTGTCTTTTTTTGAAAGTTTTGAAAAACAATGATATATGATACATTTGTTGTTTTGTTTGATTTGAGCAAGCAATTGGGAGATCTACCCTAAGTTTATATGGTCTTTTCCTATTTCTTTTAGAAAATTCTCCTTTGACCGGATGTAAACAAAAGTTTGGATTTGTATTTGAAACAGTAGAATTGATTTTGAAAAGAGTAACAGAGGGATTACCCTAAGAGGTGCAAGTGTGATTTGTGTTTTGTTTCAGATATTGTTGTCTTTTGAAATTAGTGATCTAGCGCTTCATTTTTTATCTTTTGACATACACGCAGTTTTATATGTACAGAAATTAAAGTGCGGGAATGTAAAATGCAGAAAATAAATCTACGCTATTACATCGATTGTGCGGGAAATATAAACTATGCTATTTACATGATTTTGACAACCTATACACTTATCTAGGAATTTAAATTGCAATAAGATAAAAGGAAGTATTTTTGGATTTTTTAGATGGTTGATTTTAATTAGAATTAATGCATAATTAATTTAATTAAATAAAAAAAGGTAGAAATAAAATTTAAACCTAAAATAATAAGTTTAAAATATGTTCATATTGCTTGTTAATTAATTTTAAAATAAAATTAATTTTTTTTGAGATTTTTTGAAATGATTTTTTGAAATTATTAAGTTAAATTAACATATAATTATACAAATAATTACATACATAATTTAAAATTAAAGAGATAAATATTCTAAATATGTACAAAATTAGTTTATAATATATAAACCTAATTTAATAAAAAGAAAATATATTTTTTGATTTTTTTGATAAGTTGAAATAATTAGAAAGCAAATATATAAATATATACTAATTAATTAAACAATATATTTTAAATATAAAGAAAAATAAAATATTTTTTTGTATCAAAAAATAATATATTATTTTATAAACCTAAAAATATTTTTATTATATTTTTTTTTATTTTTAAAACTATTTTTTTAATAATTTTAGAAGTTATATTAAAAAAGGAATTAAAATTATTAAAGAAAAGATCCTGTGTGGTGACTTATGGTGGATTATGGTGGTCTGCGCATGCTAGGACGTTGGATCAGATTATTAGGTGATCTTGTGGCTCAGATTTGAAGTCACATGGTGCACGTGGATAGAGAAGCAACATAGGATAAGTCAGCATTCAAGATTTCCAGGTGGGACCCACGCGAAGCTGACCAGCGAATAGAAAGAGTGGGATATGCCACGCGTGTTGGTCAAAGTTTCAAACTTACTATTCATCATCTTCTTCCTTTTACCTGCGGAATTAGCTGCAGACTTACCTGCAGAATTTCCTACGGATTTTCCTTCAGATTTCCATGCTTTTGAAAACCTACAAAAACGGCCATGAACAAAAACAAGGGGCACCCAAGTCGACTTAAAATGACCTCCTGAACACGATGGTGGCGTTAGTTTTGGCTAAAAACGCATGGAACATGGTATTCGAATGTTCACATACTTGAAAACTCAATAATGGTGCATGAGAATTCTTACGTGGAAACTTGCATGTAAGTGTGTTCAAACCTTTCCTAAATCATCTTGGCAACTTGTTAGAAGTGTTAGTTTGCATTAAAACATGTTTAATTATGAGACACGAAAGTTAAAAAAAATGCATGAATATGTAACTTTTGAAGCATGAGTTTTATGAACATGTAACCATCAGTAATGATCCCAACTTACTATATTAGGTCCTAGGAGATGATTAGAATTATTATTTTGTATTGATAGTAGTTGGAACTATGAAAACGAAAATTACAAGTATTTTGATATTTTTTGAGAATTTTGTGAACTTCTTAGCTATTCCTTTGATGTATTTTCGTGTGTCTATTGTTGATGAAGTGTTCTACTTCATTTATAAGCAATGGAGGTGCTGCAAAGCTAAGCTAAGAAGCATTGATTGCTTTTTGAACTTTTGATTTTTTAATATTAAAAATCTTTGAATTTTTGACCATGGCTTGATTTTCTTCATCCCTCTTGCTCTAGGCCTGCTATGTACCTTCATGCTGCAGAGTTGAATCATTCTTGATGGCTTTAGCTTAAGATCAAAGCATTGTACCATTATCTTTCACCATTTCTTTTTTAATTTAACTTTAAATGTAATAAAATTAAACCAAAAAAGAAATAAAAATGTTATGGGCCATAGGTTGGTCGTGGGAGGCCCTTAGCATCATTAGAATCATGTTTGGATCATGAAAACTTGGCCTCTTTTGGAAAAAAAAACATTTTTGATCAATGTTGGTTTCATGCATTTTCCCAAAAAATAGCCAACTTCAACAAGGCATAAACCCCTCAATTTTGATCATATGAAGGAGTTCTTGTACTTTTTAGAAACCTCAAGATGTCCTCTACAAGCTACTTTGGAAACTTTTTTTCATTTGGAGAAGTTATCTTAATGTTATGGCCTTAGATAAAAAACCACTTTTTGTTGACTTTGAAAATAACCTGTAATGTCTGAGCTCATATTTTTCAAATGGTGAATCCAATGACCATGGGATCAATTGCATTTGAAATATAATTGAATTTCATTCAAAACAAGCTTTGGTTGGAATTTTTTGAATGAACGAGGAGAGAGTTATGGCCGATCAAAGTTCAATTGACTTTTTAGGAGAAAACCCTAATTTTGAAACTTAGGGTTTTGTTGATTTTTGATCTTTTCTTGATGAATTATGATCAACCATTGATCAAATGATGAATCTTTTGACAAAATATGGATGGTGACAAAAAAATTCATTTTTGACTGTCTGTTGACTTTTCGGTCAAACTGGTCGTCTGTTGACTGTTTGACCTGTTGATTGTGCGTCTGAGTGAATTGAAGTTTGAAAATTTGTATGGTGGTACTTTGAGACATATGGAGGTCCATGAAATCCATTTGAGGTCTCAAAAAACTTGTTCTCCTGAAAAAAAACAAAAACCCTATTTAAGGCTGTTTGTGTAGGAGACAGTTAAGCGTACCTGATTTTTGTACAATGTTGAGTCTCTGCGGATCATGTGATTACCAGAAGACTTCTAGAACAAAAATCTTGGAATTTTGAAATGCAAAAGATTGATTTGATTGATGGTACAAAACACGGAGAATCGCGCTATCAGCCGGTTTGACTGTCAACTGGCTGTCTGGGCATTAACGTAACAGTTAAAGTGAAAACTCAACAGTTAAAGTTAATTTTTTCTTTTGTTTTTTGTTGTGTTAATGGTGAAAATTTATTTACATGAGTTGTTAGAAAAACACAAACATAATAAATAAATAAATAAAATATACTGTACGTGAACGAAATTATCGATAATAACCTTGAAAAATATTTAATGCACAGAAAAATAAATATTTAACTAGCAATAAACACACAAAATATTATCTTAATAATTAAATGACAGTATGACAAATAGTACGACATTTAATACTGACAGTACAAATATTACATAATATAATGAACAGTACGACAAATATAATGAACGGTACATTATTTGAAAGCGAAAGATACGACAAACTTTAAAAATGACGAATAAAAACCCATGCTATAAATAAAAAACATATAGATGATCGGGAGTGTAAGCAACCCAGGTCTGCATTTTTCAGGACTATGCAGACAAAAAAAAGGACATGATCACCACCAAAACAGTGATGACCATAAGAAAACACGTATCCATCCACTTTGCCATTTTTGTCGGGGAAGAAGAGAAGATAAATATGAGGTAGAAGTTTGAGAAATGAGTTGAAGGCCAAGGAGCGCAAGCAGAACTTTAACAGTTTGACCAAAATGCCTTGAGCAAAAAGGTCGAAGTGGGAATGCAGCATATTGAAAGGGCTCAAGCCTTAGGCAAATAAGTTGATAAGCTTACCTCCTTTAAATCTCTATGCGAAAAGCGCCTGATGTTGCAAAGGTCAAAATACAACAAGATGAAGGCCTCTCTTCCTTTCTAAATCTTCTGTTTGAATTTGTACCTTTGTTAGTAATTGTACTGAATTATGGCCCTTCGAGGCCTTTTGTAATGACTATAGCCATTTTTTGCAAAATTTAAACCTCTTCATTTGCCAATGTTGGTTTCAATTATTCTATGCGTATTATTATTGAAATATTTTAATCTCTTGAACTGTAGGTCGATATTTTTTCAAATATTTTCTATTCACTCTTAAGATTCTTCTGTCTTCATTTAATTCTTCGATTTCATACGTGCCGTTAGAAAAACTTGGATAATTTAGAAAGGGTCTTCCCATTTAGGGGACCATTTACCCAAGGTCTTATCCTTTCTATCCATGGGCAAAATAACTTTCCAAACCAAATCTTCGGTCGAAAATGATTTAACTTTAACTTTCTTGTTATAAGCTTTTCCACCTTCTTTTTCTGCCTTCTCAATAACTCTAAGACATTTAATCTTTCCTCATCTAAATCAACTAATTCATCCAACATCATATTCCAATAATTCTCAAATAGAATCTCATGTTGTCTTTGAATCCTCGTCGACTGCACATATATTTCGACAGGCAAAACTGCATCATGCCCATACGTTAGCCAAAAAGGTGTAGCAATTATGGCTTCCTTGGGAGACGTTCGACATGCCCACAAGATTTGGTCTAAAGCTTTGTGCCAATTCTTTGGCTTTTCCCTACATGCTTTTTATTACGCCAATTATCACCTTATTTTTTGGGTGTTGTTGTCTTAGCCCTGAATCTCGATCCAAGAATGAAAGAAGCTCGATAAAAATGTGAAGCCAAATAAGAGGATAATTTATGGTACGTTAAAAAACAAAATATAATTCTTATAGTTATTCTAGAACCTAAGGAATACACGTGTACTTGCTCTAGAAAAACATATGATCTAAAGAACGGGTCATATTCTAACATTTATTTGCCTAGACAATAATATGATTGAATCCATGGTTAGAGGTCTCCAAAACTGTAATAAACTCTCTATATAAAGAATCGCATACGTCCAATTAAGATACATGCAAAATTTTCTAAATTTTATATTTCTCATCTCCAATAATCTGACTTCGGCGTCAAAGTATTTGTAGATATCATCTCCTTCATCAAGTCAGCACAATAAAGTTGAAAGATCACCAAACCCAAAACTACCCATATCTAACGAAATCATCTTCAAGAAAAGCTTGCTTATGTAATATTATTCGAAGAAAATATGTTAAATGATTAGCTCTTCATTTTGAAAATTTAGTGCGATTTGTGTTTTTCCTGTAATCACCTTTAGATGCTGGAAAAGAAAAAAGGGTGACCATGTTAGGTACTATTGAAATTTGAAAATGCCAGCTATTTCCAACAAATAACATGACCCGCGAGGTTAATAAAGATACTAATCCATAATACAAACGGCCATGATCTTCTCATAAAAAAACAAACGGTCAAGATCTATCTAAACCGAATTTGCGGTTCATTTGAGTCAAATTTCATTTGCCACTAACTTTCCTTTTTTAAAACCAAGAACGCGGGTACCTCAACCGCACAACAAGACATGTTCGTTAAAAATAGAAAACACAACACATAACTAATCATTACTCACACACGTTGCTTCATTCATTTCGGAGATTCTAAGGTACTCAAAAAAACACAATCATATTCTCCACTTTCTTCTTCTTCCTTTCACATTTTCCATCATCATAGCTTTTCATTTTTCCCATTAAAAAATCGTATGTTTTTTTTTTTTTTTTGCTAGACTTAGATTAGATCATATTGTAAAATGCTATTGGAATAGACATTGACTTTGGTTTCAATTTCATGTTTTTTTTCTTATAATAATATAAGTTTTATGTTTTTTAATGTAGCAGTTATTAAGAAATGGCAGAAGCTGAAGATATTCAACCTCTTGTTTGTGATAATGGAACTGGAATGGTCAAGGTATGGATCCATCCAACCTTGTTGATCTTATTTGATTGGATAAAGGTTTTACAAAAAATGTTTTTGATCGCGACATCGTAGTTTTTATGATCAAAGCGACCACGATTCTGGCTGCATCAACTGCATTTGACAGCGAGTCATGAGAAACATGACACGACTAGAACCACGATATGTTGTAATCTAGTACTACATGGTTTTGATGAGTTTTATATGATTGCAGGCTGGATTTGCGGGAGATGATGCGCCGAGGGCGGTGTTCCCTAGCATTGTTGGTCGTCCGCGCCACACTGGTGTGATGGTTGGTATGGGACAAAAGGATGCATATGTTGGCGATGAAGCACAATCAAAAAGGGGTATTTTGACTCTAAAGTATCCAATTGAGCATGGAATTGTTAGCAACTGGGATGATATGGAAAAGATCTGGCATCATACTTTCTACAATGAGCTGCGTGTGGCCCCGGAAGAACACCCTGTTCTTCTCACGGAAGCACCGCTTAATCCGAAGGCTAACCGTGAGAAAATGACTCAGATTATGTTTGAAACCTTCAATACTCCGGCTATGTACGTCGCTATTCAGGCCGTGCTTTCGCTTTATGCTAGTGGCCGAACAACCGGTAATGATTCTTAAATATTTCTTTTACGTTTTGCCTCTGTTTGTTTCTGCGTCAAAAGTAGCAAATACATACGTTTGACCTAATGCTACAAATTGGAGCTTCTGTGTTTTCACTTTTTTTAGCCTAGGGACGCGATAAATGCTCTCTAAATGAGTTATCAATCACACACTTCATAATTGTAAAGATATACGTGAGTACTGGCGTATTTAGGATCTGGATTATCGAGATCAGATCACACTAATTAGCTTCACTTATAGGTATTGTAAGGACTTGACATGAAATGAGTTGACAACATAACTTTTACCTTGTTATAGGTATTGTTCTTGATTCCGGAGATGGTGTCAGCCACACAGTTCCTATCTACGAAGGCTACGCCCTCCCGCACGCAATCTTGCGTTTGGATCTCGCAGGTCGTGATCTCACAGACGCCCTGATGAAAATCTTAACCGAGCGTGGATACTCTTTCACCACTACAGCCGAGCGGGAAATCGTGAGAGATGTGAAGGAAAAGCTAGCCTACATTGCCCTTGATTATCAACAAGAGCTAGAAACCTCGAAGACAAGCTCAGCTGTTGAGAAGAGCTACGAGTTACCTGACGGACAGGTCATCACGATAGGTGCGGAAAGGTTCCGTTGTCCCGAAGTACTCTTCCAGCCGTCGATGATTGGTATGGAAGCTCCTGGTATACATGAAACAACATACAACTCAATCATGAAGTGTGATGTTGATATTAGGAAGGATCTCTACGGAAACATTGTATTGAGTGGTGGTTCGACTATGTTCCCCGGGATTGCTGATAGGATGAACAAGGAGATTTCAGCTTTGGCACCAAGTAGCATGAAAATTAAGGTGGTTGCACCACCGGAGAGGAAGTACAGTGTCTGGATTGGAGGCTCCATCTTGGCATCTCTCAGCACATTCCAACAGGTATAGTACATAACTTCAAACTACGTACGAGAATCTTTGTTACAGAAATAACTTATACATAAGCACTTATATTGATTAATATGTTGTTTTTCGTGGTTGCAGATGTGGATTGCAAAGGCGGAATATGATGAATCAGGCCCTTCAATTGTTCACAGGAAATGCTTCTGAGAATGCAGATATTTTTTTACTAAGAAATACTATAAATGGTTGAGGATCTTTGACTTTTTTTATTACCATTTTTATAATGTTTGTTATCCTCTATTGATATTTTGAGAT
This sequence comes from Vicia villosa, assembly GCF_029867415.1. Classification (NCBI taxonomy): domain Eukaryota; kingdom Viridiplantae; phylum Streptophyta; class Magnoliopsida; order Fabales; family Fabaceae; genus Vicia; species Vicia villosa. Next base: position 190,033,761 of record NC_081180.1, read on the forward strand.
AAGAGCATGAGAGCAAGGTAAGATATGTAACTTTTTTATTACTATTTGGGTATAGAAGTGCTATGTATTGTTACTGATTTGGTTTGGATTTTGATGAGTATAATAGTTGTATGTATTGTATTTACTATTTATTATTATCTGCAATGAAAGTGTCATTGTTTGATCACAGCGTAATCTTCAATAATAGTAATATAGATGAGAATCAATGTTCTTGTTGATTGATTAGAGTGTTTATTTGTTGTTTTTTCACATGGAATTGCTTCAAGTTTCAATGCTCAAAATTAAGCAAATGACATTAGCAATAAGAGTTAAAACATGGTTTTGAATTGAGGTTGTGATTATAGTTATACAGTTGCAATGACGTGTATTGTGGCTATTGCACATGAATTTGATCGGAAGGGTTGGAGTTGTGATTACAGTCATTGCGGTTATGGCAATGTATATTGCAACCGTTGTGACGAGAATTTTGATCGTAATGTGTTACAGTTGAAAAATATTGCAATGTGCATTGCCACCGTTGCAACTTAAATTTTTATTGGAATGTGTTACAATTGACAAATACTTAATGTTAAGATTTTTCTTTCCAGCAAAAATTGAGTTTTGATATAAATCCTTGAAGAAACATAAACGAAATCATTTAATATGATTCCTAATATGGTCGAACACGTATCGCAATTGCGATTCGATACAGTTGCGGAGAAAACCTCATCAACAATATTGCAGCCGCAGTTGCGGGCTGCAATTTAAAAACCATGCTTAAAATTGTGAGCATTCATCAAACAAACAAGGTATAGTCATAGAGAAAATCAAGATTTCCCTTCATTTATGACTAGCAAAAGTATTTCCAATAAACAAGGTAAAGTCATAGAGTAAAGCAATGAAAAACCTCAAAAACATAAGAAGAAAATACTAAAAAGAAACAACAATTAAATGCTGCAAAAATGTCTAAAAAAAGTATTGAATTTTCTAAGCTTCCTTCTAGAAATGAACCTTGAAACTGATTCATTGCATTTCTTGGAAACTACTAAATCTCGATGTTCCAACTGTGTCGATAAACCCTTTCACGGACTTATCAGGAACATTAACATTCTTCTTTTGCAACTCGTGGTCGATGAAGATAACAACCACCGTGATATCGTCGTGGAAAAAACGACGAATCCCTTTTTCAACTTTCTGCATATCTTTATATCTCATTTCCCTTTTCCTCGCCGCCTCAGTCAACGCAGCCTGAAGAAGTCTTCTTGCACTCCCCTGGTATTCAAAAAACAAACAGTTTCAACCGAGAAAAACTAAAGAGTATCGCTGTTAAAACGGAGCGCTAAATGTAATATTGTACTTTCGAACATACATTTCTAGGGCCTTTATGAACAATCTCAGCAGCTTCCTGATTTGTCATGTGCTCCCAAAGGCCATCAGATGCAAATATAACAAATTTATCGTTAGGTTGCAAAGCTCTTGAACATATAGATGGCTCTGCTGAAAGAACCGCTCGGCGGATAGGATCAGGCAAGTGGAACCGAGGGAATGAAGGGTCGAAGGAGAACTCCGGCCGCTTCAAATATGCATCACCTATAGATCTTGATACCTTAACAAGAAAAATATGAGTTATAACAAGTAACAGCGAACCAACACGGCATGTGTTACATCATTTATTGTTAAATTAATGCATATGAAATCTAGATTCAAACTTTGCATCGGATAACCTAGTTTTTGACTGTAAGATATGTTACCAATGAAAGAGATATAAAAACCTGGATGATGCCTTTAACGCGCCATGTTCCATGCTTCATCATAACAATCTGTGAATCTTCTGGATGCAAATTCCTGAGTTCTCTTCTGATTTCCTCTCTGGAGGCATTATGCTCTTTGGTCAACTGTTCAGCAACAATCTTCTTAGAATCTCCACCCGTTGAACCGATCACGGCACGAGAGTCTCCAAGATTAGCGATATATAATGTCCCTTTCCAGATAACACCGACAAGACAACATGAACCCATTGCTGCTATCAGTGGCTTTATTCCAAAACTCCTGCGAACAAGAGTTAGAAATCCTTCCTCCGTAGCAGAAACAGCGTTCCTTATGATATCTTCGGAGATGGAACCGTTTTCCTGAGCAATCCCTGCAATAAAATTCAGCACAAAAGTCATAAAAAAATTGATGCTAAATTGATAATCAGACAACATGATAATTGAAATTGTTATAACTTATAAGAAAGATAAACAAAACAACTAATCACCCACCAGCCTAAACCAGAAAAGGACCTCCAAGTCAGGGTTTTAAAAAAAGGTCCGTGACCACAAAAACGGCCACGACAAAGCGGTAACGACATTTTCCGATACCGCTATCGCTATTAACGGTTTTTATAAGAAAGAACACATTGTTGTTAATTCACACTATGATGACCGCAATCAGTGGACCAACCGAAATTGCAAAAACATTTACACGACCGCGACCATTTTTTAAAACCTTTGTCCAAATAACAACAAACAATCTAATCTCATGAAACAAAAAAAAAAAAACCAAAATAGCAAGCATCACACATTGATTAACATTCCATAAAATCAACACCATCAAGTGTCACAAAACAAATCCATACAATGTTATTCAATAGATAATAAACCCTAAAATTTTTTCAAGATAAAATTTAGTGACAAGAGATAGTAGTCCGGAAAAACCAATGTTTTAAAAATCAAATAAAAAAGAAGATCCAACCAAATAAATCATGAATTGATTCAGTTATTTGAGCAATTCAATTTAAATAACTGTCACAGTCTCGTCGCGGTTGAATAAAGGCTTTCGCAATATCTGTACAGTGTTACGATACAATACTGATTGCCGTTGTTGCAGTGTAAATTATCTTCATCATAAAAACGCAGCTGGTTCATGCCATCTCCAACAGTTGAACCAGAACAGGAAAACTAGGCTTGGTTCGATGTCTGATTTGATTATTAAAACACTAACCAATCAGAAAGATTAAAAATTCAACACCCAAATAAAACCACAAAAACCTTCAAATTAGCCTTTCTAAGAAATCAACATGAAAAAAATAAACAATAAGAACAAGAAAACTCACGGATGAAATGATGAAAGAGATGATCATTAACAAACCGAGAAGCTTCAACCCCACCATGTCCATCATAAACACCAACAAAAACACCATCAGAACCAGTTTCAACCTGACTATGATCTTCTATAACTTCATTAGCCTGAACAACAGCAAACGAGAATTCACCACAGGAGTGTTTCTCAAGGTCCTTACACCAAACAAGGGCATCACCAGAGGTTGAAGCCCCATCAGAATCTTCATCATCACCTTTGTTCATACGCGCATACCGTCTCACTGGTCTCAAGCACGCTGAAACAAGCCTTGCTAACCAAGAAAACATACCACATTTCCCTCTTTGTAACCCCTCTCTTTTGTTCAACAATTCAAGCTTTGTTTCTTGAGAAATTGGAAAATTGAAACAAACCCAGATGGTGAAAAGTGAAAAAGATGAGATTTTTTGAGGCGGCGCTAGAGAAAGATTTGGAACTTTGTGAAAAGAAATTTGTGGGTTGGTTGAGATATATATGAAAAAAATCAGAATCTCATGAAATATTTGAATTTATGAATAGAGATAGAAATTGAAACCAAAAGGGAAAGATCTGATATTTGGGATTGAAAAGAAAAGTGGGTGGTTTTCACTTTTCACACACAAAAAATAATGAAAATTCTAAGTTTGTTTATGAACAAAAAAAAGGAACAAAAATCAATACTTTCTAAGTATAACTTGTGAGGAGTGTTTGAAAAAAGTGATTAAATATATAAATTGGTGAGTAGTCAAAAAATTGTGTTTGTTTGAGAAGAAGAAAAAAAGAGAGTAAAGATTGGTGTTGAAGGGAAAGGGGAAATTGAATTAAGGTTTTGAGTTGACTAAGAGAAGATGATGAAGAAGTTGAAAGAGAAAGGTGAAAGAATAACGTACTAACCTTTCTTCCTTCTATATTTGGAAATTGCTAATTTGATGGCAACTCTAATCAATCAAATTTGATTGTGTAAATATCAAAAACAACACAAAAATAGAAAGAAAAATAAATTTAGAAGAAATGGATTTTGAAGTTAATTAAAAAAAATACAAATCAATTATAATTATGTATACAAAATTACCATTTAAGATAGAATTACTAAATATTCATATTTATATTATTTATTTATTTTTAAATTATTAAATTATAAATATTAAAAACTTTGTATTAAAGCAAAAATACCAATAAATGTTGTCAAAATTAATTATTAAATTGTAATTATTAAATTGTAATAATTAAATTACCTTATTTATAAATTTATAATTTATATATTTATTATTAATAGTAATGTGCACATAAAAAATTCAAAAATTAACAAAAATATACTTCAACAGTTTTCAAAATAATTTAATATTTAGAAACAGTTGTTGTGGTTTGTGTTTGATATTTTTTAGAATATTATTAGATATTAAAGCAAGAAATAAAAAAGTTTAAATTTTCAATATTTATAAAGTTAAAATTAACACTATTAAAGCTTTAGTGTGAAGAATAAGAGACTGGGTATAATATCTATATCACAGTCTATCTCAATCTTGAGTTTGATTGTATAAAATAATATGATAAATTAATCAAAAATTTATTATATCATATCTCATTTGTTCAAATTTATATCTAAATATGAGTTGAGTTAGAATCCAACATAATATAATTTAAATATAATAAAATATAAATAATTATTCATTTGAGATTAAATAAGAAAATTTCAATAAATAATTTTTTTAAAAAATATGTATATTTTTGTAAAGGATAATTTGCAACTTATCTTATATAAAAATTTAAAATCTAATAAATTAAAATATTTAAAAATAAAATAATTATTAGAATTTTAAAAATAAAATAACTATTAAATTTTTTAAAATATAAATTTTTAATTCAATGGTGTCAATGTGTTTTTTTAAATTATATAAAATTATTAATTTTTTTTATCAATTTATAAATTTTAAAATATTTTAGAAATAACTTGTCATTTATATATATCATGTTAATGTATTTGGTATTATATGTGAATCAAATACATGGTAGGATACGTTTTATCATGTCTATATCATATCTTATTGTTATCCTACATTATAAATTATATCCTATCATTTCCTATGCATCAAACAAATTTTTATTTATTTATTTTTGTGATATTATTTTATCATAATAAATTACTTATTTTTATTTATTTTACAGTATATAATTTTTATTTAAAGAAATTTAAGTCATTCTATAAATACATGTCTATTATTATTTTCTTTCATCATATTAAACTGTTACGTAATAATCATATTATCTTTTGTTTCTTTTTTATTTTTTTCAATAAAATAAAATATACAGGAAAAAAAAAAACTAAATCATTCTTATTTGTCTATTTTTTATTTATTAAAAATTACTTTTATTATTTTGAGTGAGTACTAATTGAGTCTTACTTCAAAGAGACTAAAATATTTAGCACTCAAAATAATATTTAAATAGGAATTCTGACTACTCACCAACTCTTTGGTCTTGATTTTCTGAATTTTTTATGTAATAAATATATTATTTTATTTTATTTCCATTTTTGTTTGATACCTTAATAGTCTAAAGAAAAGGCCAAAAGGGTACTAACAAAAATTATGGTCAACAAAATTTTCAGGCCAATCATTGTTTTATTTTTGATAAATTATTTGAGGGTTATAAGAACAAAGTTCAACATATGCCACAAGATATCCCATTTTCCAAATTCAATCAATAGTCTAAAATAGACACCTGTGATTGAGTAGGTGCGATTTTAAATTGTGCAACATGTTTGGATATATTAAGGCTATGTTTGGGAGTTTGGAGGGGAGGGGAGGGGAAGGCTTCCAAAAATGAAATTTTAAAAAATTATAGAAAAATATTTGACATTTTTTGAAAAAATGACTTTGTTTAGAATGATAAAAGAGCCATTATCATTACTAAATTTTTAATTTTCAGAATACTATAACAACCTAAAAGATAATTGGAAAATTTATGTAAGCCCTTCAAAACCCTCCAAAACCCTCCTTCAATACAATTTTTGAGTTCCCCCATTTTATGGGGTTTTTGGTGTTATGAATAAACTCAAACCCTCCAAAACCCTCCTTCCCAAAATCTTTTTATCCTTTTCACCCAATTCTTCTTATTTTTCAAAACCCTCCCCTCCCTTCCCCTCCAAACTCCCAAACATAGCCTAAAGGAAGAAATATGCATTGCTGGATTAGAATGCATGTAGTTTTCTAAAGAAAAAGGGTTAAGTCACTCATACACATGAGACATGTGAAGTGGCCTTTTTTAGAGTCCACACCTTAACTCATATAGTTGCATTAAAGGTTTGTGGTTGCTGCCTAGGAAGCATGGACCATTTGACCCTAATTTTTTTTTCTCCTTTTTAAATTATTGCCACATGGCTGTGACATTGTATAGGCAATTGAAGAAGAGATTCATTTCTTTCCATAAAATCAAAATTTATTCTTATCCAATCTCATTAGTAGATTAGAATAAATCGTATATTAGTAAAAATAGATCCTCTTTGAAGAGGTGTAAAATAGATAAATAATTTTAAAATTTTCAAAATAAAAGAGTTGATAAATAAAGTTTTAAAATAGATATGTTATAATTAAATTCTAACTAAATAAGATTCCTATTTATTTTATTACGATTGAATCATAGCTAATTAACAAAAACATTTTAAAAACTTAAACCACTCTAATAAAAGTTGATTAAAAAGTTATTGGAAAATTATAAATTGCATTTAAAAATATTGCAGATAAATTATCTTCTGCTAATTAAGGGCAACCGTGTCTATTTTATTAAGTTTTTTCTTTTTAGAATTTTATGGTTGTCATACTTGTTAATGGAAGATAACTTATCCATAATTTTTCAAAGTTATAATCACCTAAATTACTTATAATATATTGCATTTTATGTCTCTTCTTATATGTTTTTTTTTTTTTTGAGAAATCAAGAATCAATAAAAGGGAGAACAAAGGGTTCTCCAATCCTGTTTACACAAAAGCGGTCAAAACCTTCCAAAAAAAGAGAAAATACCAACCAATTCTAGCTACGATAGGAACAAAAGAGGATCCTTACAAAATCGTAAAAACTATAATTGGACTTAGAATTTTCTCCCAAAAAGGACCACTTCCAAGCAAGCAACTTTACATTCCACACCGTATTATCAACATTCCAACCGTCGTTCCGGAAACAAATACCGTTCCGAATTAACCAAATCGACCACGTGGTTGCCATCCAAATAAGGCCCCACTTGCTTTCCCTAACTTTGTTGTCTTTACAAAATCTATACCAATCCAAAAAATTAGCTAAACAATCCTCCTCCTTACCAACCGGTTTACCAACCCAAATCGCAATATCGTTCCAAATTAAATCCACCACTTTACAATTAAAGAAGGAGTGATTTCTACTTTCTAATTCCGCCTCACAAAAAGAGCAACATAAAGAGTTTAAAGGAATAGGAATACCTCTAATCTTCAATAGATCTTTAGTCGGCAATCGATTAACAAAAAGTCTCCACCCAAAAATCCTTATTTTAAAAGGAACCGCCAACTTCCAAATTTTGGCCACCAACTCTTCATTTTTATTACACGGACCAAACGGAGTACGGAAAGAAGCATAAAAATTGTAACAAGAATCTACCGAAAACTCACCTCCTTTAGTCCCTTGCCAACCAACTTTGTCCCCCTTATCCGAACCATAAGCCAACAACGGAAGAGAGGAGCGAAGAGAGTTCAAAGAAAGAAGAATGTCGGTAGTCAAAAAGCAAGATTTGATACCAAAATCACCCCAAACCCATACTCCATTGTGCCATCCTCCCATCGCTCCCACCGAAACCTTCTTGAAACAAGACAATACAAAAAGATCCGGATACTCATGTCTTAGAATAATACCTTCCATCCATCTACCTTCCCAAAAAGGGATAGAAAAACCGTTGCCAATCTCGAATTTGCAATGATTCGCCATTGGATCACTATGAGTCGCCATGCCAATGTTGATTAAGTCCTTCCACCACAAAGATTTGGATAAAGATGAATGCGCCTTAGAATCCCCACAAAATACCGTCGTTGAAATGTCTCCATATCGGGCTCTAAGCACGTCATACCACACATTATCGTTTCCTTTAAGAATTCTCCACCTCCATTTATTAAGAAGCGCAAAATTAAAGTCCATCACGTTCTTAATACCCAAACCTCCCAATTCTTTAGGTAGACAAACCTTCTTCCAACTAACCCAATGAATCTTTTTTTTTCCTCCACACCACCCCACAAAAAATTACCTTGAAGTCGCGAAAACTCCTTGGCCACTTTCTTCGGCATCTTGTAAAAAGACATTGTGAAAATAGATAAAGAACAAAGAATAGATTTCAAGAGAGTTAACCTACCTCCAATGTTCAAGAAGCGGTTTTTCCAACCCGATAAACGTTTCCTCATTTTAGAGAGGAGGGGATCCCAAGAGGAAGACTTCCTAGGATTAGCTCCAATATTAATGCCAAAAAATTTGAAACAATTGTCTTCCCTTCTACATGAGAGCACATGCGCCGCCGCTTCCAAAAAATAAGGATTAGTGTTGATTCCAATCAATTTGCTCTTGTGATAATTAATACCAAGACCCGACACCTCTTCAAAAGCCTTCAAGACCGCCTTAATAGCCCACACATGTTTCCAATTTCCTTCCCCAACCAACAAAGTGTCGTCCGCAAATTGAAGAATATCCACCACACATCTACCATTTACCTTGAAACCACTATATTCCCCTAGTTCCATAGACTTCCTAACCAACCCCGACAAAGCTTCCGTAACTAACACAAAAAGAAAAGGTGAAAGAGGATCACCTTGCCTCAAACCTTTCTCCACCACAAATTCATCGGTCGGACTACCATTGACCAACACGGACATATGACTATGAAAGATCAAAAGGTCCATCCATCTAACCCACTTCATTTCAAAACCCATCTCAATTAACATAGATCTTAAAAAATTCCAATTTACCTTGTCGTAAGCCTTTTCAAAATCCACCTTAAAGAGAAGACAATTCCTCTTTTCTTTTTTAGCATAATCTACCACTTCGTTTGCCACTAGCACGCCGTCAAGAAGTTGCCGGCCCGGAACAAATGCGGTTTGACTAGGAGAAACAATGGAATTCAACACCCTTTTTAATCTACCGGCCAAGAGCTTCGCAATGGCTTTGTACAAACAACCTACTAAGCAAATAGGTCTATAATCATCCAAGGAAACCAGATTTGGAGACTTCGGAATTAACACCAAGAAAGAAGAGGTGACCGCTTTAGATAAAGCCTCGCCGGAGTGAAAACAATTAAAGAACCGCACAAAATCTTCTTTGACAATATCCCAACACTTTTTGATGGACAAAAAGGAGAAACCGTCCGGGCCCAGACTCTTCGAATCACCGCAATTCCATATAGCTTCTTTAATTTCCTCCTCGAGAAAAGGTTTCTCAAGTTCCTTCACATCTTCGCTATTAATCTTGTTGAAATTGATGCCTCCCAACAACGACCTTAAACGCTCCCCTTCCGCGAATTTATTGGAAAAATGACTACGGACCTCCTCCTTTATCTCACCCACCGAATCCAACAACAATCCCGAAGAAGATAAAGGGCCAATGTGATTAAGTCTTCTTATATGTTCTTTATTCGTATCCATACAAAAACAACTAACAAATTTTGTGACTTTATATTATTATTTCTACTTTTTTCTTAGTTATTTATTATTTAATTTCATCAATTTTTGTTTGCAACAAATATTAACAAAAAATTATAGATAAATTAATAATTAATGTTACACAAAAATTAAAACAACAATTAATATTAACAATTATTTATAAATACTGACAAGTAACAAAAACCTGTAAAATACAAAGCAAATATAACCTAAAAAAAATAAACAAATTTTAATATGAAATAAAAAATGTTTAATATTTTTCATTGTCGCCATTGCAATAATTTATGCAATAATTTATAATTTTATATTTATTCAAATTTAAAAGTTATTGATTTATAATATTAATAATTTATTTCTATTAATATATTATGAAAAGAGAAAAGGGGTGATGCACTGACAGTGTAAAATATTTTTACACTGTCAACCAATCACCACTCATGTATCCAATTAAACCAATTTTTTATTTTAAAAAAACTTAATGACATGGCACATTTATGATTTTTTATTGGATGACAGTGTAAAATTATTTTACACTGTCAGTGCACTACCTTTTAACTCTTATGAAAAATATAAATTCATATTTAACAAATATTAATTGACCTACTTATCTCTCTTATATTTATCCATATTTATTTTAAATTATTTTTATGTGTTTCTCTCATATTTCTTTGACCTTTTTCAAACAAAATTGCTACTTCTTTAGCCTGACATCAATACCTTTTCAAACGTAAAAAAAATTATAATAACGAACATAACAAATATTATCTTAAAATATAAATCTTGTATTAAAAACACAATTTTTAAATATTATAAAATTAAAATACCCCTTTTTTACTTATATTTATAGTTTTAAATCTTAAGTTGAAAAAATTGATTTGATCTAAAATATATCAAATGTACTAGTTTTTAGATAATATTTACATATTTATATTAGTTTTTAATTTTTTTTAATTGTATTACTACTTTTAAATCATACAATATAATAAAGCAAAATGAGATTTTTGGCAATTTTGACAAGTGTCACCATTATAGAGAGTTTACTATTTTTATTATTTCTATATTTGGAAATTTTACTATAATTGTTAATTTAATAATTCAATTTTTTTTAAAATTATTGTATATTCCCAAAAATTGTTTCAACCGTGAACCAACTCATTCTCACAATTTCCAAAGCTTCCAATATGATAGATGTTTACTCAATTCAGTTTTCCATTTCCAACAATTTCCATGCCTTTTGATATTTCCTTCACACATTAATCAAAATATTCATTGAACATTAATCAAAATATTCATTGATTCAAACAATATTTGATGGCTTTTGGATTTTTCTCATACATTAAAATACAAACTTCTTGGAATCTACCATATTCCTATATAAACCCTAGAGAGAGCCTTAATCCCATTTCAGAGTCATTTCTATATTACAGATTGGTTTTTTCTTGAAGTTCATAAACTTTTAAAGTTTTATATTGGTTCTTGATTATTTCTGTGTTTTAGAGATCTTAGTATGCTGAGTTTTTTCTGAAAATTCTGAGTTGGTTGTCTCTTTTTTTCCCTCTATTTCAGATCTGTTTATGTTATGGAATTCGTCGTCGCCGTTGCAACACTCTTTGTCGGTTAGTTTTTTGTCGGTTTGTTTTCTTTTTGTTTGCCATGATTTGATTTTGGTTACGTTTGAGTGAAACCTGAGAGATTAATTGTGTCTTCTTTGTAGACCAGAGTTTGCGGTGGTGTCTTCGTTATTGACCGAAATTTGTGGTGTCAGTGCTGCGGTGGTTAGGTGGTTTTGCAATTGGAAGAAATTGAAAAGGTTTTGGTTGGACAATTGTTAGTAGATATTGATTTTCTGAATCATGTCTAAAAAATTTGACTTCGGTAAGGGGTAAGGATATTAGAGGTTGTTGTTATAAGTGTATGATATTTCCACATCATTGGTTGCTTTTTGAGATTTGAAAATGTTTGATTTTTTTTGGGAGGATTGATCTGTTAAAATTTTCAGATTTGTAAATGTTTGATGGTGTGTGTAATAGTGGAAATTTTCAGATTTGGAAATATTTGATTGTGTGTGTGAACGTGAAGAAATTGAGAGGAGACGACAGTTGAAATAATAGTGGATTCCCTAACATACTGATAAGAATGATAGAAATGTTCAGTTACCTCGAATTTTTTTTTAATATATAATCCATCCTTAGTTTTATTGTCGTTACCTTGCAAATATACCTCCTTTTCATTACATTTATCATTTCAATTTTTATATTAATTTTTGTATTAAAACTTTGATTATTATTATTATTATTATTATTATCAATAATAATAATTATTAATAATAATTGTAATTATTAATAATGTTTGTTATTATTAATTTTTATTTTTATTATGTTCCAATAAATATAATTAAACAATAACTTTTTATCATTTTTTGTGTCATAAAAACGTTAAAAAGAATTATTTACATTGTATTAAATTGAACATTACATCATTTTTTTGTGTCATATCTTTTTACTTCGTTTATTTCAACATTATCATTTTCTTTATATTCAAAGTTTTTTATTTTTTTTCCATTACATAAAAACTTAGCAGGGCTGGCCCTGGGCCCGGACAAGCAGGCCCACGGCCCACGGCTTCAAAAAAAATAGGGGCCTCAAATGGGGTGGAAATAAGAAATTATAATACTAAAATTATAAAATATATATCTGTCAATGGAACTGTTATCAGTTTGTTGCTCTTGGCCCAGCGGTTCATCTATTTATTAATTATTAATTTTTAAATCAACACTCCATTTTTTTCACACAATTCTCATTGGCTTTCTTTTAGACAATACTCAGTGGCTTCAAAATTTTTTAATTATTAACTTTTACAGGAACACTCCATTCTTTGACACTATATTTTAATTATTAACTTTTACACAAACAATCCATTCTTTCACACTATAAATAAAGATGACAATAAATAGTTGTTTTTTTTTTTTGAAATAGGCAAAATTAGTCAATTATACCACCTAATTACATAGGTTTGTAGTGAATTTTTTACGTAATTTTTGTAACAATTAACATTTTTTAAATTTTAATTATAAAATAATTTATATATAATTAATTACAATTTATAATGAGATTTCAAATCAATTATTTTATAGTTAGAAACAACCAAGACTTCATATTTTTTATATTGTCTCTGAAATTCTTCTTCATTTTGGAAGCGAGTAAAACATAATTTTTTTATTAGGGGTCCATTTATTTGTTTGCTGGCCTCTAAAAAGTCGGGACCGGCCTTGAAACTTAGTCTGACTGACATATCTATTCTTTTAAACATATAACCAAGGTATAAATTTAGAGCAATAATTAAATAATTAATTAAATTTAATATCATTTTGAGAATTTAAAATTTGTTTAACATAAAGTTTACTTTGCATCAAAAATAAATTTTATCTTATTAAAAAATGTATAAAATAATATATAATAATTTGTATCTATAAACTTTATTTATTTGTGATATTTTTTTATAAAAAATATATGTAATATATTAACTATAATTACAAACACTATTAAAGTGTAACAAATTATATTGAATATTAGTTTATCAAAAGAGTTTGTATTTTTTAAAATAAAATGTTAATATTTATTCGAAATTTTTTAAAATAGTTGATTAATACGTAAATTTATTAATATAAAATTTGATGCGGTCAAATTTAGACAATTTATATTCTCTTACTATATTTAATAAAGATCAATAAATTAATTTGATATATTGCATTATATTCAATTTTTTATCTTCAAATATCATAAGAGTCATTTTTCATTTGTGTTAGTAAATAATTTTAGAGGCTAATGTAGCTTGACATTTTTATTTTTGTTTTAGTGAATGAGATGATATAGTTTTATTACATAAAACATATATTATTATATATTATTATTGAATAGATTCATATTAAAACGAGTTTTAGTTAATAACTAAAATACAAATTTAGTATTAGAAATATGTATATTGAAATTACACATAATTATATACTTCTATGCAAATTATATTTATACTAAAAATTGCTATAAGTATTTATTTTAGACATGAGACAATTATGATGTATGAAAAACACAACTTTCTTATGAAAAACACAAAATTGTCATTCTTTTTATTCAATTTATTTTTTTATATATTAAATAAAAGATCTATTTTATATATTTTCAACGGGTCGAGACTACTTAAAATAGACATGCCCTAGGGACCGAGACTATTTAATTTGTATATCTAATTTTATTGAATTAACACAATTTCCCTTTAAAAATTAATAAAATAATTCTACATTATACAATTAATTCATATTTGGCATGAATTGACATATTTTTATTTATTATTTTTAATAGTATATTTTTTATCTATATTTTTTAATCATTACTTTAACATAATTATTTACTATTTATAATAACGTTGCGCGACCCGCCGTCCTCCAAATAGATTTGTTGATTTCCTTCTTCTACAAGCTTTCCCAGCATCAATGCATGTTTATTAAACTCTTTTATGTAATTTAAAGATTTATACTGTAGTTTTAATTATTATTTAATTGATAATACTCATATTTAATTTTATGTGAGACATTTAAAATATTAATTAAATAATTCAATTAAATAAATAGAAATAAGTTTCAAATATTTTATAAGGGTCTTGCTAACCAGTGTCCTCAGGGCTAGGGGTGGGAATAGGCCAGGCCGGCCTACAGGGGCCTACGGCCTAGCCTACATAGGCCTAGGCCAGGCTAGGTCTATTTAATAAAGAGACCAGGCTTAGGCTTTTTTAAAAGCCTATTTTATTAAATAGGCCAGGCTTAGGCTATTAAAAAAGCCTATGAAGCCTTATAGGCCGGCCTATATTTTTATATATATTAGAAATATGTTAAATAAAATGGTTCTTTTATATATATATATATATATATATATATATATATATATATATATATATAACAAATGTTAAATAGGTTTACTTATATATGACCTACAAGATTTCTTAAGTTATATAGATTAATTGAAAACTTTAATGAGATACAGGCTTTTTAAATAGGCTTTCAGGCCAGGCCAGGCTTTTAAAAAGGCCAGGCCAGGCCAAAAAATTGAGCCTATGATAGGCCGTAGGCCAGGCTTAGGCCTTTTAAGTTTATCGTAGGCCAGGCTCAGGCCTTCTAAAGCCTAGCCTAGCCTAGCCTATTTCCACCCCTACTCAGGGCAATGGTTAAATATTCCTAAAAAAGAAAATATTCTATAGAAATTTTCATATTTCAATTTTTAAGAAATTAAATACGCAGATTACCGAGATAAAGTTATTATTTTAAAGTTTTAACCATTGCCCTGAGGGCACTGGTTAGCATTTCCCTTTTTATAAACATGAAAAAGTTTACTGTTGATACAATTATTATTATAAACTGTAATAAGTTATAAATATTTTTATAAACGGAAAAAAGTCAACTCATGATATAATTATTTTTATAAACGGAAATAAGTTGCAAACATTTTTATAAATAGGAAAAAGTCAACTGTTGATACAATTATATAACGAATTAATTTTTTTAAAAAACTTACACAAATTATTAATAAATTAGAAATGACCAAATTATTTTATAATTTGTAAAAAAATTTAGTTAAGTAAACTTTTTTATGTATATTATTAATAGCAATGACATTTTATCTATATAATAGTAATCTAACTATAACTAAAATTTGCAAAGTATAAGTGTTTTTAAAATGAGATTTCATTTCGAAAACATTTAACCCGTGCCTCGCACGGGTCTAAGTACTAGTAATACTATATTTTTAGCGAACAAATATCCTTATAAAACACTTGTGACGAAACTACTGTCAAAAACGCGTATGATAATGATAGTATGTATTAAAGGGTTTCCGCGTTGAGGAAAGAGAGTTGTTTACGGTAGCTAACTAGCTATGATGATACTATTTGGTTTCTGTTTCTTTTCTCAACTTCTCGAAATTGCCGTAATTAATTAATAACATGTTTTTTGGACTAACTAAATAATTGTTGTATGACTTTAAATAAAACCAAATTCCATTAAAAATACACCAAGCAAGAGCTATAGCTCGTATCATGCTTGACCAAAAAAAAAAAACTTTGATGGGCCCAACAAAATTTATATGAAATAATAATGCGACAAGGAGATACGTATATCTTGATTATGCAATATGAACCAATAAAACAGGAACGATGCTGCGTATAACTGACCCCAACATGTACGATGTCTAGATCTGATGGCGTAGGAGCACACTATTTTGAAGCATATAGCATCAATGTTCATGTCATACTTTCAACTTGTTTAATATCTTTTATTTTGTCATTCATAGTTCCTTTGAATCACGTTTGTGCACGTTGATACTCCCTCGGTCACTCATATTGTGAAAAATAGTATTTGTCTAATTTGAATGTTAGTAGATTTATAAAATGATTTGGGAGGATCCTGAAGATTTAAGTGATGGCGAACATATTGACCACGGTTGTTGTATGATATTTTTTTATGGAGAATGTAGATGTAAATACTCATATGATTATACGATTAAGTTAGTAGAGTCTTTAAGTGAGGTTTATGGTTTTAAAATTATATATACTTAAGTCTTAATTGTAAGTCTGATTTTATAGTGAAGTCTAGTTTTAGCCGCTTTCGTTTAAAAATATGGTTATACGACAAACGTTATTGAGAACAATTGTCTCACAGGACAAATGTTAGAGAATATTGTGATCCTTATCATTTGACAGTTTTTGAGTCCGACCAGCTCTGATCAAGTGCAATTCTATGGTGTCACTATTCCTTGTTCCGCTTTTATTTTACTAGACTTGAGTGACTCGTTTTCGCGTGGTTTGGGCTTTAGGCCAGTCCTAAACAGTTGCTCCACAAGCATTAGCTAATTGGACTAGATTATGGTTTGTCTTTGACCTCGATGTAAAACCGCGACAACCGATGGATTGTCAGCCTAGATAATTGGCTAATTAGTGACTATGTTTGGTCGAAGACAATATGGTGAAATTTGGATTGTCAGCCTAGATAATTGGCTCGTCAAGAAATTCTTCAGGCACATTTACGGTGGGCATCACAGATGCCACACATTCTTCATCTTTTGAACTTCTCAGGATCTGAGTGTCGTGTTATATCTTACCATCGTACATATTCATGTTCATCGTCAGAGAATGATATTGGCATGTATTAAACTTTGTACCTCTTTATTTTGCCACATTCACTTTAGCCTTGGGTCTAAGTGGTCTATGGCGAGGCACACATTAACCAATTTGTTAAGCCAAGACGAAATAATTTTTTTATGGGAAATGAAATTTTTCTTAAATGATGT
The DNA here is from genome assembly GCF_029867415.1 of Vicia villosa. Classification (NCBI taxonomy): domain Eukaryota; kingdom Viridiplantae; phylum Streptophyta; class Magnoliopsida; order Fabales; family Fabaceae; genus Vicia; species Vicia villosa. The sequence goes on from NC_081180.1 coordinate 190,050,832, forward strand.
GGCGTTAATGTATTTGTCCATTGGCAGCCCTTTGAACTCTTAACTTTGCATTTGTTAAATGTATAAAAAGGGGATCGTTTCCTCACTATTCTTTTTTCTCATCCTTTTCATCCCTTAGATTTTTGGATTTTCTCTCGACTTATTTCTGAAATTTTTATTATAAAGAAAACTCGTTATTGTTCTCCATGGAACTTCATTGCAGAACAAGTACATGTTCCTTGTTTTTCATGTTTAATGTCGTTGTTGATTGGTGAATTTTCTTATTTGTTACTTTGATTTCTATACTTGATAAAAATATTTCAAAACTCTAAAGATCCAAAATATCTTGCTTGATGCAACCATGATTCAACACTTCAAATGAGATTTGACTTCTCTTCTATCTGATAAGGCTTATTGATAGATACCACTATTAGATATATTATTTGACTGAGATCATCAGGGATTCCACCAAATGCTATTTGACGTTAGGTGTTGTCCTCCGGAGATTGACTTTTACATCTTTATCTCCAAGTATAACAACTTGATCACCATTTTTGATGAAGACTTCATTTTATATTGTTATCAAAATTAGAACCAAAATGACTTGATCATTAGATTAGATAAAACTTCACTTCATAGTACTTTCATCATCAAAGTGAAATAGGCTAGTTGGTTGCTATAGTCATTAACTCACAAGTACATAGATCCACATTCTCCCTCTTTTTGATGATGACCATACATATCTCAAGGAGGTGGAGAAACAAAGAAAATAAAGGTAAAGGATTGGAGTGGTTAAACTCCCCCTGACAAATATAGAAAGTATATTGTACACCCCATGAGAGTATACTTCTCTCACTTTGACATTATCAAAAAATCAGGAAAAGAGATAAAAATATTTGGAAAACATCTAAGCACATAGACCACGATGTAGGAAGTACAAAAATCATAGATATTTGATAACTAAAAAAACTTTATTACTTAAAGAGAGAATTCAAAAACAATAGGAAAACACAAAAATGAACAAATAATGCAAAAACAACTAAGAAAGGATTGCACAAAATTATCATCTTCATAATCACTGAATACTCTAGGAGGCAACTGGGATCCATTATGGGCAATAATATGAGTTAGAATGTTAATCTTTCTATTTGTCTTATTATGCCTCTTGATAATAGTGTTTGGATTAGTTTCCATAGGAGTAGTCTCTAAGATCTCATAGTCTATATTTTCTAAAATTTAAGGCTTTCCTTGCTGAGGTTGAGCTTGTTGACTTTAGGAACCTCATTTTTTTCCTTAGGAAGCTTATGATACATCACCCTTTGGTGATGATTAATCTCATCTACCTTATTGAAGGTTGAGAAAACACTTAGAAGGGGGGTGAATAAGTGATTCTTTAAAAACTCGATGAAGGAAAGAAAGACATGACACAGTTATTTTTATCCTGGTTCACCTTCTCAATAAGGCTACCTCCAGTCCACCCTCAACAAGGTGATTTGCCTCTCAACAGAGGTCTTAATCCACTATAATCAGAACCTGATTACACTTACACGACCAACTGTTGTGACTCACAATACAATGCACGAGCCAAACTGCTGGTGACTAATAATCCTGCACAAACCAACTGTTTGTGACTAACCAACTTCTAAGACTCAACTAGTCCTAGACTTCTTGAGACTCCTGACCCAACCGGTCTCTCAAGGACTCATTTACCACGTAACTTCTGATGACAGTGTATAGTATTGCTTCTAGAAACCTGTAATCACCACTATGATATTTCACTAAGATTAAGTACAGAGTAATGAACTCAGAGAATGAATATGAAAGTTTGCTTTAGCGAGTTTTTCTTCACACTTGATGATTTTTTTAGAAATATGATGTTCTCGTGTGTGATTGTTGTTATAGATTCAAAAGATCATGAGTATATATAGACTCAGGATTTTTGCCCGTTAACATCAACTCCTTTTCGCAACATTAAATGGTTTGTGTTTTGTCTCACCTTTTGTTTTCTTCCAAGGATTTACATGTGGATAGCTTCTTCAATCAACCTTGGGAATTGCGCTTTTGGAGTGTTACAACCGTTTTACTAATGATTATGTCTTTAAAGGCTTTATTTTGAAACAGTCTTCGTGATCTTCTGATCAGCTATGCATTTCATCTTATGTTGTAGATATATTCTTTCGTGATCTTCTATTCAGCTTTGTATTTCAACTTCTGTTGTAGATATATTCGCAGCGGTTTGGTGCAGTATCAGAAGCTTCCTTGATGACTTGAATATCACTTGCATTTATCCAGCTTTACTTTTTGTTAGTTCTTTTGAGGATTGGCTTTATGTTTGGTAAAACTAATTTAGCGGCAATAAGATAGATAGAATTATAACTTGTAAGAGAAAGCAGGTGGAAGTTCTATTTAATGGAGAAACATGTTGGGTTGAAATGTTTCAACATCTGGAAAAACATGATGTCGAAGAAGATGTCGTGACATCGTGGTTGAGCTGACAGTTTGGATTCTGTTTTAACAGAAACTGAATATTCCTAAAACATTGAGTCCTATGTGGCGCTATATCTAAGGAGATCAAGGAGAACATTTAGGAAACCAAATGTTGAAAGATTTTATAGGAGAATTCGTTGCAAAAGTGTAACAACTTATTGTTGTTATTTGGAGCAGATTTTATGGAGATATTTGTGGAGAATATCTTGGAGCTTATATTGTGGAGCAATTTTAGCAACAGTTTGTTACGATTTAAAGGTGAAAAGAATCAAGACAGAATATTGAAGATCATATAGTTTCTAATTATGGAGATATTCCATATCTCGGGAGGACCTAGGTAGAAGGGTCATTGGGTAGTGAATAAGTGATAAGTTGTAAACGGGGGAGTTTAACTTTGAATTGATACTACTAATAGTGGACTTCACCCCTGGTTTGGTAGCCCCCAGAGTAGGTATTGTTGTATACCAAACTGGGTAAACAATTATGTGTGTTATTTATTTTCTGCACTTTTATTTGTATTCCTATCTTCTCTATTTTTTATAATTTCAAATCAGATGTCATGACATCCATATATGACATCTGAGTTCTGTCTTACCAGAATTTCAATTGGTATTAGAGCAGGCATCCTGTCTGTTTCTAGATGAGATCCATGAGGGATACTTTCTGGTTGTGCTGAAGGTAGAAGATTGTTTGAACAAGGAATGTCATATTGTATGGTCCCTTGAAGTACAGGATGGACCTTTATGTGGAGGATTAGACCAACCTGACCAGAGCTGCTGATGCTGGAAAAAGAAGAGCCAAATCCAAAGGCTTCATGCGGGAGTGAAGAATTTGAATTGAATTGTTCAGCCTGTATCTATGTACAGAAAAGAAACGTATCAAAACCTTCATGCGGGAGTGAAGATATTGATAAGGTAGCCTCTGTATCTATGTGAGTTTATCAAGTCAGGATGTTGGTTAGGTCTAGTCTGTTGCTTGGTGCATAAGCAAGCATTGTGCAGGGTTGAGTTGCAGTCAATCCTTAGATGTCATGCTTACAACTAATATTTGGAGTAAGCATTATGTGAATTCTATTGAAGTATGGCTATTTTCCGCTGCATAGCCTCTATGCAACCCCAATTGTATAAGAAAGATTCTAGGGTTATTTATATTCAACAGAATGTATGGCAGAACCTTACAGCTATAATTAAAGTATCAATGATACTTAAGTAATCTCTCAAGTCAACTCATAATGGCATGGTTTATTAGAGCTATTGAATATCAACTGATCAATGATATTCATTATCATCTGCAAGTGTTAACCTTGAAGAATTTCAAGGCTGGAGTGTTCCTAGAAGGAGGAACAGATGTCCCATCGAATGTTAGGACATTAAGTACTGGTATGCAACTACCAGCTGAAGAACAGATGTTCTGGTGCTAAACTAATGTAGTATGATAACGTTGGTTTGGAACCTACTCCTGGTCTGAAAGAGGAGACATTTGATTATAAGTTGATCAGGACACGATCAACATGTCCTTCTACTCCAAAACTTAGTGTATGGAGGTTTGAAGTAAAAGCTCCGTGCCAAAGAAAACTCATGAAGGTATTTCGTTCTGATCCTTTATGCTTAAATCAAGATGAGCTTACATATGGTATTTTCCTCTGATCAATGGAACCAGATATGTGTATCTTCATTCATAAACATAGAGCAGTTGCTAGAGCTGAATACTGTGTCTCAACCACAGTGAAATATGGTCAAGAATGTTTACTGTCCTAGTTGTTATCCAGAAAGGGTAGTGTTATTTGGAATCAAGGAAGTCAGATGGCTCAGAAGAATCTGACTAGTTCAGTGTTATGTCATGACTAAGTCTGTTCCAAAAACCTAAATGAGGGAATCTCCTCTATAGGTACAGACTATGGCATCCATCATCTCAAAATCAGAATGAAAGTCTGAAGAAAAGTTTATTGAGATGCTGGCTATTGTATCCCTTGATATGTCTGGATGTTGCTGATAATTGCACTATTTTGTATCCACCCCAAGTGCTGTGAATTAGATGTTAAAGATGTTAACCAAGAACCATGAAGGATGATGTCACATCAGATGTTACAGCATTATCTCAAGATCTTCAGTTTCTTTGTATTTGTGTTTGCCAAGAGAAAAATATATAAATGTGAAGAGGTAATCAGTCAGAATGACCTAGTGTGAGTAGTAAATTCTAACTGACTAACTGATAAGTACTTTGACGAGAGACTTAGTACTTATTGGGTGTACAACCTGGATGCAAGACTGAGAAGAAGAAATCAGTCAAGATGAACTAGTATGAGTAGTAAATCTTACTGAGAAACTAATAAGTACTTTGACGAGAGACTTAGTACCTATTAGATGAGATGTCCTTCCAGTTATGTATTCAAGGACTAATGTGAACCAAAGGCCCGTGTTCACTATTATCTTCACAAGTTAAGGAAGTGTGGAAAGAGTATCTGGTGAAGCATACTAATTCTGTTAAATATCTTGATGGGAATCATAGTTTCTTCTACTTCAAGTTGTAGAGTGTGGCAATCTGAATCTTGTGTAGCAAGTAAACTGAGGTTTCTAAACTTGGAAACTGTGGCAAATTCCAAATGAAGGGAGCTTCAAGGACGAACATCAAAGATGTCCTAAATTTGTATATCTTAGGGGGAGTAAGAGAGTATGAAGATCAGCAAGGACAATGTTATTTTGCTTCTAATCAAAGACTAATCTTTAAGCCAGAAGAACAATGTCATACAAGATGTTATAACACAACTCAAAACATGTTTCATTCTTTGTTTTATCATCTAAAAACATGTATTGGTGGTGTGTATCACTTGTTCTGACTTAGTGCATGTTCTAACCTATGCACAAATTCTCCTGATGCAGTTCTTCTTCAAATAACATCTCTTGATCAAGACATTTGTTAAAATCTAGGTATGTTGTTTAAATTGCTCAGGTTTCTAGAGTCTGTTTCGTTTCATTTTTTTTGGAGTCTCTCATGTTCTTCTTTCGTATATGAGTAAAGTCTAGAGTCTAGGTTATGTTTGTCAAGTTGTGACAAGCATAGGGTATAAAGGTAGTGTTAAGATATTGTTAAGTCTGAGGTCATTCTTTGTAGTTGTTTTGCAAAGATATTCTTTTCAATTTTAGAATCTTGTTTCGAGTCATGAACATATATTGTTTCTTGTGTTCTAAGTCATTCTATAGAGGTCTGTTGTCTCAATGGATAGTCCAAGTTATTGAATCATTCTAAAGTTATGAACACTGACTGTCTTGTATTCTGAATTATCGAATATAGAGGTCTGGTTCTCTATGTCTGTAAATGGATAATCCAAGTGTTTAAAATTCGGTTAGTAAGTATCCTCTTATGCTCTAAAAGAGGATGTTGTGTCAATTTGTGTCGTAGCATAGTTCTCAGTTTGAGGGGGAGCATTTAGTATTTTCTTCCTCATGTGCATCATAGACTCAATTTTCTCCTTCTCTATGAAGATGATATTTGTGATGTTATGTTTCCTATGCTATAGTGAGTTCTCCTTCAACAAAGCCTTTGTCTTATTATGGCTAAAAAGGGGGGGGGGGGAGAAGTGGTTATGTTATGTTATCTTTGAAGAGCAACTTTTAAGGGGAAGAAACACCCTTAAAAGAAAGAGAGAACATTGGAGCTGGACCTGCCAGAAAGATGTCCTAGTATGATGCTTCAACATCATAAAAGAAGACTGAAGACTCTCACTTGTAAAGTTTGAAATATCATAAACAGTGACTACTGAAGACTTTTAAATTGCTGCTACTGAATTGTAAATGTTTAAACCCTTGTATTTTTTATTCTTATGTAATACAAAGGTTATGTAAATTAGTTTTGGCCAAAATAAGAAAAAGGGGGAGATTGTTAGTGCTTTTGAGGATTGGCTTTATGTTTGGTAAAACTAATTTAGCAGCAATAGGATAGATAAAATTATAACTTGTAAGAGAAATCACGTGGAAGTTCTATTTAATGGAGAAACATGTTGTGTTGAAATGTTTCAACATCTAGAAAAACATGATGTCAAAGAAGATGTCGTGACATCATAGTTGAGCTGACAGTTTGGATTATGTTTTAACAGAAACAAAATATTCCTAAAACATTGAGTCCTATGTGGAGCTATACCTAAGGAGATCAAGGAGAACATTTAGGTAACTAAATGTTGAAAGATTTTATAGGAGAATCTGTTGCAAAAGTGTAACAACTTATTTTTGTTATTTGGAGCATATTTTATGGAGATATTTGTGGAGAATATCTTGGAGCTTATATTGTTGAGAAATTTTAGCAACAGTTTGTTACGTCAGTTTGTTACGATTTAAAGGTCAAAAGAATCAAGACAGAATATTGAAGATCATATAGTTTCTAATTATGGAGACAATTTAGGAAACTTATGATTAAAGACCTTTCTTTTAGCAGAAGAATTCTGCTGATTTGTAACAGCAAATAAACCTGTGATTGAAGGCCCAAGTCCAGTTGGGAATAGGTTATAAATAGGAAGCTTTGTAACCTATTTTACAGATCTAGTCGAGTATTGACAAGATGTAGTTTTTAAGGTTAGTCGTGTAAGTGAACCACTATTGAAAGAGTATTGTGGTGTACTTTTCGTTTATATCGTATCCACAGGGATTATTGCGATATCACTGCCGTTCTATAGCCTATTTTGTCTTGAGTTAATGTTACTTTAGTTTTAGGTTTGCAAAAGATCATTCAATTCTTTTAGTAGCAAAGAGTAAATTAATGAAAGTTCTAAGTTAAAGAAAATGTATCAAGATTCGATTTCATCGACCTAAATTTGTATGTTTCCTTATAAATAGATGCTTATGAACTTGCTAACGATCAATATAATTACGTATCGACACCTATATTGTCCGTGTCCGCAACGATATAGTTAGATTTACCGTATTGTTTAACCGACGATTTCTCCACCGTTTAAACAATACAAATAACGTTTTAAGAACCGATACTTAGTAAACATCAAACTCTAAATCCATGTCTGCAACTTATAGTTTGAAAGATGATTAGTTAGGTCTAGATACAAACATTGATGTCTCACACATTTATACCAAAGAAAAAGCTTTAATAAACAAACTAAACCATCTATATTGATCATCACTTGTTCATACACATATATTCACAAGAAAAACATACAAAAGGCTAGGAAGATTACATCTTATCTTGATACAAAAGGGATTTAGCTATCCATGAGAATGGTAGCTTGCACAAGAAGGTAAGGATGAAGATCAACAAGCATCAAAGGCGATTAATCGACGATCAAGGCTTCCAATCTTCAACTCTATATTTGCTACAGTGTATTATGCTCTTGTTTCTCTCTAAAATATCTCTACCCCCCACAAAAGTGATCTGGCCCATAAACAAATAAACAAAGTTTCGCAGACCGCGCTTAGCGCGGTGCAGCCCGCTAAGCGCGCTATCAATAATTGCTTAAACCGCCCAACCGCGCTAAGCGGGCTCCAGACCTCGCTTAGCGCGGAACTCTCTGCCAGAACTTCCTTCTTTTCTTCAAAAGCGCGCTTAGCGGGCTCAACCTCGCTTAGCGCGCTACCTCTTTTCAGCAATCCTTGGCTTTGGTCTTGGAACATCTTCAAAGTGCTTTTTCCATGGTCCCAGCTTCCAATTATCTATAAAAACTACAAAATCCAACATAGATTGCAAAGATAAGAACTATTCAACAATAATATAAATATAAGAATAAATATATACCAAATGACAATAAAATACTACTATTAACCACAAAAAGACTTGAGAGTTACCAAAAATTACCTAAGATATTTACACAAATTGGTAACTAACAACTCTCCCCAACTAAACCTTTGTTTGTCCTCAAACGAAAACAAACACAAAAACAATCAACAAGCAAAACCAAGAGAGCACAAGCTAAGACAAGAACAAATGGGTGGTTCAAATTCCATAAGCACACAAGCAACATCTCACCCTTGCTCAAATAATACCATGCTTGAGATACTAATACTAAATACACAATTGATGTAAACAGCTCCTAAAACAAAATAAGTTCAAAATTGAATCACAACCTACACACTTCTCTAGTAAGAGACAAAATTGAGGACCTAACACTCACACAACAATGTCGCCAACATCCAGAATTAATTATGCAATCATCTACACAACATTTATATAAAAAGCGTAAAAGCAAGAATCACAAAGACTTAAGGGTTGAAACTTGGGTTGGTTAACAAGGAAGTGTCATTTCTCAAGGCCATTGAAACAAAAGGGGTCAATTCCTAAGAGAGCATTCAAATCATGATTATATCCACACATCCTTATCAACCGATCACACAATTTTATTGCTCAAGAGTTCATCTTTTTATTTTAAAAGAACTAGCTATATACAAAGCTCTTCTCTTTTCCTTTTTCTTTTTTTTTTCTTTTTCTCTCTTGAGCAATTATTTATTTTCTTCTACACACCAATACAACCAAGATCAAAATTTATTCTCCCCAACTTGAATATTACCACCACATAATCACGAATGCTCCCTATTCTAAGGCGAAAAGGAATCAATCCTAACCACATTTCATGGTACTTTTCAAGGTTCAAAGAAAGTCATCAAGATTCAAATCAAAAATCGGCAATTATAAGGCATGACATGATACCGATTGAATCTTGGCAAAATGGCTCAAAGTGGTTAGCAAATACTCACACACTCACCGGGTAGGTTATATTTGGAAGAGAAGTTATACTCGTAATGCGAAACAAAATGCTTTGATCACTTTCATGCTTTACACAATTAAAATAAAAAACGCAAGATTAAACATAATAAACACGAGTTAAACGCACATTGTTGGTAACCACAAAATAATATATATATGTACAATGGAAAGGCTCCTCACACTAGTTTTAGAACTAAAATGATTCATTATTGAACTATATTTGTTAAAGAAAATATGACATCTCATTTGTACAATTACAAGCATCTCATTCATGGTATATTAAAGGAACGGTAGAAATGTACCTTGCACGTACTAATTTCACACTATATCATCACCGCCCCAATTGGTTGTAAAAGCTTGCTTCATCAAAGGAAGCACTTTCACAAGAACAACAACAAAAATTTAAAAACACAATTGCATATGTATATAGAAATAAAAGCAATTAAACTAAAAACTTAATAAATTAAAAACAAACACCAACAGGTGTCAAAATATCCAAAAAGGCATAGCAATGCCTAAGGTTCAAAATACCTCATCCTATAAAAGGACGGAACAAAAACTACAAAGCTTAAGTCAAAAATAAAAAAAAAACTAGCACTAAACATACTAACTAAACATACTAAGTATCAACTAAAAAGAACTACTCATCCTCATCATCATCTTCCACATTCTCATTCTCGCCACCATCTCCCTCCTCCTCAGGAAATGGACTGACCTCAGGCCAATTAGCATAATCCACCAAATCTTGGCGAGAACTCCACGGATGAGCCACATGGGGCTCCATCATCTGCAACCTCAGCTGAGACATAGCGTCATGCATAAACATGAATGCTCTCTGATGTGCCATATGAAATGCCAAGTTCTCCTCTCTATCAGGATCACTACGGCGGCGAGCAGGGCGAGCAGCAGCAACAGGAACAGCAGTTAACCTGGATAAACAATAACGCTCAATAAAAGTATCATCAATAAAAGTGTCAATGGACATAAGCCCCTCAGAAGGAATCTGCACTCTAGCTTTCCTGCACAAATTCATGATCAAACCCGGGAATATCAACTTGCAGGGAGCACGATCACCATGGCGAGTTCCACTCAAAGCAACCCTCTTCAGCTCATTCGCAATAATGCGAGTAATATCAATCGGCTCATGCTCAATCATACGAGCAACCAAAGCAGCAGACTCAGCAGGTAAAGAAGAAGTGTGACTCCTAGGCCTCAAATTATGAAGGACCACAGACATGAGAATCTGAGCATTAGTAGACAACGACTTCCTAGAGAATTTCTGGGGCTGCTGTGAAGGATTAAGATCATAAGATTGCCCAACCGAACACAAGACCTCCCTCAGATGCTCCCAATCGAAATTACCCCTTGCTAATTGCACATGATACCCACACAGCTCACCATCCTCAAAAGGTAATTGAGTTCCAAGAAACTCACGGATAGCCTGACGAGAAAAATCAATTTCCTTACCACGCACCCAAGTTTTAAACTCAAAGGGAACACCTTCAACCGGAAATTCTTCATTTGGAACGGCATTAGCATAGAACTCTCTTACAATCTCCAAATGAAACTTAGGTGCAGGCTCACAAAGTCTAAGCCAACCATACTCCTCAATGGTGCGATGACACCACCCATAGGTTCCCTCAGGATTGATCCTCACAATTCGCTCTGGCCACCATGTCCTAACCTCTAACTTCTTATACCTCGCCTCCTGAACATGACTCTTAAAACGGTTTTGATTAAACGGAATAGCCCTAGGTGCTTGAGAAGAACTGCCACCTTCGTTTCCGGTCTTTCTTTTCTTAGAGCCCAGGAATTTCGGTCCCATCTGAAATGATTAAAGAAATAGCACACAAAAACCAATATGTTAACACATTATATAACATAAAAAAAAAATAATAAACAGCCCAAGAAAAAGCAAAGACAATTCCACTCCTCCCTGCATCAAACAAAAACAGGCAGAAGAGGGGATTTTTCTGAAATCCCCAGACCGCGCTAAGCGCGCCTACCGCGCTAAGCGGGCTCTGCGATTTGCAGAAAAAATCCCCTGCGAACCAGGGGTTCAGCCATGCTTCAACAACACCCAAATTCAGATTAAACACTTATAAGGCACAGGAAACATGATCTATACTATGTTTTCAATTCACAAAACCCTAACCAAATCATATATTCCTAAAATCACAAATTAAACCTTAATATATAATGCAAGCATAAGAGAAAAGAAATAAGAAGAAGAAGATGAAGACATTACCTTGGTGATGTTGAAGAAGGCACAAGAACTTTGATTAATTAGCCAAACAAAAAGTAAGCAAAGAAAGAAAGAAAGAAAGCTAGGAGAAGAAAATGGGAGAAATGAGGCAACCAAACCTCCAAACCCTACTTCCCTCACCCAGAATTCGTGTTGGGCCGGGTCAAAGACAAAGGGCCCAAAATCAAAAATATTTATTTTTTTTTTTCTGAAAACCAACCCGCGCTAAGCGGGGTATGAAGCGCGCTAAGCGCGCAAGTCTCTGGAACGAAGGGTTCCAAAATTTCAAAAGCGCGCTAAGCGGGCTAGGAGCGCGCTAAGCGCCCTTGACAGAACACAGAAAAATTTTTCTTTCTACCAGCATGTGAAACTTTACCGGTAGACTGATTTTGGCTCGACCAGAACGCAAAAAACATAAACGGTAAAAAACACATAAAACAAGCTGAATATATACAAATTGGGGTGCCTCCCAATAAGCGCTTTGTTTAACGTCGGTCAGCTCGACGGTCAAAGGCAATCAAGGATCACCAAACGATAAAACACAAGTTTCACGATTAAAATCGCATCCTCGATAAACCTTCAACCTCTGACCATTAACTACCCATTCTTGCTTTGATTTTTGGTCCTCTATCACAATAGCCTCATGGCTTCTAACCTCTTTGACCAAAAACGGTCCGGACCATTTAGACTTCAACTTTCCCGGAAAAAGTCTTAACCGGGAATTGAAAAGTAAAACTAATTGCCCTACCTTAAAGTCCTTCATTCTAACCTTACTATCATGATAGAATTTGGTCTTTTCCTTGTAAATCGAATTAGACTTATAGGCATGCAATCTCATCTCTTCTAACTCATTAAGTTGGATTTTTCTTCTCTCTCCACACAACTTGTGGTCAAAATTCAAAAGCTTCAAGGCCCAATATGCCTTATGTTCTAGTTCTACGGGAAGGTGACAGCTTTTACCATACACCATTTGGAATGGTGTAAGACCGATCGGTGCTTTGAAAGCTGTCCGATACGCCCACAAGGTTTCATCTAACTTCATTGACCAATCCTTCCTAGAACTAGACACAGTTTTCTCAAGAATTCTCTTAATCTCTCGATTGGTCCTCTCAACTTGCCCATTAGTTTGTGGATGATATGGAGTAGCTACCTTGTGCTTTACTCCATATTGCTCCAACACTTTTTCAAGCGGAGCATTACAGAAATGAGATCCACCATCACTAATTAATACTCTTGGCGAGCCAAACCGCGAAAATATATTTTTCTTCAAAAACTTTATCACGGTCTTACCATCCGCTTTGGGTGAAGCAATCGCTTCCACCCACTTAGACACGTAATCCACAGCTACCAAGATGTATTCATTTGACATAGAGGAAGGGAAGGGTCCAACAAAATCAATGCCCCAACAATCAAATACTTCTACTTCTACAATACTTTGGAGGGGCATTTCCTCTCTTTTCCCTATTCCACCAGTTCGTTGACAACTGTCGCATGAGGCAACATGGTGGTAAGCATCTTTGAACAAAGTAGGCCACCAAAATCCCGATTGAAGGACTTTTGTGGCCGTACGCAAACCATTAAAATGACCACCATACGGCGAATTGTGGCAATGCCACAAAATGCTTTTTGTCTCCTCATCCGCGACACATCTTCTCAAAAGATTGTCACTACTCAACTTAAACAAGTGAGGATCATCCCAAACATAAAAATTAGCATCGTTTAAAAACTTTTTTCTTTGATTCCAAGTTAGATCCTCCGGTATCCAGCCAGATGCTTTATGATTAGCCATATCTGCGAACCAGGGTCTAACTTCTTGTACCATGTACAGTTTTTCATCGGGGAATTCTTCCCTCACTTCTTTTTCATTGTTTGTCACCTCGGTATTCACTAACCGAGACAAATGATCCGCAATCAAATTTTCTGTACCTTTCTTATCTTTCACTTCAAGATCAAATTCTTGAAGCAAAAGAATCCACCGAATAAGCCTCTGTTTTGAATCAGGCTTGGTGAGAAGATATTTGATTGCGGCATGATCAGTATAACACACCACTTTAGAACCAATGAGGTAAGAGCGAAACTTTTCCAATGCAAATACAATTGCGAGCAATTCTTTTTCGGTAGTGGCATAGTTAACCTGTGCCTCATTTAAAACTTTGCTCGCATAATGTATAGCATGGAATTGTTTGTTCTTCCTTTGGCCTAAGACCGCACCAACCGCATAGTCACTCGCATCGCACATGAGTTCAAACTCAAGCGACCAATTAGGAGCGACAATTATGGGTGTGGTGGTCAAATTTGCTTTAAGTTCTAGGAAAGCTTTTAGACATGATTCATCAAAATTAAATTCCATACCTTTGTTGAGCAAATTACTCAAAGGCTTTGCAACCTTGGAAAAATCCTTGATGAATCTTCTATAGAACCCAGCATGTCCCAAGAAGCTCCTTATGCCTTTCACATTCACCGGAGGGGGAAGCTTTTCAATAACTTCAATTTTTGCCGGATCGATCTCAAGCCCCTTTGAAGAAACCTTGTGGCCAAGAACAATCCCATTCGTCACCATGAAAGTGCATTTCTCCCAGTTGAGAACCAAATTTGTTTCAATGCATCTCTCCATCACCACATCAAGGTTCTTCAAGCACAAGTCAAATGATGACCCGTACACAGAAAAATCATCCATGAACACCTCAATGCTTTTTTCGATCAAATCTGAGAAAATAGCTTGCATGCACCTTTGAAATGTTGCAGGAGCATTACATAGTCCAAATGGCATTCTTCGGTATGCAAAAACGCCAAAAGGACATGTAAAAGCAGTTTTCTCGTGGTCCGCCGGATTCACTGATATTTGATTGTATCCCGAATAACCATCCAAGAAACAATAGAAATTTCTTCCGGCTAACCTCTCTAACATTTGATCCATAAAAGGTAATGGAAAGTGATCTTTTCTTGTTGCTTGGTTCAACCTCCTATAATCAATACACATTCGCCACCCGGTCACCGCTCTCGAAGGAATCAACTCGTTTTTCTCATTTCTCACAACTGTCAATCCACCCTTCTTAGGAACAACATGCACCGGGCTCACCCATTCGCTATCGGAGATGGGATAAATCATACCCGCCTCTAATAACTTCACAACCTCTTTTCTAACAACTTCTTTCATGGTTGGATTCAATCGCCTTTGAGGTTGTGCCACGGGCCGAAAATCATCTTCTAACATAATCTTATGCATACAATAGGCTGGACTAATACCCTTCAAGTCGGATAAAACCCATCCTATTGCTTCTTGATTCTTTGTCAACACTTCCTTCAATCGATGCTCTTCCTTGTTAGACAAACCACTATTAATGATAACCGGCTTAGTAGAATTGTCACCGAGAAACACATATTTCAAGTGAGACGGTAACACGTTCAACTCCACCTTTTGCTCTTCAACTTTAGGTTCATCCTTCAACTCTTCAATTTGAGTTTCAAATGGATTCATCTCCTCACAAGCCTCTAAATTTCTCTAGCAATCTTCGATTTCCTTCTCTTGATCTTTGGTGAGAACTTCGAGAGCTTCCATTAAAGTCTTCTCAAGAGGATTTGACAAGTGCATTTGATTCTCCACTTTCATAATAGCTCTTTCGGTAGCATCGATTCTAAAACAATCATCCTCATCATTAGGATGCTTGATGGCTTCAAAGAGATCAAGACATAATTCTTCATCTTGGTACCTTAATTTCATTAAGCCATCATCAATATCTATCATCATTCGGGCCGTCTTCATAAAAGGCCTTCCTAAGATCAATGGAATCTCAGGATCTTCTTCCATGTCTATGACGATAAAATCAACAGGATACCAAAATTTGTCAACCTTGACAAGCAAGTCTTCCGCAACTCCATGAGGATGAGCTGTGGATTTATCTGCTAATGATAACGTCATTCTTGTCGGCTTCAAATCGTTGATTCCTAATCTTCTCACCATAGACAATGGGATCAAATTAATGCTAGAACCGGTATCTACCAAACCTTTGCCTATGTGAACATTTCCAATAGACACTGGTAAGGTTACCCGCCCAGGATCATTTGATTTTATCGGAGTAGTGCGTTGAATTAACGCATTACAACAAGAGCTCACCGTTACTACCTCCGGATCCAAGAATCTTCTCTTCTTAGTGATGATGTCTTTGATGAATTTTGCATACATCGGCATTTGCTCTAATGCTTCGGAAAAAGGAACATTAATTTGCAACTTGCTAAAAATATCCAAGAACCGAGCATAGTGCTTTGCATCTTCTTTCTTTGACGGACCGGGAGGGTAAGGTAATTTCTTCACTTGTATAGAATCATCCACCTTCTTCTTTCCCTTTTCACTCACACTCAATTTTTTTCTCTCTTTTTCTACAACTTTCTCAAGAGTTTCTTTTTCCACTAATTCTTTCTCTTTCTCATTTTCAACTAAATCACCCTCAACATTTCTTTCTACTTCAATCACCCTATCTTTTTCACTCTCAACAATTTCCTCCTCAACTATTTCTCCTACACCCATATCAATATTTCTACCGCTACGAGTTAGAATTGACTTACAATGCTCACGAGGATTTTCTTGTGTAGTAGCCGGAAAAGGACCTTTGTTTTGATAGGCAAGTTGCTTTGACAATTGCCCGACTTGAGTTTCAAGGTTCTTTATTGCGGCATCCGTACTCTTTTGGCTTGCAATTTGCAATTGCATGAATTGGCTAAGAGTGTCCTCGATTGAAAGCTTTGTTTGTTGAGGTTGTTGATTGTAACCGCCTTGATAAGGATTTTGACGATTCGATGGGCCCGCTTCCGGCCTCCATCCTTGTTGATAACCTTGATTACCTCTTTGTTGGTAACCTTGGTTATTGTTGTAAGGTTGTTGTTGTTGTCTCCCACCATATCCTTGATTAGGATTAGACACATAATTCACCTCTTCACCCGGTGGAGGACAAAAACCTGTTTGATGGTCACCCCTACACAATTCACAACACATCACATGTTGATTTTTAGAAGGGCTCCCATTTATCTCTTTGATTTGTTGAGGGAGTTTTGACATTTGTTGAGTGAGCAATTCTACTTGTTGTGTCAATAACTTGTTTTGAGCAAGTATTGCATCACTAGTATTCAATTCAAGAACTCCCGGTTTTCTTTGCAATGCACTACGGTTGTGTTGCCCTTGATGATCGTTCAAAGCCATTCTATCAATGATAGCAATCGCTTCTGCAGCAGTTTTTGACATCAACGAACCACCCGCGGTAGCATCTAAAAGAGTTTTTGGTTGAGGTTGGAGTCCATTTCTAAAGATATGGATTTGAGACAATTCATCAAACCCATGACCTTTGCACTTTCTAACCATGGACTTGAACCTCTCCCATGCTTCATTGAGAGATTCATTCGAACCTTGAGAGAACACCGCAATAGAAGTTTTCGCTTCCATGAACCTATTGTGAGGAAAAAACCGATCCAAGAACTTCTCTTCTAACTCGTTCCAATTTGTCATGACATTATTAGGTTGATCAAGGTACCATTCCTTAGCTTTTCCAATTAAGGAATGAGGAAAAAGTCTCCTGAACACCTGTTCTTCTTGGTCTTCCGGAGCACCAATTGTTCCGGCGATCTCGTAGAACTTTGTTAGATGCGTAAATGGATCCTCGTGATCTGCCCCTGTGAACGGATTTTGGTATAATAATTGAAGTAACCCCGTCTTCATCTCGGAGTTTCTTCCATTGGCCTGATCACGAGCAAATTGTGCATTGAGTCGAGGGCTATTAACACAAGGCCCTCGAACTGGAACATTAGGAATCTCTCCTGCCATTTCTCCCTCAACTAAGTTTTCAACCGGAGTTGAAGAAGAAGATGCCTCTTGTTGTTGTCTTCTTTCCATAGCTAGTTGTCTCCTCCTACGAGTTTTGCTATTCTCTCTACGAGCAGTCCTCTCAATCTCAGGATCAAAAAGGAGTTGATCTGCAGGTACACGTCCTCGCATAAACTGTTATCTGAAAAACTAACCAAGCAAATTAACAAACACAAGGAAAATAAATTTAGAAACAAGATAATAATTATAAGACTCAATTCAAAACAAACTATTGCAATGCTTGCAATATCTAAACAACAATCCCCGGCAACGGCGCCATTTTGTTGAAAGAGTATTGTGGTGTACTTTTCGTTTATATCGTATCCACAGGGATTATTGCGATATCACTGCCGTTCTATAGCCTATTTTGTCTTGAGTTAATGTTACTTTAGTTTTAGGTTTGCAAAAGATCATTCAATTCTTTTAGTAGCAAAGAGTAAATTAATGAAAGTTCTAAGTTAAAGAAAATGTATCAAGATTCGATTTCATCGACCTAAATTTGTATGTTTCCTTATAAATAGATGCTTATGAACTTGCTAACGATCAATATAATTACGTATCGACACCTATATTGTCCGTGTCCGCAACGATATAGTTAGATTTACCGTATTGTTTAACCGACGATTTCTCCACCGTTTAAACAATACAAATAACGTTTTAAGAACCGATACTTAGTAAACATCAAACTCTAAATCCATGTCTGCAACTTATAGTTTGAAAGATGATTAGTTAGGTCTAGATACAAACATTGATGTCTCACACATTTATACCAAAGAAAAAGCTTTAATAAACAAACTAAACCATCTATATTGATCATCACTTGTTCATACACATATATTCACAAGAAAAACATACAAAAGGCTAGGAAGATTACATCTTATCTTGATACAAAAGGGATTTAGCTATCCATGAGAATGGTAGCTTGCACAAGAAGGTAAGGATGAAGATCAACAAGCATCAAAGGCGATTAATCGACGATCAAGGCTTCCAATCTTCAACTCTATATTTGCTACAGTGTATTATGCTCTTGTTTCTCTCTAAAATATCTCTACCCCCCACAAAAGTGATCTGGCCCATAAACAAATAAACAAAGTTTCGCAGACCGCGCTTAGCGCGGTGCAGCCCGCTAAGCGCGCTATCAATAATTGCTTAAACCGCCCAACCGCGCTAAGCGGGCTCCAGACCTCGCTTAGCGCGGAACTCTCTGCCAGAACTTCCTTCTTTTCTTCAAAAGCGCGCTTAGCGGGCTCAACCTCGCTTAGCGCGCTACCTCTTTTCAGCAATCCTTGGCTTTGGTCTTGGAACATCTTCAAAGTGCTTTTTCCATGGTCCCAGCTTCCAATTATCTATAAAAACTACAAAATCCAACATAGATTGCAAAGATAAGAACTATTCAACAATAATATAAATATAAGAATAAATATATACCAAATGACAATAAAATACTACTATTAACCACAAAAAGACTTGAGAGTTACCAAAAATTACCTAAGATATTTACACAAATTGGTAACTAACAACTCGGTTTGTGGGATGGTCACTGTTTTGTGCCTCGAAGCCTGAAGGTAAGAGGTTTGTTTTACTCACTCAGAAGCTGTGAAGCAATGAGTGAAGTTTTGTTCTTGGAGAAAGCTTGTAAGCAACTTTAAGTTAACTTTTCATATGTGCTTAGAATGTTGGAAATTAGGCCATCGATGCAGTGGCTGAGGTGTTGACTGCTAGACATCATTGCTATGATTGGGAGTGGAATGGAGATATTCCATAGCAAGGAGGACCTAGGTAGAAGGGTCATTGGGTAGTGATTAAGCAAGAAGTTGTAAACGGGGGAGTTTAACTTTGAATTGATACTGCTAATAGTGGAATTCATCCCTGGCTTGGTATCCCCCAGAGTAGGTATTGTTGTATACCGAACTGGGTAAACAATTCTGTGTGTTATTTATTTTCTGCACTATTATTTGTATTCCTATCTTATCTGTTTTTTATAATGTCAGATCAGATGTCATGACATCCATATATGACATCTGAGTTTTGTCTTACCATAATTTCACTTTTATACCAAGTTCTGATTGTGCTGGTATTGGTACATCTTCTGAAATCTTAAATATATAACTAGAGTACCATGTTTGCTTATACAAAATTTATTTGTTTGTTATCATCAAAACACTAAAATATGATTAGAACCAAACTATGTTCTAACAATCTCCCCCTTTTTTTTGATGACAAAACATTTACGTTCTGTTTTGAAATTTTGTATATGAAAGAAATATCCTCCCCCTGAGATATGTAATTCCCCTTGAAATAAACATTTAAAGCGAAATATAATAGATAACTTCCCTGAGTAATTTTTTCCTTGACTTGATTCTTCAAAAGTTTGATGGATGTGACAATTCATACGCGCATCTTCACAGAAGTTCTAAGAATATGTATTCCTGCATTCTTTTAACAATAGAGACTTTTGGTACACAAGTTATTGAAGATTTATCCTTGATTTTCCTTTTTTTGTTTCTTCAAAATTTCTAAGAGGTTTTAATTAACATATTTGTTTCTAATTCTCCCCCTTTTTGTCATATTAAAAAAAGTATGATAATGTATGAGTTATTTTAGTTAGGTAGAACTGTTATAAGCATTAAAAAATCATATTATCCTAGACAGAATAAACGAAATGTTTATTGATCAGAAAAAGATGGATGCAGACTCAAAGAACACAGACACCTAGTAGTTAGATTCATAATAGCCTCCATGAAAGAAAAAGCGATCACAGCGCTCAGTATACAATGCTTCTCTTTTGTTCGGAAGTTATTGTTAGAACAAGATTTGTTCTGATCATTATTCTTAGTTTTGATGATAACAATGTATATGAATTTTGCTTGAGATAATGTGGTACTCTAATCCTATGCAATTTTCATTTCAGGAAATATATATAGAGTATGCACAAATTCAGTGCAAGAAGCACTGACTCAGAAGGTTCAAGTGTGCAACATCAGAACATGCTCTCGCAAGACATCAGAAGATGGTCAAGCAGAATCAGAACATGGTCTATTGAAGCATCAAAAGAACTTGAGATCAGAAGCAGAAGCACTGAAGTTCTCATGGTATCACGCTAGAAGCACTTCAAGGTCAAAAGACAAGAAGATGCTCTGCACCAAGCTGTTTGACTTTGATGATATTCAAACGTTGTTTACACAAACATCAGATCAGAAGCAAGTACAAGATGGCAGGCTACGCTGACTGACAAAAGGAACGTTAGAAGCTATTAAAGGCAACGTCAGTTAAAGCAGGAAAAGCAAGGCTCGAGGTAGTTGACAAAAGAGTGAAACATTAAATGCAATGCTGTACGGATCACGCAATTAAATGCTCCCAACGGTCATCTTCTCAAACGCCTATAAATAGAAGTTCTGATGAGAAGCTGAATACAACACTTTGCGCAAACATACAGAAACGCTGTCAAATTCTAAAAGCTCTCAAGCTTCCTCTTCAACCTCACTTCATTACTGTTGTAATATCTTAGTGAGATTAAGCTTAAACTTAAGAGAAAAATCACAGTTGTGATAATAGCTTATTAAGAAGCATTGTAACTCTTATAAGAATTTGTTTACATTCATTTGTAAGAACTAGAGGAGATCAAGTTGTGATCGGATTCTCTAGAAAGTCTTAGAGGGTATCTAAGCATTGTGTTCCTAGAGTGATCAAGTTATGATCAGAATACTCTAGAAGACTTAGAGGTTATCTAAGTGGAAAACCATTGTAATCTTGTGTGATTAGTGGATTAAATCCTCAGGTGAGGTAAATCACTCCAAGGGGGTGGACTGGAGTAGTTTAGTTAACAACGAACCAGGATAAAAATCATTGTGCAAATAGTTTTTATCTTAAGAGTTTTAAAGCTACACTTATTCAAACCCCCCCTTTCTAAGTGTTTTTCTATCCTTCAATTGGTATCAGAGCGCCGGTTCTAAGGTGCAAGCACTTAACCATGTTTAGAAAAGATTCAGGAAGAGAAAAACGCTTAAGTCAAGATGGCTGGTGAAGATCCAACACCTACATCTACATCTGGCTCTGCTGAGCAATACAATTGAAATGGTAACAATGGTTACACTAGACCACCAGTATTCGATGGTGAAAACTTTGAATATTGGAAAGATAGACTTGAATGTTACTTCCTTGGTCTAGATGGTGGCTTATGGGATCTTCTGGTGGATGGTTACAAACATCCAGTAAAAACTAGAGGAGTAAAGCTGACAAGACAAGAAATGAGTGATGATCAAAAGAAAGAATTCAAAAATCATCACAAGTGTAGGACTATTCTGCTGAATGCTATTTCTCATGCTGAATATGAGAAGATATCAAACAGAGAAACTGCCTATGATATATATGAATCATTGAAAATGACTCATGAAGGAAATGCCTAAGTCAAGGAGACCAAAGCTCTTGCCTTGATCCAGAAATATGAAGCCTTCAAGATGGAGGATGATGAAAACATTGAGAAAATGTTCTCAAGATTTCAAATGCTAACTGTTGGATTAAGAGTTCTTGACAAGGGATACACCAAAGTTGATCATGTCAAGAAGGTCATCAGAAGCTTGCCAAGAAGATG
Source organism: Vicia villosa (assembly GCF_029867415.1). Classification (NCBI taxonomy): domain Eukaryota; kingdom Viridiplantae; phylum Streptophyta; class Magnoliopsida; order Fabales; family Fabaceae; genus Vicia; species Vicia villosa. Next base: position 190,072,684 of record NC_081180.1, read on the forward strand.
GGGTCCTATGGTGACTGCTTTCAAGATTGCCAAGAATCTGAATGAAGTCTCTCTTGAAGAATTGATCAGTGCTCTGAGGAGTCATGAAATTGAGCTGGATGCTAATGAACCTCAAAAGAAAGGTAAGTCTATTGCATTAAAATCTAATTATAAAAAATGCACTAACGCTTTTCAGGCTGAAGAAGAAGATTCTGAAGAATCAGAATCAGAAGAAGAAGATGAATTGTCCATGATCTCCAGAAGGGTAAACCAACTCTGGAAGAGCAAGCATAGGAAGTTCAAGAACTTCAAAAGTTCTAAGAAGCCTGAACGTGGAGAATCTTCTGGAAGCAGAAGATCTGACAAGAAGAAGGTCACATGCTGTGAATGCAATGAGCCTGGTCACTACAAGAATGAGTGTCCAAAACTTCAGAAGGAGAATCCCAAGAAGAAGTTTCATAAGAAGAAAGGTCTTATGGCAACATGGGATGATTCAGATTCAGAATCAGAATCAGACTCTGAAGGCGAGCAGGCAAACATTGCATTGATGGCCACAGTTGACGATGGATCAGAATCTACATCAGAATCAGATTCTGAAGAGGTATTTTCTGAACTATCTAAAGAAGAGTTAGTTTCTAGTTTAACAGAACTTCTGGAACTCAAGGCTCATCTTAGTATCAAATACAAAAAGCTGAAAAAGCTATTTGATTTTGAAACTAAGAAGTTGGAAGTGGAAAATTCTGAACTGAAGGAAAAAGTTTTAAAATTATCCAAAGATATTGGATCTCCTTCTGAATCAGAAAAATCCATTCCTAGTCTCAATCATATTCTGAAAGAATATGACTCGAGCTTCAGAAAGTTTTTATCTAGAAGTATTGGCAGAAGTCATCTTGCTTCTATGATATATGGTGTTTCTGGAAACAAAAGGATTGGCGTTGGCTATGAGGGTGATACCCCACACAAATTTGAACCTGTAGATGATATGAAAATCACATACAAGCCATTGTATGATCAGTTCAAATATGGCCACTCACATGATATTAGGCTCACTTCACATGCCAAAAGCTTTCATGCTACACACACTAAGAAGCATGTGACACAACCTAGAAAATATCATGCTGCTAAACCTAAAGAATATCATGCTGTACCTCCTGTTGTTTATTATGCTAAACCCAAGTTCAATCACAACTTGAGGAAAACTAACAAGAAAGGACCCAAGAAGTTGTGGGTACCTAAGGAGAAGATAATTTCTGTTGCAGATATCCTTGGCAGCAAAGAAGACAAAGCACAACATGTCATGGTACCTGGACTCTGGGTGCTCGCGACACATGACGGGAAGAAGGTCTATGTTCCAAGACCTGGTGCTTAAGTCTGGTGGAGAAGTCAAGTTTGGAGGAGATCAGAAGGGCAAGATAATTGGCTCTAGAACCATAAGTATTGGTAACTCTCCTTCCATATCTAATGTACTTCTTGTAGAAGGATTAGCGCATAACTTATTGTCCATAAGTCAATTAAGTGATAATGGTTATGACATAATCTTCAATCAAAAGTCTTGCAAGGCTGTAAGTCAGAAGGATGGCTCAATCCTATTTACAAGCAAGAGAAAGAACAACATTTATAAGATTGATCTTTCTGATCTTGAGAAGCAGAAGGTTACTTGCCTTATGTCTGTTTCCGAAGAGCAATGGGTCTGGCACAGAAGATTAGGACATGCTAGTTTGAGAAAGATTTCTCAGATTAACAAACTAAATTTGGTTAGAGGACTCCCTAATCTGAAATAGAAATCAGATGCTCTTTGTGAAGCATGTCAGAAGGGCAAGTTCTCCAAACCTGCATGAAGTCTAAGAATGTTATTTCTTCCTCTAGGCTGCTAGAACTTCTGCACATTGATCTGTTTGGCCCAGTCAAAACAGCATCTATCAGAGGGAAGAAATATGGATTAGTCATCGTAGATGATTATAGCCGCTGGACATGGGTAAAGTTCTTAAAACACAAGGATGAGTCTCATTCAGTGTTCTTTGAATTCTGCACTCATATTCAATCTGAGAATGAGTGTAAAATCATAAAGGTCAGAAGTGATCATGGTGGTGAATTTGAGAACAGATTCTTTGAGGAGTTCTTCAAAGAAAATGGTATTGCCCATGATTTCTCTTGTCCTAGAACTCCACAGCAAAATGGAGTTGTAGAACGAAAGAATAGGACTCTACAAGAAATGGCCAGAACCATGATCAATGAAACCAATATGGCTAAGCATTTCTGGGCAGAAGCAATAAACACTGCATGCTATATTCAGAATAGAATCTCCATAAGACCTATTCTAAATAAGACTCCTTATGAATTGTGGAAGAACAGAAAGCCCAACATTTCATATTTTCATCCTTTTGGATGTGTTTGTTTCATTCTGAATACTAAAGATCATCTTGGTAAGTTTGATTCTAAGGCACATAAATGTTTCCTTCTTTGATATTCTGAACGCTCTAAAGGCTACAGAGTATACAATACTGAAACATTGGTTGTAATAGAATCAATCAATATCAGATTTGATGATAAGCTTGGTCTTGAAAAGCCAAAGCAGTTTGAGAATTTTGCAGATATAGATATTGATATATCAGAAGCTGAAGAACCAAGAAGCAAAGTTTCAGAAGCTGAAAATCTCAGAAGCAAAGGATCAGAAGATCAAGTTGCTGCATCTTTAGAGAATCTCAGAATTTCTGAAGAGCCAACAGTCAGAAGATTTTCTAGACTCACCTCTGCTCACTCAGAAGATGTCATTCTGGGAAAGAAAGATGATCCTATCAGAACCAGATCCTTTCTAAAGAATGGTAGTAAAAACAATTGATCAGAATCAGAAGATGAGAAGTTCTATCTTTCATCAGAAGAAAATTCTGTAACGGCTGTCATCAAGTGTTTTTTGATGGTGAACACGTCTTCACACGATAGGTAAAAGCGTGCGTGAAACTGATGGGACGCCGCCCTAGGTAACTGTGTAAATCATATTAAATATCATGTTCTCTCACCTAACGTCACTCATCATTTAATGCATTTGATTTCAATTGATTCTGTAACTGTTCATTCTCATAAATTAACTGCATTCTTTTTCAAATCCGCCTCTATATATTCATTTCAAATCATAACGTTTCTCTTTTTCGCTCTCATTCTCTCTCTTCTTGCATGCATTTCTGCAACTTGTTTGCCCTTTTCTCAAACCCTAAACGCAAACCCAGAAAAGTATCCAGTAATCTCAGTAGTGCTTTAATGGCTGCTTCATCATCTCTCAACGTTGGTTCCTCTATTCCTCTACATCTTCAAGAAGAAGAACAACAAATTGTTCCAGTTATCTCTTGCTCCATTCCCAGAAATGAGTTAGAAGTAATCTGTGAATTAACGGTGGACTTTGATAGTCTTGAAAAACATGAGTTCCATCTAAAAGAGGATATGTTGTTTCAAGGATGGACTTCTCTGTTCTATGAGTTTTGTGGACCTGTATACCCAGAACTAGTAAAGGAATTTTGGGTGCATGCTGTGGTTGCCCCTAAATCAATCTTGTCGTTTGTTCATGGAAGGTTTGTTGTTGTTACTGAGAATATCCTAAGAATGATGTTTGATCTAAGAAATCCTGAAGGTGTCTATGAAATGGATCAAAGAGCAGATTGGGATGCCGTTCTGAATAAAGTATACCCTGATGTAAAGAAAACAAAGCGTGTTAAAGACATGAAGGGTCTCTACAAAATCTGGACCAAGATTCTTCTAGGGTGTTTCTATCACAGAAAATCAACCCATTCTGCATATGTTGTCAACAAAGAGCAGCAATATATTCTGTACTGCATTGCCACCCAGAAGAAGGTTGATATTATCTTCATAATCTTCAATCATATGTGGAATGCTGTAAGGGACTCCAGAAATTCCTTCAGAACGAAGAAAGGTAATATTATTCCTTTTGGAAGAATAATCACCAATCTTCTGATTCATACCAAGATTGTTGAAGACTTGGAAGCTTAAGGAGTTATCAAGGATCCTGTTACTGATACAGTGAGTTGTTTGAATGCTCACACCTTGAGAAAGATGAATCTGATTCAAGCTGTTAGAGTCAATCCTCAACCTCTCCCAGGAGCAAGAAGCAGAAGAAATCCTGTTCTTGCTGAGTTTGAATCATTCTTCAGAAGTGAGCTGCCGGGAGTTAGGGCTAAATATCTTAACTCTCTCAAGGAAGATAAAGCCAAAGATGCTCCTGCTAAAGGTGGTCGCAAGAAAGTTTCTACTTCCAGGCCTGCAGTTTCAGAAGATGTTTCAGAAGCTGCACCAGAAGCTGTAGTAAAGAAAGAAAGAAGGACAAAACGTAAGTTTGATCGCCCTTCTGTCAGTCAGGAGAAGGAAGTCCAAGAAGAAGCTGCTGCAGTAGTTGATGAGAATGCTGCTGGAAGAGAAGTTGTTGCTGAAGAAAATCTAGTTGTATTAGTTGAAAATAAAAAAGACTGAACAAGAAGGTGCTGAGAAGAAGAAGAAGAAGAGAAAGTTGAAAAATAATAAGAATGTAGAAGATGGAAAGGATGTAGAAAAGAAGAAGAAAAAGAAAAGAAAATTAATAATAGTAGATTCGGATGAAGAAGAAGAAGAAATTCCAGAAGCTGTGAATCAGCAAGAAGTTGAAGATCAAGAAGCTGTGGATGGAGAGAAAGAAAGACTGGAAAATGCCAGAAGAAGAGAAATTTCTCTTAGGAAGGCAAAGATTGTGGAAGAGAAGAAGAACAAGAAGCAAAAAAGACTTGAGGCTGAATTTGAAGCTCTTCAGAAGATGTCCAAAGGTATACATCTTTCTGAACCTGTCTCTGTATCTGTTTTACATTCAGAATCTGTACCAACTGAAGTTCCGGTTAACCCTCAACCAGAAATTCTACCAGAAATAGCCCCAACAGAATCACCTCAACTCACCCATGTTCTCACACATCCTTCTTCTCCCCAAACTAATGTTCTTACCCCACCTTCTTCACCTATCACAAATGTTCTCATTCCTTCCTCTCCACCCACAACCAATGTTGCTTTTGACCATTCATTTGAAACCCTCATTCTTAATATTCAACCCCTTCAAACCCTATTTCCTCCTCACTCAGATATCTCCACTTCTCAACCTCCTCCTCATGCAAACTATGAACCCATTCCTTCTCCCTCACAAAATAATCCCTCCATCTCTGACCTTCCAGATTCTGCATCACATGAGCAATTGCTTCGTGATTGCAACTACACACCCAAGCCTCGTCCTGAACCTGAGTTGGTGGTGTTAGAATCTGAGAATGAAGCAGAGTCATCTCTTTGTCTCGATAGGGATCCTCAACCCTATTTCCTTCTGAGACCAGATTTTGCCATCACCAGACTCAAATCCCGCCGGGAATTTTCTGTTGGTGTACATTTTGAATTGTTAAATCTGAGATCGCAGACAAATTTAAAGACTTTGAAGGCAGCACATCATGCCAGGTTGGATGATGTTGAACTCAGGAATCTCTGGAGGATGTTCAGAACACAGATGAACTATGATTTCTGGAAGCTTCAGAAGATATGTGAAGCAGAAGCTCCTGGTCATCTTGGAATTCTGAGATCCTATGAAGAGTTCTGGCACAGTCCCCTTGGAGGCAGGCATTGTTTTGAAGAGAAAGCTTTTGTTGATGAACTGGCAGAAGCTGAACAAGAAGCACACTCTTGGGAGATCGTTGTGTGGAAGCCTAAGTTTCCTGTTCTGACTGAAGATTCCCAATGGCTATTCCACTGGCTTAGGGCAAATTCCTCTGAGCAGGCTCCTACCATGGCTGTTCCTGAGGCTGTCTATCATCCAGTCGATGCTGCTCCCATTCCTCCAAAGAATCTGGCTGAGATTCTTCAAGCCCTGGAAAATGGAGTTTCTGATCTTCCTACTCCAGAATATGATGAAGATGCTTCTATGGAAGAAGCTGATGCTGAGAAACAAGATGATGAGAATCAATCTTCTAAGAAAAGTCCTGTTCCGGAAACTCAAGAAGATGTTCTTACATTGGATGCTTCTGCTGGACATGCTATTCCACTGAATGCTGGTGGTGAAACTTTTGGTGAATCCTCTCGTCTGGAGAAGACTTTGGAGGCTCTTCAACAGAATCAAGATGTTCTTGCTTCTCGCCTGGATAAGCATGATCAAGCACATGAAGAGTTCAGAGACTTCATGAAGAAGCAGAATGAAAGCACTGCTGGGATTCATGACATGCTGGCCAAGTTTATGTCTAAGCTAGGCTAGTCGAAGCTTTTGTGTCTTAGTTGTCTCCTTGTTCTTGCATCTGTCTTCTTGCATCTCCTTTTGTATCTTCTAATAATTCTTCTGATGAAATCAATGAAAATTATCTTCTTTTCTCTCATATTATTTGTCTTTTCATCTGAATCTTTTATGCTTTTTGATGTTATGACAAAAAGGGGGAGGAAATGTGATAAATGATCTGATTTATATTTTCAGTTGCTGGGAGTAAGTCTCCACATTTTTAACAGAATTTGCAAGTTCTATGTCTTTGAGTTTTTTGCAGGATTGAAGAAATTCTAAAAAGCTCAACATGAGAAGCAAAGACATGGGGAAAAGCAATTCTATATAGAAACAAGCTCATGGAAATTGAAGCAAGCTGAGTGCTGTGAAGCTTCAAGATCAGAAGCAAGAAGGAAGAATGTTCTGATATTCTTGTGATAGAATATGCTCTAACACATTCTTACTCCTTATATGTTCTGATACATTTTTTCTATGTGCTCTGATACATATTTTATGTTCTGATGCATTTTATGTGTTCTGATACATAGTATATGCTTTGAAACATATTCTATGTTCTGATTCATTCATGCTCCAACTTTTGTCGTTTAGTTTGTTCTGAAACATTTCAGGATGTAGAGATGCTCTGATGATGCTCTGGTACATTCAACAATGTTCTGATACAATCTAGCATGCAATGATTCAAGAAGAAATTTAAAGCTCTGAAGCTGTCCTATGGAAACAAGAAGCAGAAACTCTGAATATTCTGAAGTTCTAAGCTTATGTGAACGTCTCAACTGAAATGAAAAATACTCAGGGAAGTCCTTTATTTATAAATTTCTTCCAGTATTTATTTCAGGGGAGATTATTTATCTCAGGGGGAGATTGTTAATCTCAGGGGGAGACATATTCACACACTATGTTTATATGCCTATGCTATAACTGTGTAATTGTCTTTAGCCGTCTGATTTTCTGATTGCAAATTCATATCATTTATATATGTTTTTGTCATCATCAAAAAGGGGGAGATTGTTAGAACAAGATTTGTTCTAATCAATATTCTTAGTTTTGATGATAACAATGTATATGAATTTTGCTTGAGATAATGTGGTACTCTAACCCTATGCAATTTTCATTTCAGGAAATATATATAGAGTATGCACAAATTAGGCGCAAGAAGCACTGACTCAGAAGGTTCAAGTATGCAACATAAGAACATGCTCTCGCAAGACATCAGAAGATGGTCAAGCAGAATCAGAACATGGTCTATTGAAGCATCAGAAGAACTTGAGATCAGAAGCAGAAGCACTGAAGTTCTTATGGTATCACCCTAGAAGCACTTCAAGGTCAGAAGACAAGAAGATGCTCTGCACCAAGCTGTTTGACTATGATGATATTCAAACGTTGTTTACACAAACATCAGATCAGAAGTAAGTACAAGATGGCAGGCTACGCTGACTGACAAAAGGAACGTTAGAAGCTATTAAAGGCAACGTCAGTTAAAGCATGAAAAGCAAGGCTCGAGGTAGTTGACAAAAGAGTGAAACATTAAATGCAATGCTGTACGGATCATGCAACGCATTAAATGCTCCCAACGGCCATCTTCTCAAACGCCTATAAATAGAAGTTCTGATGAGAAGTTGAATACAACACTTTGCGCAAACATACAGAAACGCTGTCAAATTCTAAAAGCTTTCAAACTTCATCTTCAACCTCACTTCATTACTGTTGTAATATCTTAGTGAGATTAAGCTTAAACTTAAGAGAAAAATCACAGTTGTGATAATAGCTTATTAAGAAACATTGTAACTCTTATAAGAATTTTTTTACATTCATTTGTAAGAACTAGAGGAGATCAAGTTGTGATCGGATTCTCTAGAAAGTCTTAGAGGGTATCTAAGCATTGTTTTCCTAGAGTGATCAAGTTGTGATCAGAATACTCTAGAAGAATTAGAGGTTATCTAAGTGGAAAACCATTGTAATCTTGTGTGATTAGTGGATTAAATCCTCAGGTGAGGTAAATCACTCCAAGGGGGTGGACTGGAGTAGTTTAGTTAACAACGAACCAGGATAAAAATCATTGTGCAAATTGTTTTTATCTTAAGAGTTTTAAAGCTACACTTATTCAAACCCCCCTTTATAAGTGTTTTTCTATCCTTTAGTTACGAGATGCGAAGTGTGTTCACTATTCCTACAAATTCAAAACAAGCTGACAGGACTCTTCCATAGGGTATGAAGAATTCTTGACCACACTTGAAAGAAATTAGAGACTCTCTCAAGTGACCAAAGATGATCCCGACAAGGTTTACAGGTTTATTTGACTCCAGGCGATTGATCAAGAACCTATCTCAAGCATATAGGATTTTATGGAATTTTCCTTGAGGAATAAAGTTTGAGAGAATCATCCTAAACCAGACTTGTTTGGATGAAGAGAGGTAGTAGGGATTGTTTCTGAGACGACGAGCTAGTTTACTTAAGTCGTTTGGGAAGACAAAGGCATTAGCATAGTCAAAGACAGTGAGACATGCAACATTGTTCCTGACTGGACATCCAATTACTTCAACAATGGATGCTTCAGAAATTGTAAGATGAATTCCATGAATGGAGGAAATAATGCTCAGGTTATCTTCACTGACTGAAGCATTTAACCAGAATTTTTTGACAAGATTTGGGAGGACATAACCATTTAGGAGAGAAATGTAGGATTCCCTTCCTTGTTTATGGCAGAGATTGATGTAATAGTTGTCTCTTTTGGCTAGCCATAAGTTCTGTTCTTTTATGACAGTGAGGGTTGTTTGTGATGTCATGATAGAGAGAAGTTTTTAGATGAGAGAACAAACTGACACGAATTGAATAGATGGATGTTAGAAAATATTGACATGGGGAGACTTTTGTAGGGGATTGATGAGGAAAGAAAACGTTTGGTCTAGGTAAGCAATGTATGGACTCGCATGCATTATGGAATGAAGAGAAAAAGAGAGAAATGTTTCAATGACCAAAAAATAGTAGTGTTATGATTAAAGATATTTTATGGATAACATAGAGAAATTAATGCAACAGTTACCAATGACTTATTACTCATTTTGCTTTACACGCGCGACCTTTTAGATATTTGGACATGTGCTCAATTTCAGGTTCACGTGGATCGGCAGTTTTATTTGCAGAGCTTCTGACTCATCTAAGAAAACAAACTTCTGAACCGAGTGGGTCAGATATTTCTAGATGATAACTTGTAACAAGTTGTACTTCAGATAGTTCAACTATAAGCACAATATATGATTTCATTCATGATACAAATCCATACTAGTATTCTTTAGAATGAACTTGAATCTATCTTCAGAAAGTGGTTTTGTGAAAATATCAGCCCATTAATGGTCTGTATCAGTAAAGTTTAAGCTTAATATCCCTTTCTGAATATAATCCCTTATGAAATGATGCTTAATTTCTGTGTGTCTAGCTTTAGAGTGAAGGATAGGATTTTTAGAAAGACATATAGCAGAAGTATTATCATGGAAAATGGGAATCTTACGCTCATAGATGTGATAATCCTCTAACTGACTTTTCATCCAAAGCATTTGAGTGCTGCAGCCTGCAGCAGCAACATATTCTGCTTCTGTAGTTGATAGGGCAATGGTGGCTTGCTTTTTGCTATACCAAAAGATCATATTATTTCCTAGAAGCTGACAACTTCCATATGTACTTTTACGTTCTGTTCTATCTCCAGCAAAATCAACATCACAATAACCTACTAAGTTAAACTCTTTAGATTTTCTGTAACATAGTCAAACATTAGTAGTACCTTTTAGATACCTCAGAATTCTCTTGATAGCAGTCAAGTGTGATTCTCTAGGATCGTATTGGAATCTTGCACATAAACATACACTAAACAGAATATCAGACCTAGATGCAGTTAGGTAGAGTAGTGATTCGATCATACCTCTGTAGAGCTTCTGATCTACCTTCTTACTTACCTCTTCTTTGCCTAAGATGCAAGTAGGATGCATTGGGGTTTTTGCTTCTTTACTTTTTGATAATTTGAATTTCTTCAAAAGTTCTTTGACATATTTTTCTTGATGTATGTAAGTGCCTTCAGAAGTTTGGTTTATTTGAATTCCTAGAAAGAATTTAAGCTCACCCATCATGCTCATTTCAAATTCTTCCTGCATAGACTTAGCAAATTCTTTTCCATGAGAGATATTAGAAGTTCCAAAGATAATATCATCCACATATATTTGACAAATTAAGATATCATTTTTGAATGATTTACGAAAGAAAGAGAGAACATTGTGAAACCTTTATCTAGGAGAAATGAACTGAGCCGTTCATACCAAGCTCTGGGAGCTTGTTTTAAACCACATAAAAATTTCTTTAATTTAAAAACATGTTCAGGAAATATAGAATCTTCAAAACCAGGGGTTGATGAACATACACCTCTTCTTCGATATAACCATTTAAAAATGCACTTTTAACATCCATTTGATATAGAGCTATGTTAAATTGAGCATCATAGGCAATTAATAATCTAAATGACTCTAACCTGGCGAATGAGGAAAAGGTTTCATTATAGTCAATACCTTCTTACTGACTATACCCTTGAGCAACCAGTCGTGCCTTGTTTCTGATGACTTCTCCTTGCTCGTTCATTTTGTTTCTGAATACCCACTTTGTTCCAATAATGTTGAATCCTTCAGGTCTTGGAACTAGATCCCATACATCATTTCTGGTGAATTGATTTAATTCTTCTTGCATAGAAATAATCCAATCTGTGTCTTGAAGAGCTTCATCTACTGATGTTGGTTCAGTCATAGACACTAATCGAAATAATGAATTTTCATTATTTCTTAGTAATGCTCTAGTTCTGATAGGATCATCTTTCTTGCCAAGGATGACATCTTCTGAATGATGTGTAGTTAGTCTTGGAAGTCTTTTATGAGGATTCTCTTCAGGTATTCTCATGTTCTCCATGGTTGATGTGATTTCTGATGCATCTTTATCTTCTGAATCATCATGATTTAAGAGTCGTTCTCCTGTATCTGCAAAATTTTCAGTCTGCTTTGGCTTTTGATGGCCAAGCCTATCATTAAATCTGATATTGTTGATTCTTCAACAATTAATGTTTCTGTATTATATACTCTGTAGCCTTTTAAGCGTTCAGAATATCCTAGCAGAAAACACTTTTGAGCCTTAGAATCAAACTTGTTCAGATGTTTTTTAGTGTTAAGAATAAAACAAGTACAACCAAATGGATGAAAATATGAAATGTTAGGTTTCCTATTCTTCCATAGTTCATAAAGAGTCTTTTCAAGAATAGGTCTTATGGACACTCTATTTTGAATATAGCATGCAGTGTTCACTGCTTCTGCCAAAAAATGCTTAGCCATATTAGCTTCATTAATCATAGTTCTAGCCATTTCTTGTAATGTTCTGTTTTTACGTTCTACAACCCCATTCTGTTGAGGTGTCCTAGGGCAGGATAAATTGTGAGAGATTCCATTTTCTTTGAAGAACTTCTCAAAGAGATGATTCTCAAATTCTCCAACATTATCACTTCTAACCTTAAAGATTTTAGATTCTTTTTCATTTTGTACTTGATTACAAAAATAAAAAAATAGAGTATGTGTTTCATCTTTATGTTTTAAGAATTTTACCCGTGTCCACCTGTTGTAGTCATCAATGATGACCAATCCATATTTCTTACCTCTTATTGATGCAGTTTTCACTGGACCAAATAAATCAATATGTAGAAGTTCTAAAGGTCTGGAGGAAGAGATAACATTTTTAGATTTGAAAGAGGATTTTGAGAACTTTCCCTTCTGACATGCTTCACAAAGAGCATCTGAGTTGAACTTTAGATTGAGGAGTCCTCTTACCAAATTGAGTTTGTTGAGTTGAGATAATCTCCTCAACCTAACATGTGTCCCAATCTTCTGTGCCAAACCCATTGCTCATCATTTATAGACAGAAGACAGGTTACTTTCTGAGATTTTAGATCAAAAACATCAATCTTATAAATGTTATTCTTTCTCTTACCAGTAAAAAGAATTAATCTGTGTTTCTGACTAACAGCCTTGCAAGACTTTTGATTAAAGACTATATCATAACCATTATAACTTAATTGACTAATAGACAGCAAATTATGAGCTAATCCTTCAACTAGTAAAACATTAGTTATAGAGGGAGAGTTACCATTACCAATAGTTCCTGATTCAATGATCTTTCCCTTTTGGTTCCCTCCAAATCTAACGTCTCCGCCATATTTAAGTTCCAAGCTTTGGAACATAGACCTTCTTCCCGTCATGTGACGCGAGCTTCCAGAGTCCAGGTACCATGACTGATGTTTTGACTTCACTGCTGAGGGCATCTGCAACATAGATCATTTCTTAGGTACCCATATCTTTTTGGGTCCTTTGATGTTAGTGTTCCTGAAGCTTTGTTTTAGCTTAGGTCTAGCACAATAATTTTTCAGAGTAGGCTGTATATTTGATATCATGAGTGTGACCATAGTTAAAATGTGTGTGCAGAGGTTTATATTTTATCTCCATATCATCAACTGGTTTAGGTAGATATGGTTCCTTTCCCTTAGGTGTCTTATAGCCAATTCCAGTTTGATTGTTTCTACTAACACCATAAATCATTGGGGCTATTTTGCTTCTATTTATACTTTTAACAAGAATTTTTTGAAAACTATCATCATATTCTTTCAGAATATCAGATTTTAAGGTACTGTCTGACTTAAGGGTTTTTGTTTCCATTTCATCTATGAGTTGTATATTGTTATCTTTGAGTTAAGTATAAATAGAGGAAATGGAAACAAAGATCAGAACTTTTAGTAGTTCGATCTTTAGCTTTTTAAATCTTGCTCTTAATCTATTGTGTCTTTCTAAAAGTTCTGATAAAATTTCTTCAAGCTTTTTTCTAGTGAGTTCAGAAAATACCTCATTTGTTTCAACTTCTGAGTCTGAGTCATTTTCTATGGTGGCCATGAGTGCTATGTTGGCATGTTCATCTTTTGAGTTGTATTCGTCTTCAGATGATTCAGAGTCATCCCATGTAGCCATCAGACTTTTCTTCCTTTCAGATCTTTTCTTAGGCTTTTCTTTTTGCAGTTTAGGACATTCACTTTTGAAGTGTCTTGGTTCATTGCATTCATAGCACACATTGCTTCTTCTGCTTGACCTTCTATATTCGGAGGATTCTCTTTTGTATTCTGGTTTTCTGAAGTTTCTGAACTTCCTTTGCTTGCTCCTCTAGAGTTGATTTACTCTTCTAGATAGAAGAGACAACTCATCTGCTTCCTCTGATCCGGACTCACTTGAGCATTCTTCCTTAGCCTGCAGAGCATTACTTTTAGATTTTTTAACAGATTTTAGGGCTATAGTCTTACCTTTCTTTTGAGGCTCATTTGCATCAAGCTCAATCTCATGACTTCTTAACGCACTGATAAGTTCTTCAAGGGATACTTCGTCAAGATTCTTTGCGACTTTGAACGCTGTAACCATTGGCCCCCATCTTCTTGGTAGACTTCTGATTATTTTCTTTACATGATCAACTTTAGTGTATCCTTTGTTTAAAACTCTTAGACCAGCAGTCAAGGTCTGAAATCTTGAGAACATGGCTTCAATAATCTCGTCCTCTTCCATCTTGAAGGCTTCATACTTCTGGATTAAGGCCAGAGCTTTCGTTTCTTTGACTTGAGCATTGCCTTCATGAGTCATCTTGAGTGACTCAAATATATCATGTGTTGTATCTCTGTTGGTGATTTTCTCATATTCTGCCTGTGAGGTAGCACTTAGAAAGATAGGTCTGGCTTTGTGATGACTTTTGAATTCCTTCTTTTGTTTATCTGTCATGTTCTTCCTTGATATCTTTGTACCTGCATCTTCTGGATGAATGTAACCATCTACCATAATATCCCATAGGTCAGGATCTTGTCCTAGAAAGAAACTTTTTATCCTATCTTTCCAATATTCAAAATTTTCTCCATCGAACACAGGAGGTTTTGTGTAGCCATTAATGTTTAAATCATTCACCATAGTGTTTTCCTTCTGGATCTTTTTCTGACACGGTTAAGTGTTTGCACCCAGAACCAAACGCTCTGATGACAATTGAAGGATGATAAAACACTTAGAAGGGGGGTTGAATAAGTGATTCTTTAAAAACTTGATGAAGGAAAGATAGACAGGACACAATTATTTTTATCCTGGTTCACCTTCTCAATAAGGCTACCTCTAATCCACCCTCAACAAGGTGATTTGCCTCTCAACAGAGGTCTTAATCCACTATAATCAGAACCTGATTACACTTGCACGACCAACTGCTGTGACTCACAATACAATGCACGAGCCAAACTGCTGGTGACTAATAATCCTGTAGAAACCAACTGTTTGTGACTAACCAACTTCTAAGACTCAACTAGTCCTGGACTTCTTGTGACTCCTGACCCAACCGGTCTCTCAAGGACTCAGTTACCACGTAACTTCTGATGTAGTACATAGTATTGCTTCTAGAAACCTGTAATCACCACTGTAATATTTCACTAAGACTAAGTACAAAGTAATGAATTCAGAGAATGAATATGAAAGTTTGCTTCAACGAGTTTTTCTTCACACTTGATGATTTTTTTAGAAATATGATGTTCTCGTGTGTGATTGTTGTTATAGATTCAAAATATCATGAGTATATATAGACTCCAGATATTTGCCCGTTAACTTCAACTCCTTTTTGCAGCATTAAATGGTTTGGCATGTTGTCTCAGCTTTTGTTTTCTTCCAAGGATTTGCATGTGGATAGCTTCTTCAATCAACCTTGGGATTGTGCTTTTGGAGTGTTGCAGTCGTTTTACTAACGATTATGTCTTTAACGGCTTTATTTTGAATCCATTTTCGTAATCTTCTGATCAGCTATGCATTTCAGCTTCTGTTGTAGATATATTCTTTAGTGATTTTCTGTTCCGCTTTGTATTTCAACTTCTGTTGTAGATATATTCGCAGCGGTTTGGTGCAGTATCAGAAGTTGCCTTGAAGACTTGAGTATCTCTTGCATTTATCCAACTTTACTTTTATTCCAAGTTCTGATTGTGCTTCTACTGGTACATCTTCTGAAATCAGAAATATATAATTAGAGTACCATGTTTGCTTATACAAAATTTATTTGTTTTTTATCATCAAAACACTAAAATATGATTAGAACCAAACTATGTTCTAACATTTATGACATTACCTCCTATCCTAGATTAGTTTTAGTCTAACTCTTCATCTTCAAGGTTGAAGTTAACGTACTCCAAGATTTTTGTTATCAACCCTCCAAATGTTAACAACATATTCTTTCTTTTGCTACCCATCATATGATGTACCACGAAACTATCCCAATTTGTTTCTACCTTAGTAGCAAGTAACCAAACAGCAACAACATCAGTTTTGGTTAGTTTCCCATATTTATGTTTCCTCGGGAAAAGAATATGTGAATTCACATAATGAGTGAGACGAATATCTAAGAGCAATGTGAATCCACATAATGAGTGAGACGAATATCTAAGAAGCAGGAACTTTATTGACGACAATATTCCTAAAGAGGATCATCCTCCAACAACAACCAAAGAGGACATTATTAAAGAAAAAGAGGAAAGCGAACAAGAGGAAGATAAACAAGATACCTCAACTTAGTTGCAACCAAGGTGGTGTAATCTTAAAATTTATGAACAAGCTTCTGGAAAGGTTGTAAATTTCGACAAGTCTGAGGTCTTGTACAGCAGAAATATGGGGGAGTCAGTCAAAGATTCTATTCGTAGCTGCCTGGGGGTTAATTCTGTCCCAAACCATGCTCGTTATCTTGGGTTACCGGTTATTTTCGGGAGATCAAAGAAGGAGATTTTTGCCTTGGTGGTGGAAAGAGTTTGGAAGAAATTCAAAGGGTGGAAAGAAAAATTTGTTTCAACCGCGGGGAAGGAAGTCTTAATTAAAGCCGTTGCCCAAGCAATTCCCACGTATATCATGAGTTGCTTTAGGATACCCGATTCTAGGTGCCGCGAGATTGAATCTTTACTTGCAAACTTCTGGTGGGGGTCGAAGAATGGTGACAGAAAAGTTCACTGGATAGGATGGGACAAGTTAGCAAAGGCCAAAGGAGGGGGAGGCATGGGTTTCAGAGGTATAAGGGATTTTAATTCCAGCTTATTGGGAAGGCAGTACTGGAGGTTGTTGAATCAAGAGACATCTTTGGTGGGCAAAGTTTTGAAAGGCAGATAGTTTCCTAGAGGCACTATCGAAGCTTGTACCATGGGTTATAATCCAAGTTATGCTTGGAGGAGTATAATGGGTGCAAGAGAAGTGGTGGAACGAGGTGCTCGATGGCAGATAGGAAATGGGGAGAAGGTTAATATTTTGAAGGACAGGTGGATCCCAGGTAACAACGGATTCAAACTGCTTTATGGGGCCAACAATCTAAAAGAAAATGCGAGAGTTTGCGATCTCATTGACAGGGACCTTGGAGGGTGGAAGAAGGAAGTGATTCGGGAGAAATTTTCGCAAGAAGAGGCTAAGATGATAGTGAGTATTCCTCTTTCGAGGATACCTACAGATGACAAAATTATCTGGCATTTTGAGAAGAACGGGGAGTACTCATTCAAAACTGCGTATCATGCAACGTGTGCTCAAAAGGAGTGTCTCCTCCCGGGCCCCTCAAGTCATTCTAATCAGAATCTGTGGCAATTGATATGGAGAGCCCCTATTTTGAATAGGCAGAGGAACTTCTTGTGGTGTGTCGCGAAGAACATCTTGCCAACTAGAGGTAATCTCTTAAAGAAAGGGATATCCCTTGATCCTGTGTGCCCCTTTTGCTCTGCTGAAATTGAAACTATGCAACATCTCCTTATGGATTGTGTGTTTGCTAAACAAGTTCTCTTTGCCTCGCCGCTGAGTTATCGTATTCCTGCAAATGTTGGTGTAAATCAATGGCTGCAGACGGTTTTGTCTTGTTGTGATGATGGCTATGTCCAATTTATCTGTTTCTGCTTGTATAAAATCTGGGACACTAGAAACTTGGGTGTGTTTCAGAATAAACGCTGCTGTCCCATAGCGGTAGCGAGTGGTGCTGTTGAGTGCGTGCAGGAATTTCGAAGAGCCAACCCCGTTAATGGCAAGAAAGCTTCTGTGACTGTTAGGAGGCTCGGTGAGACTTTTCCTCTTGATGTTCATATTGCCCAGGTTGATGCGGGAATCACATGGAATGGGGAGGCAGTGTTTGGTTGCCTTTTTAAAAGTCACTCTCTGGTTTTCCTGTTGGCTGCGAGCAAGAAGGAGAGCATTGAAGTGGAGGCGAGCCTGGCGGAAATGATGGCCATTCGGTGGTGTATTCAACTGGCTGTGGAGCTAAAGCTGGACAAAGTTGTCTTTCAATCGGATGCACAAGTGGTGGTTGACTGTATTAATTCGATAATTAGTATTGCTGTTCTCGAGCCTCTAGCGGCGGAGTGTAGGAGTTTATTAAGTGGTGTTACTTTTGGTTCTGTTATTTTTATTCCTAGATCTTGTAATTCTGAGGCGCACAATATAGTGTCGCTTGGTAAACTGTATGGGTCAAGGACCTGGTTATGTAACCCCCCGGTGATAGACTCTGTAGTTTCAGGAGAGTTGCCTCCTTTATCTTAATGGAAGAATTTTTTTACCGTAAAAAAAAAGGGGTGTAATCTTGGAATATATGGATACTAAAAATCAACTAGCTGATATCTTTACAAAACCATTATCCATGAAACCTTTTCACAATATACGTAGGGAGTTGGGAATCTTGGATTTTTTGTGTTTTAAATAGATTTGGATTCCTATTTCATTTCTTTTGTTATATGTATTATGTGTATTATGTTGTAGAGTGATATTTCCTTGTAGAAATTTATACTTTAACCGACCCTTTTGGTATGTTTCTACAACTCTTATATCTTGTAATATCATTTAGTGTATTTTGTTCTATATATGTTTATTTTTTTACTTCTTACATTCTTCATTTTTATTCATTCATTCCTAAGCTGATGTATCGCTATTCATATTTGCATTAAAAATCTTTTGAATGAATTATGTTAATTATGCGCATTTGAGAATTATTGTGTTTGTTCATGCGTTATTTAATCTTCCATTAATAGTAGTTTTTATCACATAGTTGTATTGTTGTGTAGTTGCATGTTTAATTGTGTATTTTTTGCATTTAGCATGTATATATTTGTATTCTGTATTCGATTTTTGATGTTTTATATTCTTCTTAACCATGTGCAGTGTAACACCCGATATTTAATTAATTATTTAATTAAATATTTTTAAATTATTTCAAATTTAATTGTTGAATTTATGGAGTGTTGAGAATTATTGGCATGGATTGTTATGATTAATTAGCTGATTATTTAATTGATTAAGTTGTAGAAATAGTATTGAAGAAATACTAGATTTATTATATGGACTTAATTAAGTGATGGTGGTAGTAAAAGTTGGGGTGATGAAATTAGGTTAAGATAAGAATTAGGATAATTAGAAGGGAAAAAGTCTCGAGGAATTGGTCATGGGAAGTTGCAGAGAAAAGAGAAAATAGGAGAGAAACTCATTCCCGTTTTTGTTGCAGCAGTCTCACTAAATCGAAGATCCACGATTCGTTAACTGTTGGATCATGGCCAAATTTTGAGGGTAGGTTCGCAACACATATATCAAACTTTTGACCGTTGAGATATTCAAAATAAGGTCTGAGTTGTGAGATATCATCATCGCACTGTAGCTGCATATTTGGGAAAATTTTCAACTTTTGATTCTGATTAAAAGAGGCAAGGGTTGGAAGCTAAGGATGGAAGGCTTCGATCGGTAGAATTATAGAGAAATCTCAAATCCAATGTAAGGGTGGGGTTCTTGCTCTATAAACGGGGATATGATGGACCGTATGCGGGGTTGAGTTATAATTTTATCGCTGTGTTTGATATTATTAGGTGTTCATTTCTGGAAAATCATATATGCACTGTTATTGTGTGTGGAATATTGATTAATGGTGTTGCTTTGTGATTTGGTGGATATATTGATTAACTCTGTTGGTTGTTAATCGGGTGAATGAATCTGTCCTGGGAAAACTGTGATTGTTTAATTGAATAGAAATTATAATCGATGATGTTTTGTGATTGGAAAATAATCTGTGTTGTTAGTGATGCTGTGATAATAATTTTCTGAGATTGAAAACTGATACCGTAATGGAAAATTGGCTCTGAGGAGAAGAAGGAAAATTGCTTACGGACGGGTGTCCCTACTGTTTCTATACACTATTGTTTACTTAATTAATTAGTAATATGTACTGAGCCTTATAATTAACATTAATAAGTATCTGTTAGATTAATTTAAGAGCTTAAGATCAATTAAGTGAATCAATAGAAATAGAAAATGATAATTGGTAACAGTAGAACATAATTTTGGTGATGTTTAATAGAGAAATTTGATAACAACAAGTTAGTATTTAGTAGAATAATTTTGTGAAGTAGCAGAGTAATAAATTAGCGACATATCAGTGACAGATAATAAATAACTAATTAGTGAATAGAGAATAAATAAATGGTAGACTGGGACTAAGTTAACCGAGTAGAATAAATTATGCGTTCCTGAAAATGATTCGGTATCCGTATTTTTGGTATTGTTTTGGCGATGTTGTGATGCGATGAACATTATGAATTATGTGATTTACCATTGTATTATTCGTGACAATTTGTGATGATTGTTGATTAGAGTTGTTGACTTGTTGTGTATGCATTGTTGTTGACATGCTGTTGTGACGTGGTGATATTAAGTTGTAGGCCTATGGCCAGTGACGATGCAATGCTATGATTTTATGATTACTACGAAATGCAGGAAATAAAGTGACGTTGAGTTACCTCTGATTATTGGTAATATTTGTGATATAGGCGTAAGCCTCGTGACAATGTTGTTGTGATTTGTTTTGTGATAATGCATTCATTGAGTCTCATGATTGCATTTTTGTGACGGCCTGGATTGGCAAATAGTGACGAAGGCTTATGCCTGTTTTGATGCCTCTATTTATTGACAATTGGCGATGGGGGCTGAAGCCCTGGGTACGACATGCATGTGCATTTGTTAGAGTCGCATTTCATTTGTGTGATTATGAGTTTATGTGTTGTGATGTGTGAACTTATGTGAATTGTTGTGAAATCTGAATATGAATTTATGTGAGATATGGTGACGTGTGTTGTTTTGATTTAAATAGTGAAGTAAACTAGATGGTAATGATTATACCGCAAAGTGATGATTATTATGACTTGAACCGTATATATACTATTTATCATCACCCTATTTATATTGTTTGATATCTCACCCCTTTAATTGTTTCGCCGTTACCTTTATACTGGTAACGTACATGTGATAGCTTGGATGAAGATTTAGTCGCCCTGAGTCGAGTCGGTGGTCGCTCTGATACGTAGCACTCGGGGGAATAAACGCGTGTTTTAATTATTTGTTGCTAGCCGAATTTTAAATGATGTCTTATTATGGAATTGTAGCTTAAAGCTATATTGCGAAGATGTTGTGATTAAATTGGAAAATTGTAAAGTTTTGTGAATTCCGCTGCGAGATAAAATAATTATTTAATGAAGTGATTTCGAGGATTAAATTAAATGTTATAATTGCTCGTTTTAATTATACGTGCTATGTATGTGATGAAGGCATGAACGCCGAAAATGATTTGAATGACGAAATGTGACATCTCAATTGTTGATAAATTTTTTGAATAACTCTGATTTTTCGTTATAATTATCGAATAATTTATCGCGTAGAATTGGGGTGTTACATATAGCTCATTTGTTTCTCTAGAATATCGTTTGTGTTGCTGGTTATTTTGCATTGAGGCTCATTAGCATCTGTCTATTTTTGATCTTGTCAAAGGGGGAGAAGTTGTAATGTGAGTCTAGATTTATTTTATGAGTTTTATGTTGTTGTGTATTTGTGCAATGTTTTAGGGGGGAGCACGAGCAATTGAAGGAAAGCATCAATTCCAAGTGCAAGCTTGTCAGGCATAAAAAAATAGGGAGACTAAAGTTGCATGTCTTTGTTGCATTAAGGGGGAGATCGTGCATGTCTATGTTATATGGTTTTGTTGCTTATCCTTTAATATTTACTTTGGTTTT
This sequence comes from Vicia villosa, assembly GCF_029867415.1. Lineage (NCBI taxonomy): Eukaryota > Viridiplantae > Streptophyta > Magnoliopsida > Fabales > Fabaceae > Vicia > Vicia villosa. Next base: position 190,094,061 of record NC_081180.1, read on the forward strand.
AGTTTATATCATCGAGTATCCTATTCAATTGCACATTTCTAGATCAAGTTTTAGATCCATATCTTTTAGCATGCATAATTTAAATTGTTTGTTTTTTAATGTGAGCAATATGCTTTAAGTCACTTAGCTGATTTTTTAAATCAAGAACCATATTTGAGATTGGTTCAAGTCATAAGTAAAATCTCAAAACATATTTAAAAATTTTATACTTTAGGCGTGTGATTCAAATCACACATCCCGTGAGTCGAATCAGATGAAACAAAAAGAAATCAGGGATTTTGTGAATCGAATCACAGGTTTTACATGACTCGGATCATGGAACCTTGTGAATCGAATCACATTATTCATGACTCGATTCATGAAGATACGAAAACTTTAGGATTTGCTATTATTTGCTTGAGTAAAATCACATTGTTCATCACTCGAATCATCACTTTAGTCTTGACTTGAATCATTGGTCAAATCATGACTTGAATCATACAAATGGGTTTCTCATATATTTTAGATATTGTTTCAAACTACTTTGCCACTTGTATCAAATCATACATGTGCTCATGACTTAAATCAAGCATGATATTCTCACTCATTTTGTGTTAAATCTCCATCACCAATAAATAATTTCTCTCTCAAATCTTTCATAATGTAAGAAATCACATACTTATAATATTGATTTGAAAACTCACAAACCACTTGTTCTTTCATTTCTCAAAAGAGTTTTGAATCTTCTGTGAACACTTGAAAACTATTTGTTTATTCTTATACCTCATTCTTTCTCCCTTACTATATGGATCTGAATCTCATTTTTAGATATTAGTGATTGTTAAGGAGATTTTTTTTTTGAATTTAACATTTCTTTGAATATTTGGTTAAGGCATGTGGTATTGTGATTGGTTTTGACAATTGCAAAGGAAAAATAGGGTTTTCTCTTCAGATTGACCTTGGTAGTGGTGTGTGGAAGCCTACAGACATGGTATGAGTTCTTCTCAATCTTCAGACAGAGCAATGCTCAACATACCAGTGGGTTCGTATAAAGATTTTTTCATAACGGAGACTTAGGAGTAGGTTGTTGGGTTTGGAAGATTCAAAAAGAGATTTAGCGTTGAAGATTTTGCATAGAGTTAAGTTCGTGAACTGTGTATAAGTCAAAGATCCAGAAAGAAGAAATTTATTTTTCCAGATTTAATTTGGATATTGTGATTGTACGAACTCTTGTAATTTTGTCACAAATATTATTGGAAGACCAACAAAATTTTAATGGGCAACAACTGGAGACTTGATTAGACGTAAAGCAAGGACGAAGGCGCCAAACTAGTATAAATCTCGGTGTAGTCTCTCTTCTCTCTCTCTCTCTCTCTCTCTCTCTCTCTCTCTCTCTCTCTCTCTCTCTCTCCCTTTTTTAAATTCGTAGAACGTTGCATGATTATGTTGTTCTTTATTGCTTTCTAGAATTGAATGCCATTCGAATTTCTTTTGGTAGCGATTTATCGTAAATATGTATCTTTTGTTTGAATTGGTACTTCGATTTTGTCTTGTTGTAAATTAAACTGAAAACTATGGTTGTAGAATCCATTTGGTGTTATTGTTATTAAATCACACTTCTCGTGTAATTTAGCATTTGATCAATACATTTACTAGTTTTTTCTTTTTGGTTAATTTGTGTGAATCTTAATTGTGATGTAATCTGCTTAAGTCACTACTTATCAATTCCAATCGATAAGCATAATCTCTGTTACGCTAAAGTTTGCTCCAGCCACCCAAAATCACTTTTATTTTAAAAATTCTAATAAAAAGTTTTTCAAACCATTTTCAAAGGAATTGTTAATTGGAAGGTCTATTCACCCCTCTAGACCATTTCTTATCCAAATTCTCACCCAAGATCTTGTTCATGTTAAGTGAAATCACGTTGATCGTTAAAAAAATTTAAAAATATTTGCGAAGATTGATGTTTGATATTTTTCCATACAAAGCATGATTTACCAATTTAAATGATTGATTAAACATTGTGTTATATTATCATGGTTGTAAACCACTTGAGGGCCATGTTGTTGCAAATGTCATAGAGATCATAAAGAACATTTGTCGTTGCAGGTTGAGGTTGAACAAAGATACTCTTAAAGAATTTCAATTTTTTCTTCAAGATTAACGCAAGCATAAAAGATGCAATTCTTGTCATTCATCCATGGATAGGTGAGAACTAAAAAGGGATTCTCATTTAGGTGAGTGTAATAGAGATTATAATAATTTATGATTGTCCTCCCCCTCAACTGAAAGCATTTTCATCCATATCTACTTACATCGCCATTGGAAGCATTCAACATAACACGCCTCTTAAACGCCCTTGTTAAGAAGACTTTTGATATAAGATGCCCTACTTGAACTAGACTCTGATGCATTTGTTGTGTCATAAGGAGGTCTGGAGATCATTACATTGAGCTTTCATCACTCACTTTAAATGAGTTGGACATTACATGACCTTCGATTTCTAAACATTTCATTTATAAAGTGTTTAATATCTACTTTTTCATCTAATGTGAGATTCATTAATTCTTGATATAACAACGGGATGATACTATTATGGGTTGAACAAGAGAGATAGATTTTGTTATTATATATATATATATATATATATATATATATATATATATATATATATATATAAAATGAATGTTTATATTGTTCGAACATTTATATACATAACTATCAACATGGGTGGAGCTATAGCCTAGCGAGCCCGGGCACGCGCCCGGGCTCAACCCTGCTTTCGTTGTGTACTCTCCACACTAATAGTCGATTTTTAGACAACATCAGTGGCAAAATTAATAATTTTTGGTCAAAAATTTAATAAAAACAGGGCGTAAAATTTTTGGACAAAATCAAGGGCAAATTTTTTAGACAAAATCAAAGACAAAATTAATAGAAACAAGGTATAAAATTAATAAAAACGTAGTGTAGAATTTTTGTCCAGACTCCCTAAAATTTTTGGCTCTGCCACTGACTATCAATATATTGATGACATAATATTTAGATAAATTTAATTTATCTTATATAAAGAATTATTCAATATACCCCATTTGATTAAGTTTATTGATTTTCATATAGGTGTGTGTAATAGAGATTAGAAGGATTTATTGAATAAAGTGAAGATTAAGTTCATTGATTGAAGATGAAAGAGTAGCATCAATCGATTGACGTGAACTTAAAAGGAGCCATATCCATTTGATGAGCATATTCTTAATAGATTGAAGATCTTTGAAGGACCAAAAACTGTCATTGATCAAATACTTATGTCGATGATAACGCCTCTCGATGAAAACAATATATGGTTCTATAACATGCGTGCAAGAAGCAATATGAAAAAGACAAATTGTACAAAATGTTTAAAGACGTGTCATGAGAACATGAAATATTATGTTAATGAATTGATGGAAGGCATACTTGGGCGTTACCACTCATGATATCCATCCGCAAAACATTACATTACTAACAATGAGCAATTAAGAATCCGTAAAATGAATACCGGCATTAGCAAGATTAATTGCCTATTCAAATAATTATGATGTAACCAAAAAAAAAAAATTATAAATAAAAATATGTGAAATAAATTAAAATATATAAGTACAAATCTTTATTATTTTAATTTGTTCTGCATCGGACAAAAACATAAAAGTCAAGGCCCAATCCACTCAAAATTACTTAAGATGTTAAAGCTATCATACAAGATATTAAGGGTACATTTTTTTATATTTACTCATGTTGTATTCTTAACTGAATTGAACGTTGGAGTGTTAACTTTAAAGCCACGTTGCGTCGTTGTATTGAAGATCTACACCATCGATTATGGATTCTTTTCCTTCAACATGCACATAATTCTGGTTTCAAAATGGAACAATGGTGTCGTTAGTGGGAATTGGCTCCTAATTTTTGCGAGAATTCCACAAATTAATCATCCTCGATCAAAGATCGAGTCTCTACCATAGTCACCGAGAAACGAATGTAGTTACCTCCAAGTTCGTACCTAAAATCCTCGATTAACCTTCCAATTTCACATCTCCTCAATCATATATCACCGATGAGATATAGAAGGTAACAACTTCTATTGTATATATGCTACCGGAGTACATTCTCCATATAGGGAATAATCTCTGTAAAATAAGTGGAGATCAGATAGTACCAAGATTTACATATCATCATGAAGTAAACAAAATCTCGAAAGCAGAGTTATCGATGATTGTAGTGATTACCGTCATGAATCACATGACGCCTTGTCACCGCGCGAATTATTAAGATGTTTTGATCTCATTTTACACATTTAATCATCGCCCTTCAGATCCACAACATCATCAAATCCAACGGCGACCTTTCGATAGAATGCCTCATCCATATGACAAATTGATACTGAGTCAAGAAATGAAGATTGAAGTGAACTAAGACATTTGAGAGGCGAGGAAATACGTAGACCTTTTACAGCCATTTTGGATGTTGTAGCCTCGTCGGTGCATCTTAAATTCAAGTACCATAATCTTCAGGGGAGACCAGTCACCATCAATGCCAATCTCAAAGGAGTAAAGAGAATCTGTCAGGCTCTCCAATGAGACCAATGAGAAGGCATAGCCATGGAAGTCAATATGGTTTTCTTAACCAGTCAGCTCAAAAGCATGGGTATCTGTTCCACAAGAAGGGGTTGGACATAAGAAAAGAAAATAGGGAGAATAATCGGCAACTAGCCCTCTTGGTTATGTTTTCTTTCCTATTTGTATTAAATGCTATGTTTGTATAATCATTTTCCTCGCATACAAGAGCCATTCTCAATTATGAATGAAATATTATAAGTTCTGAGGTAAAAGTATTTTTTTCGTAATAGTGATTGAAGGAGTGAAAAACACTTAGAAAGGGGGGGGATTGAATAAGTGTAACTCAAAAACTTGGAAGATAAAAACAATGAACACAATTATTTTTATCCTGGTTCGTTGTTAACCAAACTACTCCAGTGTACCCCTGACAAGGTGACTTACCTCAACTGAGGATTTAATCCACTAATCCAACTGATTACAATGGTTATCCACTTAGATACCCTCTAAGTCTTCTAGAGTCTACAGATCACAACTTGATCACTCTAGGAAATCTTTTACAATCAATGTAAAATAAATGTTTACAAGAGTTTAGATTGCTTCTAATAAAGCTGTAATCACAACAATGATATTTCTCTTAAGTTCTAATTCTTAACACTCACTAAGATATTACAAAGATGTGAGGTTGAAGATGAAGTTCTTTTAGCTTTTCAGTTTGACAGCGTTTCTGTAAGTTCTGCGCAAGTGTTGTTTGCTGCTTCTGAATGGAACTTCTATATATAGGCGCTTGAGAAGAAATGACCGTTGGGAGCATTTAATGCTTTGCGTGAATAGTACAACGCTGCATTTAATGTTTCACACTTTTGTCAACTACCTCGAGCCATGCTTTTCCTGCTTTTACTGACTTTGCCTTTTGTAGCTTCTAACGTTCCTTTTGTCAGTCAGAGATTTGACGTTATAGCTTTTTCATCTTGTACTTTCTTCTGGACTCAGAATGTGTTGTATAGACATTTGAATTTCAGAGTCTCCAGCTTTGGTGTAGAGCATCTTCTGTCTTCTGTCTTTGAAGAGCTTTGAGTGTGATACCATCACAGCTTCAGAGCTTGTGCTTCTGACTTCCATCTTCTGATGCTTTCCAGTTCATGTTCTGATTCTGCATGACCATCTTCTAATGTCTTGCCAGACCATGTTCTGATGAAGCCATCCAGAACTTCTGGGTCAATGCTTCTGAACGCTGATTTGTGCATACTCTTTTATATTTTTCCTGAAATGGAAAACGTAAAGGATTAGAGTACCACATTGTCTTATACAAAATTCATGCTTAATGTTATCATCAAAACTAAGAATATTGATCGGAACATTTCTTGTTCTAACAGTGATTGTATCACATCCTAAAATATAACCAGCTCAAGATTTTCCATCCCGAAAAATGTTATTCACAACCCTTAGCCATTGTTAAGCTCATAAATTTACATCAACTCATAGTACACCAACTTAAAGCATAAATTAATAACATGCATTCATCATTTCAAGATTAACTTTTCTAATCTACCACATGCAAGAACACTATACTCAAGTTTATGGTTATGATTATAACCTAAGGGAGAAGTAACCAACCTGAGAATTTGAAGAAGATTGGTGATAATTATCATGATTCCTTCAAAATAAACTCTCTTAAATATAAGATGATCAACTAACTTATTCCGTTTTTCTTCTTCCATGCCCACATGATCAAGCTTGATTATCCTATAGTTTGAATTCCCTCCTCGAATCACATCACTTGCATGAGTAAGAACTCCCATCATTCTCTACATTAGCACATTTTGATCAACTATACCATGTCATACTTGCACCTTGATGATGATCAGAGAGGAATGAGGATGATCACAAGTAAAATGAGCTTTCAACCACCCTATTATTTCATTTTCTCTCTTTCTAGTGAGGATGAGGTGGAGAAAGAATATGAGATTCTTATAATGAGAATGGTAGCTCAAGTAACGATACGCCTCTATATATTGAGCCTTGGTAAAAAGTATAATTACGCCAAAATTAAGCTACTAAAGCGCAGCTACTAAAGCGCTTTTACATAAAAGCGCTCTCGTAGGTTTCGCTAAAAACAAAATTAATAAACAAAGGGAAAATGATGAAAAAAGCGCTCTGGTAGGGGGGGGTATGAGAGCGCTTTTGAAAAGCGCTCTGGTAGGGGGGGTGTATGAGAGCGCTTTTAGAAAGCGCTTTGGTAAGGGGGGGGGGGGGGGGTATGAGAGCGCTTTTCAAAAGCGCTTTGGTAAGGGGGGCTATGAGAGCGCTTTTCAAAGCGCTGCTATAGGGGGGTTTAATGAGAGCGCTTTTTAGTCAAAAGCGCTGGTATAGACCAGGCTATGAGAGCGCTTTTCAGAAGCGCTTTAGTAGCCTTTATTACTAAAAATTAAAACCAAAAACACGCGTTACTGTTTCTCACTTTCTCTCTTTCGTTTTCTGTTCTAGAACCCTTCCGTCCACCACTGTACTCATCCACTGCACGCGAACCCTTCCGTCCACCACCATCGGCCACCACCGTCGGTGTCCCTCCGTCGGCTTCTCCTCCGTCACTCGTTTTCTCCACCGCCGGTGAGTTTTAGGCGTCACTTATTTTAATTTTCAGTGAAAATTTTATTTGGTATCAAAGATTGAACTTCTGCCTGCAACTTGTTTGATGAAATGCCTGAAAGAAATGATTTGAGTTGATAATTGTTGAAATGATTTGAGTTGTATAGCTACTGTTTTCAAGGTTGTTTATTTTCATTTTATTATTAGTTACAATTGTGAGAGCCATTTGATTCTTCTTCAGCCAAAGTGTTGCTGTCGGAGATAACACTCGGAACTGCGTATTTCTTGGGGCTCAAACGAACTTACAAGCTCGCTCTCAAGATTCAACGGAAACTCGTTAGCCCTAAGTACCCGAAAACCCGTCGATTTCTTCACAGGTTCGTTTCTTCTCGTTTTTCATCAACTTTTCGGTTATGGGTTATGTGATATTGTTGTCGAGATTCTTGATTCTCTTGCGAAATGATTGTTTCGTTGTGATTTTTGCTGAATAGAACTTCTTGAGGTTAAATATTATTAGTTTTAGATTATTAGTTTTTGATTCTCTTGCTGAATAGACAAGTCTGTATACAAATTTATTGTCATATTTCTTCATAGCTAAATACTATACAGCAATGTACCAGCTCCTTTGAATTATTTTGTACTCAAACTTAAAAAACAGACAAACTAACATATGTAATGCCAATTTTGCTTCTGAATTAAGGACTTGTTGATTCATGAATCTTTGAATCTTTGAATTGGTCATCTTAGCAAGATTCATATATTATTCAATTGTATTAAGTATCTAAGGTAGTAGTAATGTATTCTATTATACGATGACTTATGATTGTCTCTTTGTATCTGCAGAATCTGAATCTCTAAAAGAAAATTGCTTAACCTTGTTCCCAATATATCACCACTCTTCTTTCTCCTTAGTTCAGGTTTGTGCTCTTAACTATACTTAAGTATACTTAAGTTAGGTTGTTATGCTTCAGGTTTTGTTGATTTATTGGAACAATGTTTCGTGAGGTTTTATATAAAAGTATAAGTTTTGAAGTTCTACTGTTATTTTGATTACATGAAAACTTTGGCATACTATTTCGTGAGGTATATTTATATATTTACTTATTTGTGGGATTGAGAATGAAAATGCTATCTTTATTCTAAACCATGATCGTTGTGCACTATGAGCATGTTTGAATGTAATACAAACATTTCAACTCTTCCTCTTGCTATTTTGTAAATTGAAAAAGGTGTCTTAGTTTGGTCTTGGATTTAATGTATGAGTTCATATTGATGTCTCTACTTTATTGCAACTTGGTTTATGGAATTCTACAAGTTTTGAAATGGATTGAACTATATTAAAACATGCTCATATATTAAATTGACTTTAAGAGATAAGAAGAAAATATCTATATTTATTTCTGAAATGAAATGAGATGGGAAACATTCACATTATTCTCTTTCAAATTTTACATTATTCTCTTTCAAATTTTTACTAGTGATTTCATTTTCAACCAGTTTTTTGGTTTGTGGACTTATATTACCTTGAAATAAGGTAATGTCTTCTTTAAGAAATCGGGTATTCTGATTAGGTATTCTATTATGATGATAGCTATTTATTATCTTGACAGAATTCCTTAGTACCTGATAGAGAAACCAAGAAGCATTTGTTTAGCTTAATTAAGACATGGATAAGACATGGATGAATTCAAACCGATTGTCGAAACAGTACGAGAAAGGGGTATGGGAATTCGTTGAGTTTGCGGTTAAGCACTCCGAAGACCCGCTTCGAATGCCGTGTCCTTGCTTGGGTTGCTGTTATGGGGGTAAGGTTGACGGGGAACAGTTGGGATCCCATTTACTACGGTTTGGAATCGATAGAAGTTATACATGTTGGACAATGCATGGTGAGAAAAGTAACGGGAATGCTGAGTCGAGGTGTAATAGGAAGTATGCTTCAAACGACGATTGCACAGACACATACGATTGCGATCGAGTCGAAGAGATTGCAGAAGCGCTTGAAGAAGATCTTGCGGATTGTCCAAAAATGTTTGAGAGGTTGGTAAGCGATGCAGAGAAACCGTTGTATGATGGTTGTTCAAAATTCACAAGATTGTCTGCGGTGTTAAAGTTGTACAACTTAAAGGCGGACAATGGATGGTCGGATAAAAGTTTCACAGAGTTATTAGCCCTTATGAAAGATATGCTACCAGAGGATAATGTTCTTCCCAATCGAACGTATGAAGCCAAAAAGATGTTGTCCTCTATTGGCATGAGCTATGATAAGATACATGCATGTCCAAACGATTGCGTTTTGTTTCGAAACGAGTATGCAGCGTTGAATGAGTGTCCTAAATGTGGTGCCCCTCGATATAAGAAAAAGTTGTCTCCTGCTAAAGTCTTATGGTATTTTCCTATAATTCCGAGATTTAGACGCATGTATCGTAGTGAGACCGATTCAAGACACTTGACTTGGCATGCAGATGAAAGAATTATTGATGGAAAGTTGCGACATCCGGCAGACTCACCACAATGGATGAAAGTTGATACTGATTATCCTGAATTTGGAAAAGAAGCAAGAAACCTTCGGTTGTCATTGTCTACTGATGGAATGAACCCGCATGGTATTCAAAGTATCTCGCATAGCACATGGCCTGTGATTCTTATGATCTATAACCTATCTCCGTGGCTATGTATGAAGCGTAAGTACATGATGTTATCTATGCTAATTTCTGGGCCTAAACAACCAGGGAATGACATAGACGTATACTTGGCACCGTTAATCGAAGATTTAAAGTTTTTGTGGGACAACGGTGTGGAGGTTTACGATGGGTATAGGAAGGAAAGTTTCAACTTGAGGGCGATGTTGTTTGGAACAATTAATGATTTTCCAGCATACGGAAATCTATCCGGGTACAGCAATAAAGGTCAAAAGGCGTGTCCGGTTTGTGAAGATGAAACCGATACGACACGATTGGAGCTTTGTCAGAAGAATGTCTTTCTCGGCCATCGTAGATTCTTAAATTCTAATCATCACTACCGTGGGTGGAGAAAAGCATTCAACGGAAAGGCCGAACATGGTACAGCCCCGCCTTTTTTGTCAGGTGATCAAATTTTTGAAAAGGTGAAAGATGTGAGCACTCAGTTTGGCAAGCCTTTTGCACATTCACTTGTCAAGGGTGGGTGGAAGAAGAAGTCCATTTTTTTTGAACTTCCATATTGGAAGTCGTTGTACGTAAGACATTTCCTGGATGTTATGCATATTGAAAAAAATGTATTTGACAGCGTCATAGGTACGTTACTCAATATACAAGGAAAGTCTAAGGATGGCCTTAACATAAGGAAGGACATGGTAAACATGGGGATGAGAACTGAATTGGGACCCGTGACGAAAGGAAGACGAACATATCTGCCACCTGCTGTTTACACTCTATCTAGAAAGGAGAAGAAAACATTGTGTAAGTTCCTCAGTGAAGTTAAAGTTCCAGAAGGCTACTCTTCAGATATTAGAAGACTTGTGTCCATGAAAGACCTCAAGTTAAAGAGTTTGAAGACGCATGATTGTCATGTTATAATGGAACATTTTTTACCAATAGGTATACGTTCTATTCTGCCAGAAAAAGTAAGAAGCGCAATAACTAAGCTGTGTTTCTTCTTCAGGTCAATTTGCAGTAAGGTGGTCGATCCCGCGATCTTACCAACATTGCAAAAAGAGATAGTTGTTACTTTATGTGATCTTGAAATGTATTTTCCTCCCTCTTTTTTTGACATAATGGTTCATCTAGTCGTTCATCTTGTGAAAGAGACACAATTGTGCGGACCAGCTTATATGAGATGGATGTACCCTGCTGAACGTTATATGAAAATATTAAAAGGGTACGTGAAAAACAGAAGTCGATCGGAGGGTTGTATTGCCGAACGATACGTTGTTGAAGAAGCGGTTGAGTTTTGTACTGAATATCTGTCAAATGTTCAATCAATTGGACTCCCCAAATCTCATATTGTCGAAAAAAAAGAAGGAAAAAGGCTAATTGGAAATAAAGTTGTGACAGTATCAATGGTCGAACGGGATCAAGCGCACTTGTATGTTCTGCACAATGAGATTGAGGTTGAGCCGTATGTTGAAATGCACAAGGTTGTTCTCCGAGATTTAAATCCAAATAGAAATGAGAACTGGATAGTACGAGAGCACAATCGAAGTTTCATACCGTGGTTTAGGGATCATATTTATTCAAAGTATCGTTCAGATCCTGCTTCAGTAACAGAAAGGTTGAGATGTTTAGCCTATGGTCCAACTGTAATTGTGCTTTCTTATAGCGCATACGCTATTAATGGATACACATTTTATACCAAAGAACAGGATGATAAAAGTACTATGCAAAATAGTGGTGTTACCTTGGTAGCTGAAGCAATGCACATATCAAGTGCGAATGACTTAAATCCGAAATTTGCAAATTTGTCATATTTTGGGGTTATCGAGCGCATTTTGGTGTTTGATTACGCGAAGTTTCAGATTCCTGTATTTGGTTGCAAGTGGGTTGAAAATAATAGTGGCATACGAATGGATAAGTCAAGATTTTTGCAAGTGGATCTCAATAGGGTAGGGTACAAAGATGAGCCTTTCATTCTAGCCTCTCAAGCTAAACAAGTGTTCTATGTCAATGATCCGACAAGTACGAAATGGTCTATAGTGCTTTTATCTAACAAAATAGTTGATGAAAACATTGAAGATCAAGGTGATATTGGTGTTGGCATTGAATCTTGTACAAGAAACGATCAAAATGAGAATGAATCTTGTACTAGAAATGATCATAATGAGGGTATTTGGATCAATCCAACCGTCCGCGTTGTTAAGAGACGCGTAGAACACAATCCTACCAAGAAAAGAAAGAGACGTTAGTGATAAAGGTAATAGTATACATATTCCGACTAATTTGTTTTATTCAATTTGTACCGATTGTTTTAATCAATAGTATAGTACTTATTCAATTTTGGTGCATATTCTCGTTTTGTACATAACTTTTGAACCATGTATCCGTTTGTCGACTTCTTTACATGTAACTATACTATTTTGACGATTCCGGAGCTGCTCATGCACTTATCTTTACATTTCGGGACTGTTTTTTTTATCGGTTTTGCTTCTGCCCGTAATCAAAAGTCGGGCTTAGGGTCTGAATTTCGGAAAACCGACTTTATTTTTGAGTCCGTGGGGACGTTTTACCATAGCCATGTAAATTTCGTTCAATTCCGACAACTTTCTTTTTTGACGCTTATTTTGATTTGTACCGATTTCGTTTCCGATACACTTGTACATGCATGGTTTGACTTCCATTTTACTTGTATAGATTGTTAGCTTATTAATAGTGTACTAATGTGCTTTAGTTTGTTTGATACAGGTTAAATGGCTCCGGATAGAGATGCTCCACCTGAAAACTCACAAGAAAACTCACAAGAAAGAGATGCTCAAGAAAGAGATGCCACGGATACAAATGCTCCACCTGATACTGAAGCAAAAGAAGTTGCACGAGGCATCACTATTATGAAGGGAATCGTTCGACATAGAGACCAAGGATTAGTATACCGTTTGGATTGGAATTCTGATAAACAAGCAATTGGTCCTAATTCTGCAAAGTTGACCAGCTATATTGGTACACTTGTTCGTATGCATATTCTGGTCTCCATAGCTAAATGGAATCTGAAAAGCGAAGAGTTGGATGCGAAAAAAAAACGATTTGGGACGAGCTTCAGGTATATATCATATATGGTTAATTGTTGTTATTATCTTGACGATAAATTGTTTAAATTACTTATACTAACACACTATGCGTATGTTTTTTTGCAGAGGACTTTTGAGATACCAGATGATCGTAAACGCTACATACTTAGTTTGGCCGGCAAAAGATATAGAGGGTGGAAAGCCTTTTTGACAAACACCTATCTTAAGGATAAAGATGGAAACTTTCTTGAAGAGGCACCGGGACGGCCAAAAAAGTATGAGATCTTCATTGGTGAAAAAGATTGGGCTGAGTTTGTAAATCAAAGAGATGAAGATTTTCGGAAAAGGAGTGCCACGAATAGTGCGAGAGCATCCAAACCCGCGTATCCATACAAAAAAGGGCGTATGGGATATGCACGCTTAGAGGATAAACTTGTAAGTAAATAGAAATGCATTTTAATTAATTGTCTAAATGTGTTTTATTTGACGATTTTATCATTTGTGTCAATGCATAGTTAGAGGAGTCTAAAAGTGAGGAAACCTCACTTCCTGTACATGTGTTGTGGAGGGAAGCTCGTGTGGGCAAGAGTCAAGCTGTCGATCCCGAAGTTCAGAGAGTTTTTACTGAATGTGTAAGTATAATACTGTGTCTTTAATTAAATCAAATGTTTTTTAATATATAAATGATTTTTTAATGTAAATGAATTACAGGAGACCTTGTCGCAATCGGCATCCACCGGTGAGGGGAGCGTACTTAGTAGAGCACTAGATGCTCCTGAGTATCCCGGTCGGGTGAGGGGTAAGGGTCATGGTGTGACTCCAACCTCTTTTTACAAGAGTCCTAGGAGAAGAAATCCTTCAAATGAAGAAGTGTTGCAAAAGTTGGCGGAATTGCAAGCACAAGTCTCTGAATTGCAAAGAGATAAAGAAGTGTATATGAGAGAAAAGTGCAACACTTCATCGGTGAAAGAAACTAGTGATAAGGCTAGTATCAACTATCAAAGGAAATTTCCCGAGGTAATTATAATTTTTTTTCCTTTTAAATTGTTCTATTTTATTAATGATAATGACTTTATATTTACTATTGGTTTAGGGCATTTCATCTTGCCAACTATACTTATCGGAACCGAATTATCGACTAGTTGGCAAGGGAAAAGTGCACAACACTTTGGGAGATTTACTTCACCATAGACCGCTCCCGGATGGACACCTGAAAGTATCGGTGGATGTTGTAGTAGATCATGATGCGATGCTACCGGTACCTGACATGGTCTCAGAGACGACATTGCTGCGAGATGCAATAGGATCATTTGTTGCATGGCCCTCGGAGCTCATTACCATTAGTGATGAGGTATATTGAAAACGATTATGAATCATTTAGTTTTCGAATGTCAATTCTAAACCGTTTATTAATTATTTTTTACATTTTAATTTTAGACTGCTCCTATAAAACCCACAGTTAAGGGTAAAGGGATTTTACAGGAGGAGGAGTCCGTTGCATCACTAAAAGAGGTACATTTAAAGTGTTAATAATTAATCTGAATCTAAATCTGCATGATTTTATATTTTACCTAACTTATATGATTTTTAGGCATCCGCTCGGGAGTCACAACAAGTGACGCAGCAAGTTCGTACCGTACCACCCACTGGTCCTCCGAAGCCAGCGGGAAAAAAAGGCGGTGCTTTTGTGCCTCGGTACCGGTCGACGCTCGCAACAATGGTTGATATGTCCGATTTGAAGGATGGTGCTTTACGTGAAATCGTTATGGATGAAAGTGTCTTCGGTATTGAATTCAAGTCACTTATTACAATTGATGACTTGGAGGAGATTTTTAAGCATGATCAACTAGGCGTCACTAACATGCACTCATGCATCCGGTAATATTCACTCATCCGATATATTATTTAATTAGTCCCACAATATAATTTATTTACACATTTCAATGAAAATAATCTAATGTTTATTATGTTTTTATTTAAGGTTGTTGTATGACAGAGTGTTGCGCGGGACTCCGTTGTCTAACAGATTCCGTTTCGTGTCTTCCGCCCACTGCAGCGGAATGGCAATTGCTTCGGAACCGGAATCAGTTAGACAGCGCTTAGTAGATAGATTCATGTCCACCGGCAATACAGAAAGTCTGCATCTTTGGGCGTATAATACCCGACCAGTAGGGTTAGTTTCTCATTCTTTGTTCATCTAATCTCTGTTTCTTTTGTGTATAGCAAAATTTTCATATAACCTATTGTTTTAATTTATAGAGCACACTGGTTGCTGCTTGCTATCAACCCTATAAGGGAAGTCGTGTATTATCTGAATTCGGTAAATGGTGAATGGACCAATTATCCCGCCATGAAGGACATCGTTGATTTGTAAGTGGGATCGTTCTAAATATATATTCGTGTATATTTATATATTTACTTATTTGTGGGATTGATCTAAACATATGCTTTTATATATTTGTTAATTAGATCAATACAAGTGTTCCGAAGTCAACGGGACGCACAGGTATCCCGAACTAAATCTAACAACATTACTTGGATCCAAGTGCAGGTACATTATTTTTCACAATGTTGCTTATAATATATTTATGCTACTTGATAAAACAAGACAACTATAGAATCTTATTTGTTTTTCTATGTAGTGTCCGCAACAGCGAAACAGTTACGATTGCGTATACTTTGTTTTGAGGTATATGAAAGAAATCCTTCAGGCGAATCAATTAGAGATTCCGCTCACGGTATGAATTTATAACTTAAGATAATTTCATATAATTTATTACATTTAACTAAATATATCATTCATATTATGTTTTTGTTTTGTAGTACCTTGACGAATTCCGTGCTGCTGCGTACCCGAAGCTTAAGTTGGAAGAAATCAAAGAAGATTTGTGTCAATTTTATATTAAGCGCTTTTTCATGTAGGATTTGTGTCGATTTGAACTATAATATTATTGATGTTGTAATGATGTATATATATAATTTTGGATATTATAATGGTATTATATTAGTATATATATATTGTCTTACTGATGGCTGAAATAATATCGTCGAAAATAAATTACAGGTCGAAAATATTACAGGTTGAAAACATATTACAGATCGAAAATATTACAGGTCGACTGGGAGGATTAAATTACAGGCTGCACATTAAAATACCTCATTTAGCAACGAAAGCGCTTTTGAAAAGCGCTCTTAAAGGCCCACTACTAAAGCGCTTCTTTGTAAAAGCGCTGCCAAAGATTAATAAAAAAGCAAAAAAAAAAAAAAAAAAAAAGCAACATACTAAAGCGCTTTTGGAAAAGCGCTCTTATGGGGGGGCTATCAGAGCGCTTTTTCCAGAAAAAGCGCTCTTAAAGCCCACCCTATAAGAGCGCTTTTCCAAAAGCGCTTTAGTATGTTGCGTTTTTTTTTTATTTTTTACTCTCACAGGGAGGCCTATCACAGCGCTTTTCTAGAAAAAGCGCACTTAAAGGGGGGCCTACCAGAGCGCTTTTTCCAGAAAAGCGCTCTTAAAGGGGGGCCTACAAGAGCGCTTTTTCCAGAAAAGCGCTCTTATAGGGGGGGCCTACCAGAGCGCTTTCAGAAGCGCTTTTCTTAGCTACGCCAGCGCCACCTTTCACAGCGCTTTTAAGCGCTTTTAAAGGCTATAAAAAGCGCTTTTAAAGCCCTTCCTCGTTGTAGTGTCTCTTGTAACTAACCCTTCACTTAAAATGTGTGAAATTCCCTTAGAATTTAATAGTTTCACATTATCACTTAGAATTCCACATTATCCTTTTTTTGCTCATAGATACTTATCTTAACATTTAATAGTTTCTCTTATATCTTTATTAGTCTCATTTAGATATGGATCCCCATTTATTCGTTGAAAAATAACTAAAATACCGTTCATAGTAAAATTACTATATTTCATTTCATTTCTCCTCATCCATGGTGATACCATTATCAATATAATTCTCTCCAATAACATTCCTCTGCACAAGCACCCTCTAAATACTCATTTTCCCGTAGTTGCACTATTCATTCTTAATATAGATAGGTTGAACATATACACATACATATTAGTACTTTATATTTAAAATTTGAATGGTTGATATTCATAAAAGAACCTCATAAATTTAAACTTAAAAAAATAAAATAAAGTTACTATAAAAAAAATGTTTGCTGTGACGAGATATTCACGTCACAATGTGAAATATCACGTCACAACCCTTTATTAGCGACGTGTATATTCACGCGGTAGAATGGCATGTGGCAACTCTGTTGCGACGTGATTTTCACTTCACAATTTTGCCATGTGAAATTCACGTCGCAGTAAATTACCACATTTCCACCAAACAACTTTGCGACGCAATTCTCCCCATTCATCGGTTCTGACCACCAATTATTTCATTTCCACCCAACGCTTGATTACCACTCCTTTAAAATTGCATAAACCGCCGTATTTGCTCCTCCATATCAGGTGGCATCTTTGCCATTGCCTTCATTTTTCGTTGTTACTCCTCCATTTGGGCATTAAGCGTCGCCTCACGCTACGCTGACTCACGTTTCTCCTTAGTAAGCGTCAGTTGTCCTACTGTTTCTAGCATTTTATGTGTCAAATGTGGTGGATGTGACGATCCTTACCCATCTTTAACTCTTTGAAACAGAGTTCTATCCCCACTTCTCAAGCCCCCAGTCAAATTTCTAGCACCAAAATAGCATCCATTTGGTTCCTTTTCGCCATTTACTAAACTCCAAATATAAAGCTCCACACGTGGATTAAACTGCTTTGAAACTCTTGGAGTATATTGAGGATTTTCAACCAAAAATTGTGCGAGGAGTGTTTGATAATCCTCATAAACATAAAATAAAAAATTTAGTTAAATATAGTTTAAATAACTTAGTTATATACAAGAATTAGATTAAGTTAAATAATGAATTAAATATAGCCATGTGATTTTCATGCCACAATATCTCAGTTGCCACGTGAAAATCATGCCACAAAGTTGCCATTAAATAAAATTATTTAAACAATTTAAATAAAATAACTTACCAAAGCTTTTTTGGTACGCTCGTCAACAAAAACCCCCAATTTTTTGTTCGGGTCTTTCTAACCAGCTCAAGCATTAGTGGTTGTCTCCCCAACTCCTTAGCCTAAATAATAAAATTAACTTTAATTAAAAATATATAATAAAAAAAAATAACTTAAAAAATGGTATTAATTACCATGCGTCGAGCATGTTCGACAACACTTATACTTCCAACTGCATTAAGGCTACCCCTTTTTATGATGCTCTCATTTTTTTTTTTGCTTTTTCAGATCTAGCCTTAAAACCAAGTGTATCCAAATATTAAATAATTTCATCAAATACTTCTTTGCCTATCCAGGTAGGACGAATATTTTTATGTACCCAATTCTTTCTAGCACGCCATAGCATGTTAAAAATCGAACTGATGTTCTGCCATAATAATCGTTTTAACCACTCTCTCGTCTACTTGTTATCACATACACTTTTTCAGCAATGTTGAGAACTCACTTTTTTTTACTTTTTGTGCTGCGATGTGTTATCCATGCCATCGCCATTTTTAATTTTTTTTATTAAACTGATGTGTATACTTTACTTTGACTTTTTTTTTTTAATAATTTATACAAGTAGGGATGTGATAATCACATCGCAACATCCCTTTTTGCCACATGATTATTACGTGGCTATATCACGAGGCTGGAGACCTCTTTTCTTGTTATGAGTGTCGTCTAATGATATGGGAAACATTTGTTTGTTAAACAAGTAGAACTTTTTCCAAAAGTAGGAGAACTAACACAAGTTATTCATCTTTAAAAATGCATTTCTTGTTTAAAACAAACTAATTTTAAAATATGTTAGTAAAAATATATTATTATTGTTGTGAAAACGATGGCAAGAATAGAGTATAATAGGGAACACAATGGGAAGCAAGAAGAACAATAAGGAATTGGCTATAACTATTATTCTTTACTTTCTATTTGAAACAAGATTACAAGTGTTACAAGAATAACAAATAATCCTCTCACCCTAAATTAGGATTTGTAGTTGCAATGATGAGAGACTAGTATGCTATTTATAATAAACCTAATATACTAAACCAATAGGTTTTTTCACAAATACCCATTACAAGCTAACTTAGGGTACAAGCTAACTTAAACAATTGAACATGAAAAATATGCCCAATTCCAAATACTAACAATCCTAGCATGTTGACCCCCAAATACTAGAACACACTTCGACTACAGTATGTAGCTCTTTGACATTAGCATGTGAACATACTTCGATGGCGTGCATAAATCCTGTTGAACCAGAAGCTCCTCTTCGACCCAATAGAGTTTGATCCAATTCTCACAAACCTCCACCTTGGAACAAACTCTATAACATCAAATAACAAACTGGATTTTATCATGTAGCTTTATCAATTGCATACAATGGAAAAACTTACAACTCGGTAATGTCTTGGTAATCATATAAGTAACATTATGATTTGTCGAAACCTTCAGCACTTGGACTTCTCCAAGCTCGATTACTCCTCTGACGAAATGCAACCTCACATCAATGCCTTTAGTTCGCTCATGATATGATGAGTTCTTCGACAGGTGTATAACACTTTGACTATCTTATTTATCAGTGATACCTCAACCTTGAAGTTTCAACTCATTTGCAAAGCCTTCAAGCCACAATGCTTCTCTCATAGCTAATAGATGTGCCGAACATAGTGAAAACATATCCAAAAATAGATTTTTTGTAATCCATACAACCTGCATAATTAGAGTCGACATATACTTCGATTACTATTTTACTATCTTCACCCGAGGCTCCACCATAAATTAGGACTCTATTTAAAGACCCATTTATATACCTTAGAATCCACTTCAATGCTTGCCTGTGAGCCTTTCCAGGATTCACCATGTACCTGCTTACAAGACTTACTACATATACAATGTCGGGTCTATTACAGACCATAGCATACATCAAAGAACCTATTATATTAGCATATGAGATGCTATTCATATAAACTCTTTCGACATCGACACTGCAATAGTGATCAATATTCAGCTTGAATTGACGGTTTGTCGGAGTCACAACAGGCTTCGAATTCGACATACCAAACTTTTTGAGAATCTTTCGTGGGTATTCCTCTTGAGATAAGCATAATTTTGATTGCTTTCTATCTCTTCGAATGTCAATCGCAAGAATCCTGGATGCAACTCCCAGATCCTTCATATAGAAATCCTTATTGATTTCAGCCTTCACCCTTATTACATCTTCGACATTGTTGCTTGCTATGAGAATATCATCCACATAAAGCAAAAAAATATCAAATGAATTACTAGGTCAAAATCAGACGTAAACGCAATGGTCGAACTGGCTTCTAATGAAACTTATGCGTGTCATGAACTTGTCGAATCTCCTATTCCATTCTCGAGGAGATTGTTTATGTACATATAAAGATATGTTTATATTGCACACATAAACCTCCTTCCCTTTTTCGACATACACTTTAGGTTGCCTCTATTGGGATTTAAGAGGTATTTTTCAAAAAAATTGATCCTCTAAGCAAAACTATCCCGATGAACGGATCTTGATTAAATCATTAATCACAAATCAAACACCAATAAGGATTCAAGAATTACCTCTTGAAACGTGTTTTATCTTTTGATCACGAACGACGGAAGATATCGGCGTCTCTACGTAGTCCACACGAGTGCAAAATGGAATGCGGTGCTAGCCGTTCTTTCTCTGGGAAATTGACAATTAGTCGTTTTTAGGGGAAAGAGCTCTTCTACTTATAGAGAGCTTATAAAACCCTAATGCTCTTATTTTGGGCTTCTCCAAAATAAGCCTAATCTTATTTAATTAAATAAATATTATTTATATTTAACTAAACTTTTTTAATTAAATAAAATAAATATTAATTAAATTAAATCATATTTAATTTAATCACATGTCAATTCTCATTTATTTAATTAAAACATATTTAATTAAATTATATGTGCTAATGTATTAAACAATTTAAATACTATTAAAAAAATAATTAAGTTAATTCATATTTAATTTATTCATCTATTCCACTATAAGTACTCTATGCGTGTGACCCTGTAGGTTCTCGTAACGTTGACAATAATATTAAATCAGCTATTTAATATTATAAACAGTCAGCGGTATCTAGCAACACATCACTGCTACCCAAGTGACGAAAATGTCACGTGATCTGACATAACCTTTATGTAATAATGATTATGTATACAATTACCCTTTTGCCCTAATATCTATATTGAACACAAGGCATAGAATGTGTCACCCTTGTATAGTTCAATATTTTATTCCTTGATCCCCGAGTATACTTGATAACAACAAATAAGCCCAATATCTGATATCGACTTATTCCTTGATCCCCGAGTATATTTGATAACAACAAATAAGCCCAATATCTGAGCATTGCCATGCGTTGTACAGTCATACTCTATCAAGGACCCCACAGATATTACTCCCGTATATGTAGGAGGGGCAAATCCCATCTAGGCCACTCATGTCCCTCAACATGATTTGTAAAGTACCCATCAACCATCTTTATGGTCATCTTGTTACGGACAACGTTTGATTGGCAATACTCATCTGGGGTCCATAGTGGTTTCAGGTTGAAGGGTGGCATACACCACTATCACTATGAGAATAACTTATGACACTTACATAACAAACTATGTAGTATTCTCATGGTGGGTCAATCCAGTATAAATATTACTCAAAATATTTATACCTATGTGAAGACTTGATATCTCATATCCATGACTTGTGAGACACAATCACCAGTCTACTCACATAATAGTATCTATGCGTTACTGTTGTCCTATTTGAAAGTAAAGCTTGAATATAGATACTTTAAGAATAATGTCCTTATGTTTAAAGAGGTCTCACGATTAAGTCACACTAATAGGTCATTAATAGACTAATTATTTTAAGGACTTTATCATGTCATATACAAATAACATAATAAATAAAATTCCTAATAAGTATATATATTAACAAACAATATACATCAAGGTCATGATACAAAAGCATATTAAGCCAATATTGATTGGCTTTTAGGGCTTACTCCAACAGCCTCATCAGGATTGTTTCATCTATATCACCATACAAGAATGCAGTCTTCACATCCATATGTTTCAGTTCAAGATTGAATTGTGCCACCATGGGAAGCAACATTCGAATGAACATATGATTCACAACAGGAGAAAACACATCATTAAAGTTGACACCTTCTTTCTGAATGAAACCCCTTGCGACCAACCTTGCCTTGTATCTTTTCGATGCCACTCCTTCGATTCCTTCCTTAACTTTGAAAATCCATTTACAATTGACTAACCTTGGTCCAGTAGGTTTCTTGATCAGTTCCCAAGTGTGATTATCATGAAGACATTTCATCTCATCATTCATGGTCTTCAGTCATTCAGTCTTATTTCGACTCCTCATAACTTCCTCATAGTCTCTAGGTTCTTCATCTAGAACCTCGCTTGCAGATATTAAGGCATAAGTTTTAAGATCTGCATACCCAAGTCTCTGAGGTGGCTTGATGACTTTTCTTGACCTATCTTTTGACAATAGGTTGTCATCGATAGTTTCCTCAACTTCCTCAGCATAATCTTCTTCTTCTTCGACTTCATCTAGGGTATGCAATTCAACATCAACGTGCTCTACCTCAACATGAATCTCTACCTGTTCCAACTTTCGTCAGATATTTCTGCACTTCGACCAACATCATCAATTTTCTTAAAAGCCATCTCAGCTTCATTGAAAACTACATCTCGACTGGTGATATTGTTCCTGTGACCTGTGCTATAGGAGCCATAGCCTGTAAGCTTTGAATCCTTCAGGGTATCCCATGAACAAGCATTTCAGAGCTCTTGGTTCGACCTTGTCTTGCATAGTGTCAGCATAGGCTATGAAGCCAAATACTCTCAGTTTGTCGAGATCTGATGGATGTCCCGACCAAACTTCTTCATGTGTCTTCATATTTAACACAGTCGATGACATCTGTTTATCAGAAATGTTATTGTCGAAATAGTCTTAGCCCAAAACACCTTCTTTAACCCAACACTAGTAAACATGCATGTAACTCTCTCTAAAATAGTTCGATTAAACCTTTCAGCCAAACCATTTTGCTGTGGAGTACCTGTAGTAGTTCTATTCCTTGCAATACCAAAGGTAACACAAAATTTTTTAAACGCCTCATTGCAAAATTCAAGGCCATTATCGATTCTCAACCTCTTGACCTTTCTGCCATTTTGATTTTCGACCAAATTCTTCCAACTTTTGAAATTCTCAAAAGTATCATCCTTAGTCTTCTAGATGAATACCCATAATTTTCTAGAATAATCATCTAATATGGATAGAAAGTACCTTTCTCCTGAATGTAATTGACACCTTGCAGGCCCCCATAGATCAGTATGGATGTATTCAAGGGATCCACGTGTTCTTTGTTTTCCTTTGCTGAACTTCTCTCTACAAGATTTTCCAAGTACACAGGGTTCACAAAACTTCATCTTTTTTATTTTGTCTCCACCAAGAAGATTTTGTGTTTCCAATTCGACCAGACTCCTTTCACTGACATGTCCCAATCTCATGTGCCAAAATCCTTTCTTCGACAGAGGTTTCATGGATGTAACTAGTTACAACTTCAGCCTCAAGGGTATATAACCCTTGTTTCTTCAGGCCTCTCAAGACTTCCTTCGACCCCTTCATGACTCTTAGGATACTTTTCTCTCATTGGAAAACATATCCTTTCTTGTCAAAATAAACAAGATAAATTAAATTTCTCTTCAAATCAAGAACATACCTGACTTCAGTCAATAACATTATTGACTCATCATTGAGCTTGAATCTCACAGATCCAACACCTGCAATCTTGCAAGCTTTGTTGTTTCTAAGCAATACAAATCCACCATCTTGATCACATAATTCCTCGAACAAGTTGTCATACCCTAATTTTGACCCCCCTGAGATGTCACATCTCCAGACTTTTCATCAAATTCAAAACAGATACTCAGAGCAGTCACTTATTCATCTGGTGTTTAATCGAGGATGTTCAAGGACAAAAGACCTCAGGCAAAGGATCAATCAATAAAAGGATTAGTCTCCAATACAATCATAGGAATAAAAAGCTTCATTCTATTCACCTATGATTGATTAGACATCAATCATCTGGACTCAGGTTTGCTTGGTTCCCCAATCTAGGGTTTTGAGCCCATCAAGGACTGCAATCTAGGACCACATTTGGGAAACCCTAAAAAGCTCCAGGGCATCACTCAAGGGCTTCAATCAACTTCAAATGATCCATATGACAATATCCATAGGGCATTACACTTCAATTCAAGATCTACAGTCATCAATTTCATCTGGTCGACAATTAGGGTTTTTAGACTTAATTCACTTGTACAGTTGACTTTTAACCAGGACATGGATCCACCATTTAAAACATGGATCAAGAACCTCTATTACTTCAATATAATCTATTCAAATCATCCACTTGAAGAGGAGAGCTTGATTCAACACAGAAGTCCAAAATTTCACTTCATTTGAAAAAAGTCAACTGTACAAGATCACCTTTGACTTTTAGGGTTTTGGGTCAAGACATGAATTTTAAGGATCAATATCATCAATATATGATTATTGAAGTCATTTGACCAAATAAAATCAAGAAAATCAATCAAGAATCAAAAAGTCAAAGATTGACTTTTCATACTTAAATTTTTTTCCAAGTGTTTAAAAGTCTTTTTTTCAAAACTTTGGAAGGGAATATCTCAAAATTTCAAGTACAAACTGAAAAAAACTTCCAACATCAAAGTTTTAGATTTTGATCCAATGAACAACTTTGTCACATATGATTTTTTGGCTAGAAATCAACCATTGAAGAGATACGGAGCTCCAAAGTTGCTGCCTTCATAAAACAAGCAAAAAAACCCTAGTTTTCTTCAAACTTCAAGCTCATTTTTCACACATTTCCCTATTGATTTTGAAGAAACTCCAAACTAATGAATTGAAGTACATGTTAAGGGCTTTCCAAATTGTGTTCAACCTTCTCCAAATTCATTTTGAGCTAATAGATATGATTGATCAAAGTTAGGCATTTGAAGTGAAATTATAGGTCATGCCTAAGTTTGAAATTTGCAATTTTATGCAAGTGCTTACACTAATTGGTGCCTCTACACCTCAGAAACATTGCAAGGATAGGAGAGAATCGTTTGCATCATTACACAAATATTTGAAGGGAATATTCCAAAACCAAAAGATGTGATTATGTAATGATTGCATTTTGAGAATTTATGGCCAAGTGGTGAATCACCAAAGGAATCTCTTCCCAACCAATTGGAGCTCATTTCTGCATCAGAAATGTCCCCTAAGATCAAGAAAAACCGATGTCTAGGGAGTGGTATCAAAGAGCTCATCATTGCACTTGGGATATTCTTTGAATTTCTTCATGGCCAAGAAACCAAAACTACTTCACTAAGCAAGCTCACTCTCCCAAACTACTCTGCACCATTTGCCTATAAATAGAAGTGGATACCTCAGTAATAGAAACACCAAAGCAACCATAATTTCTTGCTTTCTTCATTTCTCCCTCTTGCTTATAGTTTTCAAAAGTTCTTTGGCAAGAAGAATCGAATTCTTCAAACCAGAGCTTCTCTTTTGAAAGTAAGCCTTCTAACATCTTAAGGAGGTTCATTGGAGTTGATCCAAACATCTGGATCACTTCTGTAAGTGGGGAAATACCATTGTTGCTTTCATTTTGAGGCTCGTGTAGTTGGAGGTCCATAGAGCAATTCAGAAGGTGTCAAGCAGGTCCAAGCATTCAAACACGTTCCTTAGGGTGTAGTGAAGCTATCCAGATGGTCGCAGCTCATCTGTAGGTGCAGATTCATCAACCTCCATGTTCACTTGAAGCTCAAGCAAGAGGGGTCGAGTAGAACAATTCAGAGGTTCTCAAAGTAATTCAAGTGCCCAGATAGCATCAACAAGGTCCCAGGAAGCTTTTGTGATCATCCATTCAAAGCCAGAAGCTTTCCATCATTCACACGACCTCCATTTTCAGAGGTAAGTTTTCAATCTTAGTCTCCTCATGCCCATTGTTTGGGGTTCGAATCCCCCTCGCCCCAGACTTTTTGATCCTTTTATATTTTTTATAATTTCCAACTTGTTTTGAAAATAAAACTAACTGCGCGCGTGTTATTGTCACCAACTGGTGCCTGGCCCAGTGGTATTATTTTGAGTGTGTGACTATGAGGGCGTGGGTTCAAACCCTCCAAGGGCCAAAAATATTTTTTAACACCCATTTTCTTTCATTTTTTCACAAACTTCACACAATTAATTCACCTATCAAATTAAGTCATCTTTACTTCATTTTTCACACACTTGTCATTTAATATACCTATTTTATGAATAATAAAAAAAATCACAAAAATATTATTTATTTCATGTATTTTTATTAGGTTTAAAATGGTGTATTTTTAGTATTTTTCTTAATACTTCAAATATATGTTTTCATTTGTTTTTTTTAACCTAATTATTGTATGAATAGTTTGTGATAAAACCCTAAGTCATTTAGGTCCTAATTAGGTATAGATTTTATCTTTACCTTAACTAAGTTGACTTTTGTCAAATTTCAAGAACTGTTTTCAATATTCGATCAAACAGATGATCCAGGTTTTCAGACAACAAAACCCTGTATCTTCTTGACTGTTTTTCATAAGCAATAAATCATTTTCATTGGGCCTCTAATAGAGTGTAAGTCCCAACACCTTTTTCTATTCATAGTTTGTTTTCAAAAACTGTATTTACAAAATCTTCTTTCTGTTTTCAAAACTTTCTTCTGGTATTTGAAGGGCATTATTCCCAGTGAAACTCTTCAGATACCTATGTGACCTATGTCCATCTTCACTTTTTTCTGTTTTCAAAAAAAACCTTTAACTGTTTATCATAAATATTCAACTGTTATCAATAAACAATAAACTGCTGGTAAAGCTTTGTACATACATCTTCAAAGGCCTCCACTCCATCCAGGTTAGGCTTTATAAGCTTTCAATTTACAATCTTTATTTAAATTACTGTCAAATATAAACTGTTTATATATTAGAACTACGTCTGAGTGTAAACCTTAGGACAGTTAAACTATATATATATATATATATATATATATATATATATATTATAGGAATATGGCCTAGGATTGAGAATGTCTTCCCGGTGAAGGCTCTTTCCTAATTAGAGATCTTTAGTTCAAACCCTCAAGATGAATTATTCCCGGTGAAAACATCTTGAAAAAAGCCTTAGAACCCAAAACTAGGAAACATCCACCCAAGAGGAATTATTCCTGTTGAAACCTCTTACCCATTTGCTTAGAGACAAAATAAGTTCAAAAACGCATAGCTTTCTCTTGTGCTATAACAAGGACCCTCGATGACCCTCGGTTAGCCTCCTCTTGGGCTTTGTACAAGGACCCACAGGCTTCTTAAAAGCATTCCCAGCTTCCTCTTGAGCTTGTATACAAGGACCCATCAGGTTTCTTATAAACATAGGAAAAGGTCTTTAGTCACCTTTTAGCCTATCCTGGTGAGTTTCTTCCACTCTTCAAACCAGACTTTAAACAAGCTAAGAATGTCTCAATCTCACATTGAGTACACCTTTTGGAATGAGAGACATGGACAGTCTCTGTCACCCTTATCTTCATTAATTTTCCTTAGTAGAGTCTAGGTTCCCAATCTGTCTATCCTCAGTCATTGTCAGCCTTAATCTTGGGCTTTAAATAAGAAGTCTCAAATAGTAATCATTCTGCCAAAAACCCCTGGAAAGGGTCAGCCTCCATTCATTATTTCAAAAGACAAACTCTCCAGCAGAGTAAAACCCCTGGAAAGGGTTAGCCTCCAAAATCACTCCTTTAAAAAATCCAAATTCCCTGGAAAGGGTTAGCTTCCAAAAATTAAGCTTTTCAAAAAGATAATCTCACCAGTCTCAGTCAGTAAAAGACAAATTCCCCAGTAAAGTCATTTCCTAGAGTCAATAAAAATCAATCAAAAGCCTCAAGCTTGGGCCTCATACAAGCCAGCTAAAAATCAAATCTTTCAAACACTAGATAGACATAGCTTATCTTTATAGAGAGATGTTTCTCCTATCTCACCACATTCAATCAAACAAACATTTCAATTTCAATTTCAAACATTCTCCCATTTAGGACTTTGAAAGGCATGCTCTGAGGAAAACAAACCTAGACTTGTACACTTTCCCTAATTTGGATGAGAATCCTTCTTTCATTTAAGAGACACGTGACTGGCATACTTGCAAACACACAAGTAAGGTCCCTCTCTTTAATGAAATGAATTCAGCTTTTCTGTCACTCTTTTAAATGTTTGTGGTGGAATAGTAGAAATACCTCTCTGTAAAGATAATTTCATGTCTCTTTACTGTAAACAGAGATTTAATTCAAGCTTCAACCTTGAGCTTCAAGCAAGGCATCAAAAATAAGTAATTTCCCTAGTTAGTTCTCCGAACTACAAAAAGCTCTGACTTCCATTAGGGATATGTAGGCATGAGGTTCACAAGGAATCTCAGCGAGCTAATAAAAAACCAAAACTAGTCAGTCTGTCTGTCTTCTTTTTAATTCAATTCAATTCCTTCTCCTAACACAAAGGAGAAACTTTCCCCATCAATAAGAAACAAACACAAACACATAGACAAAGAGAAGGTTCCCGTAGAGTACTACGGATATGTAGGGTGCTTAAACTCTTCCCTATGTATAACCGACCTCCCGGACTCCAGAATTTCTAGTCTAGGTGAATCCCCATACTTAGCAAACTCCTAGGGTTTATTTGAGATCTTTTTCCCCTTTCCTACTCGTAGGATAATTAAAAAGTTCGTGTGATATCGTAGGAAGAACTGAAATAAAATTCACCCCGCCACGGGCGCATTCTCCTTCCAAATTCCGCGTGAAGGGTCTAGCGTGCCGTCCTCCCAAGTGAAACGGGGAGGTAAAAAAAACGACACCACAGAAAAATGGCGACTCTGTTGGGGAAAGTAATAACCTTGGTTTTTCATCCAAACCAATGGTTGACCTGTGCTGGTCCAGCCCCCAATGAGGAATTAGGGATGCCAAATTCCCCCTCAAACAAGAGAGGTCCTGCCTAACCTCTGTGTCATTTCATGTGTTTGCTTCATATATACTTGTTTATATTCTTATGTTCTGTATCGGGAAAGGGCTTGATTCCCCCTTGTGGTGAGAAATCCTATACCTGGATTTGAGTGCAACATAAGATAGGATGGAGGATGTCTTCTCGGTGAAGGCCCTCTAATCTTGGTTCCCAAATCTACTCTTGGGATTTGCCTGGCTAGTTGTGATTAACTGCGCCAATGCATTCCGAGACTGATTTGTACCAGGAGCACCTAGAAACACATTAACCCCACTTAAAGCCTTTTTAGGACGTAGAGCGGTGATTATGAAAGTAATTGTCACGCATATACTATACTCAGAGAAAACTCTCTTATAGATACCAATCAACGTATCTTTAATATTGAGCAAAAGCTCTGAGACCCCTAGAACCCGTTCTACAAGTACAAAAATCCTTATCCATAGTTTACCCTGGGGCGAGGTTTGCGATGAGACTCCATGACCACTATACCCTTCTACGCCATGTTTTTTTAAAAACTCTTGTGTGTGCATTCATGCATCATAATAATTAAAACCAAAGAGTCTTTTTCGAGTCGTTTTTCAAGGAAACTAAATAACGAACGTTTTGAACTTCATAGAAAGAGAGAAACAGAGAAAGGACTTAAGGATCTATACCATGGATTATGGAAGAAAGAGAGCTAGGAAATACACCTTCAAGATTCCTAAGTTCGAGGAATTGGAAAAACTCGGAAAACTGGTGGTCAACCCCCAGGCTTTCAAGGAGAAGTATGGAAAACTTCTGCCTCTTCTCAATACCAACATTGTGGATGGGACCCTTTCCATTTTGGTACAGTATTACGATCCAACGTATCACTGCTTCACCTTTCTAGATTATCAACTCATGCCTACGTTAGAGGAGTACTCTCGTATGGTTGGAATACCCGTGTACGCGCAAGATCCGTACTCCGGTTTGGAAAAGAATCCTAACGATATCATCATTGCAGCAACTACTCCCTTGAACGTAGTCGACATCAGAACTCATATGGTGAGTAAAGGAGGAATTAAAGGATTGCCTTCCAAGTTCTTGTTGGATCTAGCTCGGTACTTCGTCAGCATCCAAGATATGAGCGCTTTTGAGGAAACCTTGGCATTGCTTATATACAGATTGGTTTTGTTTCCTAACATTGACAATTTCGTCGACATCAACGCAATTAAGATCTTCTTAATTGGAAATCCAGTTCCAGCATTGCTTGCGGATGCTTACCACTCTGTGCATTCAAGAAACCTGCAGCGAGGAGGATTAATCACATGTTGTGTACCGCTGTTATATGAATGGTTCGTCTCGCACCTTTCGAAGTCTAGAACTTCTGGAACATGAGGGATGGCCTTCGCTGGTCACAGAAAATCATGTCCCTCACTCATTCGGATATTGATTGGTGTAGTCCTGACAACGATGAAACCAAGATCATCTTCAGTTATGGAAGTTATCCCAACGTACCCCTTATTGGAACTAAGGGAGGAATCAGCTATAATCCAGCTTTAGCCCATCGTCAATACGGCTATCCCATGAAAAACATACCAAGTAGTATTCAATTGGAGGGTCTGTTCTTCAAGAACATCGACGATCATGGCAACATGCTGAAGAAGGAAATTGTCCAAGCCTGGCGTCTTGTTCACAACAAAGGGCGAAGATTGTTGGGAAAACATCTTTGCATCTCCCTGGATCCTTACCTTCAATGGGTACGCGTCAGGGTATTCAAGCTCAGGATGCCATATCAACACCAAGAACCTATTCCCCTAAGGGAACCAATTTACCTTTTCTCCACCGATGTTGAGAAACTACAAGCGGCATTAAATAAGGTATGCCAAGAAAGGAATGCTTGGAGGAACAAGTATCGAATCGTCAACACAGAAAACGTTGAGATTCAGAACATCCTAAGAAGGAAGGATGAGTTACTTGAAGTACTCGATCGACAAGTAACACAATCGTCACTTTCTCATCATACCCCTCCTGCTTCCTGGATCATCGATCAACTAACGTCAGAGAATGCTCAGCTCAAGAAACAGAAGAAAAGGTTAGAACGTGAAGTCGGCTCTTCATCAAAGTTTTAGATTCCTTTCTCTCTGTTTCTTTGTATTTCCCTTTTTCAAAGTGTGTAAAAACGGCGGTTTCGCTTAATTAATAAAAGTTTGATGTTTCTTAACGTAATTATGGTGTTTCCTTGAAAAATATTAACTTAATTGCACATCATGCATCGCTTTAGTCGTATGCACTGACACGAGAATTGTCGCGGATCTAATCGTCACTTTCCTTTCTCCAGAAAGAGAGGAGGAGAAGGAGGTGAACAAAGGCATTCAAGCTGTCTCATTCATACAACACTCGTTCAAGTCGCAAGAAAAGAATGGACGACTTAGAGCAAGAGAATGGAGAACTCAGAGAAGAGGTTACTACTCTCAAAGATGCTGTTGAAAGGCTCAATAGTATGGTAGAAGCCCTGGTGGTTGCACAAAATCAACCAACACCAGAAGAACCACAAAGGACTGTGGTTTCCAAGATTGTTGCTACTCCTATTCCTCAGTATACCATGCCGCCCAACCGACCTTGGGGCATGCCGTATAACTTTATTCCAGACGGGTACATACCCCCAGTTTCTGAAGTTCCAAGAGTCACAACGGAGATGCATCCACCGGAGGGTTACAGACCTCTGGAAATTGAAGTTCCAAGAGCAACGAAAATGGGTTATGCGCAACAGAATGCTGAGATTCCAAGATTTGCTGTCATGGCTTCTCCATAGCCGATTATGCATACTTTTCCTCCACCGGGCGGACAAGTATATCATCACGCTCCCAGTGAGGACGCTGGCGTGTATGAAGATTGGATGAGTTCCAGGAACAGTTTCTGCAAATGCAGAAGGAACTAAAGACTCTTCGAGGACAAGATTTATTTGGAAAGAATGTTGCAGACCTCTGTCTGGTTCCAAATGTTAAGATTCCTCACAAATTTAAAGTGCTAGATTTCGAGAAGTACAAAGGGAATTCATGCCCACAAAGTCACCTCGTGATGTACGCTCGAAGGATGTCAACTCAGACTGATAATCAACAATTGCTCATTCATTACTTTCAAGACAGCCTGACTGGTGCTGCACTCAAATAGTACAGGAACTTGGACAGTTCAGAGATTCGTACTTTTCGAGACCTTAGAGAGGCCTTCGTCAAATAGTATAAGTACAGTCTGGATATGGCTCCCGGCAAAGATCAACTCCGGGCCATGACTCAAAAGGATAGAGAAAGATTCAAGGAATACGCTCAGAGATGGCGTGAAGTTGCTGCTCAAATCTGTCCACCACTTGAAGAGAAAGAAATGACAAAAATCTATCTCAAGAATTTGAGTCCATTCTACTACGGACGAATGGTCGCAAGTGCACCTAGTGACTTTACCGAGATGGTAAACATGGGCGTACGTTTAGAAGAAGCAGTTCGAGAAGAACGCTTGAACAAAGAACCAGAATCTTCTATTGGTCCTAGAAAGTACGGAAGTTCTTTCCAAAAGAAAAAGGATCAAGATGTCAGCAATGTCTTGCACAAAGCTAAGAAGAAGTTTCCACCTCAAGTTGCTACAATAACTCCGGTTGTTAACTCAGCGCCAGCTTATCAACCTCAGGTTTCTCAACAACCATTTCAACAAAGGTCGCAGCAACCTCAGCAACAGGTTCGACCTCCAAATTACAACAATCAGGCTCAAAGGTATCCTCCCTTTGACCCCATACCAATGCGGTATGCGGAATTATTTCCAACACTACTGGCAAAAGGACTCATTCAGTCAAAGAGTCCTCCAAATCCAGCGTATGAATCATCACCTTGGTTCAAGGCTGACCAATCTTATCCCTATCATCAGGGGGCACTAGGTCACAGTATGGAGAATTGCTTCAGCTTCAAGGCCGACGTTCAAAGATTAGTGAAGAGTGGAATGCTATCCTTCAAAGATACTAATCCTAACGTCCAAGCAAATCCTTTGCCGCAGCACAAAGAAGCTTCAGTAAATCTGATAGATCAACACCCCAACGTCATTCAAATCTACGACATCCGTCAGATAGGGGAAAATCTCGTCAAAATGCACGCTAGACAAGCTGGGTACGACCACGTACCACCTCACAACTACTTCACATGTGAAATTTGTCCAAAGAACAATCAAGGATGTGCTGTAGTTTAAGCTGCATTACAAGAACAAATGAACTTAGGATGGATTCAACACATCCGAGTCAAAACTGAGTACGACATCAACATGGTTCAAGGATGTCCAGGAGAATACAAGATCTACAGAGTTGAAGATCTCGAAGGATCGGTAGTTAGGTTCCATAAGACTTTAAATGGACTTGCCTACTTTGGAACGAATTTCCATCCTTACAGTAAATGCAGAATTTGTAGAAGAAATTCACAAGGATGTTTGCGCGTTCGCAATGACATTCAGAAACTGATGGATGAGAATACCATTACAGTTCTTGCCAACATAGAAGATGACGAAGTCTTTACCGTATCTCCTCAAATTAATCAAGATGAACCATTGCAAGTCAAGTATGACAGCAGGAAGACAGCAATTGCTCCGTTAGTCATCTACTTACCAGGTCCTGTACCTTATGAGTCCAGCAAGGCTATACCATACAAGTACAACGCTACATTCATTGAAAATGGTAAGGAAATACCATTAACGTCTGTTGTCAACATTGCTAATGTTAGTCGAGTCACCAGAAGTGGACGAGTCTTCAACAGAACAACAAAAAATGTGGAGAAACCTTCGGAAGAAGCACCACATAGGCAAGACAATCATCCGACCAATGCTACTCAAGCGAAAGAAAATGATGAGATCTTGAAATTAATCCAGAGAAGTGAATACAACATTGTAGACCAGCTGCTACATACTCCGTCTAGGATATCTGTTCTCTCCCTACTATTGAGTTCTGAAGCTCATAGGGAAGCTCTACAGAAAGTTTTTGAACAAGCTTTCGAAGAACCTGGTGTTACTGTGGGGCAATTCAACAACATCGTTGCCAACATCTCCGCAGGAACTAATATGAGTTTCTGTGATGAAGACCTTCCTGAAGAAGGGGTGGACCATAACCTTCCACTTCACATCTCAGTTAGCTGCATGAATGATATACTCACAGGAGTCCTAATAGACAATGGATCCTCTCTCAATGTCATGCCCAAATCAACATTGTCAAGATTATCCTTCAAAGATTACCCGTTAAGGGACAGTCACGTCATCGTCAAAGCATTCGATGGATCGAGGAAGTTAGTTTTTGGAGAAGTGGATCTTCCCATAACCATTGGACCTCAGATGTTCAAAATCACTTTCCAAGTTATGGATATCCCGACACAATACAGTTGTTTGCTAGGTCGCCCATGGACTCATGAGGCTGGGGCAATTACTTCAACACTTCATCAGAAATTGAAGTTCATAAGAAATGATAAATTGGTAACCGTATGTGGAGAACGAGCTCTGATCGTCAGCAACCTGTCATCATTCTCCGACATAGAACCAAAAGAAGTCGCTGGAACTAAATTCCAAGCACTTTCCTTGGATAAGGAAAAAGGAAAGGAGAAAGCAGCGTCTATTTCTTCCTACAAAGATGCAATCCAAGTTGTAAAGGATGGCACTACCAGTGGTTGGGGGCACATTGAGATTCCTACCAACAATAAGAACAGAACAGGAGTTGGATTCTTTCCAACATCATCAAAGGGTATTCCAGGAATTGAGGTAGTTCTTCCAATTCAAGAAACTTTCCACAGTGGAGGTTTTCTTCAACCTGTTCAACAAACAGTCAATACCATCGGTACGAAAAACACTGATGAGAATTTTGAAGTGGAATGTATGTCCTACCTTCTCGAGGCAGGATACATCTCCCTATCAGAGTCTGATTCACCTTGTTGTTATCCGACTAAAGGATCTGAAAGTAAGACTCAACCAAGCAGTAACGAAGTTACAAACAGCTTCACCACCAGAAGTCATGGTTCATCAGAAGAAGTTCCTCCTATCCCCGAAGAAACTTGGGATACATTAGGAGAACCAAGCGGAAAATTTGACTACATGGTGAAATACTCCGCTCTTAAAAGTTCAAAAATATCTCTTGAAGACATTGTTCAGACTGGATGGAACATTGATTATGAGTACCTTACTCATCCAAAAGAGATATATAACCCTTGCTATTCATCATTAGCGTCTGGTGAAGTCATCATTGAGGATTATATCCCCAAGTCACCCACAGAGGCTACAGATTTAGAGTTCACATACCTAGTCAATGCCATCTTAGGAGAAGAGCAAGATCAAAATACAGAAGAGGATGATCTCAAAAGTATCTCCGACAACGAGTCTCTCCATTCAGAAGATTGGAAGTTTCCTCAAAAGAAAGTCTGACATACTCCACTTGGAAATGGGTATGCTCACACAGCTCAGTCTGCTGAAGTAGAAGAAGATCGCCTGCGTGTTGCAAAGACAGTGGTTGGTAAATCAAGACCTACCACATGCCAGCTTAAGCCTAAGGTTCCAGTTTACCTAGTGCACAATGGGGTTCGCCACTATTGGACGACTGTTGAAGTTTTAACTGTTGTTCGCACTCCTAAGTAGGAACTTTCACCGTTATTTTGTCCTCTCACCATAGCCCAGGGTGAAGAGATGTTTCATAGGGCTTTGCATTTTACTATTTCTTAGGAAAATGTCCCTCTTTGCTTCGCCCAAAGCAATAGAGTTTTGTTTTATAGGGTCTTGTCATACCCCAAAATTTACCCAGTACGATTCACCTCTTTTAAATTATTAAATTATGTTAAAACTAAGGGCTATGGGGTTTAAACCTGACCTCTTGTATAACCTTTAATTAATTTTAGGTATTCGGGCCCGATCATTTGGCCCAATCTATCTAACTATGGGTTTTCTATTATTTTTAATAATTTAATTTTTCTTATTGATCATTGGGTTATTATTGAAAATTAAGGATATTGGGTTAGAGGGTATGGTTAGATAATGGTTATTAATGTTAAGGTTAATTATTTAGTTAATCTCTAGGATAGTTAGGATTATTGGTTTTTTTAAATATTAGAGTCATTAGGATTAATTGTTATTAGGTTTATTAATACTATAGGGTTTATAATTATTGTTAGAATTAATATTAATATTAGCCTTAAATCATTTATTCTTGATTGGTGCTTTTTGAAAACTTGCTCGACCTTATGTCATTTTATTCCCTCAAATACAAATCTTTTATAAAAACCAATACAAGTACCATACTGTTCGCCTGTTTCTCGGTAACCTTACCGTTGTCAGTATTCTCACTGAATGTTCATTCCATAAACCGTACAATTTGGAGTTTTCCGATAACCATACCGTCGTCAGTAACTTTACTGTTTGTCTTGTTCCAATCACCTGATTGATGTTTTCCGGTAACCTTACCGATGCCAGTAACCTTACTGAGATATCTTTCCAATCACCTGATTGATACTTTCCGGTAACCTTACCGATGCCAGTAACCTTACTGAGATATCTTTCCAATCACCTGATTGATACTTTCCAGTAACCTTACCGATGCTAGTAACCTTACTGAGATATCTTTCCAATCACCTGATTGATACTTTCCGGTAACCTTACCGATGCTAGTAACCTTACTGAGTTTTTCTTCCCAATCGCCTGATTGATGCTTTCCGGTAACCTTACCGATGCCAGTAACCTTACTGAGATATCTTTCCAATCAACTGATTGATACTTTCCGGTAACCTTACCGATGCCAGTAACCTTACTAATATTTTCTTCCCAATCGCCTAATTGATGTTTTCCGGTAGCCTTACCGATGCCAGTAACCTTACTGAGATATTCTTCCCAATCGCCTGATTGATGCTTTCCGGTAACCCTACCGATTCCAGTAACCCTACTGAGTGTTTATTTTCCAATCGCCTGATTGACGTATCCCGGTAACCTTACAGATGATAACAACCTTGTATTTCATTTTACTCACAAATAAACTACGCATAAGCATTATACATAAGCACTATCATACATACCCATTCACGCACACGCAACATTAACATATGTGAACATGCATACATTTGCATTGTACAAACAACAGGATCATATGCATACACATGATGCATACGCATTTACAAGACAATCCTCTATACAGGTAAACTTGTCCAAACTATGACAAGTAATCCTATTGGTGCAGGTGAGCTTGCTAGAGCTATAGCAAATGATCCTTTTAGGGTTCATAAACTACACGAAAACTTGCTAGAACTATAGTAAGTGGGGTTCACAAACTGCGAAAGCTTGCTAGCAATATAGCAAGCTGATCATACAAAGTCCTCGCTATGTAAGTCTCAGGCTTTAGCAGGGCAATTCTCTTCTCTCACACTCGAACACAAGGTAAATTTAGGAGTCTTCCATTATTAAATAACTCTTCAATTCGAAAAACGTGAGACCTGCGTACTCTCACGCCATTCAATCCAAGGTAATTAAATAGGGGCAGCTGTCATACCCCAAAATTTACCCAGTACGATTCACCTCTTTTAAATTATTAAATGTGTTAAAACTAAGGGCTATGGGGTTTAAACCTGACCTCTTGTATAACCTTTAATTAATTTTAGGTATTCGGGCCCGATCATTTGGCCCAATCTATCTAACTATGGGTTTTCTATTATTTTTAATAATTTAATTTTTCTTATTGATCATTGGGTTATTATTGAAAATTAAGGATATTAGGTTAGAGGGTATGGTTAGATAATGGTTATTAATGTTAAGGTTAATTATTTAGTTAATCTCTAGGATAATTAGGATTATTGGTTTTTTTAAAAAATTAGAGTCATTAGGATTAATTGTTATTAGGTTTATTAATACTATAGGGTTTATAATTATTGTTAGAATTAATATTAATATTAGTCTTAATAATAAGTATTATCAGATTTAATCTCAATATTATTATTAGATTAGTTGATATTATAATTATTAACTTAATATAATTAATCAAAATGAACTAGTAGTGTTTGGGCCAGAAGTGG
This sequence comes from Vicia villosa, assembly GCF_029867415.1. Taxonomy (NCBI): domain Eukaryota; kingdom Viridiplantae; phylum Streptophyta; class Magnoliopsida; order Fabales; family Fabaceae; genus Vicia; species Vicia villosa. The sequence goes on from NC_081180.1 coordinate 190,132,110, forward strand.
TGGTGACGTATTGGCCCGTGTCTGTTGGACCTAATGGGGCGGAGTGAGTCAGGTTGGATCAGGTCAACCCGGATCACTATTCATCTTTCTTCTTCCTCTAGCACCTGCGGCGGCGGCCACCATTTCCAAGGGACAAACCCTAATTCGTCAGCCCGAGCTCAGCAAGAAGATCTCATCGAATCTTAACAATAAAATCAAAACGAAAATTAATTGAATCAAAGACATTTTCATTAATCCAGACAACCATACAATCAGAACAAAATCTTGTTACAAATCTTCAGAGTATTACTATCGAATATGAATCAATCTCTAAACTTAAACCTAATTATTCCTATCTAAGCTAAACATTCCTAATATGAATCAAAACCTAGACTATATAAACTAAGAACAAAAACAGAAGAAGGGGAATTTTCGGGGGGCGAGACGAAGAACCCTAAGCGCCGTAAATCTTCAGGCTTGGACTTTGACCTCCATAATCGGACCTGCGAATCAGAAAGAAGGAGAAAAAGGATTAGCATGGCAATCGAATCTTACACGTTCCAACAGTTAAGATATAAGGTACCGAAACCAAAACTTAGCTGAGGATTTATGCTTGCATGTTCGTTTGTGTTCGATTTGTTTTTTTGAAGAGATAAGGATTAGGGTTCAACAGTCTAGGGTTAGGGTTCTTAGTTTAACTAAAGTCTAAAGATGAATGTTCATCTTCATCTGGGTTTTGGATGAAGAAGTCTGGGTTAGAGTTGAAGGTTGAAGATGAAGATCATGTAGATCTTCATCTGAGGTTCATAAAAACTGGGTTTCGGTTGAAGATCCTTGAGGATCTGGTATTCGGGTTGAGTTTCACGGTTGGCATTCAACTGGAAACTGGGTTTGTCTCGGTGGACCGGTGGGGTTTTCTAGGTTTCACGGTGGGTTTATAAGTTTACAAGGTGGCCGGTGGTGGTTTTTGTGGCTTATTTTCTGGGTTGGTTTGAGGGAGAAGGCTGAGAGAAGAAGAAAGAGGGAGACAGAGAGAGCAGAGAGAGAAATTGAGTGAGATAGGAGTGGAAAAAGTGTGAGGAAACCGAAGGTGAGTGGGAAGAGAGGAAAAGTTTTGGGAAAGTGGAGTAGAGATAATCTTATCTCTTTACATGCAATCATAACGCGACACGTGGCCACTTACGGGCCACGTTATTGGTTCATCAAGCGGTGATCCCCTGTAGGTCTTTTACCTTGGTCCCTCATCTAACTTCACATGCAGGCCTCCGATTAAACTCTAGGTAGATCCTGTCCATCCACTCGCCCCGGACGGTGCTCCATAACCAACACGTGTGTCGCGTTGGATCACAATGGACCCAAAACATGACTGGGCCGAAGCCCATGCTGTTAGCACCCCCCTGGTTTTTATTAAAAAAAACAGTGTACACCCCCCTTGTCAAAAATAAAAAGAATTAATTTTATTAATAATGGTTAATTTATTTGGTTATCATTCTCTCCTCGATCCGACTATAGCTATTAGATGCATTGGCAAGGGATCAAATCAATTTAATAATTTATCTATTAATATTAATCATATTAATCCCTGTTTAATTCTCTTTTCGACCCGATTAAATCTATTAGTCGCATTAGACAAGAGATGAAACATATAAAATAATAAAACATAAATACTTAACTCGTTATCGTGTAGTAATCGAACCTATTGATTATGAGGGATAACGATAAATAATTTAATTACAAAAATTAAAACACACTTCATTTGCTGCCCGTGACGATCGAATTTATCGATCTGAGCAACCAGCAATACATTATTTAATCCGTTAACTATAATGATCAAACCTATTGATCATCGCAACTAACGGTGACATATTAAATCAGGGTTGTACGCCCAAACATTCAAAACACACTAAACCACGACACTACGGATTTTCATCTTTTCAATACTGCGATTTTCAAATCTACGATAAGGTAATTCAAAATACCTTCGAACTTCGCATTTCAAAACTACGATAGGCCATTCAAAAAGCCTCCAAACAACCTCATATTAATTCTAAGGCGTACAACCCTGTGCCCGAACTACGTTGACTCTGATTCTCCATAAGGAGATACGTAGGCACTTGGTAACAAGGCGAGTCTCCCCCCTATAATTTCAATTCATTTTAAATCTCAATTTTTACCCTTTTCATTTCATTAGCTATTAGCCTTATAAACCTTGCCATGAACCTTTATTCTATAATGCAACCTTTAGGAAAGGGTTGAGGGTGCCTAACACCTTTCCTCAACCTGATTATAATAACTTACCCTGAATCTTTATACTGCGTAGGGTTTCCTATTCGCCCTTCAGAATAGGTGGCGACTCTAAATGTTTATTTTTAGGGCAGGTTGCTACAGGTCTTTGTTTCAAAAAGTGACTGTCGATAAATAAAAATGTCATTTTTTTCCCTCATTAGTTTTCCCTTTTCTTTTTTTTCAGAAATTGGTAATCCTAAAAAATACCCTTAAAAAACATTAAAATATTCCATTAACTGCATACACCGAGTCTTCCCTCGTTGTTTAAATAAAACTTATCACACATATGCAGATTAATCATTAAACACCCCGTTGAAACGTACGATCGTATGACTTCTCCAAGCTTTGGGTTTCTTGTATTCGAGGCAGAGGAAGAAGACGAAGAAATATCAAAGGAAAATTCACAGTTACTTCAACAAAGGGAAGAGGCCATTCAGCCATACAATGAGCCTCTAGAGATCATTAACCTTGGTTCTGATGGAAACAGGAAAGAGGTTAAGATTGGAGCTTCGCTCAGTTCAGAGATCAGAGAGAATTTGATACAATTGCTCAAAGAATTCTCAGATGTCTTCGCTTGGTCTTATCAAGATATGCCAGGGTTGGATACTAGTATAGTGGAGCATCACTTACCATTGAAGCCCGAATGCCCTCCGGTCAAGCAAAAACTGAGAAGAACTCATCCGGATATGGCCATGAAAATCAAAGAGGAAGTTCAAAATCAAATCAACGTTGGTTTCCTCGTCACTTCAGAGTACCCTCAGTGGTTAGCTAACATTGTTCCCGTTCCTAAGAAAGACGGAAAGGTCCGCATGTGCGTTGACTACAGATATTTGAACAAAGCTAGCCCTAAGGATGACTTTCCTCTACCACATATTGACATGTTGGTTGACAATACAGCAAAATCCAAAGTTTTCTCATTCATGGACGGATTTTCGAGATACAACCAAATCAAAATGGCACCTGAAGACATGGAGAAAACAGCTTTCATCACCCTCTGGGGAACGTTCTGCTACCGTGTTATGTCTTTTGGACTAAAGAACGCAGGAGCAACATATCAAAGAGCCATGACTACACTTTTCCACGACATGATTCATAAGGAAGTGGAAGTCTGTCTATGTGGATGACATCATTGCCAAATCAGAAAATGAGGAAGATCACATACAGAATCTGACAAAGTTATTTCAACGCTTACGGAAGTTTCAGCTTCGCCTGAATCCCAACAAGTGTACCTTTGGTGTCTACTCAGGAAAACTCCTTGGTTTCATCGTCAGCAAACGAGGAATTGAAGTGGATCTAGATAAAGTCAAGGCAATTCAAGAAATGCCTTCACCCAGAACCGAGAAACAAGTTAGAGGATTTCTTGGACGTCTCAATTACATCTCGAGATTCATATATCTCATGACTGCAACTTGTGCTCCAATTTTCAAACTTCTACGGAAAAATCAAAGTTGCGTCTGGACAGACGATTGTCAGAAAGCGTTCGACAGCATTAAGGAATATCTGCTCGAACCACCTATCCTGTCTCCTCCAGTGGAAGGAAGACCTTTGATAATGTACCTAACCGTCTTAGAAGATTCCATGGGTTGTGTCCTTGGACAGCAAGACGAGACGAGAAGAAAAGAGCATACCATCTATTACCTGAGCAAGAAATTCACTGACTGTGAATCCCGCTACTCCATGCTCGAGAAAACCTGTTGTGCTTTGGCCTGGGCTGCCAAGCGTCTCCGCCAATACATGATTCGACATACTACTTGGTTGATCTCCCATATGGATCCAATCAAGTACATCTTTGAAAAGCCTGCCTTAACTGGGAGAATTGCCCGTTGGCAGATGCTGTTATCAGAATATGACATTGAGTATTACGCACAGAAAGTCGTGAAAGGAAGTATCCTAGCTGAGCACCTGGCTCACCATCCACTCAATGGTCATGAATCAACCAGTTTTGACTTTCCGGACGAGGACGTCATGTACCTCAAGATGAAAGATTATGATGATCCACTACCAGACGAAGGACCTGAGATAGGATCCCAATGGGGCTTAATCTTTGACGGAGCTGTCAATGCCTATGGACGAGGAATCGGGGAAATCATTGTTACCCCTCGAGGTACCCATATTCCTCTTACCGCCAGATTAACTTTCAAATGCACAAACAATGAGGCCGAATATGAAACTTGCATCATGGGTCTCGAAGAAGCCGTGGATCTAAGAATCAAACACTTGGATGGATATGGAGATTCTGCTTTGGTCATCAATCAAATTAAAGGATAATGGGAAACATGCCAACCTGGACTAATCCCTTACAAAGACTACGCAAGAAGATTGTTACCATTCTTCGACAGGGTAGATTTTCATCACATTCCTCGTGAAGAAAATAACTTGGCTCATGCATTAGCCACACTCTCTTCCATGATTAAGATAAATCATTGGAATGACATTCTTCGGATCGATGTTATGCGCCTGGATAGGCCCGCTCATGTTTTCACAGTAGAAGCAATCACCGACGACAAACCGTGGTATAACGACATCAAAAACTTTCTCCAAAGGCAAGAGTACCCTCTTGGGACATCAAAGAAAGATAGAAAAACTTTGAGAAAGTTAGCTGGCAGATTCTTCCTGAATGAAGATGTTCTGTACAAGAGAAATTTCGACATGGTTCTACTCAGAAGCATTGACAAGAAAGAAGCAGAAACACTCATGAGAGAAATACATGGAGGTTCTTTTGGTACCCACACCAATGGACACGCCATGACAAGGAAAATACTGAGAGCGGGATATTATTGGCTGACGTTGGAGTCAGATTTCTACCAGTATGCGAAAGGTGTCACAAATGTCAGATCTACACCGATAGAATTCACGTGCCACCATCTCTTCTCAACATACTCTCTTCCCCTTGGCCTTTCTCCATGTGGGGAATCGACATGATCAGAACGATCGAGCCAAAAGCGTCCAATGAACATCGCTTCATCTTGGTAGCCATAGACTATTTCACCAAGTGGGTTGAAGCAGCTTCGTATGCAAACGTTACAAGACAAGTTGTCGTCAGGTTTATCAAGAATCACATCATCTGTCGCTACGGCATTCCTAGAAAGATAATCACTGACAATGGGTCAAATTTAAACAACAAAATGATGAAGGAGCTTTGTGAAGAATTCAAGATTGAACATCACAACTCATCTTCTTACAGACCAAAGATGAATGGAGCTGTAGAAGCAGCTAACAAAAACATCAAGAAAATCATTTAGAAAATGGTCATCACATGCTCCCGTTTTCTCTTCACGGTTACCGTACATCTGTACGTACTTTGACTGGAGCAACTCCTTTCTCCCTTGTATATGGCATGGAGGCAGTCCTCCCTATAGAGGTTGACATCCCATCAATGAGAGTCTTGATGGAGGCAATGTTAACAGAAGCCGAGTGGTGTCAAAGCAGATTCGATGAATTGAACTTAATCGAAGAAAAGCGCATGACAGCTTTATGCCACGGACAGTTATATCAACAAAGAATGAAGAAAGCTTTCGACAAAAAGGTTCGATGTAACACCCCCATTTCTATACTAACCAAATAAGGCATACATTTGCATAAATCAGAGTAAAGAAGCATGCATCTCACGAGGGCGTTACACATATTTCAAAATAGAACAAATATTTTATCTTTAAACATGTAATGGTCATTTCCAATTAACACGGGAATTTAAAACAACATGCAAACCATAGCGGAATAATCATCTCATCAAATAAATGGTAAAATAGGATGATTCCCATACATCATCCACCATGTCTCAACATCTTGGCTCAAGGCCACATATTAACCAGAATAACATATTCAAATACGAATACAATATGAGTAAACAAATATCTCATAACATCGAGTCATAAAAAAAATATAAAACCCAACTCCCATGTGTTACATATGACCAGAGCACAAGTGACTACTTAGTCACGACACCCTACTAGAGATCTAAATCTCGACGCTAAGCCTCCTTCGAAGCATCACAATCCATGAAACCTGCACGTTACCAACAAAGGATAACATTCAAACAGAAGGGTGAGAATTCAACTTCTTATAGAAAACATGATAATGGGAAATGTAAAACACAATAAGAATACATTTCAAGAATTCATCACTCTTCACATAAACATGCATCATATGCCATTAATCAAGATTCACATATTCATGTTATACTACTTAGCTCATTCAATCCTAAGTGATCAAACATGATTCACATATTCACATATATGTATACATATATCATTAATACATATAAGTTCACATATATATCACATGTGCTCCAAATCACATATATCACATTCATAACACAACAACAATTCACATAAAATGAGTCACCAAATTCACTTATCACATCTTATACACACATAACAATCACATAATTGCATACATTCAAACATCACATAACACCAATGTGACTCAATGCAAGACATGTGACTCTATGCATGTGGTACCCAATGTGAATCCAATGTTTCACCGCTTTCCGATTCAATGTTTAGAATCCAAGCCACGCTCCCGATCCGGACAAGATCAAAGCCAACACGCCTATTTCCAATTAAGGATCACGTCTGCTACGCCTGTTTCCATTCAAGGATCAACGTCTCTTACCATGTGAACCCAAGTTTCACCGCTTCGACCATAAAGCCGACCATGCTATGAATGTATGTACAATTACCAACAATTTATGCAATTAAGATTATCTCATCAATCTTAACTTACCGCATACCACAATAATCCAACTCTATGAATTATCCGCCAATTGTACACAACATTCACAACACAATTAGCAATTACAACAAGGCATAACAACCATCATATATCCAATCACAATCATCATGCATATATTACCACACATCTTACCAATAGTTGTTATTCATTACATACCAAAACGTAACACACATAAAAGCATTTACAAGTATACAATCCATATCTCAATACATACACCTTTAAATGATCATTATCAACAAGACACATTCAAATAGTACATATAAATGTATATTTATATTCATTATAACATATCATGGATATCACATCACTTAACACATATATGAATATTAACCACAAGTCTTAATTCATAATACACACATAAGTAATCACATATTATCCATATATTAACATCTAATTTAAACTATTCCACATCAACTAGCATTTGGAGTTCAATCACATAATTCACGGTTATCATACCACATAATACATCCATGAACATTGATCATGCACAATTCATCCATAACATACACATATAGGTAAATGTTATTCTCCTTTATCATCATAATTTATAAAACAAGTGTTAATCCATTCTATTCTATCATATAGACAATCTCATTAGCTTCCCAACGCTTCGAACGGCGCATAAAACGGAGCTACGGATCAAAAGTTATGGCCTTTCAAAGTTTGGAAAAAGTTCTGCAAAACAGGGTTCGCGGCGCCAACAGGGTTCGCGGCGCGAACTGAGCGAATCCAAAAATTCCAAACTTTCTGCCAAGCAGTTCGCGGCGCCAACAGAGGTTCGCGGCGCGAACTGGCGATTTCAGAAACCCCCAAAACACAGAAAACAGCTGTGGACCTCCGTTTTTTTCGGGCCATACCTCTGAGCGGGAGAGATACGTGAACTGACTCTTTTTTATCGCTTATGCTTTCGCATTTTTGAAAATTCACAGAGTCGCCACCGACCTTTTATTTTATCCAATTAAGGAAAGGTTTATAAAAGAAACAGAAAAAAGACCTTTAAGAAATTCTGGGTAAGGGGGTAGGTTATACAAAGGGAAGGTGTTAGCACCCTTTGTATCCATGGTTATCCATGGGCTCTTAAGTTTGCTTAGCTCACTTGTTTTTCGATTACTTTTCAATTGTTTTAGAATGCTCATATGTGGTTTCAAATACCTTTGTAAATTGAATTTGTAATGATCCTTGTGCGGATGTATACAAAATGTTTGTTTATCTTTCGAAAGATGTTTTGAAAAGAACGTTAACTTTGTAATGATCCGTGTTTGGATGTATACAAAATATTGTCTTTTTGGAAAGTTTTGTTTTGAAAAACAACAGTGTATGAGAATTTTGTTTGTTTTGATTTGAGCAAGCAAACTAGGAGGTCTACCCTGAGTTGTAAGGTCTTTATCCTATTTCCTTTAAAAATCTATCCTTTCACCGGATACAAACAAAAGGTTCGATTTTGTACTCGAAACAGTAGAATTTTGACTTTGATTTTGAAAAGAATGAGAAGGGATTACCTTAAGAGGTGCAAGTGTGATTGTGATTGGATTCAGATATTTTATCTTTGAAGTTAGTGATCTAACGGTTCAATTTTATCTTTGACATACACGCAGTTTATATTTGCTGGAAATTAAAATGCGGAAATGTAAAGTGCGGAAAGTAAATCTACGCTATTACATCGATTGTGCAGGAAATGTAAACTAAGCCTATTTACATGATTTTGACATCCTATACATTTATCTAGGAATTTAAATTGCAAGAAAAATAAAAGACATATTTTTGGATTTTTTTTATGATTGATTTTAATTATAATTAATGCATGATTAATTAAATTAAAATGAAGAAAAAAGATGAAAATAGATTTAGACCTAGAACTTAAGTTTAAAATATGTACAAAATATTTGTCAATTAATTTTAAAACAAAACTAATTTTTTTGGAATTTTTTGAAATTGATTTGGGATTTATTAAGCTAATTAAAACATAATTATGCAAATAATTATACAAATAATTAAAACTTAAAGAGAAAATTATTCAAAATATGTACAAAATTAGTTTATAGTATATAAACAATATTTAATATAAAGAACAATTTTTTTTATGATTTTTTGATTGGTTAAGATAATTAAAAAGCAAATATATAAACATATACTAATTAATTATGCAAAATATTGAAATTATAAAAAAAAATAAAATATTTTTATTTCAGAAAATAAAACATTATTTTAGAAGTCTAAAAAATATTTTTTGTGTATTTTTTGGATTTTTAAAACTATTTTTAATTAATTTTGCAAAGAAATTAAAATAAAATAGAAAATAAAAGGATACTGATCAGATGTGGAAATTCCATAGAGTCCATGGTAAGGGGATTCATTCTGATGCGTTGGATGAGTCATTAAATGAGATCTGATGGCTCAGATGGTGAGGGACCACCACTTATGACGCGCCTGCAAACACTGAAACCAAGGGTTATATTTAAAAAACGCGCGCGTCTGATCCAATGGGGGGAAGACACGTCTTCGTCTTCAACCTCCAGACACCTCTTTTAACAGCGCTTTTATGAGAGAAGCGCTGTAATTGATGAGCTTCAAACCTGCAAAATAGCGAATAGGGGTAAACCTGAAAAGAAATTTGGCGCGACATGTTCATTCAACTGGGTTTGGCTCACTGAGTTTGAATATGCCATCAATTTCACCTAATTTTGCTTCTAATGGAAAGCCCTAAAATTTAGTTTATGAACCCTAGAATGGTATCTTCCTATATAAGCAACCAAACCTTAATTAAGTGTCCAGAAATGACCAGGACATCAAACTAAGCTCAAATATATGTCTACATCTTGTTAAATATGCATGTATTATGAGATACGAATTGGTTTTTGTTTGAACAAATCGTGACCTGTAGTGCTTGATTCAGTGAGTTTCAAAGATTGCAGATTATCTGGATAGGTTCAGTGAAGTTCAAGGAACGTGTTTGAGTGTTTACTTTGTATTAAAACTAGCTTAAACTTAGAATTCGAATTTCAAAATTCTTTGAATATTTTAAGATGTTACAAGTGTGTTACAAGCAAGAGTTTTTCTCTCATTTCGTTCTCTTTGTATTACTGAAGCATGCTAGCTCTTTTATAAGCATTGAAGTGCTTAGAAGATAAGCTAAGAAGCATTTATGCCTTTGTTGGAATCTTGACTTTTTCCACATGTGTAGCTTGGCATTTAAGCCACTGTGGCTTGATTTTCTTCTCTCCCTCTGCTGTACTTTGGCTTGGGACAGAGTTGAATGATTCTCTTGATGAGTCATGCTTGGAATTCAACCTATCCATTATCCTTCCATTTTTCCTTTTTTATTTAATCTTAAAATAAGATAAAATTAAGCCAAAAATGGATAAAAATGGTGTGGGCTTTGTCTTGGTCGTGGGAGGCCCATAATAACATGGCAAACATGTTTGAACCATGAAAACTTGGCCCCATTTGGAAAAAATACATTTTTGAGCAATGTTGGTTTCATGCATTTTCCCAAAATTTAGCCAACTTCAACAAGGTGTAAATCCCTCAATTTTTGTCATATGAAGGAGTTCTTGCACTTTTTGGAAACCCCAAAGAGTCCTCTAACCAATGTCTTTGGTCTCATGTCAAAATGATTTTTGATGCTCCTTGGGTGTCCTTTTGAAAAAAGTGTCTTTTTGTTGACTTTGAAAATGACCTGTAATGTCTTTGGTCATATTTTTCAAATGGTGAATGCAATGACCATGGGATCAATTGCATTTGAAAGATAATTGAATTTCCTTCAAAATAAGCTTTGGTTTGAATTTTTTGGATGAAGGATGAGAGAGTTATGACCAGTCAAAGTTGAGTTGACTTTTCAGGCAAAAACCCTAATTTTGAATCTTAGGGTTTTGTTGATTTTTGATCTTTCCTTGATGAATTATGATCATCCAATGATCAAATGATGAATCCTTTGACAAAATATGGACTTTGACAAAAAATTTCATTTTTGACTGTCTGTTGACTTTTTGGTCAAACGGGTCGTCTGTTGACTGTTTGAGCTGCTGACGGTGCGTCTGAGTGAATTGAAGTTTGAAAATTTGTATGATGGTACTTTGAGATATATGGATGTGCATGAAATCCATTTTAGGTCTCAAAAACTTGTTTCTCCTGTAAAAACAAGAAAACCCTAGTCAGGGACTGTTTGTGTAGGAGATAGTTAAGCGTACCTGATTTTTGTGCAGTGTTGAGTCTCTGCTAATCGCGTGATATTCAGAAGACTTCTAGAACAAAAATCTTGGAATTTTGAATTGTAAAAGATTGATTTGATTGATGGTACAAAACACTGAGAATTGTACTGCCAGCAGTTTGGCTGTCAACTGACTGTTCAGGTATTGACGTAGCAGTTAGAGTGAAAAATCAACAGTCAAAGTTAATTTTCTTTTTTTTTGTTGTTTTTGTTTTTGTTTTATGTCAAAAATGAAAGTTTATTTACATGACTTGTTAACAAAAACACAGACATAATAAATAACTAATATTTACTGTATGCGGGAAAAATTTTCGATAATAACCCTGAAAATCATTTAATGCACAGAAAAATGAATATTTGACTGGCAGAAAACACACAAAATATTATCTGAGTAATTAAGCAATATTATGACAAATAGTACAACATTTAATACTGACAGTACAAATATTACATACTATATTGAACAGTACGACGAATAAACGGTTCATTTAAGAAATAAGAAATACAGCAAATTTTAAGAATGACGATTGATAACCCATGCTACAAATAGTAACATGTAGATGATTGGGAGCATAAGCATCCCAGGTCCACAGTGTTCCGGGCTATGTAGACAGAAGAAAGACATGATCACCGTAGCAATGGTGATGACCATAAGAAAACACGTTTCCCACCGCTTCGCCATTTTTTCGGGGAAGAAGAAAGGATGGATTATGAGGTAGCAATTTGAGAGATGAATTAGAATTTGATGTGAGATTTTTATGAAAAAATGAGAGGTATTTATAGAGTGGAAAGAAGGATAGATACGTTGGGGAATGATGTGATTCCGTACAAAAGGAGAATTTGAGTGGAAGTAAGATTTGAAAGAAAGTGTATGATAGTGTTGGGAAAAAGAGAGATGTAGAGAATAAAGTTAGGATTTGATTTTTGAAAAAAGAGATTTGAAAAGATTTTTGAAAATAATGGAATATAGTACAAAAATTAGTGGGAAACAAAAGATAATAATAATCTACTTGTTACCAGTACAGTCTGAGTTTCCTGATTTTGCGCCTGCAAAAAGATTTAACTCTGTACCAATTGTGTCAGTACTATTTATCTGTAAATAAATAAAATAGCATGTGTGAAGTAATAAACAGTATTTGGCGTTTGCGTAAGAATAAATTCAACTGCAAGCCAAATTACTGTATAAGAAAAATTCTAAAAACTAAGTATTTCATATGTCAAGATATTTGTTGAAATAAAAATCCATGATTATATGAGACTCTTAATTTTCAGATTGGAGTTTTCTTGAAAAAAGATGCGGGCAAATTTTGGGGTATAACAACAGCATACGAAACCCATCCCAAAACCCCTAAACTCAACCCAATCAAGTTGGAAAACACCAAACATCACGAACAACAATAGGATACATGTTATAAACACAATTATAACACCTATTATGGGTCTTCTAATATCATAACATCATCAAACATCAATTAAAACACATTTCAAATCATAAGTTCATGCATTTGTTCATAAACCCTAACTTTTCTATATTTCCATGAAATTGCAAAGATGAAGAGATAATCACAACAAAACACATTACCCAATCATATAGTCTATAAGAACTTGTATTCAAACCCTTACCTCTAACTCTTAAATCCACCCTCTTCAAGAAATCTACAATTTCCTTCTTCTTCTCTTCTATGTTCTTTCTCCTCTATTCTCTTCTTTCTCTTCCTTTCCCCCAAATTGTGTTATCTCTAAAACCCTAGTTTTCCTCTTCTTACTATCTTTCTCACATAAATGGGCTTAACCCACAATCTATTCTTTCTAACTAAATTAGGCCCATCAACTAATATCTCATAATATTACTAATAGTTCAATTAATCCAATTAGCACAAATCTCAATTAAATAATATCATACTAAATAATTGAATAACATGAATAATTAGTAAAACACCAAATAAAACTAATTAAATAAATAGCTAATAAAATCGGGATGTTACATTCGACCTCGCACAGATTCTAGGGGCAAATGGACTCCCAATTATGACGGCCCATACGTGGTCAATAGAGCTTTCTCGGGAGGAGCCTTAATACTCACGACTATGGATGGAGAAGAATTCACTCGTCCTGTGAACATCGACTCAGTCAAGAAATATTTCGCCTAAATAAATAAAAGAACAGCTCGCTAAGTTGAAAACTCGCAAAGAGCGGCTTAGGCAAAAAAGAGCATCTCGGTGAATCGAAAACCTGAAAGGGCGATTCAGGCAAAAGTTAGAGACATAAAAAATATAATCAATCCTGGTAGACTTAAAACCCGAAAGGGGTAGTCTACCCAAAAGTTAGGGATATATGGCAAGTAACTGTGTTCAGGACAAACTTGATCACCAGAAAATCCATAGCGGAGTATTCATCATCAGTAGGTCATCTTCTACGAAGCACGAATACAGCGCAATTCAGAGTGGAAGGGAAAGATAATGGTCGTCACGTTTCATCGTAGCCCTTTTCCCAAAAATTACCAATTTCCAACTTTGTAAATACTCCATGGGATCAAGCATTTGGCTGATTACCATTCCATAAATAATAATTCGAGCTTTGTGCCTTTTCTTTGTAATCGAGTCTTATTCGGTTTCTTAAAATGCATTTTTTAGGACTGATAGTCATTTTCCTTGAAACAAATGTTTTCATAAAATAATAAAATGAATTTACTTGCAAAATAAAGGTGAAATTTCTTTCTAAGGTTTACAAACAATAGCAAGAATGCAAACAGTTGCTCCAAGAACGGTTGAGACTCCGGGAATAAAATTCCCCATGAGGTCGCTTTGCGAACATCTCCCGATAATGGATCTTCACTTCAAATCATTTCACTCACTTCTAACAGCGGACATCTGGTAACCTAGTATCCCCAATGGAGTGCAAATTTACAAGAATAAAACATATTCTAATCAACAAATTCAAGTCATATCACAGGATTTCACATCCGCGACAATTCTATTCACATTCACTTTACATTTTATAATCTTCATAACATTCATACATTACGGATCATATCACATGACTGCACAGTTAGCATAGTCTAGTTAGGTTTTGATACTATTATTGCTCGAGTCACTTGGACATCTACTCAAGTTTCCCCTGCGAGTCGTGAGAGAACACTCTTCTTCATGATGACGGTTCATACACCAGGATTTCCCCAGCAAGTCAGCAAGCGGTAATCTCCCTCAAAGAGATAGTTTGTTCATTACTGTTGTTGTTCCCGAGCAAAGTCGACAAATGGTAGTCTTCCTCATGAAAATAGTTTGTCCACTTTTGGGATTCCCCAACTGGGATTCTCCAACAAGTCAATAGTAGGCAGTCTTCTCCGGAAGATAGTTTGACCGCTTTCGAATTTCCCCATTAAAGTCAGCTAATGGCAGTCTCTTTTTCAGCAGAAGACAGTTTGCTCACTTTCTCCCAAGCGGAGGTAACGGATGGCAATCTTCTTCACGAAGACAGTTCGTTTCAGGATCCTTATTTAAATTCAGCAAATGGCAGTTTCTTTCAGCAGAAGACAGTTTGCTCACTTTCTTCCTAGAGAAGATAACGAATGGAAATCTTCTTCACGAAGACAGTTCGTTCAAGGATTCCTCATTAAAGTCAGCAAATGGCAGTCTCTTTCAGCAGAAGACAATTTGCTCACTTTCTCCCAAGTGGAGGTAACGGATGGCAGTCTTCTTCACGAAGACAGTTCGTTTCAGGATCCTTATTTAAAGTCAGCAAATGGCAGTCTCTTTCAGCAGAAGACAGTTTGCTCACTTTCTTCCTAGAGAAGATAACGAATGGCAGTCTTTTTCACGAAGACAGTTCGTTCAAGGATTCCTTATTTAAGTCAGCAAATGGCAGTCTCTTTCAGCAGAAGATAGTTTGCTCACTTCTCCTAAGCGGAGGTAACAAATGGCAGTCTTCTTCACGAAGACATTTCGTTTCAAGGATTCCTTATTTAAGTTGAGCGAATGGCAGTCTCTTTTCAGTAGAAGACAGTTCACTCACTTATCCCAAGCGGAGGTAACGAATGGCAGTCTTCTTCACGAAGACAGTTCGTTTCAGGATTCTTTATTAAAGTTGAGCGAATGGCAGTCTCTTTCAGCAGAAGACAGTTCACTCACTTTTTCCAGCAGAGATAACGAATGGCAGCCTTCTTTATGAAGATAGTTTGTTTCGCTTAAAAATTCCTCAGCAAAGTCGAGCGAATGGAAGTCTCTTTCAGCACAAGATAGTTTGCTCACTTTTTTTCCTAAGCAGAGTCAACGAATGGCAGCCTTCTTCACGAAGACAGTTCGTTTCGTTTAGGAATTCCTCAGCAAAGTTGACAAATGGCAGTCTCTTTCAATAGAAGACAGTTTGTTCACTTTTCAACTTCTTGGCAAGGTCAATAAATGGCAGTCTCTTTCAACAGAAGACAGTTTGTTCCCCTAGCAATCGACAAATGGCAATCCTTTGCAAGAAAGACAGTTTGTCTGTTTAGTACCCAAGGAATAGGCAAATGGCAGTTCCTTTACAAGGAACAGTTTATCTAATTACGAATGTTTCACCCCCATCAAAGTTTACAAATGGCTGTTTTCCTCCTAGAAAACAGTTTGTTAACTCCCCAGCGGAGTCAACGAATGGCAGTCTTCGTCAAGAAGATAGTTCAGATTCCTCCAGCATAAGTCGACAAATGGCAGTCTTTCCCAAAGAAAGACAGTTTGTCCTTTGATTAAAATACCCAAAGAATAGATGAATGGCAGTTCCTTTTACAAGGAGAAGTTTGTCTAATTACAGGACGTTAATCCCCGTCAGAGTCGACGAGTGGCAGTCTTCCTCCTGGAAAACAGTTTATCAACTCTCCAACATAAGTCGATGAATGGCAGTTTTCGTTCCGAAGACAGTTCATCCGCTTTCAAGAAAAGTCATTAGCTCCTCAAAAGGACGCATGGTCATATGGCTTTCTTTGAAGATATCACATTAAAGGAAAGAATGAGGAAGTTTCTTGTCATCCATCAAATGGCATCTCTCCGACAGACATCAGCGAGAAGTTTGATGAGGAAACTTATCGTTGGAAATTTTCTCTTTATCTGAGATATTGTCCAAAATTACAGATAAGACCAGTTTCGCAATCAAAGCATCCGAAATGAAGGGAGGAGTCCGACTCCTTATTGTAACACCCCGATATCCGCTGCACGCATCAACCGTGTCGGCCAACCGAGCATGTTACCGGCTTAATCAATAATCCCCCTAGGTCCGCTTATTCATCTGGTGTTTAGTCGAGGATGTTCAAGGACAAAAGAGCTCAGGCAAAGGATCAATCAATAAAAGTATTAGTCTACAATACAATCATAGGACTAAAAGGCTTCATTCTATGATTGATTAGACACCAATCATCAGGACTCAGGTTTGCTTGGTTCCCCAATCTAGGGTTTTGAGCCCATCAAGGACTGCAATCAAGGACCACATTTGGGAAACCCTAAAAAGCTCCGGGGCATCACTCAAGGGCTTCAATCATCTTCAAATGATCCATATGACAATATCCATAGGGCATTACACTTCAATTCAAGATCTACGGTCATCAATTTCACCTGGTCGACAATTAGGGTTTTCAGACTTAATTCACTTGTACAGTTGACTTTTAACCAGGACATGGATCCACCATTTAAAACATGGCTCAATAACCTCTACTACTTCAACATAATTCATTCAAATAATCCATTTGAAGAGGAGAGCTTGATTCAACACAGAAGTCCTGTGGTTGTCGTTTTTTTCACCTCCCCGTTTCACTTGGGAGGACGGCACGCTAGACCCTTCACGCGAAATTTGGAAGGAGAATGCGCCCGTGGTGGGATGAATTTTGTTTCAGTTCTTCCTACGATATCACACGAACTTTCTTATTTGTCCTACGAGTAGGAAAGGGGAAAAAAGATCTCAACTAAACCCTAGGAGTTTGCTAAGTGCGGGGATTCACCTAGACTAGAAATTCTGGAGTCCGGGGGGTCGGTTATACATAGGGAAGAGTTTAAGCATCCTACATATCTGTAGTACTCTACAGGAACCTTCTCTGTGTCTAAATATGTTTGTGCTGCTAATGATAATTGGGAAAGTTTCTCCTTTGTATTAGGAGAAGGAATTGAATTGAATAAAAGAAAGACAGACATACAGACTAACTATTTTTTGGTATTTTATTAGCTCGCTGAGATTCCTTGTGAACCTCATGCCTACATATCCCTAATGGAAGTCAGAGCTTAATGTAGTTCGGGGAACTAATTAATTATTAATTATTTTTGGGTGCCTTGCTTGAAGCTCAAGGTTGAAGCTTGAATTAAATCTCTGTTTACAGTAAAGAGACATGAATTTATCTTTACAGAGAGGTATTTCTACTATTCCACCACAAACATTAAAAGAGTGACAGAATAACTGAATTCATTTCATTCAAGAGGGGGACTTTACTTGTGTATATGCAAGTATACCAGTCAAATGCCTCTTAAATGAAAGAAAGATGCTCATCCAAATTAGGGAAAGTTACCACATGTCTGGGTTTTACTGCCAGCTCATGCCTTTCAAAATCCTAAGTGGGAGACTTGATTAAAATTAAAATGAAATGTAATGTTTGTTTGTTTGAATGTGGTGAGATAGAAGAAAGATCTCTCTATAGAGATAAGCTATGTCTATCTATTGTATAAAAGATTTGATCTTTAACTGGCTTGTATGAGGCCCAAGCTTGAGGCTTTTTGATTAATGCATTATTTATTGACTCTGGGAGATGACTCCACTGGGGGTTAATTACAAGGAATTTTGTATTATGTACAAAGCCCAGAATTGAGGCTGACTCTAGCTAGGAAAAATATTATTTTTCTGCCTTGTACAAAGCCCAAGGTTGTGGCCGACTGAGTATGAATGACTCTAATAGGGAAAAGATCCTAGATGTTAGGAATCTTTGACACATGAAGTATGGTTTATCTACCTTGTACAAAGCCCAAGGTTGTGGCTACCTGAATGATGAAGGACTCACTGGGGAGACTCTATTATTCGCCTTGTACAATGCCCAAGGTTGAGGCTGACTATTAACAGGGGAGTTTTATTGTTTTGGTGCCTTGTATGAAGCCCAAGGTTGAGGCTAACTATTTTTGTTGGGTTTTGACTCTACTGAAAGATTTATTTATTAAAAAGACTGATTTTTTTTGGAAGCTAACCCTTTCCAGGGATTTTGACTCAGCTGGTGAATCTATCTTTTTTAAGAATGAGGTTTTTTGGAAGCTAACCCGTTCCAGGGATTTTAACTGTTTATTGACTGAACTTTGGAGGCTAACCCTTTCCAGGGGTTTTGTTCTTTTAAACAGATTTTTATTAATTGACTTTGGAGGCTAACCTTTTCCAGGGGTTTTGTTAAAATGATGGCAGAAAGATTATCTAATGAGACTTCTTGTTTAAAACCCAAGATGAAGGCTGACACTTATTGAGGGTAAACAAGTATGGATCCTAGACTCTGCTAAGGAAGATTAATGAAGATAAGGGTGACAGAGACTGTCCATGTCTCTCATTCCAAAAGGTGTACTCAATGTAAAATTGAGACAAACTTAGCTTGTTTAAAGTCTGGTTTAAATTGGAAGAAACTCACCAGGGTATGTTAAAAGGTGACTAAAGACCTGTTCCTATGTTTATAAGAAACCTGATGGGTCCTTGTATACAAGCTCAAGAGGAAGCTGGAAATGCTTTTAAGAAGCCTGTGGGTCCTTGTACAAAGCCCAAGAGGAGGCTAATCGAGGGTCCTTGTTATAGCACAAGAGAAAGCTATGTGGTTTTTGAACTTATTTTGGCTTTAAGCAAATGGGTAAGAGGTTTCACCGGGAATAATTCCTCTTGGGTGAATGTGTCCTATTTTTTTTGGATTCTAAGGTTTTTGCCAACATGTTTCACCGGGAATAATTCATCTTGGGGGTTTGAACTACAGATCTCTAATTAGGAAAGAGCCTTCACCGGGAAGACATTCTCAATCCTAGGCCATATTCCTATAATATATATATATATATATATATATATATATATATATATATATATATATATATATATATATATATATATATATATATATATATATATTTTTTTTTAACTGTCCTAAGGTTTACACTCAAACATAATTCTAAACAAAATATATGCACAGTTTATATTTGACAGTAATTTAAACAAAGACTGTAAATTGAAAGCTTGTAAAGCCTAACCTGGATGGAGTGGAGACCTTTGAAGAAGTATGTACAAAGCCTCACCAACAGTTGATGGATAACAGTTGGATATATATGATAAACAGTTAATGGTTTTTTTGAAAACAGAAGAAATGAAGATGGACATAGGTCACATAGGTATCTGAAGAGTTTCACCGGGAATAATGCCCTTCAAATACCAGAAGAATATTTTGAAAAATAGAAAGAAGATTTTGTAAATAAAGTTTTGAAAAACAAACTATGAAAAGAAAAAGGTGTTGTGACTTACACTCTATTAGAGGCCCACTTAAAAATGATTTACTGTTTATGAAAACAGTCGGAAGAAGATTGGAATGATATAAGGTTTTGTTGTTTGAAAACCTTAATCATCTGTTTAATCGGAGATTGAAAACAGTTTTGAAAATTGACAAAAAGTCAACTTAATTAAGGTAAAGATAAAAATCTATACCTAATTAAGACCTAAATAATTAGGGTTTTACCACTAAAATATTTATGAGATATTAGGTTTTGAAATTTTAATAAAAACATATATATGAATATATTTAAAACACTTAAAATAACACCATTTTTAACCTAATAAAAATATATAAAATAAATAATATTTTTGTGATTTTTTTGATTATTCATAAAATATATATATTAATTAACAAGTGTATGAAAAATGAAGTGAAAATGATTTAATTTGATATGTGAATGAATTAGTTAAAATTGTGAAGGAAAATTAAAGAAAATAGTGGTAAAAAAAATGTTTTGGTCTCACCATGGCTTGAACCCACGCCCTTGCAATCAATTACTCAAAACAACACCACTGGGCCAACGCACGCTTGGTGTCAAAGGAATGACTCCAATGCAATACATATGTTATTCAAGTGCATAGAACAAAAAAGAAAATAAAATCAAAAGGTCTGAGGCGAGGGGGATTCGAACCCCAGACCATGGGCACGCGCAACACACAAACACTCTTTACCACTGGGCTATCACGTTTTAGTCGTTTATGAAACAACTACCATTCAAAATAAAATAAACTCTAGCCTTGGATTTGAATTTTGCGCGCCACCACCATGGTCATCTTCAACCTCAAGCTTCTATATTTTGAAATTCTGAACTCTCTCAACTCTCAACCATTTGCAAAGATGTAAAGACCAAACTTGCTCTAAATTCACTCACGATTCCAAATATGTAACTAATATGAATTTATATTAACTACATCTACTGAATTATCTAAAATACGTGAAGAACCCTAAAATTTGAAATTTAAATTAAATGGCTATACTGAAGCATAAATGACTGATGATAGAGGGTTTTTAATCCTCCTATGATGCTGAATGAAATGGTGTTGAGTTTTAACCAAAAAGATACATAAATTAAAGAGGTGGAGTTGAGAAACTTACCTCTGAAAATGGAGATCGTGAGGATGTTAGAGAGCACCTGGGCTTGTATGAATGATCCTAAAAGCTTCCTTGGGACTCAGTGATGCTAACTGGATGCTTGTTGTGACCTCAAACCTTCTGAATTGCTCTACCCGACTCCTTCAATTTGAGATTCAAGTGAACATGGAGGATCACGAATCTGCAGTTACAGATGAGCTGCGACCATCTGAATAGCTTCACTACACCCTAAGGAACGTGCCTGGATGCTTGGCCTTGCTTGGAACCTTCTGAATTGCTCTGTGGTCCTCCAACTGCAAATGCTCCAAAGTGAAAGCAACAGTGGCGTTCCTCCACTTACAGAAGTGATCCAGGTGCTTGGATCACCTCAAATGAACCCCCTTGAGATGTTAGAATGCTTACTTTCTAAAGAGAAGCTCTGGTTTGAAGAAAACGATTCTTCTTGCCAAAGAACTTTGAAAAACCATAAGCATGAGAAGAGAAAGAGAAAGCAAGGATTATGGTTGCTTTGGTGTGTTTTCTGAATGAGAAAGAGCCCTCTATTTATAGGCAATTGATTCAGAGCAATTGTGTATAGTGAGCTTGCTTAGTGAAGCGAGTTTGGTTTCTTAGCCATGAAGAAATTTCAAGGAATATCCAAGAGTGATCATTGCATTTTCGAGCCAGCGCCCCATCCATTGATCCTATATGATCTTAGGGAACATTTCTGATGCAGAGTGAGCTTTGATTGGTTGGTGAGAAGATTCCTTGGGTGATTCATCAATTTGCCATAAATTCCCAAATGTAATCATTACATAATCACATGTTCTTGTTTTGGGAATCTTCCTCAATTCTCATATCATGGTGAAAATGAATGCATGGCATGTTTTCAGATGTGTTATGGGTCGTGTAGCATCCATAAGTGAGGTCATGTGCACAAAATTGCAAAGTTCAAAAAATGATGCATGACCTATAATTTTACTTCATGAGGCCAACTTTGAACAAGCATAACTCCTAGCTCAAAATGAATTTGGGGAAGGTTGAGCACAATTTGGAAAGCCCTAAACATCTACTTCAAATCATTAGTTTGGAGTTTCTTCAGAATCATTTGGGAAATTTGTGAAAAATGAGCCCAAAGTTGGATGAAAACTAGGTTAAAAACACTTAGAAAAATTTCTTAGTTTTTATAACCTAAAGCTTGAAAATTCCAAATCTCTTAAATGATTGATTTCTTGAAAAAAGTTGCATTGTAAGATGTTGTTTTATTTTGCAAGATCTACAACTTTCATGTTGGAAGTTTTTTGAGTTGTGTAGGTGAAATTTTGAGTTTCCACAATGCCCTTAAAAACCCTAATTCCCGACTTTTTGCTCCTTGATGATTCTTCTTGAATTTCTTTGGTCAAATGACTTTAATATCCATATATTGATGATATTGATCTTTGAAAGTCATGGTTTGACCAAAAATCTTAAAAGTCAAAGGTGATCCCATACAGTTGACTTTTTCCAAATAAAATGAGATTTTGGACTTTTGTGTGGAATCAAGATCTTCTCCTCAAATGAGTGATGTAAATGGGTTATATTGAGGTAGTAGAGGTTCTTCAATCATGTCTTGAGTTTTGGATCCATGCCCTGATTAAAAGTCAACTATCCAGATGAATTAGGTCAAAAACCCTAATTGTCGACCAGATGAAATTGGTGACTGTGGATCTTGAATTGAGGTGTGATGTCCAGTGGATCTTGTTGTATGGATCATTTGAATATGATTAAAGTCTTTAATAGATGTCCTGGAGCTTTTTAGGGTTTCCCAAAGGTGATCCCTGATTTCAGTCCTTGATAGGCTCAAAAACCCTAGTCTGGTGACCTGAGTAAACCTGTACTCAGATGACTGGGTGTCTAATCAATCATAGGTGAATATAAAAATGAAGCTTTTGAGTCCTATGATTGTGTTAGAGACCAATCCTTCTATTGATTGATCCTTTGCCTGAGTTTTCTTGTCTTTGAACATCCTCGATTAAATGCCAGATGAAGAAGTGACTGCTCTGGGCACTTGCTTTGACCTGATGAAAATCCTGAAGATATGTCATCTCAGGGGCGTCAAAAATTAGTGTATGACAGATGCCCCTATTTAAGTTTCTTTTATCTGGAGGGAGAGAGATTGATATCTCGATCTCTCCTGCGTGAAAGAGACTTAAATATCAAAGAATGCCCGAATTTTGGGCGCTCCTGAGATGTTGTAATTGATAAAATCTTTACATGAACTGATCCTGTTGTCGCACTTAGCGGGGGATGAGGAGACAAACTCCTGTAGGAATACGTTATGTGGATTCTGGTGAATGGATGGCAATGTAGGATGCGCAATCCATCTTCTTTAACTAAGTGTTGACACTTAGAAAAAGGCAAGCAACCTCCCCTTGTTTCGGATGTCTGCATCTTGAAACTGGTCTAAGTTGTGATTTTGGACAATATCTCAGATAAAGAGAAATTCTCCAAAGATTTGTTTCCTCATCAAACTTCTCATCAGCACTTGGAGATGAGATACCATTTGATGGTAATAAAGAAACTTCAATTGTTTGTTTCCTCATCAAACTTCTTACCAGCACTTGGAGGTAAGATACCATTTGACGGTAAATAAAGAAACTTCCAAGGTTTTTTCCTCATCAAACTTCTTACCAGCACTTGGAGGTAAGATACCATTTGACGGTAAATAAAGAAACTTCAAAGGTTTGTTTCCTCATCAAACTTCTTACCAGCACTTGGAGGTAAGATACCATTTGACGGTAAATAAAGAAACTTCAAAGGTTTGCTTCCTCATCAAACTTCTTACCAGCACTTGGAGGTAAGATACCATTTGACGGTAAATAAAGAAACTTCAAAGGTTTGTTTCCTCATCAAACTTCTTACCAGCACTTGGAGGTAAGATACCATTTGACGGTAAATAAAGAAACTTCAAAGGTTTGTTTCCTCATCAAACTTCTTACCAGCACTTGGAGGTAAGATACCATTTGACGGTAAATAAAGAAACTTCAAAGGTTTGTTTCCTCATCAAACTTCTTACCAGCACTTGGAGGTAAGATACCATTTGACGGTAAATAAAGAAACTTCAAAGGTTTGTTTCCTCATCAAACTTCTTACCCGCACTTGGAGGTAAGATACCATTTGACGGTAAATAAAGAAACTTCACCATCCCTCCTTTCAACTTGACATTTTTGAAGGATTGTCATATGGTCCCGCGCTCTTTTGAGGGGCTAATGACTTTGCTCGAAAGTGGATGAATTATCTTCGGGAAGAAGACTACCATTCACCTACTTACGCTGAGGAATCTGAACTATCTTCTTGACGAAGACTACCATTCACTGACTCCGTTGGGGATCATTTGTCGATCCGCTGGGGAAATACCAAACTTCTGAGGAATTCAAAATGCGAAACAAACTATCTTATTTGAAGAAGATTGTCGAGCGTCGCTCTGCAGGAGATTCTCAGTTGGGGAATTCCAAAAGTGAACAAACTATCTCTTTGAGGGAGACTACCATTTGTTGACTTGCTTAGGGAATTTGGGTGTATGAACCTTCTTCATGAAGAGAAAACCCTTTCACAACTTTGCAGGGGAATCTTGAGTATATGCCCAAGTAATTTGGGTATTTACACGATCAAAACCTGGCTAGACTATGCTCATTACGCAAATATGGTGTGAGACAAAATGCAGGAATATTACGATGATTATGAAATGCAAAGTGAATGTGAATAGAATTGTCGCGGATGTTAAATCCTATGATACGACTTGAATCTTGTTGATCAGAAGATGTCTTCTTCTTGCAGTTCGAACTCTGTTGGGGATACCTGGTTATCAGTTGCCCGCTGTCCGAAGTGAGTGATATGAATTGAAGTGAAGATCCGTCATCGGGAGATGTTCGCAAAGCGACCTCATGGGGAAATCTTGGTTTCCGGAGTCTCAACCGTTCTCGGAGTAGCTGTTTGCATTCTTCCTATTGTTTGTAAACCTTAGAAAGAAAATTTCACCTCTATTTTTTTTGCAAGTAAATTCATTTTTATTTTATGAAAACATTTCGTTTCAAAAAAAATGACTGTTTAAATTAAAAAACGCATTTCAAGAAACTGAAAAAGACTCGATTGCAAAGAAAGGCACAAGGCTCAAATTATTATTTATGAAATGGTAATCAGCCAAATGCTTGATTCCATGGAGTATTTATAAAGTTGGAAATTGGTAATTTTTCGGGAAAAGGGCTACGATGAAACGTGACGACCGTTATCTTTCCCTTCCACTCCGAGTTGCGCTGTATTCGTGCTTCGTAGAAGATGACCTACTGCTGATGAATACTCCGCTATGGATTTTTGAATGATCAAGTTTGTCCTGAACACAGTTACTTGCCATATATCCCTAACTTTTGCGTAAACTACCCCTCTCGGGTTTTAAGTCTACCGGGATTGATTATTTATTTTTTATGTCTCTAACTTTTGCCTGAATCGCCCTTTCGGGTTTTCGATTCACCGAGACGCTCTTTTTTGCCTAAGTCGCTCTTTGCGAGTTTTCAACTTAGCGAGCTGTTCTTTTAATTATTTAGGCGAAGTATTTCTTGACTGCGTCGACGTTCACAGGACGGGTGAATTCTTCTCCATCCATAGTCGTGAGTATTAAGGCTCCTCCTGAGAAAGCTCTCTTGACCACGTAGGGGCCGTCAAAATTGGGAGTCCATTTCCCTCTTGAATCTGTGAGAAAAGATTGAATCTTTTTGAGTACAAGGTCGCCTTCTTTGATTGTGCGAGGTCGAACCTTTTTGTCGAAAGCTTTCTTCATTCTTTGTTGATATAGCTGACCGTGGCATAAAGCTGTCATGCGCTTTTCTTCGATCAAGTTCAATTCATCGAATCTGCTTTGACACCACTCGGCTTCTGTTAATTTCGCCTCCATCGAGACTCTCATTGATGGGATCTCAACCTCTATGGGTAGGACTGCTTCCATGCCATATACAAGGGAGAAAGGAGTTGCTCCAGTCGAAGTACGTACTGATGTACGGTAACCATGAAGAGCATACGGGAGCATTTCATGCCAATCTTTGTAAGTGATGACCATCTTCTGAACGATTTTCTTGATGTTTTTGTCAGCTGCTTCTACAGCTCCATTCATCTTTGGTCTGTAAGGAGATGAGTTGTGATGTTCAATCTTGAATTCTTCACAAAGTTCCTTCATCATTTTGTTATTCAAATTTGACCCATTGTCAGTGATTATATTGCTAGGAATGCCGTAGCGACAGATGATGTGATTCTTGATAAACCTGACGACAACTTGTCTTGTAACGTTTGCATATGAAGCTGCTTCGACCCATTTGGTGAAATAGTCTATAGCTACCAAGATGAAGCGATGTCCGTTGGACGCTTTTGGCTCGACCATTCCAATCATGTCGATTCCCCATATGGAGAAAGGCCAAGGGGAAAAGAGTATGTTGAGAAGAGATGGTGGCACGTGAATTCTATCGGTGTAGATCTGACATTTGTGACACTTCTTTGCATACTGGTAGCAATCTGACTCCATCGTCAGCCAATAATATCCTGCTCTCAGTATTTTCCTTGTCATGGTATGTCCATTGGTGTGAGTACCAAAGGAACCTTCATGTATTTCTCTCATGAGTACTTCTGCTTCTTTTCTGTCAACGCATCTGAGCTGAACCATGTCGAAGTTTCTCTTGTACAGAACATCTTCATTTAGGAAGAATCAACAAGTTAACTTTCTCAAAGTCTTTCTATCTTTCTTTGACGCCCCAAGAGGGTACTCTTGCTTTTGAAGAAAGTTCTTGATGTCGTGATACCACGGTTTGTCGTCGATGATTGCTTCTACTGTGAAAACATGAGCGGGCCTATCCAGGCGCATAACATTGATCCGAGGAATGTCATTCCAATGATTTATCCTAATCATGGAAGAGAGTGTGGCTAATGCATCAGCCAAGTTGTTTTCTTCGCGAGGAATGTGATGAAAATCTACCCTGTCGAAGAATGGTAACAATCTTCTCGCGTAGTCTTTGTAAGGAATTAGCCCTGGTTGGCGTATTTCCCATTCTCCTTTGATTTGATTAATGACCAAAGCAGAATCTCCGTATACATCCAAGTGTTTAATTCTTAGATCCACGGCTTCTTCGAGACCCATGATGCAAGCTTCATATTCGGCCTCATTGTTTGTGCACTTGAAAGTTAATCTGGCAGTAAATGGAATATGGGTACCCCGAGGAGTAACAATGATTGCCCCAATTCCTCGTCCATAAGCGTTGACAGCTCCGTCAAAGATTAAGCCCCACTGGGATCCTATCTCAGGTCCTTCGTCTTGTAGTGGCTCGTCGCAATCTTTCATCTTGAGGTACATGACGTCCTCGTCCGGAAAGTCAAAACTGGTTGATTCATGACCATTGAGTGGGTGGTGAGCCAGGTGCTCAGCTAGGATACTTCCTTTCACGGCTTTATGAGCGTGATACTCAATGTCATATTCTGATAACAACATCTGCCAACGGGCAATTCTCCCAGGCAGGCTTCTCAAAGATGTACTTGATTGGATCCATATGAGAGATCAAACAAGTAGTATGTCGAATCATGTACTGGCGGAGACGCTTGGCAGCCCAGGGCAAAGCACAACACGTCTTCTCGAGCATGGAGTAGCGGGATTCACAGTCAGTGAATTTCTTGCTTAGGTAGTAAATGGCATGCTCTTTTCTTCTCGTCTCGTCTTGCTGTCCAAGGACACAACCCATGGAATCTTCTAAGACGGTTAAGTACATTATCAAAGGTCTTCCTTCCACTGGAGGAGACAAAATGGGTGGTTTGAGTAGATATTCTTTAATGCTGTCGAACGCTTTCTGACAATCGTCTGTCCAGACGCGACTTTGATTTTTCCGTAGAAGTTTGAAAATAGGAGAGCAAGTTGCAGTCATGAGATATATGAATCTCGAGATGTAATTCAGACGTCCAAGAAATCCTCTAACTTGTTTCTCGGTTCTGGGTGAAGGCATTTCTTGAATTTCCTTGACTTTGTCTGGATCTACTTCAATTCCTCGTTTGCTGACAATGAAACCAAGGAGTTTTCCTGAGTAGACACCAAAGGTGCACTTGTTGGGGTTCAGGGGAAGCTGAAACTTCCGTAAGCGTTGAAATAACTTTGTCAGATTTTGTATGTGATCTTCTTCATTTTCTGATTTGGCAATCATGCCGTCCACATAGACTTCCACTTCTTTATGCATCATGTCGTGGAAAAGCGTAGTCATGGCTCTTTGATAAGTTGCCCCTGCGTTCTTTAGTCCAAAAGGCATAACACGATAGCAGAACGTGCCCCAGGGGGTGATGAAAGCTGTTTTCTCCATGTCTTTAGGTGCCATTTTGATTTGGTTGTATCCTGAAAATCCGTCCATGAATGAGAAAACTTTGGATTTTGCTGTACTGTCTACCAACATATCAATATGTGGTAAAGGAAAATCATCCTTAGGGCTAGCTTTGTTCAAATCTCTGTAGTCGACGCACATGCGGACTTTTCCGTCTTTCTTAGGAACGGGAACAATGTTAGCTAACCACTGAGGGTATTCTGAAGTGATGAGGAAACCTGCGTTGATCTGCTTTTGAACTTCCTCTTTGATTTTCATGGCCATCTCCGGATGAGTTCTTCTTAATTTTTGCTTGACCGGAGGGCATTCTACTTTTAATGGCAAGTGATGCTCCACTATACTGGTATCCAACCCTGGCATATCTTGATAAGACCAAGCGAAGACATCTGAGAATTCTTTGAGCAGCTGTATCAAACTCTCTCTGATCTCTGAACTGAGCGAAGCTCCAATCTTAACCTCTTTTCTGTTTCCATCGGAACCAAGGTTAATAATCTCTAGAGGCTCATTGTATGGCTGAATGGCCTCTTCCTTTTGTTGAAGTAATCGTGAAATTTCCTTTGATATTTCTTCGTCTTCTTCTTCCTCTGCCTCGAATACAGGAAACTCAAAGCTTGGAGAAGTCATACGATCGCACGTTTCAACAGGGTATTTTATGATTAATCTGCATATGTGTGATGATTTTATTTAGACAACGAGGGAAGACTCGGTTTATGCAGTTAATGGAATATTTTGATGTTTTTTTTAGGGTGTTTTTTAGGATTACCAGTTTTCGAAAAAAGAAAAGGAAAAACTAACGATGGAACAAAATGACATTTTTATTTATCGACAGTCATTTCTTGAAACAAAGACCCTATAAAACAAAACTCTATTGCTTTGGGCGAACCAAAGAGGGACATTTTCCTAAGAAATAGTAAAATGCAAAGCCCTATGAAACATCTCTTCACCCTGGGCTATGGTGAGAGGACAAAATAACGGTGAAACTTCCTACTTAGGAGTGCGAACAACAGCTGTAACTTCAACAGCTGTCCAATAGTGGCGAACCCCATTGTGCACTAGGTAATCTGGAACCTTAGGCTTAAGCTGGCCTGTGGTAGGTCTTGATTTACCAACCACTGTCTTTGCAACACTCAGACGATTTTCTTCTACTTCAGCAGACTGAGCGGTGTGAGCATACCCATTTCCAAGTGGAGTATGTCGAACTTTCTCTTGAGGAAACTTCCAATCTTCTGAATGGAGAGACTCGTTGTCGGAGACACTTTCGAGATCATCCTCTTCTGTATTTTGGTCTTGCTCTTATCCCAAGATGGCATTGACTAGATATGTATACTCCAAATCCGTAGCCACAGAAGGTGACTTGGGGATATAATCCTCAATGATGATTTCACCAGTTGATGATGATGAATAGCAAGGGTTATATATCTCTTTTGGCTGAGTAAGGTACTCGTAATCAATGTTCCATCCCGTTGGAACAATATCTTCCAAAGAGGTTTTTGAGCTTTCAGGAGCGGATTATTTCACCATGTAGTCGAATTTTCTGCTTGGTTCTCCTAATGTATACTAGGTTTCTTCGGGGATAGAAGGAACTTCTTCTGATGAACCATGACTTCTGGTGGTGAAGCTATTTGTAACTTCTTCACTGCTTGGTTGAGTCTTACTTTCAGATCCCTTAGTCGGATAACAGCAAGGTGATTCAGACTCTGATAGAGATATGTATCCTGCTTTGTTAAGATAGGATAGCCATTCCTCTTCATCGGTGTTTTCCGTACCGATGGTATTGACTGTTTGTTAAACAGGTTGAAGAAAACCTCCGCTGTGGAAAGTTTCTTGAATTGGAAGAACTACCTCAATTCCTGGAATAGTCTTTGATGATGTTGGAAAGAATCCAACTCCTGTTCTGTTCTTGTTGTTGGTAGGAATATTAATGTGCCCCCAACCACTGGTAGTGCCATCCTTTACAACTTGGATTGCATCTCTGTAGGAAGAAATAGACGCTGCTTTCTCCTTTCCTTTTTCCTTATCCAAGGAAAGTGCTTGGAATTTAGTTCCAACAACTTCTTTTGGTTCTATGTCGGAGAATGATGACAGGTTGCTGACGATCAGAGCTCGTTCTCCACATACGGTTACCAATTTGGCATTTCTTATGAACTTCAGTTTCTGATGAAGTGTTGAATTAATTGCCCCAGCCTCATGAATCCATGGGCGACCTAGCAAACAACTGTATTGTGCTGGAATATCTATAACTTGGAAAGTGATTTTGAACGTCTGAGGTCCAATAGTTATGGGAAGATCCACTTCTCCAAAAACTGACTTCCTTGATCCATCAAAGGCTTTGACGATGACATGACTTTTTCTTAGAGGGTAATCTTCGAAGGATAATCTTGACAATGTTGATTTCGGCATGACGTTGAGAGAGGATCCATTGTCTATTAGGACTCCTGTGAGTGTATCACCCATGCAGCCAACTGAGATGTGAAGTGGAAGATTATGGTCTACTCCTTCTTCAGGAAGATCTTCGTCACAGAAACTCAGGCTAGTTCCCGCGGAGATGTTGGTAACGATATTGTTGAATTGGCTTATTGTAACGCCAGGTTCTACAAAAGCTTGTTCCAAAACTTTCTGTAGAGCTTCCCTATGAGCTTCAGAACTCAATAGCAGGGAGAGAACAGCTATCCTAGACGGAGTATGTAGTAATTAATCTACAATGTTGTATTCATCATTTTCTTTCGCTTGAACAACATTGGTTGGATGATTGCCTTGCCTATGTGGTACTTCCTCCGAAGGTTTCTCCACATTTTCTGTTGTTCTGTTGAAGACTCGTCCATTTTTGGTGACTCGACTAACATCAACAATGTTGACAACAGACAGTAATGGTATTTCCTTACCATTTTCAATGTATGTAGCATTTTACTTGTATGGTATAGCCTTGCTGGACTCATACGGTACAGGACCTGGTAAGTAGATGACTAGTGGAGCAACTGCTGTCTTCCTGCTATCATACTTAACTTGCATTGGTTCAACTTGATTAATTCGAGGAGATACGGTAAAGACTTCATCATCTTCTCTGTTGGCAAGAACAGTAATGGTATTGTCATCCATCAGTTTTTGAATGTCGTTGCGAACACGTAAACATCCTCATGAATTTCTTCGACAAATTCTGCATCTACTGTAAGCGTGGAAATCTGTTCCAAAGTAGGCAAGTCCATTTAAAGTTTTATGGAACCTGACTACCGATCCTTCAAGATCTTCAACTTTGTAGATTTTGTATTCTCCTGGACATCCTTGAACCATGTTGATGTCATGTTCAGTTTTGACTCGGATGTGTTGAATCCATCCTAAGTCCATTTGTTCTTGTAATGCAGCTTGAACTACGACACATCCTTGATTATTATTTGGACAAATATCGCATGTGAAGTAGTTGTGAGGTGGTACGTGGCCGTACCCAGCTTGTTAACCGTGCATCTTGACAAGATTTTCCCCTATCTAACGAATGTTGTAGATTTGAATGACGTTAGGGTGTTGATCTATCCAATTCACTGAAGCTTCTTTATGCTGCGGAAAAGGATTTTCTTGGACGTTTTGACTAGTATCTTTGAAGGATAGCATTCCGCTCTTCACTAATCGTTGGACGTCAATCTTGAAAGGGAAACAGTTCTCAATATTGTGACCTGGTGCCCCCTGATGATAGGGACAAGATTGGTCAGCCTTAAACCATGGTGAGGAACTGTTTGTAGGATTTGGAGGACTCCTTGTCTGAATGAGTCCTTTTGCCAGTAATGTTGGAAACAATTCCGCATACGGCATTGGTACTGGGTCAAAGGCAGGATACCTTGGAGCCTGATTGTTGTAATTTGGAGGTCGAACTTGCTGCTGAGGTTGCTGCGACCTTTGTTGAATTTGTTGTTGCGGGACCTGAGGTTGATAAGCTGGCGCTGAGTTAACAACCGGAGTTATTGCTGCAACTTGAGGTTGAAATTTCTTCTTGATTTTGTGCAAGACATTCCTGACATCTTGATCCTTTTTCTTCTGGAAAGAACTTCCATACTTCCTTGGACCAATAGAAGATTCTGGTTCTTTGTTCAAGCGTCCTTCTCGAACTGCTTCTTCTAAACGTACACCCATGTTTACCATCTCGGTAAAGTCACTTGGTGCACTTGCAACCATTCGTCCGTAGTAAAATGGACTCAAAGTTTTGAGATAGATTTTTGTCATTTCTTTCTCTTCAAGTGGTGGACAGATTTGTGCAGCAACTTCACGCCATCTTTGAGCGTATTCCTTGAAGCTTTCCCTATCCTTTTGAGTCATGGCCCGGAGTTGATCTCTGTCGGGGGCCATATCCAGATTGTACTTCTACTGTTTGACGAAGGCCTCTCCGAGGTCTCGAAAAGTACGAATCTCTGAACTGTCCAAGTTCATGTACCATTTGAGTGCAGCACCAGTCAGGCTGTCTTGAAAATAATGAATGAGTAATTGTTGATTATCAGTCTGAGTTGACATTCTTCGAGCGTACATTACGAGGTGACTTTGTGGGCATGAATTCCCTTTGTACTTCTCGAAATCTGGTACTTTAAATTTGTGAGAAATCTTAACATTTGGAACCAGACAGAGGTCTGCAGCATTCTTTCCAAATAGATCTTGTCCTCGGAGAGTCTTGAGTTCCTTCTGCATTTGCAGAAACTGTTCCTGGAACTCGTCCAATCTTTCATACACGCCAGCGTCCTCAATGGGAGCGTGATGATATACTTGTCCGCCCTGTGGAGGAAAAGTATGCATAATCGGCTGTGGAGAAGCCATGACAGCAGATCTTGGAATCTCAGCATTCTATTGTGCGAAACCCATTGCCGTTGCTCTTGGAACTTCAGTTTCCAGAGGTTTGTAACCCTCCGGCGGTTGCATCTCCATTGTAGCTCTTGGAACTTCAGAAACTGGGGGTATGTACCCTTCTGGAATAAAGTTATACGGCATGCCCCAAGGTCAGTTGGGTGGCATGGCATACTGAGGAATAGGAGTAGAAACAATCTCGGAGACCACAGTCCTTTGTGGTTCTTCTGGCGTTGGTCGATTCTGTGCAACTACCATGGCTTCTACCATGCTATTGAGCCTTTCAATAGCATCTTTGAGAGTATTAACTGTTGGATAAATAAATCCAGCGTCACCCTTAGGGATTTGAATGGGCTTAACATCCCGACCCATGGCGCCTAGAGAGAGCTTACAAACCTCGCTTTAGGTGCAACCCATGAGGGCTCATACTATAAGGAAATAAAGTTGCGCCCTCACTAACAGCAATTGCTTTTAGCGCAGTGGTAAGCGCTTGATCCTACAAGAATTGAAGGATAGAAAAACACTTAGAAAGGGGGGGGGGGTTTGAATAAGTGTAGTCTAAAAACTTGAATGATAAAAACAATTTGCACAGTTATTTTTATCCTGGTTCGTTGTTAACTAAACTACTCCAGTCCACCCCCACGGAGTGATTTACCTCACCTGAGGATTTAATCCACTAATCGCAACAGACTACAATGGTTTTCCACTTAGTCCGCGACTAAGTCTTCTAGAGTATCCTGATCACAACCTGATCACTCCAGGAACAAATGCTTAGACACAAGCTAAGACTTTCTTAGAGTATCCAGACCACCACGTGATAACTCTAATTACAACTGCTTAGACACAAACTAAGACTTCCTAGAGTATCCTGATCAACACTTGATCACTCTAGTTACTTACAAATTAATGTAATCAATTCGAAGAGTATTACAAATGCTTCTGAAAAGCTATAATCACAACAGTGATATTTCTCTTAACGTTTAAGCTTAATCTCACTAATATATTACAACAGCAATGTAGTGAGCTTTGATGAAGATGAAGTTTTTGAGCTTTGATTTGAACAGCGTTTCAGCAAGTTAATTATCAGCAGCTTTGGTCACTTTGCTTCTTATCAGAACTTCATACTTATAGGCACTTGAGAAGATGACCGTTGGGAGCATTTAATGCTTTGCGTATTCCGTACAGCATTGCATTTAATGTTTCACGCTTTTGTCAACTACCTCGAGCCTTGTTCACGCTGTGTCTACTGACGTTGCCTTTAATAGCTTCCAACGTTCCTTTTGTCACTCAGCGTAGCCTGCCAACTGTACTTTCTTCTGATCTGATGTTCGTGTATACAACGTTTGAATATCATCAGAGTCAAACAGCTTGGTGCATAGCATCTTCTTGTCATCTGACCTTGAAGTGCTTCTGAGCGTGATACCATGAGGACTTCAGTGCTTCTGCTTCTGATCTCAAGTTCTTCTGATGCTTCCATAGACCCATGTTCTGATTCTGCCTTGACCATCTTCTGATGTCTTGCCAGACCATGTTCTGATGTTGCATGCTGAACCTTCTGAGACAAAGCTTCTGAGCGCTGATTTGTGCATACTCTTTATATATTTCCTGAAAGGGAAATTGCAATGTATTAGAGTACCACATTATCTCACACAAAATTCATATCCTTGTTATCATCAAAACTAAGAATATTGATCAGAACAAATCTTGTTCTAACAATCTCCCCCTTTTTGATGATGACAAAAACATATATAAATGATATGAATTTGCGATCAGAAAGAGCAGACGGCTAAAGACAAATTACACAGCTATATCATAAGCATGTGAATATGTCTCCCCCTGAGATTTACAATCTCCCCCTGAGATGAATAATCTCCCCCTGAAATTAATACTAGAAGAATTTTATAAATAAAAGACTTCCTTGAGTATTTCAGTAGAGACGTTCACAGTGCTTGATCTTCAGAACATTCATGACTTCTGATTTCTGCTTCCATAGGACAGCTTCAGAACATTGAATTTCTTTGATCTTCAGAACATTCACAGCTTCTGACTTCTGCTTCCATCGGACAGCTTCAGAACTTGAATTTCTTTGATCTTCAGAACATTCCCAGCTTCTGATTTCTGCTTCCATCGGACAGCTTCAGAACTTGAATTTCTTTAGATCTTCAGAACATCCACAGCTTCTGATTCTTGCTTCCATTAGGACAGCTTCAGAGCTTGAATTTCTTCTTACATCACTTCATGTTTCTTCTTACATCACTTCATGCTAGATTGTATCAGAACATTGTTGAATGTACCAGAGCATCATCAGAGCATCTCTACATCCTGAAATGTTACAGAACAAAACTAAACGACAAAAGTCAGCATGAATGAATCAGAACATAAAATATGTTTCAGAACACATAATATGTATCAGAGCCATA
Organism: Vicia villosa; assembly: GCF_029867415.1. Classification (NCBI taxonomy): domain Eukaryota; kingdom Viridiplantae; phylum Streptophyta; class Magnoliopsida; order Fabales; family Fabaceae; genus Vicia; species Vicia villosa. Next base: position 190,167,507 of record NC_081180.1, read on the forward strand.
TAAGCCATATAGAATGTATCAGAACATATACACATAATGTTTCAGATCATATTCTATCATCAGAATATCTGAACATTCTTCCTTCTTGCTTCTGATTCTGATTCTGAAGCTTCATAGCACTCAGCTTGCTTCAAGAATCCAAGAACTTGATTCATCTTGTTGCTTCTCATGTTGATCTTTAAAGAGAATCTTCAATTCCTGCAACAACACAACTTAAAGCATAGAACTTTGCAAGTTCTGTTAGTAATGTGGGGCCTTTTTACCCGGTAATTGATAATATTTAATCAAATCATTTATCATATATTTTCTCCCCCTTTTTGTCATAACATCAAAAAGAATATAAAAGATTCAGATGTAGAAACAGAATCAAACTTTTCAGTGATTAAACAAGCAGGATTACAAAAGATGTATGCAGAAAACAGATGCAACAATGAAAGAAAACTACAAAGAACAAAGACTAAGACCCTAGCTTAGACAAAATCTGCGCCAGAGTGTCATGAACCCCGTCAGTGCTTGCAGTTTGCCTTGCCATGAAGGAGCGAAACTCAGCATTGGCTGCTTCTTGCACGTCCAAACGAGAAGCCAGCATAGCTTGATTCTGATGCAGAGCTTCCAAGGTCTTCATCAGAGCTGAGGGTTCACCAGAAGAAGAAACACCAGAACTTCTGCCAACAGGGACAGCAATCTCAGCAGGACGATCTTCTAGAAGGTCTTCAGCTTTTGTACCTTCCATCTCAACATCTGAGTCTAACTCAGGAGCAGCCTCATCATATTCTGGTTCAGGCAACTCAGAAGCTCCAACTTCCAACGCCTGAAGAATAGCTGCTAGGTTTGTTGGAGGAGTAGGACCAGCAACTTCAGCAGGATAAACCACTTCTGGAAAGACCATGTGAGGAGCACTTTTAGAAGGGTTCATTCTGAACCAATCAAACAACCATTGAAAATCTCCAGTCAGCACAAGATACCTTGGTCTCCATACCACGATGTCTCTGCAGGGATTTTCTTCTACCATCTCATCTGCAGGTATCCTCTCTTCAAGAACTCTTCTGTTCCTGATGAGATGGTGATAGCTGCTTTCACCAACTTCCAAGAGACGACCACGAGCCCCGGGTGCTTCAGTCATGATCATTCTCTGGACATCCGTAGCCCTAACCAGAAAATCCTGGCGAAAGGCTTCCCAGAGGTTGCAGGTAGCATACTCATCCAGATGATTAAGGTGAGCGGCACCCAGAATCTCCAACCAGCTATTTACATCTGAGTGTAAAAGCTCTAGAAAAGAATGAGTGGTAGGTGTTAGAGGGTTGACAGTGAATCTGGAGTCAGGAAACACAAAACTGTAGGGGTTAGGTGTTCTGGTGGGAAAAGGGTGTGAGAGAGATGAGGAGATATCTATGGGATGGGTTGCAGGAGAAAGGATATCAGATGGTGATGATGGTGGTTCTAGAGAGGTGAAAGAAGAGGAAGAGGTGGTGGAAGTCTGTGAAGAGGGAGGTGATTGAGGGATACCATCAAGGGGTTGATACACACGTCTAGAGTAGTTTCCAGACATCATAGCTTCAAAGGGATTCACTTTGAGAGGGTCATAGGTGATCCTTACTCTTTTTGGTTTGTTTTCTGGTTCATCAGTTGCCTTTCTCTTTTGTTTACGATCAGTTTCTTGATTTGCAGAACTTGACGAGGGATTCATGATGAAGTTGCAGATAGTGAAAACTGCTAGGGTTTATGATATGAATGCAAAGAGAGAGAGAGCGAAAGGAAACTGAATGCAAGAGAGAGAAATATAAGAGGGAAAAGAAACGTTTGAAGAGTAATAAAAGAAAAAAAATAAAAGGAAATGATGGATAGCTTTTAATGTTACATGACGTGAGGAGAGATAATAATGACAAAAGAAGTGATTAGCACAGTTACCTAAGTAGGCGTCCCCTCAACTGCACGCACGCTTGTCCAGAAATAGTGAACACGTGTTTACCATCTGGATAGCCAGTTACTGCTGTTTTACTTTTAAAGAGATTCTGAGTCAACTTAGACAATGAAACGTTAGTAATAGCAGAATCACTACTTCTAATTGATTATAATCAGAACTTCTTATAAAAGACTAATCCAATCTCATTTCAGAAGATACTCATACATAAGATCTTCTCATCTTCTCATTCTGGGCATAAATCCATACTGATATTCTTCAGAATGAACTTAAACCTATCTTCAGCAAGGGTTTTTGTAAAGATGTCAGCCCATTGATGGTCTGTATCCACAAAGTTTAAAGATATAACACCCTTCTGAACATAGTCCCTTATGAAATGATGTTTAATCTCAATATGTTTAGCTTTTGAATGTAAGATAGGATTCTTAGATAAACATATAGCAGAAGTATTATCACAGAAAATAGGAATGTTACTCTCATATATCTGATAATCTTCTAGCTGACTTCTCATCCAGAGCATTTGTGTGCTACATCCAGCAGTAGCAACATATTCTGCTTTTGTTGTTGAGAGGGCAATAGTAGCTTGCTTCTTGCTGTACCATGAGATCAGATGACTTCCAAGAAATTGACAACTTCCAGAAGTGCTCTTTCTTTCTATTCTATCTCCAGCATAGTCAACATCACAGAATCCTACTACGTTGTAATCTTTGGATCTTCTGTAAACTAAACCAACATTAGTAGTACCTTTCAGATACCTCAGAATTCTATTAACCGCAGTTAAATGAGATTCTCTCGGATCTGATTGGAATCTAGCACACAAGCAAACACTGAAGAGAATGTCAGGTCTAGAAGCAGTTAGGTATAGAAGAGATCCAATCATACCTCTGTACAACTTCTGATCTACCTTCTTACTTACCTCATCCTTACCTAGGACACATGTTGGATGCATAGGAGTTTTGGCTTCTTTGCTTTCAGAAAGATTAAACTTCTTCAGAAGTTCTTTCACATACTTCGTTTGATAAACATAGGTTCCATCAGAAGTTTGGTTGATTTGAATCCCAAGGAAATACTTGAGTTCACCCATCATGCTCATCTCAAACTCAGCCTGCATAGACTCAGCAAACTCCTTTCCAAGTGTAGCATTAGATGTTCCAAATATAATATCATCAACATATATTTGACAAATTAAAATATCTTTTTTAAATGATTTACAGAAGAGAGTAGTGTCCACTTTTCCTCTAGTGAAACCATTTTCCAGGAGGAAAGAACTCAAACATTCATACCAAGCTCTAGGAGCTTGTTTCAATCCGTATAATGATTTCTTTAATTTAAAAACATGATTTGGAGACATGGAGTCTTCAAAACCAGGAGGTTGATGGACATAAACTTCTTCATCTATGTAACCATTTAAGAAGGCACTCTTAACATCCATCTGATAAAGAGTGATGTTGTGTTGAGTGGCAAAAGAAATTAATAGACGAATAGATTCTAACATGGCCACTGGTGCAAAGGTTTCTGTATAGTAAATTCCTTCTTGCTGACTATAACCCTGAGCCACCAGTCTGGCTTTGTTTCTTACCACTTCAACTTTCTCACTCAGCTTGTTTCTGAAAACCCATTTTGTTCCTATAATATTGAATCCTTTAGGTCTTGGAACAAGATCCCAAACATCATTCCTTGTAAACTGATTTAACTCTTCTTGCATGGCAATTATCCAGTCTGTATCTTCTAGAGCTTGGTCAACTGAAGTTGGCTCGATCAGAGAAACCAGACCTAATTGACATTCAGCATTGTTCTTGAGGAATGCTCTTGTTCTGATAGGATCATCTTTCTTTCCAATAATGACATCTTCTGAGTGAGCAGATGTGAGTCTAGATGATCTTCTGACTGTTGGCTCTTCAGAAATCCTAAGATTCTCTAAAGAAGCAGTAACTTGATCTTCTGATCCATTGCTTCTAAGACTTCCAGCTTCTGCAGCATTGCTTCTTGGTTCTACAGCTTCTGATATATCAATATCAATATCTGCAAAATTCTCAAACTGCTTTGGTTTTTCAAGACCAAGCTTATCATCAAACCTGATATTGATTGATTCTTCTACAATCAATGTTTCAGTATTGTATACTCTGTAGCCTTTAGAGCGTTCAGAATATCCAAGAAGGAAACACTTTTGTGCCATAGAATCAAACTTACCAAGATGATCTTTAGTATTCAGAATAAAACAAACACATCCAAAAGGATGGAAATATGAAATGTTTGGCTTTCTGTTCTTCCACAATTCATAAGGAGTCTTATTTAGAATAGGTCTGATAGAGATTCTATTCTGAATATAACACGCAGTGTTTATTGCTTCTGCCCAGAAATGCTTAGCCATATTGGTTTCATTGATCATGGTTCTGGCCATTTCTTGTAGAGTCCTATTCTTTCGCTCTACAACTCCATTTTGCTGTGGAGTTCTAGGACAAGAGAAATCATGGGCAATACCATTTTCTTTGAAGAACTCCTCAAAGAATTTGTTCTCAAATTCACCACCATGATCACTTCTAACCTTTATGATTTTACACTCTTTCTCAGATTGGATCTGAGTGCAGAATTCAAAAAACACTGAATGAGACTCATCCTTGTGTTTCAAGAACTTTACCCATGTCCAGCGGCTATAATCATCAACGATGACTAATCCATATTTCTTTCCTCTGACAGATGCTGTTTTGACTGGGCCAAACAGATCAATGTGCAAGAGTTCTAACGGCCTTGAGGAAGAAACAACATTCTTAGACTTGAATGCAGGTCTGGAGAACTTGCCCTTCTGACATGCTTCGCAAAGAGCATCTGATTTGTATTTCAGATTTGGGAGTCCTCTGACCAGATTTAGTTTGTTAATCTGAGAAATCTTTCTCAAACTAGCATGTCCTAATCTTTTGTGCCAGACCCATTGCTCCTCAGAAACAGACATAAGACAAGTCACCTTCTGCTTCTCAAGATCAGAAAGATCAATCTTATAAATGTTGTTCTTTCTCTTGCCTGTAAATAGGATTGAGCCATCCTTCTGACTTACAGCCTTGCAAGACTTTTGATTAAAGATTATGTCATAACCATTGTCACTTAATTGACTTATGGACAATAAGTTATGAGCTAATCCTTCTACAAGAAGTACATTAGTTATGGAAGGAGTGTTACCAAGACTTATGGTTCCAGAACCAATGATTTTGCCCTTCTGATCTCCTCCAAACTTGACTTCTCCACTTGGTTTAAGCACCAGGTCTTGGAATGTAGACCTTCTTCCCGTCATGTGTCGCGAGCACCCAGCGTCCAGGTACCATGACATTTTGCTTTTTGTCCTCTTTGCCGCCAAGGATATCTGCAACAGAAATTATCTTCTCCTTAGGTACCCACAATTTCTTGGGTCCTTTCTTGTTAGTTCTCCTCAAGTTCTGATTGAACTTGGGTTTAGCAGAATATTTAACAGGAGGAACAGCATGATATTCTTTAGGTTTGTCAGCATGATATTTCTTAGGATGTGTCACATGCTTCTTGGTGTGAACAGTGTTAAACTTCTGTGCATGTGAAGTGAGCCTAATATCATGTGCATGGCCATATTTGAACTGATCATCAACAGGTTCAAATTTATGTGAGGTATCACCCTCATAGCCAAAACCAAACCTTCTGTTTCCAGAAACACCATATATCATAGAAGCAAGATGACTTTTGCCAATACTTTTAGATAAGAACTTTCTGAAGCTCGAGTCATATTCTTTCAGAATATGATTCATGCTAGGAATGGATTTTTCTGTTTCAGAAGGAGATCCACTATCTTTGGATAGATTTAAAACTTTTTCCTTCAGTTCAGAATTTTCCACTTCCAGCTTCTTAGTTTCAAATTCAAACTGCTTCTTCAGCTTTTTGTATTTGATACTAAGATGAGCCTTGAGTTCCAGAAGTTCAGTTAAACTGGAAACTAACTCTTCTCTAGATAGTTCAGAAAATACCTCTTCAGAATCTGATTCTGATGTAGATTCTGATCCATCATCTTCTGTAGCCATCAGCACGAAGTTGGCATGCTCTCCTTCAGAGTCTGATTCTGATTCTGATTCAGAATCATCCCATGTTGCCATAAGACCTTTCTTCTTATGAAACTTCTTCTTGGGATTCTCCTTCTGAAGTTTTGGACACTCGTTCTTGTAATGTCCAGGCTCATTGCACTCATAGCAGACAGCCTTCTTCTTGTCAGATCTTCTGTCACCAGAAGATTCTCCACGTTCAAATCTCTTTGAACTTCTGAAGCCTCTGAACTTCCTTTGCTTGCTCTTCCAGAGTTGGTTTACCTTCTGGAGATCATGGACAATTCATCTTCTTCTTAAGATTCTGATTCTTCAGGATCTTCTTCTCTAGCCTGAAAAGCGTTAGTGCATTTTTTAACATTAGATTTTAATGCAATAGACTTACCTTTCTTCTGAGGCTCGTTTGCATCCAGCTCTATTTCATGACTTCTCAAGGCACTGATAAGCTCTTCCAACGAAACTTCATTCAGATTCTTGGCAATCTTGAATGCAGTCACCATTGGACCCCATCTGCTGGGTAAGCTTCTGATGATCTTCTTTACATGATCAGCCTTGGTGTAGCCTTTATCCAGAACTCTCAATCCAGCAGTTAGAGTTTGAAATCTTGAGAACATCTTCTCAATATCTTCATCATCCTCCATCTTGAAGGCTTCATATTTCTGGATTAGAGCAAGAGCTTTAGTCTCCTTGACTTGAGCATTTCCCTCATGGGTCATTTTCAATGACTCATATATGTCATGGGCCGTTTCCCTGTTAGATATCTTCTCATACTCAGCATGAGAGATAGCATTCAGCAAAACAGTCCTGCATTTGTGATGATTTTTGAAATCTTTCTTTTGATCATCAGTCATTTCGCTACTCGTGAACCTTACACCAGTAGTTTTAACAGGATGTTTGTAACCATCCAACAGAAGATCCCATAGATCAGCACTAGACCAAGAAAGTAACTTTCCAATTTATCTTTCCAATATTCAAAGTTTTCACCATCGAATATTGGTGGTCTAGTATAACCATTGTTACCATTGTATTGCTCAGCAGAGCCAGATGTAGATGCAGATGTATTTGTTGGAATTTCACCAGCCATCTTTTACTGAAGCGTTTTTCTCTTCCTGAATCTTTTCTAAACACGGTTAAGTGCTTGCACCTTAGAACCAGCGCTCTGATGCCAATTGAAGGATAGAAAAATACTTAGAAAGGGGGGGTTTGAATAAGTGTAGTCTAAAAACTTGAATGATAAAAACAATTTGCACAGTTATTTTTATCCTGGTTCATTGTTAACTAAACTACTCCAGTCCACCCCCACGGAGTGATTTACCTCACCTGAGGATTTATTCCACTAATCGCAACAAATTACAATGGTTTTCCACTTAGTCCGCGACTAAGTCTTCTAGAGTATCCTGATCACAACCTGATCACTCCAGGAACAAATGCTTAGACACAAGCTAAGACTTTCTTAGAGTATCCTGACCACCACGTGATCACTCTAATTACAACTGCTTAGACACAAGCTAAGACTTCCTAGAGTATCCTGATCAACACTTGATCACTCTAGTTACTTACAAATTAATGTAATCAATTCTAAGAGTATTACAAATGCTTCTGAAAAGCTATAATCACAACAGTGATAATTCTCTTAACGTTTAAGCTTAATCTCACTAATATATTACAACAGCAATGTAGTGAGCTTTGATGAAGATGAAGTTTCTGAGCTTTGATTTGAACAGCGTTTCAGCAAGTTAATTATCAGCAGCTTTGGTCCCTTTGCTTCTTATCAGAACTTCATACTTATAGGCACTTGAGAAGATGACCGTTGAGAGCATTTAATGCTTTGCGTATCCCGTACAGCATTGCATTTAATGTTTCACGCTTTTGTCAACTACCTCGAGCCTTGTTCACGCTGTGTCTACTGACGTTGCCTTTAATAGCTTCCAACGTTCCTTTTGTCAGTCAGCGTAGCCTGCCACCTGTACTTTCTTCTGATCTGATGTTCGTGTATACAACGTTTGAATATCATCAAAGTCAAACAGCTTGGTGCATAGCATCTTCTTGTCTTCTGACCTTGAAGTGCTTCTGAGCGTGATACCATGAGGACTTCAGTGCTTCTGCTTCTGATCTCAAGTTCTTCTGATGCTTCCATAGACCCATGTTCTGATTCTGCCTTGACCATCTTCTAATGTCTTGCCAGACCATGTTCTGATGTTGCATGCTGAACCTTCTGAGACAAAGCTTCTGAGCGCTGATTTGTGCATACTCTTTATATATTTCCTGAAAGGGAAATTGCAATGTATTAGAGTACCACATTATCTCACACAAAATTCATATCCTTGTTATCATCAAAACTAAGAATATTGATCAGAACAAATCTTGTTCTAACATTAACCTCTTCTCTGAGTTCTCCATTCTCTTGTTAAAATCTTCCATTCTTTTCTTGCGACTTGAACGAGTGTTGTATGGATGAGACAGCTTGAAAGTCTTGGTTCACCTCCTTCTCCACCTCTCTTTCTTGAGAAAGGAAAGTGACTATTAGATCCGCGACAATTCTCGTGTCAGTGCGTACGACTAAAGTGATGCATGATATGCAATTAAGTTAATTTTTTCAAGGAAACACCATAATTACGTTATGAAACATCAAACTTTTATTAATTAAGCGAAAACGCCGTTTTTTACACACTTTGAAAAAGAAATACAGAGAAACTGAGAGAAAGGACTCTAAAACTTTGACGGAGAGCCGACTTCACGTTCTAACATCTTCTTCTGTTTCTTGAGCTGAGCGTTCTCTGACGTGAGCTGATCGATGATCCAGGAAGCAGGAGGGATATGATGGGAAAGTGACGTTTGTGACACTTGTCGATCGAGTACTTCAAGTAACTCATCCTTTCTTCTTAGGATGTTTTGAATCTCAACATTTTCCGTGTTGACGATTCGATACTTGTTCCTCCAAGCATTCCTTTCTTGGCATACCTTATTTAATGCCGCTTGTAATTTTTCAACATCGGTGGAGAAAAGGTAAATTGGTTCCCTTAGGGGAATAGGTTCTTGATGTTGATATGGCATCCTGAGCTTGAATGCTCTAACGCGTACCCATTGAAGGTAAGGATCCAGGGAGATGCAAAGATGTTTTCCTAACAATCTTCTCCCTTTGCTGTGAACAAGACGCCAGGCTTGGACAATTTCCTTCTTCAGCATGTTGCCATGATCGTCGATGTTCTTGAAGAACAGACCCTCCAATTGGATGTTACTTGGTATATTTTTCATGGGATAGCCGTATTGACGACGGGCTAAAGCTGGATTGTAACTGATTCCTCCCTTAGTTCCAATAAGGGGTATGTTGGGAAAACTTCCGCAACTGAAGATGATCTTGGTTTCGTCGTTGTCAGGACTACACCACTCAATGTCCGTATGAGTGAGGGACATGATTTTCTGTGACCAGTAAAGGCCATCCCTCATGTTCCAGAAAGTGCTAGACTTTGGCAGGTGCGAAACGAACCATTCGTATAACAACGGTACGCAGCATGTGATTAATCCTCCTCGCTGCAGGTTTCTTGAATGCACAGAGTGATAAGCATCCGCAAGCAAGGTTGGAACTGGATTTCCAATTAAGAAGATCTTAAGTGCGTTGATGTCGACGAAATCGTTAATGTTAGGGAACAAAAACAATCCGTAGATAAGAAAAGCCAAGATTTCCTCAAAAGCGCTCATATCTTGGATGCTGACGAAGTACCGAGCTTGATCAAACAGGAATTTGGAGGGCAATCCTTGAATTCCTCCTCTACTCACCATATGAGTTCTGATGTCGACTACGTTTAAAGGAGTAGTTGCAGCAATGATAATGTCGTCAGGATTCTTTTCCAAACCGGAGTACGGATCTTGCGCGTACACGGGTATTCCAATCAGACGAGAGTACTCCTCCAACGTAGGCATAAGCTGATAATCTGGAAAGGTGAAGCAGTGATACGTTGGATCGTAAAACTGTACCAAGGTGGGAAGGATCCCATCCACAATGTTGGTATTGAGCAAAGGCAGAAGTTTTCCATACTTCTCCTTGAAAGCCTGGGGGTTGACCACCAGTTTTCCGAGCTTTCCCAGTTCCTCGACCTGGGGAATCTTGAAGGTGTATTTCCTATCTCTCTTTCTCCCATAATCCATGGTATAGATCCTTAAGTCCTTTCTCCGTTTCTCTCTTTCTATGAAGTTCAAAACGTTCGTTATTTAGTTTCCTTGAAAAACGACTCGAAAAAGACTCTTTTGTTTTTAGTTATTATTAATGAATGATGCATGAATGCATGAATGCACACACAAGAGGTTTTAAACAAACATGGCGCAGAAGGGTATAGTGGTCATGAAGTCAAAACGCAAACCTCGCCCCAATGGTAAACTAAGGATAAGGATTTTTGTACCTGTAGAACGGGTTCTAGGGGATCTCAGAGCTTTTGCTCAATCTTAAAGATACGTTGACTGGTATCTATAAGAGAGTTTTCTCTGAGTGTAGTATCTGCGTGACAATTACTTTCGTAATCACCGCTCTACGTCCTAACAAAAGGCTTTAAGTGGGGTTAATGGGTTTCTAGGTCCTCCTGGTACAAATCAGTCTCGGAATGCATTGGCGCAGTTAATCACAACCAGCCAGGCAAATCACAAGAGTAGAATTGTGAACCAAGATTAGAGGGTCTTCACCGGGAAGACATCCTCCATCCTATCTTATGTTGCACTCAAATCCGGGTATAGGATTTCTCACCACAAGGGGGAATCAAGCTCTTTCCCGATACAGAATAGACAAAATAAACAAATATAAATGCAGCAAACACATGAAATGACACAGAGGTTAGGCAGGACCTCTCTTGTTTGAGGGGGAATTTGGCATCCCTAATTCCTCATTGGGGCTGGACCAGCAACAGGTCAACCATTGGTTTGGATGAAAAACCAAGGTTTTTAACACTTATATCCCCAGCAGAGTCGTCATTTTTCTGTGGTTGTCGTTTTTTTTACCTCCCTGTTTCACTTGGGAGGACGGCACGCTAGACCCTTCACGCGAAATTTGGAAGGAGAATGCGCCCGTGGTGGGATGAATTTTGTTTCAGTTCTTCCTACGATACCACACGAACTTTCTTATTTGTCCTACAAGTAGGAAAGGGGAAAAATGATCTCAACTAAACCCTAGGAGTTTGCTAAGTGTGGGGATTCACCTAGACTAGAAATTCTGGAGTCCGTGGGGTCGGTTATACATAGGGAAGAGTTTAAGCACCCTACATATCTGTAGTACTCTTCAGGAACCTTCTCTATGTCTAAATGTGTTTGTGCTGCTAATGATTATTGGGAAAGTTTCTCCTTTGTATTAGGAGAAGGAATTGAATTGAATAAAAGAAAGACAGACAGACAGACTAACTATTTTTTGGTATTTTATAAGCTCGCTGATATTCCTTGTGAACCTCATGCCTACATATCCCTAATGGAAGTCAGAGCTTAATGTAGTTCGGGGAACTAATTAATTATTAATTATTTTTGGGTGCCTTGCTTGAAGCTCAAGGTTGAAGCTTGAATTAAATCTCTGTTTACAGTAAAGAGACATGAATTTATCTTTACAGAGAGGTATTTCTACTATTCCACCACAAACATTAAAAGAGTGACAGAATAACTGAATTCATTTCATTCAAGAGGGGGACCTTACTTGTGTATGTGCAAGTATACCAGTCAAATGCCTCTTAAATGAAAGAAAGATGCTCATCCAAATTAGGGAAAGTTACCACATGTCTGGGTTTTACTGCCAGCTCATGCCTTTCAAAATCCTAAGTGGGAGACTTAATTAAAATTAAAATGAAATGTAATGTTTGTTTGTTTGAATGTGGTGAGATAGAAGAAAGATCTCTCTATAGAGATAATCTATGTCTATCTACTGTATAAAAGATTTGATCTTTAACTGGCTTGTATAAGGCCCAAGCTTGAGGCTTTTTGATTAATGCATTATTTATTGACTCTGGGAGATGACTCTACTGGGGGTTAATTACAAGGAATTTTTGTATTCTGTACAAAGCCCAGAATTGAGGCTGACTCTAGCTAGGAAAAATATTATTTTTCTGCCTTGTACAAAGCCCAAGGTTGTGGCCGACTGAGTATGAATGACTCTAATAGGGAAAAGATCCTAGACGTTAGGAATCTTTGACACATGAAGTATGGTTTATCTGCCTTGTACAAAGCCCAAGGTTGTGGCTACCTGAATGATGAAGGACTCACTGGGGAGACTCTATTATCTGCCTTGTACAATGCCCAAGGTTGAGGCTGACTATTAACAGGGGAGTTTTATTGTTTTGGTGCCTTGTATGAAGCCCAAGGTTGAGGCTAACTATTTTTGTTGGGTTTTGACTCTACTGAAAGATTTATTTATTAAAAAGACTGATTTTTTTGGAAGCTAACCCTTTCCAGGGATTTTGACTCAGCTGGTGAATTTATCTTTTTTAAGAATGAGGTTTTTTGGAAGCTAACCCTTTCCAGGGATTTTAACTGTTTATTGACTGAACTTTGGAGGCTAACCCTTTCCAGGGGTTTTGTTCTTTTAAATAGATTTTTATTAATTGACTTTGGAGGCTAACCTTTTCCAGGGGTTTTGTTAAAATGATGGCAGAAAGATTATCTAATGAGACTTCTTGTTTAAAGCCCAAGATGAAGGCTGACACTTATTGAGGGTAAACAAGTATGGATGCTAGACTCTACTAAGGAAGATTAATGAAGATAAGGGTAACAGAGACTGTCCATGTCTCTCATTCCAAAAGGTGTACTCAATGTAAAATTGAGACAAACTTAGCTTGTTTAAAGTCTGGTTTAAATTGGAAGAAACTCACCAGGGTATGTTAAAAGGTGACTAAAGACCTGTTCCTATGTTTATAAGAAACCTGATGGGTCCTTGTATACAAGCTCAAGAGGAAGCTGGAAATGCTTTTAAGAAGCCTGTGGGTCCTTGTACAAAGCCCAAGAGGAGGCTAATCGAGGGTCCTTGTTATAGCACAAGAGAAAGCTATGTGGTTTTTGAACTTATTTTGGCTTTAAGCAAATGGGTAAGAGGTTTCACCGGGAATAATTCCTCTTGGGTGAATGTGTCCTATTATTTTTGGATTCTAAGGTTTTTGCCAAGATGTTTCACCGGGAATAATTCATCTTGGGGGTTTGAACTACAGATCTCTAATTAGGAAAGAGCCTTCACCGGGAAGACATTCTCAATCCTAGGCCATATTCCTATAATATATATATATATATAGTTTAACTGTCCTAAGGTTTACACTCAAACATAATTCTAAACAAAATATATGCATAGTTTATATTTGACAGTAATTTAAACAAAGACTGTAAATTGAAAGCTTGTAAAGCCTAACCTGGATGGAGTGGAGACCTTTGAAGAAGTATGTACAAAGCCTCACCAACAGTTGATGGATAACAGTTGAATATATATGATAAACAGTTAATGGTTTTTTTGAAAATCGAAGAAGTGAAGATGGACATAGGTCACATAGGTATCTGAAGAGTTTCACCGGGAATAATGCCCTTCAAATACCAGAAGAATATTTTGAAAAATAGAAAGAAGATTTTGTAAATACAGTTTTGAAAAACAAACTATGAAAAGAAAAAGGTGTTGGGACTTACACTCTATTAGAGGCCCACTTAAAAATGATTTACTGTTTATGAAAACAGTCGGAAGAAGATTGGAATGATATAAGGTTTTGTTGTTTGAAAACCTTAAATATCTGTTTAATCGGAGATTGAAAACAGTTTTGAAAATTGACAAAAAGTCAACTTAATTAAGGTAAAGATAAAAATCTATACCTAATTAAGACCTAAATAATTAGGGTTTTACCACTAAAATATTTATGAGATATTAGGTTTTGAAATTTTAATAAAAAAATATATATGAATATATTTAAAACACTTAAAATAACACCATTTTTAACCTAATAAAAATATATAAAATAAATAATATTTTTGTGATTTTTTTGATTACTCATAAAATATATATATTAATTAACAAGTGTATGAAAAATGAAGTGAAAATGATTTAATTTGATATGTGAATGAATTAGTTAAAATTGTGAAGGAAAATTAAAGAAAATAGTGGTAAAAAAAATGTTTTGGTCTCACCATGGCTTGAACCCACGCCCTTGCAATCAATTACTAAAAACAACACCACTGGGCCAACGCGCGCTTGGTGTCAAAGGAATGACTCCAATGCAATACATATTTTATTCAAGTGCATAGAACAAAAAAGAAAAAAAAATCAAAAGGTCTGGGGCGAGGGGGATTCGAACCCCAGACCTTGGGCACGCGCAACACACAAACACTCTTTACCACTGGGCTATCACGTTTTAGTCGTTTATGAAACAACTACCATTCAAAATAAAATAAACTCTAGCCTTGGATTTGAATTTTGCGCGCCACCACCGTGGTCATCTTCAACCTCAAGCTTCTATATTTTGAAATTCTGAACTCTCTTAACTCTCAACCATTTGCAAAGATGTAAAGACCAAACTTGCTCTAAATTCACTCACGATTCCAAATATGTAACTAATATGAATTTATATTAACTACATCTACTGAATTATCTAAAATACGTGAAGAACCCTAAAATTTGAAAATTAAATTAAATGGCTATACTGAAGCATAAATGACTGATGATAGAGAGTTTTTAATCCTCTTATGATGCTGAATGAAATGGTGTTGAGTTTTAACCAAAAAGATACATAAATTAAAGAGGTGGAGTTGAGAAACTTACCTCTGAAAATGTAGATCGTGAGGATGTTAGAGAGCACCTGGGCTTGTATGAATGATCCTAAAAGCTTCCTTGGGACTCAGTGATGCTAACTGGATGCTTGTTGTGACCTCAAACCTTCTGAATTGCTCTACCCGACTCCTTCAATTTGAGCTTCAAGTGAACATGGAGGATGACGAATCTGCAGTTACAGATGAGCTGCGACCATCTGAATAGCTTCAGTACACCCTAAGGAATGTGCCTGGATGCTTGGCCTTGCTTGGAACCTTCTGAATTGCTCTGTGGTCCTCCAACTGCAAATGCTCCAAAGTGAAAGAAACAGTGGCGTTCCTCCACTTACAGAAGTGATCCGGGTGCTTGGATCACCTCAAATTAACCCCCTTGAGATGTTAGAATGCTTACTTTCCAAAGAGAAGCTCTGGTTTGAAGAAAACGATTCTTCTTGCCAAAGAACTTTGAAAAACCATAAGCATGAGAAGAGAAAGAGAAAGCAAGGATTATGGTTGCTTTGGTGTGTTTTCTGAATGAGAAAGAGCCCTCTATTTATAGGCAATTGATTTAGAGCAATTGTGTATAGTGAGCTTGCTTAGTGAAGTGAGTTTGGTTTCTTAGCCATGAAGAAATTTCAAGGAATATCCAAGAGTGATCATTGCATTTTCGAGCCAAATCCCCATCCATTGATCCTATATGATCTTAGGGAACATTTCTGATGCAGAGTGAGCTCTGATTGGTTGGTGAGAAGATTCCTTGGGTGATTCATCAATTTGCCATAAATTCCCAAATGTAATCATTACATAGTCACATGTTCTTGTTTTGGGAATCTTCCTCATTTCTCATGTCATGGTGAAAATGAATGCATGGCATGTTTTCAGATGTGTTATGGGTCGTGTAGCATCCATAAGTGAGGTCATGTGCACAAAATTGCAAAGTTCAAAAAATGATGCATGACCTATAATTTTACTTCATGAGGCCAACTTTGAACAAGCATAACTCCTAGCTCAAAATGAATTTGGGGAAGGTTGAGAACAATTTGGAAAGCCCTAAACATCTACTTCAAATCATTAGTTTGGAGTTTCTTCAGAATCACTTGGGAAACTTGTGAAAAATGAGCCCAAAGTTGAATGAAAACTAGGTTAAAAACACTTAGAAAAATTTCTAAGTTTTTATAACCTAAAGCTTGAAAATTCCAAATCTCTTAAATGATTGATTTCTTGAAAAAAGTTGCATTGTAAGATGTTGTTTTATTTTGCAAGATCTACAACTTTCATGTTGGAAGTTTTTTGAGTTGTGTAGGTGAAATTTTGAGTTCCCACAATGCCCTTAAAAACCCTAATTCCCGACTTTTTGCTCCTTGATGATTCTTCTTGAATTTCTTTGGTCAAATGACTTTAATATACATATATTGATGATATTGATCTTTGAAAGTCATGGTTTGACAAAAAATCTTAAAAGTCAAAGGTGATCCCATACAGTTGACTTTTTCCAAATAAAGTGAGATTTTGGACTTTTGTGTGGAATCAAGATCTTCTCCTCAAATGAGTGATGTAAATGGGTTATATTGAGGTAGTAGAGGTTCTTGAATCATGTCTTGAGTTTTGGATCCATGCCCTGATTAAAAGTCAACTATCTAGATGAATTAGGTCAAAAACCCTAATTGTCGACCAGATGAAATTGGTGACTGTGGATCTTGAATTGAGGTGTGATGTCCAGTGGATCTTATTGTATGGATCATTTGAAGATGATTGAAGTCTTTAATAGATGTCCTGGAGCTTTTTAGGGTTTCCCAAAGGTGATCCCTGATTTCAGTCCTTGATAGGCTCAAAAACCCTAGTCTGGTGACCTGAGTAAACCTGTACTCAGATGACTGGGTGTCTAATCAATCATAGGTGAATATAAAAATGAAGCTTTTGAGTCCTATGATTGTGTTAGAGACCAATCCTTCTATTGATTGATCCTTAGCCTGAGTTTTCTTGTCTTTGAACATCCTCGATTAAATGCCAGATGAAGAAGTGACTGCTCTGGGCACTTGCTTTGACCTGATGAAAATCCTGAAGATATGTCATCTCAGGGGGGTCAAAAATTAGGGTATGACAAGTCCAAAATTTCACTTCATCTGAAAAAAGTCAACTGTACAAGATCATCTTTGACTTTTAGGGTTTTGGGTCAAGACATGACTTTTAAGGATCAATATCATCAATATATGATTATTGAAGTCATTTGACGAAAGAAAATCAAGAAAATCAATCAAGAATCAAAAAGTCAAAGATTGACTTTTCATACTTAGAATTTTTTCTAAGTGTTTAAAAGTCTTTTTTTCAAAACTTTGGAAGGCAATATCTCAAAATTTCAAGTACAAACTGAAAAAAACTTCCAACATCAAAGTTGTAGATTTTGATCCAATGAACAACTTTGTCACATATGATTTTTTGGCTAGAAATCAACCATTGAAGAGATATGGAGCTCCAAAGTTGCTGCCTTCATAAAACAAGCAAAAAAACCCTAGTTTTCTTCAAACTTCAAGCTCATTTTTCACAAATTTCCCAATTGATTTTGAAGAAACTCCAAACTAATGAATTGAATTACATGTTAAGGGCTTTCCAAATTATACTCAACCTTCTCCAAATTCATTTTGAGCTAAGAGATATGATTGATCAAAGTTAGGCATTTGAAGTGAAATTATAGGTCATGCCTATGTTTGAAATTTGCAATTTTACGCAAGTGCTTACACTAATTGGTGCCTCTACACCTCAGAAACATTGCAAGGATAGGAGAGAATCATTTGCATCATTACACAAATATTTGAAGGGAATATTCCAAAACCAAAACATGTGATTATGTAATGATTGCATTTTGAGAATTTATGGCCAAGTGGTGAATCACCAAAGGAATCTCTTCCCAACCAATTGGAGCTCATTTCTGCATCAGAATTTTCCCCTAAGATCAAGCAAAACCGATGGCTAGGGAGTGGTATCAAAGAGCTCATCATTGCACTTGGGATATTCTTTGAATTTCTTCATGGCCAAGAAACCAAAACTACTTCACTAAGCAAGCTCACTCTCCCAAACTACTCTTCACCATTTGCCTATAAATAGAAATGGATACCTCAGTAATAGACACACCAAAGCAACCATAATTTCTTGCTTTCTTCATTTCTCCCTCTTGCTTATAGTTTTCAAAAGTTCTTTGGCAAGAAGAATCGAATTCTTCAAACCAGAGATTCTCTTTTGAAAGTAAGCCTTCTAACATCTTAAGGAGGTTCATTGGAGTTGATCAAAACATCTGGATCACTTCTGTAAGTGGGGAAATACCATTGTTTCTTTCATTTTGAGGCTCGTGCAGTTGGAGGTCCATAGAGCAATTCAGAAGGTGTCAAGCAAGTCCAAGCATTCAAACACATTCCTTAGGGTGTAGTGAAGCTATCTAGATGGTCGCAACTCACCTGTAGGTGCAGATTCATCAACTTCCATGTTCACTTGAAGCTCAAGCAAGAGGGGTCGAGTAGAACAATTCAGAGGTTCTCAAAGTAATTCAAGTGCCCAGATAGCATCAACAAGGTCCCAGGAAGCTTTTGTGATCATCCATTCAAAGCCATAAGCTTTCCATCATTCACACGACCTCCATTTTCAGAGGTAAGTTTTCAAACTTTATGACTTTAATTCAAGTACTCTTTTTGTTAAAACTCGATACCATTTCATTCAGCATCATCAGAGGATTAAAAACCCTCTATCACCATCCATTTATCTTTCAGTATGATCATTTAATTTGATTTTTAAGTTTTAGGGTTCTTCACGTTTTTTAGTCAATTCATTAGATGTAGTTAATATAAATCTGTGTTAGTTACATATTCAGAACCGTGAGTGAATTTAGAACAAGTTTCATGTTTACACCTTGGCCATTGGTTGAGATTTGAGAGAATCAGAATTTCAAAAATGTTGGAGCTTGAGGTTGAAGACGAAGATGGAGGGTGGCGCCATTTTTCAAATCTGAGGGAAAAGTTTATTTTATTTTGAATGGTATGCGTTTTACAAACGAATTCATTGTTTGCCCTAGTGGCCTCACATGCGCTCTTAGTCTCCTCATGCCCATAGTCTGGGTTCGAATCCCCCTCGCCCCATACTTTTTGATCCTTTTATTTTTTTTATAATTTCCAACTTGTTTTGAAAATAAAACTAAATGTGCGCGTGTTATTGTCACCAACTGGTGCCTGGCCCAGTGGTATTATTTTGAGTCTGTGACTATGAGGGCATGGGTTCAAACCCTCCAAGGGCTAAAAATATTTTTTAACACCCATTTTCTTTCATTTTTTCACAAACTTCACACAATTAATTCATCTATCAAATTAAGTCATCTTTACTTCATTTTTCACATACTTGTCATTTAATATACCTATTTTATGAATAATAAAAAAAATCACAAAACTATTATTTATTTCATGTATCTTTATTAGGTTTAAAATGGTGTATTTTTAGTATTTTTCTTAATACTTCAAATATATGTTTTCATTTGTTTTTTTTAACCTAATTATTGTATGAATAGTTTGTGATAAAACCCTAAATCATTTAGGTCCTAATTAGGTATAGATTTTATCTTTACCTTAACTAAGTTGACTTTTGTCAAATTTCAAGAACTGTTTTCAATATTCGATCAAACAGATGATCCAGGTTTTCAGACAACAAAACCCTGTATCTTC
Source organism: Vicia villosa (assembly GCF_029867415.1). Taxonomy (NCBI): domain Eukaryota; kingdom Viridiplantae; phylum Streptophyta; class Magnoliopsida; order Fabales; family Fabaceae; genus Vicia; species Vicia villosa. The sequence goes on from NC_081180.1 coordinate 190,186,922, forward strand.
TTGACTGTTTTTCATAAGCAATAAATCATTTTCATTGGGCCTCTAATAGAGTGTAAGTCCCAACACCTTTTTCTTTTCATAGTTTGTTTTCAAAAACTGTATTTACAAAATCTTCTTTCTGTTTTCAAAACTTTCTTCTGGTATTTGAAGGGCATTATTCCCAGTGAAACTCTTCAGATACCTATGTGACCTATGTCCATCTTCACTTCTTCTATTTTCAAAAAAAACCTTTAACTGGTTATCATAAATATTCAACTGTTATCAATAAATAATAAACTGCTGGTAAGGCTTTGTACATACATCTTCAAAGGCTTCCACTCCATCCAGGTTAGGCTTTATAAGCTTTCAATTTACAGTCTTTATTTAAATTACTATCAAATATAGACTGTTTATATATTAGAACTACGTCTGAGTGTAAACCTTAGGACAATTAAACTATATATATTATAGGAATATGGCCTAGGATTGAGAATGTCTTCCCGGTGAAGGCTCTTTCCTAATTAGAGATCTTTAGTTCAAACCCTCACGGTGAATTATTCCCGGTGAAACATCTTGAAAAAAGCCTTAGAACCCAAAACTAGGACACATCCACCCAAGAGGAATTATTCCCGGTGAAACCTCTTACCCATTTGCTTGGAGACAAAATAAGTTCAAAACCACATAGCTTTCTCTTGTGCTATAACAAGGACCCTCGATGACCCTCGGTTAGCCTCCTTTTGGGCTTTGTACAAGGACCCACAGGCTTCTTAAAAGCATTCCCAGCTTCCTCTTGAGCTTGTATACAAGGACCCATCAGGTTTCTTATAAACATAGGAACAGGTCTTTAGTCACCTTTTAGCCTATCCTGGTGAGTTTCTTCCACTCTTCAAACCAGACTTTAAACAAGCTAAGAATGTCTCAATCTCACATTGAGTACACCTTTTAGAATGAGAGACATGGACAGTCTCTGTCACCCTTATCTTCATTAATTTTCCTTAGCAGGGTCTAGGTTCCCAATCTGTCTATCCTCAGTTAGTGTCAGCCTTAATCTTGGGCTTTAAATAAGAAGTCTCAAATAGTAATCATTCTGCCAAAAACCCCTGGAAAGGGTCAACCTCCATTCATTCTTTCAAAAGACAAACTCTCCAGCAGAGTAAAACCCCTAGAAAGGGTTAGCCTCCAAAATCACTCCTTTAAAAAATCCAAATTCCCTGGAAAGGGTTAGCTTCCAAAAATTAAGCTTTTCAAAAAGATAATCTCACTAGTCTCAGTCAGTGAAAGACAAATTCCCTAGTAAAGTCATTTCCTAGAGTCAATAAAAATCAATCAAAAGCCTCAAGCTTGGGCCTCATACAAGCAAGCTAAAAATCAAATCTTTCAAACAGTAGATAGACATAGCTTATCTCTATAGAGAGATGTTTCTCCTATCTCACCACATTCAATCAAACAAACATTTCATTTTCAATTTGAATTTCAATTTCAATTTCAATTTGAATTTCAAACATTCTCCCATTTAGGACTTTGAAAGGCATGCTCTGAGGAAAACAAACCCAGACTTATACACTTTCCCTAATTTGGATGAGAATCCTTCTTTCATTTAAGAGACACGTGACTGGCATACTTGCAAACACACAAGTAAGGTCCCTCTCTTTAATGAAATGAATTCAGCTTTTCTGCCACTCTTTTAAATGTTTGTGGTGGAATAGTAGAAATACCTCTTTGTAAAGATAATTTCATGTCTCTTTACTGTAAACAGAGATTTAATTCAAGCTTCAACCTTGAGCTTCAAGCAAGGCATCAAAAACAAGTAATTTCCCTAGTTAGTTCTCCGAACTACAAAAAGCTCTGACTTCCATTAGGGATATGTAGGCATGAGGTTCACAAGGAATCTAAGCGAGCTAATAAAAAACCAAAAATAGTCAGTCTGTCTATCTTCTTTTTAATTCAATTCAATTCCTTCTCCTAACACAAAGGAGAAACTTTCCCAATCAATAAGTAACAAACACAAACACATAGACACAAAGAAGGTTTCCGTAGAGTACTACAGATATGTAGGGTGCTTAAACTCTTCCCTATGTATAACCGACCTCCCGGACTCCAGAATTTCTAGTTTAGGTGAATCCCCATACTTAGCGAATTCCTAGGGTTTATTTGAGATCTTTTTCCCCTTTCATACTCATAGGATAATTAAAAAGTTTGTGTGATATCGTAGGAAGAGCTGAAATAAAATTCATCCCGCCACAGGCGCATTCTCCTTCCAAATTCCGCGTGAAGGGTCTAGCGTGCCGTCCTCCCAAGTGAAACGGGGAGGTAAAAAAAATGACACCAAACAAGTCTTTGTTTGGAGTCATATGCCAAGTGCAACCTGAATCCATAATTCACTCCTTACTAGAGTCACTGCTCAAAATCACAAGAACGTTAGATGAGTCGAAATCATCTTGAACAATGGATGCGTTGCTATAATTCTTACCACCATGATCTTTCATGCGTTCAGGGCACACCTTTCTTGTGTGACCATCCTTGTTACAATGATAGCATCGAATACCAGAAGATTATTCTCCACTATAAGACTTATGTTGACTTTTACCTTTCTTTTTGTCAAACTTACCATTATTTCGCGAGAATTTTCACTTAACGGCCAAACCTTCACCAACCGTCAAAGGTTTATGCTCCTTTTGTTTGTTCAAATTCTTAGAATACAAGGCTGATTGAACTTCTTCAAAGGTCAGAAACTCCCTTAACTCCCTTCCGTACAAGAGAGTTTCTTTCAAGTGATCATGTGACCTAGGAAAAACGCACAACAATAACACTGCTTGATCTTCATCATCGATCTTCACATCAATATTTTCAAGATCAAGAATTAGCTTGTTGAACATATCAAACTGCTCCGCCAACACTTTGTCTTCTATCATCTTGAATGAATATAAAGGTTGCTTCAAGTAGAGTCGATTTATCAGCGATTCGGTCATGTACAAACTTTTAAGCTTCACCCATAACCCTGATGCCGTCATATCTTTGATACATGTCGAAGAACCTTATCACCAAGGCTGAACAAAATTGCACTATGGGCTTTCTCGATCATGGTCGTCTTTTCTTTTTCGTTAACGCAGCATCCATAACTGTCCCTCCCTTCAACGCTTACAAACAACCCTGCATGACCAGTAGGGCTTTCATCTTCAAGCGCCACAGACCGAAATCGTTCACTCTAGTAAACTTTTCAATCTCATACTTTGTTGAAGGCATCTTCTTCATGCTCACCGCACCAATTTGTTGTGAAAATGATGCCAAGAACAGAGTATAATAGGGAACACAATGGAAAGCAAGAAGAACAACAGTGAATTGGTTATAACTGCTATTATTTACTTTCTCTTTGAAACAATATTACAAGTGTTACAAGAATAACAAATAACCTGCTCACCCTAAATTAGGATTTGTAGTATTGTTACCCTTGAAATTTTGACCTACTGTTTATAGTGTGATCTGTAACACCCGAATATTTAATTAATTATTTAATTAAATATTTTTGGAGTATTATTGGATTTAATTATTGGATTTGTCGAAATTGGGAACTATCAGTGTTAATACTAAGAAGCATTATTGGATTTAAAAGGTGATTTAATAGTGTTATTACTATTAAGAGAATTATAGTACTATTATTAGTTCTGAATTTTATTGGTTGGTGTAAGTAAATTGGAGGTGTGAGAATAATAGGCCCGTTAAGGAGGTTATAAAAAATACTATTATTTGGTTTAATAAAAGAAAATGGGAGAAGTATCGGGAGGTGGAGAAGTTCTACCAAAGAAGGGAGAGGAGCACGAGGGTTTTGAAGAGAAACGTGGAGATAGGAAAAGTTGCAGATAAGGCATATGATTAGAATCTATGGGGAAGCTCTGATTCAACCTGAAATTCAATCGGAGGAAGATTTTAGAGCGGTCTCCAATCCAAGGTAAGGGGTGAGGTTCTTGCTCAATAAATAGGGATATGATATATCGTGTGTGGGGTTTGGGTTATAAATTTTATCTATGTGTTCGTATAATTTTGGTGTGTTGATGTTTGGGTTATATGATATATCGTATGAGGGCTAGTTTTAATATTTGACAACTAACAAAAACAGTGCCGAATAGGAGTTGTAACCGATAAAACTAATTAACCGGTTTGGAAAGATAATTGTTGAAATAATTGCGAAACGCGTGTCAATTTCTTTGGTTGAGTTGTTGTGTTGATTATGGTTGTTGACTTGTTGTTGATGCATTATTGTTGATTTGCTGTTGTGATGTGTTGATACAAAGTTGTGGGCCTATATCTAGTGACGATGTGAAGTTACTATCTTGTGATTATTGCGGAGTGTAGGAAATTATTGTGACGATGAATTACCCCTAATTATTGGTAATATCTGTGATATAAGCGTACGCCTCGTGACAAATTTGTTGTGATTATGCATGTGATGTTGCATTCATCGAGTCGCATATGATTGCGTTTTGTGACGGTCTGGATTGGCAAACAGTGACGAAGGCTTATGCCTGTTTTGATGCCTCTTTTAACTAACAATTGGCGATGGGGGCTGAAGCCCTAGCTACCACATGCATTTGTTAGAGTCGCATTCTATGTTACATGAGTGTGATTTTATGTGATTTTTCGTGACTTGATTTATGAACTTATGTGATTTTCCGTGACTTGACTTATGAACTTATGTAATTTTTCATGACCTGAATTATGAATTCATGTGTAGTATTGTGACATGTGTCGTTTTTGTTTGGAATAACGATGTGAATTGAAGTGCGACAATTATACCGCGACGTGATGAAGTTTATGATTTCTAAATCTAATATATTGTTTATCATAACTTTATTATATGGTTAGATATCTCACCCTTTCTTTTGTTTCGCCATTACCTTTATACTGGTAACGTGCAAGTGATTTGCAGTGATGAAGATTTAGTTGTTGTTTCTTTAAGAGTCGGTGTTCTCCCTCTGATACGTAGCACTCGGGGGGATGAATAACTATTTATATTGTTGATCATTGTTGTTATTACTTTTGTTGTTGCGTTTGAAGTTGGTTTGTTGAATACTTGATTTAGTTAAAGTTGTCTCAGTGAATAAAGTTGTTAAATGATTTAGTATTAATAAAAGTGGTTTTGTTTTAGAGGATAAATCATACTGTTAATTGTTCATCCATTTTAAAAAGTGTTATGTATCTGATTTAATGAGTTTTATGCTGTTGTGTAAGGTTGAAAATGTAGCATCTCAGTTGTATGATGAAAATTTGAAACTCTGATTTTATTAAAATTACCGGGTAGAAATGGGGTGTTACATGATCTGAAAGCATGTTAATCCAAAAGGGAAAGTTTTGGGAGTTTTTGGGAGCAATCGGTCGAAGGGTTTTTTGACTTCAATAATATGCGGTCGAAAATGATAGGTTTCACTAGTATTATACCTAGAAGAAAAAACTTGGAGATATTCACATGTTTTCTAGTCAGAGGTTGGTCGAAGTTGAATTTAAGTGGATAAGATCGGACATTTTTTCCCTGGGGTACGTGGAGGCCTGATAGGCGAAGGCTGCATGGTTGGGACACGTGGTTGCAGATGTTTAGTTGACCATTAGGACAGTTACTATTTTAGATGTCTATATAAGTAGTGTTGTTTATAGTTTTTAGGGTCCGCATTCCCATGTTACTAAAGAAAACTCTCAATCTTTGTGCAAAAATGAGATAAGAGTAGTACTTTCTAAAAATGTACGTATGCATACCATTTTATATTCATGCAATAATTTTCCTTTATTTCCCAAGTTCATGTTACATTCTATGCCCTTCTTTCTTGTCATTTCCTTACATTCTGTGCATTGTTCTTTTCAATATTCTGTCTTTTACGCATTAAACACAAGTCAAACAACATTAAAACACAGTATAGCACAATAAAGTCATGGGATTTACTAATTGATCCTGCAAAGTAAACTTTAATAAAAAACTAGTGGTTGTTTACCAAAATTTTGGGTAAACAATTTGGCACACTAGGTGGAACACTTTGTGTTGTACTATTAATCAACAAAGTTATTGTTTTAGGAAATTGTCAGGATTTTCGTAGTCTTTTTGATTATGAATGAGATTAAAAAGTGGATCCTAGTATAAGGGGGTACTATCGTGTCGAACTAGATAGAATTCGGTGCGACTATATCGACCGTTTTAATTACGTACTTTATTTGAGGTGTGTTATGTGGATTATTTGGTAATTATGTGTTAATTATGTGCTTATGTGATAATTGTGTTATTTATTGAGTATTATTAGTAAATAGCATAAGTTAGCAAGTGTTATGAGTTATTGGGCCTAAGTCGGTATTCTGTTTTATTACTAATGGGCTATATTTAGCACCTCTCAATTACTAATACCGACTTAGGCCCAATAACTCATAAAACTTGCTAACTTATGTTGGATATCATTACTTGCCTATCAATTCTTCTGATCTTTTCACCATCAAAAATTTCTCTGTCTAACCGTTTAATCAGACTCCTATGAAAATGCTCGAACGTCTGCATAATCCTAAGATTATTCTTCATCACAGGCTTTGTTGTCGAAAAAAGGTGTGCATCTCTTTTGATCACTGAAAACATTGGAGGGGTACCAGAAGACATTTTTTAAAATGAAATAAGAGAGAAGTGTGAAAAATTATGGAAATGAATGGTTATATTTATAAGAAAACCCAAAACAACTAAGTAGTCGTACTAAACGGCTACTACACTTAAAGCATAAGGGCATGCGCCACACTGTATTTAAAGCATAAGTCAATGTTTCTCAAGTAGTATTTTTTCTAAAAGTGGGTGAACAAGCGCGTCTGAATCATCTTAACATTTCATTTTTTTAAACAAACTAATTTTAAAATATTGAATAAAAAAAGCGACATAAAACCTAATTCTTCAAAAAAGTTAGCAAAAATGATAGTTTGACACGGAAAATTGATATGAACTATCTTAAAATAAATATATATCATAATAATTGTATATAATACAGAAAAAATATCAAAACATCAGCAGTGTCAAAGTGTAGGGAGTCATACTACAAGTTAAAGGACATTTATGTTGTTGATGATAGTATAAGCACAAAGGGTCCTCGTGCCAAGGTGATGTGGTACCTATAAACAATTCTATGTTTCAAGAGTTTTTTGCTATTGTAAATGTCGCAAACAATATTATATACCCCCTCTGTCTCATAACGAGTGACTCATTTGGAATAAATGGGTGTCCTAAATTAAGTGACCCTTTTCAAATTTCAATTTTTTTTTTCAATTTTAACCCTACAAATACTTGATGACAATCCTAGGCAAAATAGGTTCCACTTGTTATACATGATGACAACTTTTCTTAGAAGCACGTGAATTGCATTTATTGTATTTTTCTAGGTTCACATTTCTACATTTATTTTTGACTACATACGTAAAACAAATGTACAAATAGTACATATTTAATTTAAGGCCATTTAACATTACACTACATACTCCATATTTATTCACTAATATTGCATTAGAATTAACATAACTAATGTTGCACTAGAATTAATAACATAAGTAAACTTTGGATTAATATCAAAATTAGCATTACATTTCATAAAATTACATTAAATATTGAACTATATTATGAACTAATGTTGCATCACATTTTAATTGAGTGGGAAGTTGTTCTCGTTGTTCCAAACTTTCTTTTTTCAAATTTGGAATTTTGTATTTATGAAAACCTCTTGTTTTCATGATTTCGATCATACACATCTACAAAGTTAAAAAAAATCGATTTGACTTTATAGTTGAAAATGCTTCAAACGACTTTTCAACTGCTTGCACAAGTTCATCAATAGAATTAGGAGACTCCTTATGTTGTAAGGATTGAATAGCATTAAAAAATCCAAGATCTAAAAAATTTAATTCTGGAGAGTTTGCTGGTTGACACATCAAGCGAATATCAAATCCATCACTTCAAAAGTAGGTTTTGACTTTTGGATAAAGATTGTAGTGCATCCATAACAAAACTGTCAATGTTAATAAGTTTAAATTAAGTGGTAAGTTTAAATTAAGTGGTAAGAGGTTTGAAAACGTATAGTTAATAAGTTTATACTTTATTGATGCCTCATAACAGGTATACATGCTCATTCAGAATGTTTAGATATCTCATTGTACAATTGTAATATCAAACTTGCTGATTCTGAATATTCTAATGCAACGTGTCTCTCATCATGAAAATGCTAAGATGTGAGAAGGTGAAATTGTAAAGTTTTGGTGTACTTGGAAGGGCATACTTGTTCCTGTCGCTACCGCGAAAAATGGAATCAGAGTCGCCACTAATATATTTATCCCATCAAGGGAAAGGAATACCAGATAACCTAACTCGAAATAAAAACAAGGTCTTTCGACCAGAGAATACGGTACGGGAGTCGGTTACGCAAGGGGAAGGTGCTAGCACCCCTCACGCCCATCGTACTCGATGGTATCCACCTATGTTTGTTTCTATCTAAAGGGTGTATCTATGTCTAAAACCTAAATGCGAATGAATGCAAAAGAAATACGGGGAAAAGAAGGAATTATTTGCAAGTGTGCTCGCTTAGGCCCCGCGACCCAATGCCTACGTATCCCTTACAAGGAATCAGAGCGACCGTAGTTCGGCTCCATAGTTTCCATTTGTTTTGTGTTTTTTAGTTAAACAGAGGTTAAGGTCACAATCCACGATGCTCGACCTTTGGAGACTTATACGCCTACTTTGGAATGGACTCAACATGTTCTTAAGCGCCTAACAAGGCAAAAGAGTGAACTTGGGTTCGTGTTTTTTATGTAACTACATGATGAACAAAACCCAATACAAGGTTTCGCACCACTTCGTCACTTTGTTTTAATTCGAGCCTTTATTAGGTGTTTTAAGTGTTTTTGGTAGGGTGTTTTTTAAGGGAATTTACTTTGCGATTTGAATCACATAAAAATGTATAATGATCGAGAAGCAGATTAGGGAATGAATGCCACTCACTTCTATCCCATTATATAATGTTCAAGAAACAGAATAGGGAATGAATCCCACTCATTTCTATCCCATTAATTAATGTTCGAGAAACAGATTAGGGAATGAATCCCACTCATTTCTCTCCCATTAAGTAGTGACCGAGAAATAGATTAGGGAATGAATCCCACTCATTTCTATGCCACTAAGTGATTGAGAAACAGATTAGGGAATGAATCCCACTCATTTCTCTATCACTTTCTTACTGTGATTCGCATCTTTATTTGTTAGTGTTTTAATGTTGAAAAAGAAAAAGAATGAACAAAGGGGAGCTAACCTATTCTCTAATCTAAGTTATTCTATTCTACAAGTGGCACTACGCCAAATTAGCTATTTAATAGCACTTTTTTTTGTTTTTGATAGCGCTTAAAAGTGCTATTAACCGTGCCGCTATTGTAAACGTTTTTTGTTTAATAGCACTTTAAAAACGCTATTAAAGCACCAGTTTTTAATAGCGTTTTTTCTAAAACGCTATTGAAGTATGCATTTTGCGTGTGTTATAATTTGATTTTGACAGCACTTTCAAACTACGTGCTATTAAAGGGCACATGTTTGATAGCACTTTCAAAAAAAACGCTAATATATAACTCATGTTTGATAGCACTTTTAAAGAAAGCGCTAATATATGACTAATGTTTGATAGCACTTTCAAAGAAAGCGCTAATATATGACTCGTGTTTGATAGCACTTTCAAAGAAAGCGCTAATATATGACTCATGTTTGATAGCACTTTCAAAGAAAGTGCTAATATATGGTACGCTTTTTTATTTATTTGCTGTATATAAAATCATTCTATTGGTGTGCAAATATCAAAAAGCTACATTCAAATCATCAAGAATATATGTATGCAGATGGGAAAATATTCATCAAGAATCATCAAGAATGATCAAGATTTGTCAAGAAAAATGATTTATACCTTCAGATGACTTGCGACATGTTCCTAGTAATTCCATACACATCAAGTACAATGATTTATACCTAGGAATTAAACACAAAATTGATTTATACCTAGGAATTAAATTATGGTATCAACTTGACCAAGTTCTTCGTTCAAATTCGACGTACGAGCATGCAGTGGCTTACCTATTTCCTCTTAAGACATGTTTAAATCCTGGTTGGCAAAAAAGCTTTGAAGAACCTACACAACTATAATCAAAACATACAACTAAATGGGAATAAAATAACCACACAACATAAATGCTTTCAAGGATAAGGGATCTCTACCTATGTTATCATGCATAGATTACAACCTAGGTTGTTCTATGTGACTAATCTTAATGAAGATTGAAGTCACCGCCCTAAGGGAACATGGTAAGCATATAGTAAGAGATAAGAAAAAGCAACAAGCAAGGTAGGTGACTTAATGAAGTCCCTAACCAAGTCTACTCCTAAGAGAGACTACACACAATGAATCCCAAGAGAAAACAATCCACAAAAGGTGGAGGAAGAACAAACAATCGTCGCCTCTTAAACTAACAACAATCAAAGTGTATAAGAAGAGGCAAAGCATGAGAAAGAGAGAAGAAAGCCCTAGGGAAGTAGCAAACCAAGGAAATTAGTGTCCTAAATCAAACACAAAAGCATCATTACATCTCACAAAAATATCCACAAAAAGTTACCAAAGTATCGCATGAATCGTTACTTAACAATTAGCGAACAAACATCAATTAATCGAAACAAAAAGCAAATGAACACGTGAGCTAAGTTTGGGGTCAGTAGCATATTAATTCATTTATGGGTCTAAGACATTATACCAATTCTTGTTAGTCAATTAGCTTGAAGCAACACAAAGTTCTAACAAAAACTAGACAAAACTAGGTCAAAACTAGCTAGTAAATTCAAATTGTGATTGAAGTTAGAAAAATGCAATCAAATGATGGAAGTCAGTAGTTAATAACCTCTAAGAGGTGTCTAAACAACCATAAAATCATGTCAAGAAGTCTCATACAAAATTATAGGTCATTTGGACAAGTTTTGATACAATCGTTAGCCAAAAGCACATTATTTACATGTAAGAAAGGAAAATTCGAGTAAAAGGGGAAGACACGGTTTAAAAATCTAATTCCAGGTCTTAGGACCTCTAAACATCCCTAATTATATGTGCAAAAAGGATCTAAGACTATTGCATAAATGCAAAGCAAATTATAGGTCAAATTCCCATGGTTATCCGTTTAGGAACGCACATTAATCGTGTATAGAAAGCCTAATGGAAACCTAACCAAAACATAGAATTAGACTTTCATTTTTTACACACAATATCATGGATTAGTTTACAGCAGCCATACAAAAATTGGTGATTAAACTCTGATCCTAAGGTATTAAACAAAATTAATTTGCAAAATCTATCAAAACGAAAAGAAACATGAACATACCAAAGCAAATGATTTATTAAAAATAGTAAACTAAATTCTGAAAATCTATAAAAAATACCACAATTATGTACACACATAAAACTATCTAAAACATATTTTTATTGATTTTTTACTTGGTGAGAAAATGATTTAGCGAGTAAAATTTGAAGAGGAAACAATTTGAAACAAAAATACCAAATCTGCCTAAGGATGGGGTGCAGTAGTAATAACTTTAGAATTGGAGCTAAACTCATGTCATGGTAGGGCCACGAATAGGGGGTGTGGGAACGAATTGCGCAAGCCCAAATTAACTCATGTGTGGCCCATAATCATGGTGTTTCTTTTCATTATTTCAATATTCCAATTCAGCATGTGACATATGTTATCATTTATTATAAAAAAAACACATAGCCTATAGTATTATCTACATAAAACGTGACTCATGCACACACATATCATCAACTGGTCATTTTATTTTTTAGTCAAATAGGACAAAAAGAGAGATGAGAACCAATCATGTGCCAACAAATCATACACCAATGATGATAATAAAACAAAAAAGGCCAAAGGAATGGGAAAGTTAACCAATACACGCATGCCACGCAAGCAGAAATGATGAAACAGAAAATAAATCCAACAGCCGCCGGAGATTCCTCCGGTCTCCTTCTCCGGTGCCCCAGCCACCGGCGACGAACAAAAATGCCCAGAAAAACACGAGACCAACATATCTTGACTCGGTTTTGCACGCTGAGTACGAATCCGGCACTAGATTTTTGTTTCGAAGCCTCTAATATCCTAACCGCACACAACAACTAAACCCTAACTTTCCAAACTCCATTAAAACACAGATCCAAGACACCTAAACAATACTTACGAGGTATATCACTCGAATACGTAACGCAGACATTCAAATAAGCATCATATCACAGAAATCGAAATCAACTTCAAGATCCAAAAATTCACATAGAATGGAACACATACTTGAAAACATGGTGGTTCTAATTGTCCTAACCCAATCCTTGATGACGGGTTCCAGGCCTATACATGCTTCTAATGCAAGGGAAAAAGAATCTTACTTGGAAAAGTCTTGATCAAGATTTGAAGAAGAATCCGATTGTTTCCTTTGTTCTTTGAAGATGATGCTGGTGTCAACAATGGCCTCTTGCTGTATAAGTCTTCCACTCAGAAATAAACTCAGTATGCAATGGTTCTTGGAACTTGTAGTAAGATGATGGTGATGAAGTTCCTTGAAGTGTTGAAGATGTGGACGAAGGTTTGTGAGAGTTGTTGGGGTTGATGAAGATGGTGGAGGTGATGGTTTATGATGGTGGTTGAAAGTGATGAAGAAGTTTGTTACAAAGTGTAACAAACTCTCTTTCTTTTGTAGAGAGAGTGAAGAGAGAATCGTGAGGTGAGGGAAGATAGAAAACTGGGAAAATGGAAAAAGACCCCTTTGAAAGAGTGAGGTAAGGGTTTATATAGTGTGGTTGTATTGTTTTGTGGTGGGGTGTTCGTAGTGTAGCATTTTCACTTCCAAACTTAATGAAAAAGCATGGAGTATTTGTAGTAAGTTTTTTGTATGCCTTTTTGCATTTCTGATTCATGCATGGCCATTATGGGAGTGTTGCAGCCTTTCATACATGCTTGTCTTGTCCTACCACTTGTGTTCATATTACTCACTTTGGGCGTTCATATCTCAAGCTATAATTCCTTACATGACTCACTTTTTGGCTCAAATGGAAGAGGTGATGGAGTAGAATAACTTTGGTGTTGGGATCTTCTGGGAATAAGGCTTGGGAGTGTAGTAAAATGGTCATGAACGTCTGTTACCACCACTGCCAGGGGTGTGCCCGCGCGTGGCTTGCCTTGTGCCTGAGACTTTTTGCCAAAACGAATCTTTGTAAGGTCACTACTTCAAGACTCCATATCTCAATAATCATTCGACCAAAATCAAAGGTATTTAGCTTATCGGATAGAGGGAATGGAGAGAAATACGTTGGCATTAGGCTTATCTCAATTAGATTCTTGAAACTCCCTAAATACTGACTTAAAAATGGCATGCCATGTGTTCGTGAAAATGCATACGCGTGACTTGGGATTCTGACCTGGCCGGATGCAAGCCTTTGGATCTGCGAAACAGTGACTTTGGGAGCTTGTAGTTATTCCAATATTTGTCCAATTAACTTGATTATTGACTTGTTGAATAGAGAACATGAAAGAGAACATAAACATACCAAGATTCCATTTATAGAACACCTGTATATCTCTAAAATTAAACTGAAATTTGGCACGCCACGTGTTTGATACGCTGCCTGGTCGTGACCTGGAAATCTGCCATGCAACTTTGGCTTCAGCAATTATGAACACCCAACTTCTCTCATCCATATCTCTTTATCTAAAACTCAAATGAGAAGACCTCCAACTACAAAATTGTAGACCCATATGAAATGAACAACTTTCTTGTTGACCTTGTTTTAAATTGAGCCTTAGATCCAAGTGAAAAACGTGCTTGAAGTTGACTGATCATCATGCCAAAAAATATCAAAAATTTTCTAAGTGTAGAACTCTCTTTAAATGGGGGTTTCCAATCTTTTCAACCTTATATCTTTGTGATCGGTCACCAATTTGTATGGTGTTTTCATCAATCTCTCGGCATAAATCTCGGTAATTCGGTAACACAATGGCCCGTCTTTTATAGTTTTCGTTCTTATTTTGAAAGTTTCGTTTAAGTTGTGTGTTTTGTTTTGATGCTAAGAACTCATGTTTTTAAGATGCTTTAATGCTTGTTTTTGGTAGTGATTGTGTTTCAGGTTTATGCGTTTAAGTCCATGAGAAGAATGCAGGGCTGAACAAAGATGAATCAAAGAAAAAATGAAGATTTGGTGCATACAGTGGCCTGACACGGGTACCAGTGTCACAGGACACAGCCAGTGTGTTATACCCCAAAATTTGCCCACATATTTTTCAAGAAAACTCCAATCTGAAAATTAAGGGTCTCATATAATCATGGATTTTTTATTTCAACAAATATCCTGACATATGAAATACTTACAGTAATTTGGCTTGCAGTTGAACTTATTCTTACGCAAACGCCAAATACTGTGTATTACTTCACACATGCTATTTATTTATTTACAGATAAATGGTACTGACACAATTGGTACAAAGTTAAATCTTTTTGCAGGCGCAGAATCAGGAAACTCAGACTGTACTGGTAACAAGTAGATTATTATTATCTTTTGTTTCCCACTAATTGTTGTACTATATTCCATTATTTGCAAAAATCTTTTCAAATCTCTTTTTCAAAAATCAAATCTCTCCTTTTTCCAACACTATCATACACTTTCTTTCAAATCTTACTTCCACTCAAATTTTCCTTTTGTACGGAATCACATCATTCCCCAACGTCTCTTTCTTTCTTTCCATTCTATAAATACCTCTCATTTTCTTTCATAAAATCTCACATCAAATTCCAACTCATCTTTCAAATTCCTATCTCATATCTATTTTCTCTTCTTCCCTGACAAGAATGGCAAAGTGGATAGAGACACTGTTTCTTACAGTCATCACCATTGCTACGGTGATCATGACTTTCTTCTGCCTACATAGTCCTGAAGAGTGTGGACCTGCAATGGTTGCACTCCCAATCATCTACATGTTATTGTTCATAGCATGGGTTATCAATCGTCATTCTTAAAATTTGCCGTATTTCTTATTTCTTAAATGTACCGTTTATTCGTCGTACTGTTCAATATAGTATGTGATATTTGTACTGTCAGTATTAAATGTTGTACTATTTGTCATAATATTGCTTAATTACTAAGATAATATTTTGTGTGTTTTCTGCCAGTCAAATATTCCTATTTCTGTGCATTAAATGATTTTCAGGGTTATTATCGGTAATTTTGCCCGCATACCGTAAATATTAGTTATTTATTATGTCTGTGTTTTTCTAACAAGTCATGTAAATAAACTTTCATTTTTCACATAAAACAAAAACAAAAAACAACAAAAAAGAAAATTAACTTTGACTGTTGATTTTTCACTCTAACTGCTACATCAATACCTGAACAGTCAGTCGACAGCCAAACTGCTGGCAGTACAATTCTCAGTGTTTTGTACCATCAATCAAATCAATCTTTCACAATTCAAAATTCCAAGATTTTTGTTCTAGAAGTCTTCTGAATATCAAGCGATTAGCAGAGACTCAACACTGCACAAAAATCAGGTACGCTTAACTATCTCCTACACAAACAGTCCCTAATCAGGGTTTTTCTTGTTTTTACAGGAGCAACAAGTTTTTGAGAGCTCAAATGGATTTCATACACATCCATATATCTCAAAGTACCATCATACAAATTTTCAAACTTCAATTCACTCAGACGCACCGTCAGCAGCTCAAACAGTCAACAGACGACCCGTTTGACCAAAAAAGTCAACAGACAGTCAAAAATGAAATTTTTTGTCAAAGTCCATATTTTGTCAAAGGATTCATCATTTGATCATTGGATGATCATAATTCATCAAGGAAAGATCAAAAACCAACAAAACCCTAAGATTCAAAATTAGGGTTTTTGCCTGAAAAGTCAACTCAACTTTGACTGATCATAACTCTCTCATCCTTCATCCAAAAAATTCAAACCAAAGCTTGTTTTGAAGGAAATTCAATTATCTTTCAAATGCCATTGATCCCATGGTCATTGGATTCACCATTTGAAAAATATGATCAAAGACATTACAGGTCATTTTCAAAGTCAACAAAAAGACACTTTTTTCAAAAGGACACACAAGGAGCTTCAAAAATCATTTTGACATGAGACCAAAGGCATTGGTTAGAGGACTCTTTGAGGTTTCCAAAAAGTGCAAGATCTCCTTCATATGACAAAAATTGAAGGATTTACACCTTGTTGAAGTTGGCTAAATTTTGGGAAAATACATGAAATCAACATTGCTCAAAAATGTGTTTTTTCCAAATGGGGCCAAGTTTTCAGCATTCAAACATCATTTCCATGATGATATGGGCCTCCCACGACCAAGACTAAGCCCACATCATTTTTTATCCATTTTTGGCATAATTTTATCTTATTTTAAGATTAAAATTAAAAAAAAGAAAATGAAATGGATAAAGAATAGCTTGTATTCCAAGCATGACTCATTCAACTCTGTCCCAAAGCAAAGTACAGCAGAGGAGAAGAAGAAAATCAAGCCATGGTGGCTTAAAGGCAAAGCTACCAATGTTGAAAAAGTCAAGATTCCAAAAAAAACTCATCAATGCTTTTGGCTTAGTTTCTAAGCACTCTAATGCTTATAAATAGGCTATAGCACTTCAGTAATAAGGGGACACGAATCAGAAACAAAGCCTTGCTCATATACACTTGTAATCACTTGAAAAAAATTCAAAGAAAATTCAAATTCGAGTTTTTAATTTCAGTCCATTTCAATACAAACTAAGCATTCAAACATCATCTCTGAGCTTCACTGAAACTATTCCAATCAATTGCAAGTCCTAAACATCACTGAATCGAGCTATATAGGCCACGGTTTGTTCAAACTAAAACCAACTTATATCTCATAACACACGCATATTTAACAAGATGTAGATGCATAATTGTGTTTGGTTTGAAGCTCTGGTCGTTTCTGGAGCTTCAATTGGATTTTAATGGATGTTTGTAGCATATACCATTTTAGGGTTTTCTTAGCTCAAAATTAGGGTTCTTCATTAGGGCCAAAATTAAAACAAATTAAGGGCAGGGTTACATTCAGTGGAACAAGACGAATCCAATGGTACCATCGCGCTTGATTTCTATGCTTGTTTGACCCTATTCGTTATTTTGCAGATTTAGGGTTCACTTACAATAGCGCTTTTTTACAAAAGCGCTGTAAAAGGCCTTGTCTGAAGGTTGAAGACGATGAGGTGTCTCCCCCTCATTGGTCCAGAAGCGCGCGCGTGTTTTTAAACTTTCCACTAATCCAGTGCTTTGCAGGTGTACTGATCACCACGTGCCTCAATTTCTGGACCATCTGATCTCATTTAATGAATGATTCAACGCGCCAGATCACTCTTCCCCACCATGCGCCCTCACTGATTACCACACAGGATCAGTATCCTTTTATTTTCTATTTTATTTTCTATTTTATTTTAATTTCTTTGTTAAATTAATCAAAAATAGTTTTAAAAATCCAAAAAATACACAAAAAATATTTTTAGACTTCTAAAATAATATATTATTTTCTGAAATAAAAATATTTTATTTTTCTTCATAATTTCAATATTTTGCATAATTAATTAGTATATATTTATATATTGGCTTTTTAATTATTCTAACCAATCAAAAAAAATCATAAAAAAATTGTTCTTCATGTTAAATATTGTTTATATATTATAAGCTAATTTTGTACATATTTTGAATAATTTTCTTTTTAAGTTTTAATTATTTGTATAATTATTTGCATAATTATGTTTTAATTAGCTTAAATCAATTTCAAATCAATTTCAAAAATTCCAAAAAAATTAGTTTTGTTTTAAAATTAATTAACAAATATTTTGTACATATTTTAAACTTAATTTCTAGGTTTAAATCTATTTTCATCTTTTTTCTTCATTTTAATTTAATTAATCATGCATTAATTATAATTAAAATCAATCATAAAAATCCAAAAACATGCCTTTTATTTTTCTTGCAATTTAAATTCCTAGATAAATGTATAGGATGTCAAATTCATGTAAATAGGCTAGTTTACATTTCCTGCATAATCGATGTAATAGCGTAGATTTACTTTCCGCACTTTACATTTCCGCATTTTACTTTCCAGCATACATATAAACTGCGTGTATGTCAAAGATAAAATTGAACCGTTAGATCACTAACTTCAAAGATAAATATCTGAATCCAATCACAATCACACTTGCACCTCTTCAGGTAATCCTTTTCATTCTTTCAAAATCAAAGTCAAATTCTACTATTTTGAGTACAAAATCGAACCTTGCTTTTATATCCGGTGAAAGGATAGATTTTTAAAGGAAACAGGATAAAGACCTTACAACTCAGGGTAGACCTCCTAGTTTGCTTGCTCAAATCAAAACAAACAAAATTCTCATACACTGTTGATTTTTCAAAACTTTCAAAAAAAGACAATACTTTGTATACATCCAAACACGGGTTATTACAAAGTTAACGTTCTTTTCAAAACATCTTTCGAAAGATAAACAAGCATTTTGTATACATCCACACACGGATCATTACAAAATTCAAATTACAAAGGTATTTGAAACCACATATGAGCAATTTCAGAGCAATTGAAAAGTGATCGAAAAACAAGTGAGCTAAGCAAACTTAAGAGCCCATGGATAACCATGGATACAAAGGGTGCTAACACCTTCCCTTTGTATAACCTACCCCCTTACCCAGAATTTCTTAAAGGTCTTTTTTCTGTTTCTTTTATAAACCTTTCCTTAATTGGATAAAATAAAAGGTCGGTGGCGACTCTGTGAATTTTCAAAAATGCGAAAGCATTAAGCGACAAAAAAGAGTCAGTTCACGTATCTCTACAGATCAGAGGTATGGCCCGGTATTAAAAAAAATCGGAGGTCCACAGAACTGGCGACTCTGCTGGGGAGATACTTTCAAAAACAAAATGTTTTCAAAAGGGGTTACCTTAAGAGAATAGATCACTTCGATGTTTTCAATTGATTGACTTGATTGCTCTATTTTTCAAAGGCTTGCTTGGGTATTTTGCTTGTGTGAAAGATTCTAACCCGAATCTCGAGATACCTTAAGTATATGACAATAGACCAAGGAAACTGTACGGCATGTACCGATACGGTTGATCTGGTAGTCATCGTTAGTGCGATACTTTGGTTTATACTGATGTCCCTTGAAAACGATCAAGGAGTATATTAGGCTTCCGAAATGTCATTAAACACTAATTTGTCTTAGAACCTTTTTAGTTGAACTTGACTTGTGGCCTATTAAGTGGCTAGCTTTGAAATTGATCGAAGTTAGTTATCCTCGAGGAATATTTTGATCGGCCGCTCGAGCGCCGTATTGAGATGTTACTTCCAAGGATCATAGAACCCGAATACTATTCTAGGACAGGTTTTAACCAACTCAACTTCAGTGGGGAGGGTATCACCTATCAGCTCCATGCAAGCCTTTAAACCTAAGGCTATTGTTTGATTTGTTTTTGTGTGCCACATGTTTGCATCATAAGCATATCATTTTTTGCACCAAACACTTCAAGGATCAAAGAGTTTACCTTTGTTTTTGCAGGTAATGGCTCCCGCCACCAAAGATTACATCCGAATCAACATTTCAACGGTACCATCTGAGCTAAAAGACTTGGTGTCAGAATTCCCCAGGAATGTTCAATTCACTGAAAGGCATGGTCACCTACTCCATTTGGTTACCTCAAAATTTGAAGAAGACATGATACGGGTCCTGTTCCAGTTCTTTGACCCTGAACATCATTGCTTTACCTTTCCTGATTACCAGTTGGTACCCACTTTGGAAGAATTCTCTGAACTAATGGGATTGCCTGTTCGAAATCAATTACCTTTCACTGGTTTAGAAAGGATTCCAAAACCTGAAGTCATTGCTGCTGCTTTACATCTGCGGAAATCAGAAATCGAGTCCAATTGGGAAACAAAGAGTGGAGTTAAGGGTTTACTTGCCAAGTTCTTATTGGAAAAGGCTCGACTACTGCTAGAAAACAAAAGTTATCCAGCTTTTGAGGAAGTTATGGCACTTTTGATCTATGGGTTGGTTTTATTCCCTAATCCCGACCAGTTCATAAGTGTACACATCATCAACCTTTTCCTAATCCGTAACCCGGTACCAACATTGCTGGGAGACATTCTACATTCTCTACACACTCGTACCATGAAGAAACGAGGAACTCTCATGTGCTGTATACCACTACTGGCTAGGTGGTTTACATTTCATCTTCCCCGATCAGTGTTGAGAAATGAACAAAGAATGCATTGGTCTCGCAGGATTATGTCTTTGTCTCATTCAGATATCCGGTGGAACAACTTCTTTCAAAGAGACATTACTATCATTGATCATTGTGGAGAGTACCCTAATGTGCCACTCCTTGGCATCAAAGGAGGCATCACTTACAATCCCTCTTTAGCTCTACGCCAATTCGGATATGCAAGGAGCAACGGTCCTCATGACATGATTATCCATGGCATTGTGTTTGATTACGAGAATGATTCTCATAGACACCGACGAAGGTTCATACATGCATGGGGCAGTGTCTATAGAATAGAAAGCAAAACTCTGGGGCAATGGAATTCTATTCCTATGGAACCCTACCTCAGATGGGTCCGCACTCATGCTCAGAAACTCCTTATGCCATATCCTGCTGTTCTACCTGTGACTATTGAACCAGAGGTCGAAGGATATGAACCTCAAGTTATTCTACACCCGGACATGCCAACTGACCTAGAAGAGTTGCAAAAATCTTGGGTTCAACTCAAAGAGGAAAGAGACACCTTCAAATCATACTGTCAAGACTATGAGAGAAGGATATTGGAGCTCACCGGACAGCTTCAAGAAGAACAGCAGATCAACACATTCCTGGGGGCAAAGAGAAAGCGTCCACGGGAGACCTGAAGGATCATTTATTTTATTTCTGTCTTGTAAGCCCAAATGAGGCAAAGAAAAAAGAAAGGAAAAAAAAAAGAAATAAATTGATTAACTAACGTTTGTTTCTTCTTTAACAAATCTAAACTCTAAGATCCTTGAAACATTGCACACACATTTCACTTCATGCATTGCATATACATTTCATACATTGCATTCATATACATTGCATATACATTTCATACATTGCATACACATGGCATCCAGTCATACACATTGCATAACAGGTTCACATGACGGATTTCTCATCTTCTCGCTGTTTATTTCAGTCAGAAGAGATGGAATCTGAAATGAGCATCAAGAATCTCGAAGCACAGAATGCCCAAGTTCAAGTGGCAATTCTGGAACTGGCAAAGGGGCAGCAAGAACTGAAAGCCCTGATAATCAAGAAGAAAAAGAAGCCCAAAGGATCTGTAGGTGTGAGTCACCTGAGAAGAAAGATCAAAATCCCAGTCAAAAAGTTCACAAAGCCACCGATCCCTGAAACAGTCGGTGATGATGAACAAGAAGACAATCAAAGCAACCAGGGTTCTGCTAAACCCTCTCTCTCTTCAAATGAAGAAAATGATCATTCTGGGGACGAACCGGATGATGAAAAATACCAACAGCTGGAAGACCGTATGAAAGCTATGGAGATACAAAAAATACCTGGCTTAGATTTCAATGATCTGGGGCTCATCTCGGATGTTGTTATCCCTCCAAAATTCAAAGTTCCTGTCTTTGCAAAATATGATGGAGTTTCTTGCCCGAAACTACATCTGAGATCCTATGTGAGGAAGATACAACCTCATACAACGGATAACAAATTGTGGATTCACTTCTTCCAAGAAAGTCTGTCGGGTACACAACTCGAGTGGTACTATCAGCTGGAAAATACCAAGGTTCATACTTGGGAAGAATTAGCTGCTGCTTTTTACAAACAGTACCAATACAATGCTGATCTTGCGCCAACCCGTACTCAACTAAGGGGCATGTCTATGGGACCAAAAGAAAGTTTCAAAGGATATGCACAAAAGTGGAGAGATATGGCTGGAAGGGTTCAACCACCCTTATCTGATCGCGAACTAGTTGACATGTTCATGGGCACTTTAACTGGCCCTTTCTATAGCCATTTGCTGGGAAGTTCATCATCAGGTTTCACTGACCTGATACTGACCGGAGAACGTGTCGAAAGTGGCATTCAAAATGGAAAAATTCAAATAGGTTCCACCTCTGGTACTACAAAAAGGCCCATCAGCGGGAGAAATGAGGTCAATGCAACACAAATTCAGAAAAGTCGCAAAAGTGAGCAGCATCAATCTGTAGGGGCAGTTCTGATCTCCGCATCTGCACCTCAAAAAGATCAACAGCCAAAATATACGCATCGACCAGATGCACCAAGAAGAAATTTCACCAAAATCAACATGCCAATTTCTCAGGCATTGCAGCACTTGCTAAAAGCAGATCTGATCACCTTAAGAGGTCCTCCAAGGAATGTCAACACTTCCTCTCCGAATTATCGCCCTGATGCGACATGTGCCTATCACTCAAACTGTCCAGGACATGACGCAGATCACTGCTGGGCCCTGAAAAATAAAATACAAGATATGATAGATGCTGGTGAAATTGAGTTCGATCCTCCAGAAACTCCAAATGTCATCACAGCACCTATGCCAAAGCATGACAAAACTGTCAACGCTATCCTGGACACTGTTTACATCTATGATGTGAACGAATTATCAACTCCACTCTGCGAAGTCAAAGGAAAGCTAATCCGAGCTGGTTACTTTCCAGGGTGTGACCCCGACTGCTTTTATTGCTCATGCCTGCCCAATGGTTGTGAAAATCTGAGGATGGGAATTCAAAAGTGGATGGATCGCCGTATCATTATGTTTGAGAGGCTCCCTTCTATGGACGTACTGTGCGAAGTCTTTGCAAACGGGATAAGAATAGAGGATGTCTCAGTGATCTCCAGCTTACCATTCAAAATCTCTGCCAAGGTTCCATTCAAAATTTCTGCTACACTCAAAGTGGCATCAGTAGTCATTGCTAGTCCAACTCCATTTCCATACTCCTCAGACAAAGCTGTCCCATGGGGATACAACACTAATGTTTACATTCATGGAGTTAAGCAGAGTACCTCGACTGAAGAGACCGCAAAGTTATCTACTCCAACTGTGGGTAATATTGTGGGTACCAGCAAGATCACGAGAAGTGGAAGAATCTTTTCACCAGAAATTTCTCCAAATGTTGCTGCTGGTCCAGTCCGAGTCCCAGTTCCTAATCAAAATGTCAACGCTCGAGGCAAAGAGCCACAAGTTGAACAAATTCAAACCCCGGTGGAGATCACTGCTGAGGATCCATCAAAGCAAGAAATGGAGGAAATATTGAAAATCATCTGCAAGAGTGATTACAATATTATTGAGCAACTGGGGCACACTGCTTCAAAAATCTCAATGCTATCTCTGCTAAAATATTCAGAAGCTCATGCCAAAGCTCTGATGAAGTTCCTAAAAGCTGCGCACGTGCCTCAAGAGATCTCAGTCGACCAATTTGAGAATTGTGTTGCCAATCTAACCGTGAGCAATGGTCTCGGTTTCTCTGATGTGGATCTAACCCCTGCTGGAAAAAATCACAACAAAGCCTTACATATCTCCATTGAATGTAATGGCACCACTCTATCTCATGTGCTAGTAGATAACGGTTCTTCTCTGAACGTGTTACCGAAAACAGTACTAGAAAAGCTTGACTTCGAAGGAATTGTGTTACAACCAAGTGATGTTGTGGTAAGAGCCTTTGACGGGTCAACCAGAACGGTATACGGAAAAGTGAATCTCCCAATCAGAGTGGGTTCTCAAATCTTTGATTCTATCTTTTACGTAATGGAAATTCACCCAGCCTACTCCTGTTTACTTGGACGCCCTTGGATACATGGGGCAAACGCTGTAACTTCTACCCTGCATCAGAAGTTAAAATATCCAGTAAAAGGAAAGATTGTCACAGTCTATGGCGAAGAGGAATATGTGGTTAGTCACCTAAGCAATTCCAAATATGTTGAGTTGGAGGACGAATTCATCGAAACTCCATGCCAATCATTTGAGGTGGTCTCCCCAGATGTCTCTACCACCAAGCATATTCCTGCTACTCCAACTACAACTATGGCTTCTCTCAAAGATGCCAAAGCCATGATTGAACAGGGTGATTGCACAGTATGGGGACAGCTTCCCGATATACCCTACAAGTCTGACAAACTAGGTCTGGGCTATAATAGTGAAGATCAAAAGAATGATCAAAGTCCTCGTTCTGGAGGATTAATGTCACACTTCGTCAGCCAAGAAGTAAACGCTATTGAAGATGAAGGAGTGTTCTTGAACCATATCATTCAGCCATATCCAGATGAAATTCCACCCATTTCCATGGGAATGTGGGATGCTGTTCAAAAACCAAACGGCGGGTATAACTATCAGTATGCCGAACCTCAGAATTCTTATATTGCTATGGAGGACCTTACCCCGACTGGATGGGGTGATCAAATTGGAAATAACGAAAGTTTCACAAATCCCGCCACTGAGCAATATCAAAATCCACCCAAAGAAGTATGGGACACGCTAGGAGAACCCAGCGGCAAATATGACTATATGGTGAAATACTCCGCTCCTCCAAGCTCACAAATTGCTATGAAGGACATTGTCCCAACTGGATGGGATGAACAGTACGATGACAACTTCGCTCTCGAAGAAGCCAGAGAAATACCAAGTAACGAGGGTTGCTATCTGTCAGCATACACTCCTCATCAAGATGCACAAGTCTCTATTCAAAACATCATCCCGACTGCATGGGACGGCCTTATCGAGCATCTCGCTCAGCCGACAGAGATATCTCAGCCTGGGCTCTCGTATCCAGCAGAGTATATCCCTTATCCCGAAGGATCACCGGCTCATTTTCCCACTAATGAAATCAATGCTGTGGAAGATGAAAAAGACAACTGCAACTGGAACAGCTGGGTACTCCCTGCTCACAACAGTGGATTGAACAACTGGAAAGCTGAGGATGTGATCTCCTTTGACCAGGAGTAAATGCCATTTCCTGTTTTCTTTGTGTATAATGTGCAAAGATAAAAGTGGTTCCTGAACAATCGAACCATGAGCTTGAAAATCCGTGTGCCTTAGCACAATGGTCCTTCTACAAGGGCTTATCATATCATGATCATGTGCATTCAATAAAATCATGGGACGCTTGCATATTTAAATTTTGTGATCCTTTTTCCTTCTTTCTTCGCTTTCTAATAGCTATGTTTTTCTTCACACATACTCACATAATTAACTTGCAGATTCACATACACTCTGGATCCAGTCAACAACGATTCTGCTATTGCCCGTCATGACTTTGAAAATCCGATCTACCAAACTGAGGACGAAAGTGAGGAAGATTGTGAAGTGCCAAGAGAACTTGCAAGGCTGCTAGAACAAGAAGACAAGGCCATACAGCCTCATGAGGAACCAATTGAGGTCATCAACTTGGGCAGTAACGAAGAAATGAAAGAAGTCAAAATAGGGGCTGATTTAGAACACAGCGTCAAGCAAAGACTGATTCAAATGCTGCGAGACTACGTCGAGATATTCGCCTGGTCCTATGAGGATATGCCAGGCCTTGACACGGACATCGTAGTTCATCGCCTACCAATCAAAGAAGGTAGCACTCCAGTCAAACAGAAACTACGAAGGAGTAGGCCTGATATGTCAAAAAAGATCAAAGACGAGGTTGAAAAACAGTTCAATGCCGGATTCCTAAAAGTTGTAAGTTATCCTCCTTGGATAGCTAACATCGTCCCTGTACCTAAAAAAGACGGGAAAGTCAGGATGTGCGTGGACTACAGAGATCTGAACCGGGCAAGCCCCAAAGATGATTTCCCTTTACCACACATCGATGTACTGGTTGACAATACCGCACAATGCAAGGTATTCTCCTTTATGGACGGATTCTCAGGGTACAATCAAATCAAGATGGCACCCGAAGACATGGAAAAAACAACCTTCATAACACCCTGGGGAACCTTTTGTTACAAAGTAATGCCCTTTGGTCTGAAAAACGCAGGAGCAACCTATCAACGTGCAATGGTAGCGCTATTTCATGATATGATTCATCAAGAAATAGAGGTGTATGTCGATGACATGATTGCAAAATCCAACACCGAGGAAAAACCATGGTTCCATGAGGTAAAAAGATATCTCGAAGCTCAGGAGTACCCTGAAGGGGCATCCATTAATGACAGAAAGTTCCTAAGGAGATTTGCTGCTAAATTCTTTCTAAGCAATGGAACCCTATACAAACGCAACCATGACTCGACTTTACTTCGCTGTGTAAACAAGAAGGAAGCAGAACAGATCATGGAAGAAATACACAATGGTGCCTTTGGTACTCATTCCAGTGGACATACAATGGCTAAAAAGATCCTTAGAGCAGGTTATTACTGGTCTACCATGGAAACAGACTGCCATCATCACTCCCGAACATGTCACAAATGCCAGATATATGCTGACAAAGTACATGTACCTCCAGTTCCATTAAGCGTCCTGACGGCTCCTTGGCCTTTTGCAATGTGGGGTATTGATATGATTGGAGAAATCAAACCTACTGCCTCCAACAGACATCGCTTTATCCTGGTCGCTATTGACTACTTCACAAAGTGGGTAGAAGCAGCTTCATTTGCTTCTGTCACCAAAAATGTGGTGGCCCGGTTCATCAAATAAAATCTCATTTGTCGGTACGGCATCCCTGAACGGATTATCACGGACAATGGCACAAATCTAAACAACAGAATGATTACTGAACTTTGCACACAGTTCAAGATCAAGCATCATAATTCCTCTCCATATCGACCAAAGATGAACGGCGCGGTGGAAGCTGCCAACAAGAACATCAAGAAAATCATACAAAAAATGACAGTAACCTACAAAGACTGGCATGAGATGTTGCCTTTTGCTCTTCATGGTTATCGCACATCAGCGCGTACTTCAACAGGGGCAACTCCATTCTCCTTAGTCTATGGTATGGAGGCAGTTCTTCCAATTGAAATTCAGATTCCTTCCCTAAGGATTATGAAAGAAGCCAATCTAGACGAAGACGATTGGATTCAAACACGGTTGGACCAGATAAACTTGATTGATGAGAAAAGGCTCGCAGCTATTTGTCATGGTCAGCTATACCAAAAGCGTATGATCAAAGCCTTCAACAAAAAAGTCAAAAGTCAAGCATACCAAACTGGTGGCTTGGTTGTCAAACGCATCATCTTACCACAAGGTGATCCCAGAGGCAAATGGACTCCCACCTACGAGGGACCATTCATAATGAAGAAAATATTCTCCGGCGGCGCCATGTTGCTTACCACCATGGATGGCGAGGATTTCCCACACCCTGTGAATGCTGACATAGTCAAAAAATACTTCTCTTAAAAAGAAAAAAAAAACAGCTCGCTAAGTTGAAAACCTGAAAGGGCAACTTAGGCAAAAATGAGCGTCTCGGTGGATTGAAAACCCGAAAGGGCGGTCCAGGCAAAAATTAGAGACTAAACAAATACTATCCCGGTAGGCTGAAAACCTGAAAGGGCGGCCTAGGAAAAAGTTAGGGAATGAAGCATACAACTATGTTCCGTTCAGCTGCCTACTCACCATCAAGATTCAACACCTCAAAGACACCGATCAGTCTAATCACTTTCTTCCAACAAGTGAGGGATGAGATGCTCGAAGACAGATTGGCAATAGCAGAGTTGAAACTTGACTGGATCATTTTCACATAGCTATTTATCTTCATAAATATTTTTCAAAACTTTCTGACAGTTTCCTACTTCTAGGATTGTTGTCTCCCTGTGCTAACCCGCCTATCATGGCTCTTTTCAATGCAGCTCTTTCAAAAATCACTATTTTCACTTTTTCTGTTTTAAATACGTAAGCGTCCCAATGATAATTTTGAATGAACATATGCATTTGAATGTGATTGATGTTTACCAGGAAAAACAGGAATGGCATTCAGGAAATGTCCCGATCATCTGGACATCATTCCATCAGAAGGAAATCACCAAGAGAAACGCATTTCTCAGCAAATTCCTCAAAAATA
Source organism: Vicia villosa (assembly GCF_029867415.1). Taxonomy (NCBI): domain Eukaryota; kingdom Viridiplantae; phylum Streptophyta; class Magnoliopsida; order Fabales; family Fabaceae; genus Vicia; species Vicia villosa. Next base: position 190,215,016 of record NC_081180.1, read on the forward strand.
TTTTCTCTTCAAAAGAAGTCTTATTCCCCAGCAGGGTTGTTCCAGATTACTATCTTCAGAAGATGTGATCCCCGCACCCGGACTTGGTCAGATAGTGCATCGGAGGATTATGCATCTTCCTCATTCCCATTTGAAAGGGCATCAGAACTTCCAGTTACCTTTGGTTCCCCAAGCAGTAGTCAAAGATCCTTCAACGGGATACCCGGGTTCTCAAAGAATTTCCCCAGACGAGGGTACTCAAGCAAGACAAAAGATCATCAACGATCACAATACATTCATGTCCAGCTGACTAGTGGGAATTTATTTTTCCAATTAGAAGCTTGACATCACATTCATACATTCATACATTCATACATTCATACATTCACATATTCATACATCATACATCATACATCATGCATCATGCGCATATTCATACACAGCATAACATGCATATTTCTCCGGGAATATCTCACATTTACATGCATCATAAACATTGCATATCACTAACTTGATTTTTCAGGTAGGCAGATATCTTCAACAAAGATGTTCTCAATCACATGCCGTGTTCACCTGAATTCCATGAACGGTTCTCTCAGATATAATCAAGCCGAAGATTCATTCTGATCACTTACCAACTCAAAAACAGACATCACAGATCTAAAGCGATACCTCAGACGGTTCCAAAACGATCTAGCATCACAGATCTAAAGCGATACCTCAGACGGTTCCAGAACGATCTAACATTGCAGATCTAAAGCGATACCTCAGACGGTTCCACAATGATCAACTTCCAAAATCTAAATCGGAAAAACTTTGGACAAGTTCCGTAACGATTATCTTCCAAGACTTAAAGCGGTAACCTTGGACGGTTCCGAAACAGTCAACACAAAGACTTTCAAATCCTTCATCAAGATATAATCAATGAATTCATTCTGATGAACAAACCATCAACACATTCATCAGGTGGCATATGAAAGCCCATCTCAGGTAATGTTTCAATCTGCCAACAACATTTCGCAGACGACATTCAAATGCCACTTCCAACATCTCTTCTGATCAAGGTAAGTGCAAATTTTCAGGGCATCTAAATATTCAATCATCTTCTACCTTCAGATTTCATACAATCTCTTCAGGTTTAAGAAGATTGAATAGGGGCAACTGTTATACCCCAAAATTTGCCCACATATTTTTCAAGAAAACTCCAATCTGAAAATTAAGGGTCTCATATAATCATGGATTTTTTATTTCAACAAATATCCTGACATATGAAATACTTACAGTAATTTGGCTTGCAGTTGAACTTATTCTTACGCAAACGCCAAATACTGTGTATTACTTCACACATGCTATTTATTTATTTACAGATAAATGGTACTGACACAATTGGTACAAAGTTAAATCTTTTTGCAGGCGCAGAATCAGGAAACTCAGACTGTACTGGTAACAAGTAGATTATTATTATCTTTTGTTTCCCACTAATTGTTGTACTATATTCCATTATTTGCAAAAATCTTTTCAAATCTCTTTTTCAAAAATCAAATCTCTCCTTTTTCCAACACTATCATACACTTTCTTTCAAATCTTACTTCCACTCAAATTTTCCTTTTGTACGGAATCACATCATTCCCCAACGTCTCTTTCTTTCTTTCCATTCTATAAATACCTCTCATTTTATTTCATAAAATCTCACATCAAATTCCAACTCATCTTTCAAATTCCTATCTCATATCTATTTTCTCTTCTTCCCTGACAAGAATGGCAAAGTGGATAGAGACACTGTTTCTTACAGTCATCACCATTGCTACGGTGATCATGACTTTCTTCTGCCTACATAGTCCTGAAGAGTGTGGACCTGCAATGGTTGCACTCCCAATCATCTACATGTTATTGTTCATAGCATGGGTTATCAATCGTCATTCTTAAAATTTGCCGTATTTCTTATTTCTTAAATGTACCGTTTATTCGTCGTACTGTTCAATATAGTATGTGATATTTGTACTGTCAGTATTAAATGTTGTACTATTTGTCATAATATTGCTTAATTACTAAGATAATATTTTGTGTGTTTTCTGCCAGTCAAATATTCCTATTTCTGTGCATTAAATGATTTTCAGGGTTATTATCGGTAATTTTGCCCGCATACCGTAAATATTAGTTATTTATTATGTCTGTGTTTTTCTAACAAGTCATGTAAATAAACTTTCATTTTTCACATAAAACAAAAACAAAAAACAACAAAAAAGAAAATTAACTTTGACTGTTGATTTTTCACTCTAACTGCTACATCAATACCTGAACAGTCAGTCGACAGCCAAACTGCTGGCAGTACAATTCTCAGTGTTTTGTACCATCAATCAAATCAATCTTTCACAATTCAAAATTCCAAGATTTTTGTTCTAGAAGTCTTCTGAATATCAAGCGATTAGCAGAGACTCAACACTGCACAAAAATCAGGTACGCTTAACTATCTCCTACACAAACAGTCCCTAATCAGGGTTTTTCTTGTTTTTACAGGAGCAACAAGTTTTTGAGAGCTCAAATGGATTTCATACACATCCATATATCTCAAAGTACCATCATACAAATTTTCAAACTTCAATTCACTCAGACGCACCGTCAGCAGCTCAAACAGTCAACAGACGACCCGTTTGACCAAAAAAGTCAACAGACAGTCAAAAATGAAATTTTTTGTCAAAGTCCATATTTTGTCAAAGGATTCATCATTTGATCATTGGATGATCATAATTCATCAAGGAAAGATCAAAAACCAACAAAACCCTAAGATTCAAAATTAGGGTTTTTGCCTGAAAAGTCAACTCAACTTTGACTGATCATAACTCTCTCATCCTTCATCCAAAAAATTCAAACCAAAGCTTGTTTTGAAGGAAATTCAATTATCTTTCAAATGCCATTGATCCCATGGTCATTGGATTCACCATTTGAAAAATATGATCAAAGACATTACAGGTCATTTTCAAAGTCAACAAAAAGACACTTTTTTCAAAAGGACACACAAGGAGCTTCAAAAATCATTTTGACATGAGACCAAAGGCATTGGTTAGAGGACTCTTTGAGGTTTCCAAAAAGTGCAAGATCTCCTTCATATGACAAAAATTGAAGGATTTATACCTTGTTGAAGTTGGTTAAATTTTGGGAAAATACATGAAATCAACATTGCTCAAAAATGTGTTTTTTCCAAATGGGGCCAAGTTTTCAGCATTCAAACATCATTTCCATGATGATATGGGCCTCCCACGACCAAGACTAAGCCCACATCATTTTTTATCCATTTTTGGCATAATTTTATCTTATTTTAAGATTAAAATTAAAAAAAAGAAAATGAAATGGATAAAGAATAGCTTGTATTCCAAGCATGACTCATTCAACTCTGTCCCAAAGCAAAGTACAGCAGAGGAGAAGAAGAAAATCAAGCCATGGTGGCTTAAAGGCAAAGCTACCAATGTTGAAAAAGTCAAGATTCCAAAAAAAACTCATCAATGCTTTTGGCTTAGTTTCTAAGCACTCTAATGCTTATAAATAGGCTATAGCACTTCAGTAATAAGGGGACACGAATCAGAAACAAAGCCTTGCTCATATACACTTGTAATCACTTGAAAAAAATTCAAAGAAAATTCAAATTCGAGTTTTTAATTTCAGTCCATTTCAATACAAACTAAGCATTCAAACATCATCTCTGAGCTTCACTGAAACTATTCCAATCAATTGCAAGTCCTAAACATCACTGAATCGAGCTATATAGGCCACGGTTTGTTCAAACTAAAACCAACTTATATCTCATAACACACGCATATTTAACAAGATGTAGATGCATAATTGTGTTTGGTTTGAAGCTCTGGTCGTTTCTGGAGCTTCAATTGGATTTTAATGGATGTTTGTAGCATATACCATTTTAGGGTTTTCTTAGCTCAAAATTAGGGTTCTTCATTAGGGCCAAAATTAAAACAAATTAAGGGCAGGGTTACATTCAGTGGAACAAGACGAATCCAATGGTACCATCGCGCTTGATTTCTATGCTTGTTTGACCCTATTCGTTATTTTGCAGATTTAGGGTTCACTTACAATAGCGCTTTTTTACAAAAGCGCTGTAAAAGGCCTTGTCTGAAGGTTGAAGACGATGAGGTGTCTCCCCCTCATTGGTCCAGAAGCGCGCGCGTGTTTTTAAACTTTCCACTAATCCAGTGCTTTGCAGGTGTACTGATCACCACGTGCCTCAATTTCTGGACCATCTGATCTCATTTAATGAATGATTCAACGCGCCAGATCACTCTTCCCCACCATGCGCCCTCACTGATTACCACACAGGATCAGTATCCTTTTATTTTCTATTTTATTTTCTATTTTATTTTAATTTCTTTGTTAAATTAATCAAAAATAGTTTTAAAAATCCAAAAAATACACAAAAAATATTTTTAGACTTCTAAAATAATATATTATTTTCTGAAATAAAAATATTTTATTTTTCTTCATAATTTCAATATTTTGCATAATTAATTAGTATATATTTATATATTGGCTTTTTAATTATTCTAACCAATCAAAAAAAATCATAAAAAAATTGTTCTTCATGTTAAATATTGTTTATATATTATAAGCTAATTTTGTACATATTTTGAATAATTTTCTTTTTAAGTTTTAATTATTTGTATAATTATTTGTATAATTATGTATTAATTAGCTTAATCAATTCCCAATCAATTTCAAAAATTCCAAAAAAATTAGTTTTGTTTTAAAATTAATTAACAAATATTTTGTACATATTTTAAACTTAATTTCTAGGTTTAAATCTATTTTCATCTTTTTTCTTCATTTTAATTTAATTAATCATGCATTAATTATAATTAAAATCAATCATAAAAATCCAAAAACATGCCTTTTATTTTTCTTGCAATTTAAATTCCTAGATAAATGTATAGGATGTCAAATTCATGTAAATAGGCTAGTTTACATTTCCTGCATAATCGATGTAATAGCGTAGATTTACTTTCCGCACTTTACATTTCCGCATTTTACTTTCCAGCATACATATAAACTGCGTATATGTCAAAGATAAAATTGAACCGTTAGATCACTAACTTCAAAGATAAATATCTGAATCCAATCACAATCACACTTGCACCTCTTCAGGTAATCCTTTTCATTCTTTCAAAATCAAAGTCAAATTCTACTATTTTGAGTACAAAATCGAACCTTGCTTTTATATCCGGTGAAAGGATAGATTTTTAAAGGAAACAGGATAAAGACCTTACAACTCAGGGTAGACCTCCTAGTTTGCTTGCTCAAATCAAAACAAACAAAATTCTCATACACTGTTGATTTTTCAAAACTTTCAAAAAAAGACAATACTTTGTATACATCCAAACACGGGTTATTACAAAGTTAACGTTCTTTTCAAAACATCTTTCGAAAGATAAACAAGCATTTTGTATACATCCACACACGGATCATTACAAAATTCAAATTACAAAGGTATTTGAAACCACATATGAGCAATTTCAGAGCAATTGAAAAGTGATCGAAAAACAAGTGAGCTAAGCAAACTTAAGAGCCCATGGATAACCATGGATACAAAGGGTGCTAACACCTTCCCTTTGTATAACCTACCCCCTTACCCAGAATTTCTTAAAGGTCTTTTTTCTGTTTCTTTTATAAACCTTTCCTTAATTGGATAAAATAAAAGGTCGGTGGCGACTCTGTGAATTTTCAAAAATGCGAAAGCATTAAGCGACAAAAAAGAGTCAGTTCACGTATCTCTACAGATCAGAGGTATGGCCCGGTATTAAAAAAAATCGGAGGTCCACACAGTGTCAGGAAGCAGGAGAAGAAACAAAAGAATGGAGAAATCAGTGGCCTGACACGGGAACCCGTGTCACGTGACACTGCCCGTGTCAGGAAGCCTGGGGGAAAGCAAAGAAAACATGCAAAACAGTGGCCTGACACGGGTACCCGTGTCACGTGACACTGCCCGTGTCAGGAAGCCTGGGGGGAAATTTTGAAAATAACATGGACAGAGGGCCAACACGGGTGCCCGTGTCACAAGACACGGCCCGTGTTGGCAGGCGCGAGCAATTTTTCCAATTTTCTATTTTTTAGGGCTCCGAGTTCATTAAGGGTAGAGTGGACTTTTCGCACGTTTTGAACTTGAATCAGCAGTACTAAAACCTAATTTTGAGAAGGATTGTGGATCTTGGATCATATTGGAGATTTTCTACGAAGGAGAGAAGAGCAATCAAGGGTTTGGAAAAGGGAGATCTTCAAGAGCGGAAGCAATTGAAGATTGAAGAAATCCTCATCTCTTGTAATGTTCACGATTACCTTTGTTGTTTTCTTCATTATTATGAGTAGCTAAACATTTTTATGGTAGGGGGATGTCCCTGAATTGCTAGTATGTAATGAATCGAATTACCGTTATTTTATGATTTTGAAGTTTTATGAGTTAAGTTTATATTCAAAGTGTCTAATGCTTTTATCTATTGGAAAATAGATTCTTGATTTACGGTTAACGTTAGGTCGGACAAACCACGTTAATGCTTTTTGAATTATAACACTATTAGTGAATCGCTTAGGAATAAGGGTTTAACTATTGTGATCATCCATTCTTGATTACATGAACATGGTTCTTGGTACAAAGTTAGGTTGTTAAGGAATTAAAACATAATTTATGTACCATATGATTTTCCGCTAAGGAATTAGGGAAAATAACTTTTAAGAATTGTTACTTACTCATACAAACGAATCTTTCATGAAATAGCGGTCATACGAATTACAAGGCGGTTCATACATCTACCCTAGCATGTTTTCTCTTATTTTATTACAAAATCTCGTTTTTAAATATTGCTTATTTCAACTTAGTTTAATCTTTAACAAACCAATCAAAACAACCCCATGTGCTTTTTGTTCAATTGAATTACTGTCAAAACTTATATTGCCACAGCAGTCCTTGTGATCGATACTTGGATAACTTCCACTTTAATAACTACATCGGTAGAAAATAGTACACTTGCTATTTTACCGGTCACTTTGCAACCATGATTCAAATGAAAAAACTCTGAACTACAAAGTTGTAGTGTGCCATGAGTTGAACAACTTTGATGTTTAAATATTTTCCAAAAAATGCTTCTCGCTATGTATAAATTGGTCACGAAGTTGGCTGTTCAACCATTCTAAAAAAACCAAAATATTTAGAACTTTCCTCATTTGGAATTTCCCATTTTAACTACTTTCCATTTTGGGCAGGTTTTAGTTAATTCTTGATTTTTTTTCATTTCTTTGATTTTCTTTGACCGATTTTCCACCAAAAGTCAATTTTTAACAATTGACTTTGACTTTGGCCAAAAGTCAACTTTTCTTGATTTTTCCGATTCCAGATGAATTTCCCGATTAATCCGTTTTTGGATCTTATTCTCAATCGATTTTCCACCAAAGAACTCCAGTGAATAATATTTCTTCAAGACAACCCTACTTCATGCTCAAAATTATTTCTTGATTAAATTTTGACCAAAGATATCTCCCACACAGAAGCTCTTTTCTTATCAATTTTCTTGGCCAGTAACTATGATATGGATGAATGTATTAGATGAATGACCTACATGAGGTATGTACATGAATGTGATATGAACGTCAATTGGGTATAAATAAGTGGGAAAATTTTGGGGTGCAACAGCTTCCCCTATTCAATCTTCCTGGACCTAAATGTACGAACATTTTGGATTACGGACATTTGAGGTGTGAGTGGATTGAATACCCCAAAAGTACCATCAAAATTTGCATTCTATGGTACAGCAAAAAGTATTGAGTATTATCAAAGGATACCAGCCGAAGGTGGACCTTAAACAGGTTGCTAACCTCAGTTAGACTTCAAAAGGAGACACAATCTAAGAGTGACTTGATAAAGGATGAAACCAGCCGAAGGGGAATCCGATCCTAATTGCTAACCTCAGTTAGACTTCAAAGAGAGACACAGCCGGAGGGTGACTCTACAAAGGATGTAACCAGCCGAAGGGGAAACCGATCCTATTTTGCTAACCTCAGTTAGACTTTAAAAAGAGACACAGCCGAAGGGTGACTATATAAAGGATGTAACCAGCCGAAGGGGAAACCGATCCTATTTTACTAACCTCAGTTAGACTTCAAAGAGAGACACCACTGAAGGGCGACTTGATAAAGGATGTAACCAGCCGAAGGGGAAACCGATCCTATTTGCTAACCTCAGTTAGACTTGAACAAGGAGACGTAACCGAAGGACGACTCCAAAAGGAAGAAACCAGCCGAAGGGGAATCTTACCAAATTGCTAACCTCAGTTAGACTTCAAAAAGAGACACAACCGAAGGGTGACTCAACAAAGGATGAAACCAGCCGAAGGGGAATCCGATCCTAATTTGCTAACCTCAGTTAGACTTGAACAAGGAGACGTAGCCGAAGGACGACTCCAAAAGGAAGAAACCAGCCGAAGGGGAATCTTACCAACTTGCTAACCTCAGTTAGACTTCAAAAAGAGACACAGCCGAAGGGTAACTCAAGATCTGAAAGGGTATGCCAATAATCATTGGACTTGACTGAAGAAGACTAGTAGCAACCAGACTCTTATTGGGGATGTTGATGAACACTGAATTTGAAAGAGGTATTGTTATTTACGAAACATAAGAACTACATGGTTCCCTCAGGCCAAAAGGCGGAGTGTAATTCTACGAGAGTGACATTCGTTCGAATTGCCACGCACAAAGTATGGGTTGTCCAAACGATTGAACTCAGCAAATGGGAAATAACCAACGAAACAATGATCCTGTCGAAGAAAGACTTTGTATCCAATCCACAATGGAGGGAGAAAGTGAGACTTCTTTTGGGGATATATTACTTTGTGCTCTTGGAATACACACAAACTTGACTTATGCATTGATGCATGTTTGAATTTTCATGGCGTAATGCTCCATATTTATGGAAGTGCTACGCATTTTTGTAGATGTGGTGTGAATGCAATGGTTACTATATGTAGAGATAACGAATGAACACCGGAGAGAACCTCCTGTCTAAAGCACTCTATGGGGATTCTTCTTGATGTTCTGACTTTGCCGGGCCACACCAGATGGTTTCTTGACCAATCCCAATAGGTAGCTTCTGCAGGGGATGACTCGCACCAGCGGACTTGCGAGGAAGCAAGCATGATGGCACTTTTGAGAGACATTACCGTCAACATGTTTGGAAACTTGAAGATTGCACCTCCCCTTTGAACTTCCACGTCTTTATCGAAGAACAAGGGAATCTAATCAACACTGCGGATCATTTGGACTTTAGATGCGTGCTCCCCAGAGAAATAAACTCTGGTTTTTTTGCCGGAAAGGAGACCTTTGGGTTCCGTCTCGAAAGAGATGTCCGGTTGACACTTCTTGAAGCGTAGGTACTGGCATCTGACTGTACTGAATGATAGGAGATTCCTGCAAAACAAATCAAACAAATATACCCCAGGTACGATGGCTCTACCTCGTCCACCATCCCAAGTACTCAAAATCTTTAAGCGATTCTATCTGTTTTAGATCATGTTCTTTTTGTAGGACTTCGATGTTAGAAATGCAATGCTTACCAAAATAATTGGACGTTTTTGTAAACAAAACAGTAAAAATAAAACGATGTAGGAATTTTTGAGTGAAATATCTTTTTATTAATGAAAAGAACTGCCTAACATAGGCGAGTACATCAGGAAGTGGCCTCCTTAAGGAGGTGGCCACCAAAAAGGAAAACAAACAGCATTTACAAACATGGCAACGTAAGAAAAGATTCCATTGGGTTCCAATCTTGCTATGCCTTGCAGATCTTCCATATTCCTTCTGTTTTGCTTTCCGAAATGGATGAATGAATTGATCCTTTACCCTTCTAAGTCCTCCAATTGTGGTGACTAACTATGCTCAAGGATCCACTGCACGACGCAGTTATTCGCTTTTTGTCCCTCTTTTGCCTGGACCGCCCTTTCGGGTTTTCAATCCACCAGGACCCCTTTTTTGCCTAAGTCGCCCTTTCGGGTTTTCAACTTAGCGGGTGTACTTTATTTCTTTTTCATTCTTTTGCCTGATCTTTTCCTTTTCTTTTATTTTATTTTGATCAGGTCTATGCAAAGTATTTTTTAACTGCGTCTGCATTTACGGGAAGTGGAAAGTCTTCGCCATCCATAGTTGAGAGGATCATGGCGCCACCTGAGAAGACTTTCTTTACGACGTAAGGCCCTTCGTAATTCGGAGTCCATTTTCCCCTAGGATCATTGTGAATAGGCAGGATCTTCTTGAGCACAAGGTCACCAACCTGAAAGTGTCGAGGACGAATCTTCTTGTCGAAGGCTCTCTTCATCTTCTTTTGATAGGCTTGCCCATGGCATATGGCCGCTAGTCTTTTTTCATCAATGAGGTTCAGTTGATCAAATCTGGTCTGAACCCAATCAGCTTCACTGAGCTTCACATCTGTTAATACCCTTAATGAAGGAATCTCCACCTCACCGAAAGAATCACTTCCATGCCATATACTAATGAGAAGGGAGTTGCCCCCGTGGAAGTACGCACCGAGGTACGATAACCATGTAAAGCAAAGGGCAACATCTCGTGCCAATCCTTATAAGTGACCACCATCTTTTGCACAATCTTCTTGATATTCTTATTGGCCGCTTCAACTGCACCATTCATCTTTGGCCTATACGGGGAGGAGTTATGATGCGTGATCTTGAAGTTCTCGCATAGTTCCTTCATCATCTTATTATTGAGGTTGAATCCATTATCATTGATAATTCTCTCAGGAACCCCATAACGACAGATTATATGGTGCTTGATGAAGCGAGTCACTACTTGCTTGGAGACATTTGCATAAGAAGCAGCTTCAACCCACTTGGTGAAGTAGTCAATAGCAACGAGGATGAAACGATGTCCATTAGAGGCGGTGGGCTTAATTTCCCCAATCATATCGATGCCCCACATAGCAAACGGCCAAGGAGATGTCAACACATTTAGAGGAACCGGAGGTACATGAACCCTATCTGCATACACTTGACATTTGTAACATACCACCACATGGTTGAAACAACCATGTTCCAAGATAGACCAATAATAACCTGCTCTCAATATTTTCCTAGCCATGGTGTGTCCACTAGCATGTGTACCAAAGGATCCTTCATGCACCTCTTGCATGATCTTTGCTGCTTCGTGTCTATCCACACATCTGAGCAACACAGAATCAAAATTCCTCTTGTACAACACACCTCCAGCAAGGAAGAACTTGGCAGATAGTCTCTTCAGAGTTTTCCTATCCGTAAGGGAAGCACCCTCAGGATACTCTTGTGACTCCAGAAATTTCTTAATGTCATAAAACCATGGTTTCTCATCAGACACGTTATCAATAACGCCACAGAATGCAGCCTCATCCAACCTTTTGATCACAATTGAAGGCGCTTCATTGTCCCATTTGACTTTGAACATGGATGCTAAAGTGGCCAAAGCATCAGCCAAGTGATTTTCCTCTCGAGGGATGTGATCGAAGGTGATCTCATCAAAGTATTGAGCCAATTTCATAACATGTTCTCTATAGGGAAACAAGTTGTGGTGGCGTGTTTCCCAATCTCCGTTGATCTGACTAATCACCAAAGCAGAATCTCCATAAACTGCGAGATTTTTAATCCTCAAATCAATGGCGACCTCAATACCATATATGCAAGCCTCGTATTCAGCCACATTATTAGTACAATCAAAACAAATCCTGGCCGTGAATGGAATATGAAAACCTGTCGGAGAAGTAAGAACAGCCCCAATACCATTACCCAACGCATTGGAGGCACCATCGAACACGAGCGTCCATCGCGCCTCTGGTTCAGGTCTTTCCTCTTGATCTTGACTCTCGGAAGTCTCTCCCACACACATTATATCCTCATCAGGAAACTCAAAGTACATAGACTGGTAATCGTCCACAGGTTGATGTGCAAGATAATCAGCAATCACACTACTTTTAATGGCTTTCTGAGTAGTGTATTGTATGTCATATTCTGTCAAGATCATTTGCCAACGGGCAATCCTTCCGGTCAATGCTGGTTTCTCAAATATATATTTGATCGGATCCATCTTTGAAATCAACAAAGTGGTGTGAGTCAACATATACTGTCTCAGTCGGCGAGCAGCCCATGCCAAAGCACAACAAGTTTTCTCGAGTAGTGAGTATCTTGATTCACAATCGGTAAACTTTTGGCTAAGGTAATAAATTGCGTGCTCTTTTCGACCGGACTCGTCATGCTGACCCAGCACGCACCACATTGAGTTCTCGAGGACCGTCAAGTACATAATCAACGGTCTACCTTCCACTGGAGGCATGAGGATTGGAGGCTCTTGCAAATACTCTTTAACTTTATCAAATGCCTTTTGACAATTTTCATCCCACTTTATTGCTTGATTCTTTCTCAGTAGCTTGAAGATAGGTTCACACGTGGCGGTAAGGTGTGAGATGAACCTTGCAATATAATTCAACCTTCCCAAGAACCCACGAACTTGTTTCTCAGTTGTCGGCTCAGGCATCTCTTGTATAGCTTTTACCTTAGCAGGATCGACCTCAATACCCTTTTCACTTACGATGAAACCAAGCAACTTTCCTGATCTCACTCCGAAGGTACATTTATTGGGATTCAACCTTAACCTGAACTTTCTTAACCTTTCAAACAATTTCTTTAGGTGAACCAGGTGCTCCTCTTCAGTATGGGACTTTGCGATCATGTCGTCCACATAGACCTCGATCTCTTTATGAATCATGTCGTGAAACAAAGTCACCATAGCTCTTTGATAGGTTACCCCAGCATTCTTCAACCCAAACGGCATGACCTTGTAACAAAAGGTGCCCCAAGGCGTAATGAATGTTGTCTTTTCCATGTCCTCGGGCGCCATCTTTATTTGATTGTAACCAGAAAAACCATCCATGAAGGAGAAAACCGAGAACTGAGCAGTGTTATCTACCAACACATCAATGTGAGGAAGCGGGAAATCATCCTTCGGGCTTGCTCTATTCAGATCTCGATAGTCGACACACATTCGTACTTTCCCATCTTTCTTAGGTACATGTACAATATTGGCAACCCATGGTGGATAAACTGTTACAACAAGAAAACCTGCATCAAACTGTTTCTGAACCTCTTCCTGGATTTTCTTGGACATGTCAGGACGTGTTCTCCTGAGTTTCTGTTTGACAGGCGGAGAGTTTTCTTTAAGAGGTAACCTGTGCACAACAATATTAGTATCTAATCCAGGCATATCTTCGTAAGACCAAGCGAAGATATCAGAATACTCTTTCAACATTCCAATCAACTTTTCTTTCACATCCTCGTTCAAAGAAGCCCCTATTTTAACCTCCCTTCTCATCTCTTCGGTGCCAAGATTCACCGTCTCAATAGGCTCTTGATGTGGCTCGATCACTTTCTCTTCTTGTTTCAACAATCTGGCCAACTCATCAGGGAGTTCACAATCTTCTTCATCCCCTTCTTCAGCGGTGTAGATAGGATTGTTGAAGTCATAACGAGGCATAGCAAGATCGTTATCAACAGAATCTGGAGGAGAAGTGGATCTGCATGAATTATGATTTATGCTTTATTTTAGAATGGAGGGATGATGATGAATAAGAAACGTTGCCATTTTTTTATTTATTTATTTAAAACAAATGTAAAAGTAAAAAAATGAAAGACAGGGAACAAAATATTTGAATGCAAAAACGTCCTTTTATTAATGATTTTAACATTGAAAAACAACAAATGAGGCCCTACATGTGTTCACTGTGTCTTGGGCAGAACACAGGAATTATTGCATGATAAACAAAAACAAACAGTATTACTTTTGATCAAGAGCAATTGAGATGATGTCTTCAGATGACCAGTTGAGAAGCTTATGTCCCGGGACACACGGCTTGATCCATTCTTCAATGTCATAATCGCTATCCATATTGTCATCAGCAGCACAAATATGATCCTTGACAATGCCAGCACTAGAGAACTTGATTGGAACAAAGGTTACAGGCTTCTTGGGGGCCCCATTAGATGAACTCTGGCCCAACTGATATCCAATCCCACATTTATCTTGCTTGATTGGCAAATCCAAGATTCGGCCCCATCCTTCAGGACGACCAGATTCAACCACAGCTTTAGCTTCCTTTAGTGAAGACATGGGAGCCTCCAACTTCTTATTTTCAACATAAGGGATCTTGATAGTCTGGACAGCCTCAAAGGCTTGGCATGGTGTCTCGTGGACCTCTCCTTCCACGTCAATATACCTGAAGGACGCAAGATGGCTTACCACGTGTTCTTCCTCCCCACATATTGTGACTATCTTTCCTTGAGTCGCGAATTTGAGTTTCTGATGCAATGTGGAAGTCACGGCCCCAGCGGCATGGATCCATGGACGTCCCAGGAGACAACTGTAAGACGGGTGGATATCCATCACAAAGAAAGTAATAGTGAAAAGCTGAGGGCCTATCATTATCGGCAAGTTAACCTCCCCAAACACTGACCTCTTTGATCCATCAAAGGCTCTCACCGTCAATTCACTCGGCCTTATCTCAACACTAGAATAATCTAGCCTCATCATAGATGATTTAGGTAATACATTCAAAGAAGATCCATTATCCACGAGAACACGTGATAACATAGTCCCTTTACACTCCACTGATATATGCAAAGCTCTATTGTGGTTTCTACCTTCGGAAGGCAAATCTGCATCGGTGAATCCCAATCCATTACCAGCGTTGATGTTTGACACCACTCCTTCAAGTTGATTCACTGAGATTTCTGGGGGGACAAAGGCAGTACTTAGAAGCCTCAATAAAGCATTTCGACGTGTCTCCGAACACAAGAGCAACTGCAAAATCGAAATCTTTGATTGAGTTTGACTCAGCTGGTCAACCACTTTATACTCACTTTTCTTGATGATCTTTAGGAACTCTTCCATTTCTTTGGCCACAGTATCTTCAGAATTAGAGCTTTGCCCCTGATCCACTGTATCTTCTACCACTCTTTTCCCTTTTGCCTGAGCTAGAGCTTCTGTATTATCATCGCGAGTATTCTGGGTAGGATTGAAAATACGACCACTTCTCGTCATTCTTCCAATGCCCACAACATTATTAACATCTTCTTTCTCAACCGGCGCTTTAACCTCATACTTGGCCCCTTGGTAGAAAACTTCTCCCCCATAATTCCATGGAATTGCTTTTTCACTGTTATATGGGACGGGACCAGGAAGTGTAATAACCAAAGGAGGTGCTCTGGCAGGAATTGGAATCTTGGCAGGAGTATACGGGATGGATGCCACATTAACTGCGTTTTCAACCATTTCAGGACGTCGCACACGCTCAAACTGTAGATACCCACTATCCATCAACTGTTGAATCCCACCTTTCACCTTATCACAAACTGAGGAAGTGACCATGCAATCAGTACAGAATTCTCCACAACTAACGTATAGACTCATCCTCAACAATTCCTTCTTCAATAATGGCAACAATGAACCCAATTCGATCACATCCTTGACCAGGTGAGCATCTTCAACAACCTCAATAGCATTTGCTGCATGAGTTCCATGGGGAGGCATAGGATTCTGAACAACATTAGGTCCTTGAGTAGGAGTAAACTCGATGGCTTTAGAGTCGAGAAGATCCTGGACTTTATGCTTCAATGCTTTACAGTTCTCAATATTATGTCCAGGTGACCCAGAATGGTACTCACATCTTGCATTGGCATCCCAACTGGCCGGCAACTTAGCAGGAGTGGCCAAAGTCCTCAGTTGGACCAAATTCAAATCGAGGAGATATGGCAATACTTGTGCATACGTCATCGGGATCGGATCAAAAACCCTTTCTGGCAATTTCGGCCTTTGCTGATACTGACGCGGCGGATACCCTTGTTGTTGATGTTGGAAAGGAGCATTTGGTATAGTCACAGCGGCTACTTGTTGATAAGCCTGATTTCTGCCCCCACCATAGTAAGCAGCACTAGTCTCACCTTCTCTCTTTTTGGCAAACCCATTGTATGGCTTCTTTCCACCAGCCCCAGAGGAGGAACTAGCAGCACTTGGATTCTGTATTCTACCAGCCTTAATTCCACTTTCAATTCGTTCACCAATCATGACCAACTCGGCGAAACTCGAGGATGCAGAGCAGGCGGAGTAGTATTGGCCCTCCAGTGTTGGTGAACATGTCCATCATCTCTCTTTCCAGCATAGATGGTTGGACTCTGGCCGCCAACTCGCGCCATTTCTACGCATATTCTTTGAAAGACTCATTAGCTTTATGGGCAAGATTCTGTAACTGAGTGCGATTTGGTGCCATGTCAACATTATACTGATACTTCTTTATGAAGGCATCAACTAGGTCCCTCCAACTTCGGATATTAGCTCTCTCCAATCTCATGTACCATTCCAAGGACGCCCCAGTCAGGCTATCTTGGAAGAAGTGCATCAACAATCCTTCATCCTCAGAGTACACATGCATTTTGCGATAGTAAGCTCGGACATGTGTCTTAGGACAAGTATTCCCCTTGTATTTCTCGAAGTCGGGTAGCTTGAATTTCGGTGGCACACGGACGCCAGGAACTAAACCCAAGTCATTGATATCCATACCCAATCCTTGGCCTTCCATTGCCCTCATCCTTTCCTCCAGACCTCTAAACATCCTTCCAGCATCATGTGGAAATCCCCATTCACTTTCAGGAAACAAATCCTCGTGTCGGTCCTCTTCCAACACGGGGATAGCAGCAGCCCTTCTGATCTGTTGTGTAGTTTGTCCTTCAGGAGTAGGCTGGGGAGGCCCACGAGGATTACCTTGATTGGCAGCAGGAGGAATTACACCAGGTCCTCCGTTCACAGGTTCACCATTGACACGGATATCAGCAGGATTTCTTTGCCGGGGGACTGCAACAACCTGAGCAACTGTGTCCATCTGGATTCTGAGCTCTTCTTGGCGATCAGCCATGCCTTGCATGACTTCCATGAACTGAGCCATCTGAGCAGTAACATGAGTTCTCATCTGGATAAGATCATCCCTTAACTGATCCATTTGCAGTGAATGATTAGCCCTTGTGTAGTAGCGATGTGTAGGCGGAGGTGCAATTGCTGAAAGAGAAAACCTGATCAGTCAAATAAGAACACCATCTGATGTACCTGTTTGTGCTTGATGTGCATGAGGTGCAGGTGTGCATATGATGTGAGGTGCCATTTTCAGAGTATCCAAAATATTTAATATTAATCAAGAATGTTTAACAATGTGACAAAAAGATAAGCATCAAGAGGAAACAAAAGACTCAAATTTCATTAATAATCTCCTTTTGAGTTTGGGCATACCTATACATTGACAAGATAGTTCAAACAACAAAAAAAGAAAGGACCCCATCCAACAAGCCTGGTGGTGGTCATGAAATAAAAGTTCAAACATTAATCCATCTTGGTGTAAAACAAAGGTCCTCCTTGTCTGAAGTGCTCGTCGCTCCACTTCTTGGTTTCATCAAACATTTTCTTGGTCACTTCTCGATCTCTTCCTTTGACAAAACTTTGAATCACCACATCTTTGCGAAACAACTGCCCATCTAACATGTCACAGTGGGCCACCAAGCTCTCACATCCTTTGCAATCAGGGAGGGCATCCTTTTCAGATGTACTTCCTATTTTTGCTATCTGGTTTCTGAGCTTTGCATTCTCTTCTGTTTGTCGAGCGGAACAGAGATGGCTACCTTTAAGTTGCGTCTCCACGGCTATCCTTTGAGTAATTTCCTCTTCAAGCTTCTTCTCGATTGCTATCCTCTGAGTGGTTTCCTCTTCAAGCTTCTTTTTCAAACTCTTTACTTCGGCCCTAGCCTCTTTCTCTACTCTGAGCTTGTGAGCCCTTAAGTCTTCTTTGTATTCTCGCTTGAGCTTTTCTTCTACTTTCTTCACCGCTTCTTCTATAACCCTTTGATGGTCCTCAATACGAACAGTGGTAGCTCTTTCACCCTTTTCAGTTCTAGCCCTTTTTTGAACTCTGGAAGACCCTCCTTTCAGCATTTTAACCTCATGTGCTAATTCAGCCCTTTTCTGATCCACCAAGAAATACTTTATTTTAGCGTCTTCCCCTTTTTCTCGCAACCTGATATTCTCCACATGTACTTGGTTGTACTCCTCAGCTGGTACAGTGGCAGTTAAAATCTCAGGTGGTTGTTCATAGAGAGGGCTAACCTTCGGGAAAGGCAACAGGCGCTCCTTAACTCTCTCTTCAACCCATTAAGTATAATCTTTCTTAGCAATAGCATTCTTTCCCCCCAAGGTAGTTCGCTCTTCTGTATGAATTTTGTTCCACGTACTCCTTACCTTCTCCAAACCTTTTGGATCGGTTCCTTTCTCAAAGCAAACGAACTCAAATATCTCTTTATCCAAAGGCTTGTCCTTCAGTACAAAACCCAACTGGCGCAGTGCGAGCTTCGGATTATAATTGATAACTCCTTTTGTCCCTATGAGAGGAACATTGCCAAAACTGCCACATCTGGTTATAACTTGCTCGATGTCTGTTCGGAGGTGATACCAAACAATATCATTTGCAGTAAGTCCCATAATCCTTTGGGGCCACTTCTGTGAATCTCTTGTGGTGACAAACGCTCCGCTTTTAGGCAAATGCGAAGAAAACCATTCGTACAGTATTGGTAAACAACCCCCAACTGATCCTTTTTCCCATACCTAGAATGGATGGCATAATAAGTGTCGGCCAACAGAGTGGGTACAGGATTTTGATCCATAAAGAGACAAATGGCAGTGAGATCAACAAAATTTGGAATATTCGGGAACATCACTAATCCATAGATCATGACGGCCAGGAGAGCATTGAATTTTGTCCACTTTTCCTTATCAGCAAGGGCTTCGGCTTCCTTCATCAGAAATTTCACATGGAATCCATGGGTCCCACCATTAGGCTTCCAGTTATCCTTAACGTCCTTCAAGCTCAGATAAAGAGCATCAGCAATGCGATCCATTTTGGGCTTCTCAAGTGCACACACAAAAGGAACCTTATGTTGAACTTTGATTTGAAGAATATGTGCATACTCTTCGAGGGTAGGGGCTAATTGGTAATCTTGAAAGGTAAAGCAGCGCAGCTTAGAATCATAAAACTGAAGAAGAGTGTAGAGACCCCACTCATCAATACGAGTAGTTAACATAAGCAGAATGTGACCATAGGTCTTTCTGAATTCATCCAAATTCTGCCCAGTAACTCGGGTGCTCAATCAAACCAAAGGTGTTATATCCTCACGGTAGAAACTGCAAGAGAAGGTATGCTTCGTAGCCTTTTTGTTGACGGTCACACTGTTAGCCATTCTTGATGAGAAGTTTTGACTTTGGATACCCTGAAAAATGGCATGCATATGAATATTAATCTCTTTTCTCTTTTTTTTTTTCTTCTTTTTTTTTCTTCTTTTTTTTTTGAAATTAAACATGCTATGATGAGTATGATGCAATGAAAGGTCCTCCCCATATGAGAGAAGTGTATGTTTCTTCTGAACAAGATCAGATGTTGCAGGATCAAAAGTCCGGCATAGATACCACAAACCCATAAGAACCATTGTCACCAACAGAACAGAATAGTCACCAACGGTACCTGTCATGTATATCCCACCCCACTCACAGGTGAATCTAGGTCAAGGTAGGTCAAAAGGTCTCCAGCGTTAACAACTCTCCTGAAACACCATCATTGTTGCAAATACATGCCAACAACGGTATCCCATTCGAGTCTCGGCTGGTCGTGGGTCTCATGATCGCAATCAACAGAACCTGACATTCTGTTGGCGTCATGACTATCCACTCTATCCTAGGTATCCTATGTGTCAACTCTGGCCTGGGTATTGGGCCTTTTACCTCATATAACATCCCACCCAACCTGCAAACAGAGAAAATATGTGGTCCCCACGGGGACCCATAATATAGTCCAGATGCATGCAGAAAGTAAACATGATATGCAAGCAAGAAATAAACATGGTATGCAAGCATATATACAGGATGTAAACATATAAGCAAACAAACAAAGAAACACCCAATAAACAAACAAACAAAGTCTAGGATCGACTCGCTAAGAACGGACCAGCACAGGTCTAGCAACGTCCCCAGCAGAGTCGCCAGCTGTCGCTACCGCGAAAAATGGAATCAGAGTCGCCACTAATATATTTATCCCATCAAGGGAAAGGAATACCAGATAACCTAACTCGAAATAAGAACAAGGTCTTTCGACCAGAGAATAGGGTACGGGAGTCAGTTACGCAAGGGGAAGGTGCTAGCACCCCTCACGCCCATCGTACTCGATGGTATCCACCTATGTTTGTTTCTATCTAAAGGGTGTATCTATGTCTAAAACCTAAATGCGAATGAATGCAAAAGAAATACGGGGAAAAGAAGGAATTATTTACAAGTGTGCTCGCTTAGGCCCCGCGACCCAATGCCTACGTATCCCTTACAAGGAATCAGAGCGACCGTAGTTCGGCTTCATAGTTTCCATTTGTTTTGTGTTTTTTAGTTGAGCAGAGGTTAAGGTCACAATCCACGATGCTCGACCTTTGGAGACTTATACGCCTACTTTGGAATGGACTCAACATGTTCTTAAGCGCCTAACAAGGCAAAAGAGTGAACTTGGGTTCGTGTTTTTTATGTAACTACATGATGAACAAAACCCAATACAAGGTTTCGCACCACTTCGTCACTTTGTTTTAATTCGAGCCTTTATTAGGTGTTTTAAGTGTTTTTGGTTGGGTGTTTATTAAGGGAATTATTTTGCAATTTGAATCACATAAAAATGTATAATGATCGAGAAGCAGATTACGGAATGAATCCCACTCACTTCTATCCCATTATATAATGCTCAAGAAACAGATTAGGGAATGAATCCCACTCATTTCTATCCCATTAATTAATGTTCGAGAAACAGATTAGGGAATGAATCCCACTCATTTCTCTCCCATTAAGTAGTGACCGAGAAACAGACTAGGGAATGAATCCCACTCACTTCTATGCCACTATGTGATTGAGAAACAGATTAGGGAATGAATCCCACTCATTTCTCTATCACTTTCTTAATGTGATTCACATCTTTATTTGTTAGTGTTTTTATGTTGAAAAAGAAAAAGAATGAACAAAGGAGAGCTAACCTATTCTCTAATCTAAGTTATTCTATTCTACAAGTGGCCCTAAGGTCAAGGATAAGGGATCTCTACCTATGTTATCATGCATAGATTACAACCTAGGTTGTTCTATGTGACTAATCTTAATGAAGATTGAAGTCACCGCCCTAAGGGAACATGGTAAGCATATAGTAAGAGATAAGAAAAAGAAACAAGCAAGGTAGGTGACTTAATGAAGTCCCTAACCAAGTCTACTCCTAAGAGAGACTACACACAATTAATCCCAAGAGAAAACAATCCACAAAAGGTGGAGGAAGAACAAACAGTCGTCGCCTCTTAAACTAACAACAATCAAAGTGTATAAGAAGAGGCAAAGCATGAGAAAGAGAGAAGAAATCCCCAGGGCAGTAGCAAACCAAGGAAATTAGTATCCTAAACCAAACACAAAAGCATCATTACATCTCACAAAAATATCCACAAAAAGTTACCAAAGTATCGCATGAATCGTTACTTAACAATTAGCGAACAAACATCAATTAATCGAAACAAAAAGCAAATGAACACATGAGCTAAGTTTGGGGTCAGTAGCATATTAATTCATTTATGGGTCTAAGACATTATACCAATTCTTGTTAGTCAATTAGCTTGAAGCAACACAAAGTTCAAACAAAAACTAGACAAAACTAGGTCAAAACTAGCTAGTAAATTCAAATTGTGAATGAAGTTAGAAAAATGCAATCAAATGATGGAAGTCAGTAGTTAATAACCTCTAAGAGGTGTCTAAACAACCATAAAATCATGTCAAGAAGTCTCATACAAAATTATAGGTCATTTGGACAAGTTTTGATACAATCGTTAGCCAAAAGCACATTATTTACATGTAAGAAAGGAAAATTCGAGTAAAAGGGGAAGACACGATTTAAAAATCTAATTCCAGGTCTTAGGACCTCTAAACATCCCTAATTATATGTGCAAAAAGGATCTAAGGCTATTGCATAAATGCAAAGCAAATTATAGGTCAAATTCACATGGTTATCCGTGTAGGAACGCACATTAATCGTGTATAGAAAACCTAATGGAAACCTAACCAAAACATAGAATTAGACTTTCATTTTTTACACACAATATCATGGATTAGTCTACAGTAGCCATACAAAAATTGGTGATTAAACTCTGATCCTAAGGTATTAAACAAAATTAATTTGCAAAATCTATCAAAACTAAAAGAAGCATGAACATACCAAAGCAAATGATTTATTAAAAATAGTAAACTAAATTCTGAAAATCTATAAAAAATACCACAATTATGTAAACACATAAAACTATCTTACTTGGTGAGAAAATAATTTAGCGAGTAAAATTTAAAGAGGAAACAATTTGAAACAAAAATACCAAATCTGCCTAAGGATGGGGTGCAGTAGTAATAACATTAGAACTGGAGCTAAACTCATGTCATGGTAGGGCCACGAATTGGGGGTGTGGGAACGAATTGCGCAAGCCCAAATTAACTCATGCGTGGCCCAGAATCATAGTGTTTCTTTTCATTATTTCAATATTCCAATTCAGCATGTGACAGATGTTATCATTTATTATAAAAAAAACACATAGCCTATAGTATTATCTACATAAAACGTGACTCATGCACACACATATCATCAAATGGTCATTTTATTTTTTAGTCAAATAGGACAAAAAGAGAGATGAGAACCAATCATGTGCCAACAAATCATACACCAATGATGATAATAAAACAAAAAAGGCCAAAGGAATGGGAAAGTTAACCAATACACGCATGCCACGCAAGCAGAAATGATGAAACAGAAAATAAATCCAACAGCCGCCGGAGATTCCTCCGGTCTCCTTCTCCGGCGCCCCAGCCACCGGCGACGAACAAAAATGCCCAGAAAAACACGAGACCAACATATCTTGACTCGGTTTTGCACGCTGAGTACGAATCCGGCACTAGATTTTTGTTTCGAAGCCTCTAATATCCTAACCGCACACAACAACTAAACCCTAACTTTCCAAACTCCGTTAAAACACAGATCCAAGACACCTAAACAATACTTATGAGGTATATCACTCGAATACGTAACTCAGACATTTAAATAAGCATCATATCACAGAAATCGAAATCAACTTCATGATCCAAAAATTCACATAGAATGCAACACATACTTGAAAACATGATGGTTCTAATTGTCCTAACCCAATCCCTGATGACGGGTTCCAGGCCTATACATGCTTCTAATGCAAGGGAAAAAGAATCTTACTTGGAAAAGTCTTGATCAAGATTTGAAGAAGAATCCGATTGTTTCCTTTGTTCTTTGAAGATGATGCTGGTGTCAACAATGGCCTCTTGCTGTATAAGTCTTCCACTCAGAAATAAACTCAGTATGCAATGGTTCTTGGAACTTGTAGTAAGATGATGGTGATGAAGTTCCATGAAGTGTTGAAGATGTGGACGAAGGTTTGTGAGAGTTGTTGGGGTTGATGAAGATGGTGGAGGTGAAGGTTTATGATGGTGGTTGAAAGTGATGAAGAAGTTTGTTACAAAGTGTAACAAACTCTCTTTCTTTTGTAGAGAGAGTGAAGAGAGAATTGTGAGGTGAGGGAAGATAGAAAACTGGAAAAAGACCCCTTTGAAAGAGTGAGGTAAGGGTTTATATAGTGTGGTTGTATTGTTTTGTGGTGGGGTGTTCGTAGTGTAGCATTTTCACTTCCAAACTTAATGAAAAAGCATGGAGTATTTGTAGTAAGTATTTTGTATGCCTTTTTGCATTTCTGATTCATGCATGGCCATTATGGGAGTGTTGCAGCCTTTCATACATGCTTGTCTTGTCCTACCACTTGTGTTCATATTACTCACTTTGGGCGTTCATATCCCAAGCTATAATTCCTTACATGACTCACTTTTTGGCTCAAATGGAAGAGGTGATGGAGTAGAATAACAATGGTGTTGGGATCTTCTGGGAATAAGGCTTGGGAGTGTAGTAAAATGGTCATGAACGTCTGTTACCACCACTGCCAGGGGTGTGCCCGCGCGTGGCTTGCCTTGTGCCTGAGACTTTTTGCCAAAACGAATCTTTGTAAGGTCACTACTTCAAGACTCCATATCTCAATAATCATTCGACCATAATCAAAGGTATTTAGCTTATCGGATAGAGGGAATGGAGAGAAACACGCTGGCATTAGGCTTGTCTCAATTAGATTCTTGAAACTCCCTAAATACTGACTTGAAAATGGCATGCTATGTGTTCGTGAAAATGCATACGCGTGACTTGGGATTCTGACCTGGCCGGATGCAAGCCTTTGGATCTGCGAAACATTGACTTTGGGAGCTTGTAGTTATTCCAATATTTGTCCAATTGACTTGATTATTGACTTGTTGAATAGAGAACATGGAAGAGAACATAAACATACCAAGATTCCATTTATAGAACACCTGTATATCTCTAAAATCAAGTTGAAATTTGGCACGCCACGTGTTTGATACGCTGCCTGGTCGTGACCTGGAAATCTGCCATGCAACTTTGGCTTCAGCAATTATGAACACCCAACTTCTCTCATCCATATCTCTTTATCTAAAACTCAAATGAGAAAACCTCCAACTACAAAGTTGTAGACCCATATGAAATGAACAACTTTCTTGTTGACCTTGTTTTAAATTGAGTCTTAGATCCAGGTGAAAGACGTGCTTAAAGTTGACTGATCATCATGCCAAAAAATATCAAAAATTTTCTAAGTGTAGAACTCTCTTTAAATGGGGGTTTCCAATCTTTTCAACCTTATATCTTTGCAACCATGATTCAAATGAAAAAACTCTGAACTACAAAGTTGTAGTGTGCCATGAGTTGAACAACTTTGATGTTTAAATATTTTCCAAAAAATGCTTCTCGCCATGTGTAAATTGGTCACGAAGTTGGCTGTTCAACCATTCTAAAAAACCAAAATATTTAGAACTTTCCTCATTTGGAATTTCCCATTTTAACTACTTTCCATTTTGGGCAGGTTTTAGTTAATTCTTGATTTTTTTTCATTTCTTTGATTTTCTTTGACTGATTTTCCACCAAAAGTCAATTTTTAACAATTGACTTTGACTTTGGCCAAAAGTCAACTTTTCTTGATTTTTCCGATTCCAGATGAATTTCCCGATTAATCCGTTTTTGGATCTTATTCTCAATCGATTTTCCACCAAAGAACTCCAGTGAATAATATTTCTTCAAGACAACCCTACTTCATGCTCAAAATTATTTCCTGATTAAATTTTGAACAAAGATATCTCCCACACAGAAGCTCTTTTCTTATCAATTTTCTTGGCCAGTAACTATGATATGGATGAATGTATTAGATGAATGACCTACATGAGGTATGTACATGAATGTGATATGAACGTCAATTGGGTATAAATAAGTGGGCAAATTTTGGGGTGCAACAGTTCCTAATGTAAAACATGTTTGCACCTGAGCACCAATAGTTTGTACTTGTTGTCACAAACTTTCAAACGGAGGTCATTGATTAGTGGTTCTCCATTGTAAACCATATAGGTTTGATGCTCCAATAAGGAATCTTTCCAGGCAACTAGTTCGCGGTTGTGGGTGATGAGATGTATTTGGTTTCCCTTGTGAGAAAGTAATGAAACATTCCTTCAGTAAATGAACATTTATAAAAAAATGCACTATTAGGAATGGCTAAGTACTAACCTTTATATCTTGTAATATAGCTTGAAGGTGTTGGTTCCCGTTGCGCTCCTTGACAATCCACAAGTCGATAACACGAACATCTATTTTCCACACATTAAGACCAGGGGTGAAGTCTGTTATAAGCTGGGCTGGTCTTTACATTATGACTGTGAAAATATGAAAATATGGAACTCTCATCATGAAGCATACAACCAGGAAAATTTATTTGTACCAAAACAGCTAAAGTGCACAACTAAAAAAGTCTTAACAAAATAGCTAGTTCCAAAAAAAGATCAGTCACTAACAACTTAAGAGTACATTGTGAAAAGAATGGATTTTTAACGTTTCACAACTTAAAAGGACAACTCAAAATTACTCAAAAACTGGTTTTGAGTACAGTTCCAAATATTATCAAAATAATATACAAGGTTAGTGTAAGAAACATCAATCAATGTCTCCTTAAGAGTACATCCTGAAAAGAATGGATTTTTATTTGTCACAACTTAAGAACACAACTAAAACATGATTAAAAACTATAAAAGTGAAATATCAACTTAAATTCAATTTCTTTTAGAAAGAAGATATTTTGTTTTCAAATTATATCATCAACATGTTCTATTTTCAATTTAATTTATACTTTGAGTTGAGAAAAAAAACATATTTCATATATAAGGAAATAAAGTATATATAGTCTTGAAGGAACATGCCCTCATTACCATCTTTGCTAATTTTGGATATAAAGTATATATAGTCTTGAAGGATATTATGGATATAGCTTGCTCTACTAGAAATAAAAGATGAGTTGACAGGTAATTAAAATAGTATTGTAGCTGAAAGGAAAAATCATAATGGCTAAATACTGAATCAACATAATAATATTATAGTTAAGAGATTATACATGGATTATACATGGAATAGTAAAAAAAATATAAGAAAATTCCAACGTAATTGGTATGGAAAATATCTTGTAGTTAAAGTGAAATTAAAAATGAAAAACTGCAAGACCTTTGCAATCTTGCTCATTTAGCTGAAAAGTTTCTCCAAATATGTTGCTCATTGATGTAGGCATGGTGTTTACTTTTCCTATAAGTAACATAAAACTAAAACGGCAAGTTAGTGTCTATATGTTTACCATCCTAAATTTTTCTACTGACATAGGCATCATAACAAACAAAGATGAGATCAGGTAGATAAACCATGTCATGCAGCAAAAAAATTGAAAAAAAGTTGATTTTTGTGTTTTGAAGATCATGATATAATTTGGCTATGGTCATATTCTATACATGTATGTAATTATACCAAGAAGATGACTTCAAAGACAAATAGTTTTCAAGAAGATGACTTTAAAAGAAAGTTGGTTGTGGTCATAGTGTATACACGTGTGTAATTTGACTTTGGTTAGAGTCAATACACATGCATGTAATTATATCAAGAAATTGATTTCAAGAAAAATATTTTTTCCACCAATTACAATGATGTTAGAATATAAACATTTATTAAAAACCGAAACAATGTGATGTTTGATGGAATGCAACATTTATTGAAGCAATTGGCGAAATATCATTTCACAAAGAGCAGGTTGCATTATCAATTCCTAATACCTATATGTTACATTGCACAAACAGGTTACAAAACATAGTTACCAAAATCTCAACATAGACAACCACAACACGAAAAACTTAAAGATTGCACGACTATCAGTCTAACAATCACATGATGTAGTATACTCAAACTAAATTGGAAAATACACAACTTACTCGTAGTTCTAAGGAGCTCAAAACACAATTTCAGATTTTCACCAACGAATTAGAGCTACATAATTACAGTTCATTCATTGACAACATGACATAAACTCACAGTTTGGAGGAGCATCAAACACATTCTACCATGATCAGAAAGCAGGAAACTCACAATTTTAAGGATCAGAAAACACAACGAAATCTTCAATCCATCATGTAACATTATACAATTGATGCCAAAATGCTAAATAATATGCAGGACATGGACTTTAAGACAAACATTACTAACAAACTTAACAACAAACATTACTAGAAACTTAACAACAAACATTACTAACAAACTTAACAATAAACAACATGGACGAAACAACTCTCATACAACAAACTCAATCACAATTGAAGGTCAACAAAGCTCAGTATTTCTAGATCTAGATTCAAACAACATTTTCATGGAGATTTGGCTTAGTTGTGGATGAGTGAAAGCAACTTAGTTGTAGATATAACTTAACAGTGATAGAAACTTATTGAATACAAATAACAACACATAAAATAACCATAGAAAGCAAGGTTTACCTGTAACACGATGGTTCCCGCTTGTAGATGGAAGAAGCCGTCGAAGGAAAATGGTGGAGCTTGGTTGGAAAAGAAAAAATGAGAGAGATGACAAGAAGGGTATGTCTAATGAGAGATTGTGAAATGAGAGGTTTTGGCACAAGTATGTTGGCTCAACAATGTGGTTTACCCGGGTAAAAGGAGAAACCAAGTGAATAAAGTGTTATTGTGAAAAGAGACGAAAGAAGAAAGAGAGAGAGAGAGAGAGAGAGAGAGAGAGAGAGAGAGAACGTATGAGGAAGGAGAGAGAAAGAGAAGAGAGAATGTGGTGTCATTTATTTACCTCCCCGTTTCACTTAGGAGGATGACACGCCGGCCCCTTAACGCGAAATTTGGAAGGAGAGAGGCGCCCTTATGGGATGAATTTTATTTCAGTTCTTCCTACGATAGCACGCGAACTTTTTAATTATCCTACGAGGAGGAAGGGGAAAAAGATCTCAAATAAACCCTGGGAGTTTTCTAGGTGTGGGGATTTCACCTAATCAGATGTTCTGGAGTCCGGGAGGTCGGTTATACATAGGGAAGGTTTTAAGCACCCTACATATCCGTAGTACTCTACGGGAACCTTCTCTATGTCTATGTGTTTGTGTTGCTGCTTGATTGGGAAAGTTTATCCTTTGTGTTAGGAGAAATAATTGAATTGAAATGAAAGACAGATGAACTGACTGTTTTTGGTTTTTGATTAGCTCGCTGAGATTCCTTGTGAATCGCATGCCTACATATCCCTAATGGAAGTCAGAGCTTTTTGTAGTCCGGGGAACTAATTAGGGAAATGAATTGATTTCGGGTGCCTTGTTTGAAGCCCAAGGTTGAAGCTTGAATTAAATCTCTGTTTACAGGAAAAAGACATGAAGTCATCTTTACTGAGAGGTATTCCTACTGTTCCACCACAAACATTTGAAGTGACAGAAAAACGGGGTTTGTTTCATAAGAGAGGGACCTTACTTGTGTGTGTGCAAGTATGCCAGTCGCGGTCTCTTGAATTAAATAAAGATTCTCAACCAGTTTAGGGAAAGGAAACAAGTCTGGGTGTGTGTTCCTCAGAGCATGCCTTTCAAAATCCTAAATGGGAGAATGTTTTGAAATTGAAATGAAAATGTTGGTATTTTTTAATGTGGTGAAATAGGAGAAATATCTCTCTATAGAGATAAATCATGTCTATCTATTGTATGAAAGATTTGAATTTGACTGGCTTGTATGAGGCCCAAGCTTGAGGCTTAAAGAGTTTTGATTGACCCTGGGAGATGACTCCACTAGGGATTAACTTTGACTGAAGAATTTGTGTTCTGTATGAAGCCCAGAATTGTGGCTGACTCTAGTTAGAGAGTGTTTTGTTTTATTTGAAAGATTTATTTGGTGTTCTATACAAAGCCCAGAATTGTGGCTGACTCTAACTAGGGAGACATTGTTTTCTGCCTTGTACAAAGCCCAAGGTTATGGTTGACATAGTGGGGAAAAGATCGCAAGGGTTGTGGATCTTTTTTACACAGGAAGTGATGTTTATCTTCCTTGTACAAAGCCCAAGGTTGTGGCTAATCCTGATGGGGAAGGACTCACTGTGGAGACTCTATTATCTGCCTTGTACAAAGCCCAAGTTTGTGGCTAATTATGAATGGGGGAAGATCTACCAGTATGGGATCTCTTGACTCAAAGGGGAATATTTGCCTTGTACAAAGCCCAAGGTTAAGGCTAAATTTGTGGAGGGTTACTCTGTTGTGCTGAGATTGAAGGTTGACTCTACTGAGGAATTTGCTTTTATTAAGCAGGGATTGATGAATGAAAGGTCAGAATTGAAGATTGACCTTACTGGGGAATTTGTTATGTTGATTGAGACTAACCCAGGGTTGACTCTACTAGGGAGTTTTGAAGATTTGAATGAAGGTTGTTTTTGGAAGCTAACCCTTTCCAGGGAATTTTGACTTATGAAAGATTGATTTGGAAGCTAACCCTTTCCAGGGAATTTTGGATTTGAAGGAATGATTTGGAAGCTAACCATTTCCAGGGAATTTTATAAAATAAAGGATTGATTTTATACTTCTTGTTTAAAGCCCAAGATTAAAGCTGACCTGAATGAGGAAATTCCAGATGTGGAATCTTGACTCTACTAAGGAGAAGACTTACTGGAGATTGAAGATATGGGTGACAGAGACTGTCCATGTCTCTCATTCCAAAAGGTGAATTCAATACTGAGATTGAGATATTCTTAGTTTATTTGAAGTCTGGTTTGAAGAATAGAAGAATCTCACCAAGGTAGGCTAAAAGGTGACTTAAGACCTATTCCTATGTTTATAAGAAACCTGATGGGTCCTTGTATACAAGCTCAAGAGAAAGCTGTGAATATGCTTTTAAGAAGCCTGTGGGTCCTTGTATCGTAAGCCCAAGAGGAGGCTAATCGAGGGTCCTTATTATAGCACAAGAGAAAGCTATGTTGGCTTTGAACCTAATTTGGCTCGGGATGAGTGCCATTTGAGTGATTGATCTTGATGTACCCTGATTGGGGATAAGAGAGATGAATATAATCTCCGATGTCGCATCTGACTCAACTCAATTGTGAGTGCCAACCTTTATGGTGATTTTTCGAAGATAACTTCTTAAGGGCTACTCTGTGGGGATATGCCCCTGTGAAGCTGGCACTGTGGGGAGGCGTGGATGCCTTGAACATTTCCCCTAGTGACTATAGTAACTGCCGTTCTTGGACTCGTATTGATTGGGACACACCCGTGAGTATTGATCGAAGTGTTGAATATGCCTTGCATAGCTTTGCCCCTACTGGTAGGGATTTTGAAGAGATTTCCCTTATGAGGACTTTCTGAGATATATACTATGGGTGACCTGCCCCTAGTAATCATAAACTGAGGATGATGCCCCTGACTGATCGAGAGGTAGCTTCAGACCCACTTGGGTGCATGCCCTTGATTGTTCGGCTTCCTAAGAGATTCTTTAAATCTTGACCTGATTGCCCCAGATTGATTGGACAAAGCATGTCCTTCCCCTTGTATTCATTGAGTCAGGCGTAGTAAATGTTGCTGAAGTGATTTCGTCTGTTGGGATGAATTTTAGTCATTAGTTGTACCCTTGTGCAAATTCTTTCTGATGCTAACATTTGAAATTATGTAGCAGAATATGTATAATAATGGATTCATGAGATGCAATGCATATGTCTGTCTTGAGTTTTTGAAAAACATTAAAAAAAAGATGTAAAAGCGTGATATTTGTGAAAACGTGATGTTTGTAAAAATGAAATATCGACTCATCATTTTTGGTAAATCTTAAGGAGTAAGGATACCTTTTTTGGTGACAGTATGCTTTCGAACTAACCATGCTCCAGTTAGGACTTTCAAGGGTTCTAACGTGGCTTGGTTCACGGTTTAAGAAACAAAGGATAATGGCTCAAAGTTTATTTGTACCCATCCCCATCTCCATGATGTTCTTCGATCCTATGCTCAGTTAACTTTGCGTTTAAGTCCTAGCAGAGCTTTGAAGTCGTAACACTGACATTCGATGATGGTTGAAGCACCGGAAGTTTATTTGGACAGGCAATCATCCTTTTTTGTAAAATTTTATTTTGTCGAGGATTTTATAGTGACCTCTTTTTGACTTTTGACTTTGTTATCCCTAACTTTTGCCTGAACTATTTATTTTGAGATTACAGTCAGCGGGATGTCTCACTTTTCGATAAGTCTCCTTCATAGGTTTTGACTTGACAGTTTTTTTCTTTCTGGTGGATCTTGACTGCCTGACTTTAATGGTTACCAGGATCCATCATTATTTGTGTAAACAACGGCTAGTATAATCGAGTTAACTAAGTAACTACCCTGCCCCAGGTTATGATTAAGGGTTTTAAATTGCATATGAAAGAAAACTTCTACTCCTTAGGCTCAAAGGGGTTGACGAGGGATTAACATCCTTATACCTCCATTGTTTAGGAATTGAAATAATGCTTGTACATCGTCAGCGTAGTCCATTCAAAAGCATACTGTATGTGTTCAAGGTATCATTTTCGTCATCCTCCCTCAAAAGGCTTACAGCTTAGCAGGAGTCGAATATCACAAAACAAAACAAGGTAAAGACACAATTTAAAATGAGTGATAGCGAAATAATTTATTCGAGACAAACATATGCAATGCACTAATGTTGATTATTAAAACAGATAATGTTTATCATAAGTCAAATGTTTAAACAAACAGAAAAGAAATTGCAAATGAAAGTAAATCTAATGATCCAAAAGTTCGTTCGTTTAGCCATCCACATCATTAGCAATCTTGTTGTGATTGGGCATGGGAGCAGTGATCACGTTAGGGGTTGTAGGAGGGTCGAACTTGATTTCCCCAGTATCGATCATGTCTTGAATCTTATTCTTCAATGTCCAGCAAATTGTCAGTGTCATGTCCAGGACTATTGGAGTGATATGCACACCTCGCGTTGGGATTATAGCGAGGGGAGGAAGTGTTGGGATTTGGATGAGGAGCTATCTGTGTAAGTAGCTCTGATTTCAACAAGTGTTGCAGCGCTTTAGTCAAAGACATGTTGATCTTTTTGAATTGTCTTTTGGATGCGCCTTGTTTACGTTGGTTGTCTTGTTGTTTTATCGATGCTTGATTAGAGACCAAGATTACCCCAATAGTGTTGGATTCATTCCTCCCCTTGTATGGCTTTTTTGTGACACTAGAAGTTGAAGTCACTTGAATCTTACCACATTGGATTCCACTTTCAACACGTTCCCCAGTCAGTACGAGGTCGGTAAAACCAGAATAAGAGCTTCCAATTAAATGGCTATAGAAAGGACCAGTTAGTGTACTCATGGACATATCCACCAATTCTCTGTCGGCCAAAGGGGGTTGAACTCTGCCTGCCAAGTCTCTCCATTTCTGAGCATATTCTTTGAAACTTTCTTTCGGCCCCATAGACATGCTTTGTAGTTGCATGCGAGTCGGTGCAAGATCAGCATTGTATTGGTATTGCTTGTAG
This sequence comes from Vicia villosa, assembly GCF_029867415.1. Taxonomy (NCBI): domain Eukaryota; kingdom Viridiplantae; phylum Streptophyta; class Magnoliopsida; order Fabales; family Fabaceae; genus Vicia; species Vicia villosa. The sequence continues at coordinate 190,248,130 of NC_081180.1, forward strand.
AAAGCAACAGCCAGATCTTCCCATGTATGAATGTTGGTACCCTCTAGTTGATAGTACCACTCGAGTTGGGTTCCAGATAAGCTCTCTTGGAAAAAGCGGATCTACAACTTCTTATTAGCAGTATGAGGCTGAATCTTCCTTACATAAGAGTTCAAGTGCAGTTTCGGACAGGATACCCCATCATATTTAGCAAAGGTGGGAGTCTTGAACTTCGGAGGGATAACAACTCCAGGGATGAGTCCTAGTTCCTAAAAATACAGCCATGGTACCCTCGATTAGCCTCCTCTTGGGCTTTGAACAAGGACCCATAGGCTTCTTAAAAACATTCCCAGCTTCCTTTTGAGCTTGTATACAAGGACCCATCAGGCTTCTTATAAACATAGGAACAGGTCTTTAGTCACCTCTTAGCCTACCCTGGTGAGTTTCTTCCATTCTTAAAACCAGACTTTAAACAAGCTAAGAATGCCTCAATCTCAGTATTGAGCACACCTTTTGGAATGAGAGACATGGACAGTCTCTGTCACCCTTTATCTTCATTAATTTTCATTAGCAGAGTCAAGGTTCCCTATCTGTCTATCCTCAGTCAGTGTCAACCTTAATCTTGGGCTTTAAACAAGAAGTCTCAAATAGCAATCATTCTGCCAAAAACCCCCGGAAAGGGTCAGCCTCCATTCATTCTTTCAAAAGATAAACTCTCCAGCAGAGTAAAACCCCTGGAAAGGGTCAGCCTCCATCATTCTTTCAAAAGACAAACTCTCCAGCAGAGTAAAACCCCTGGAAAGGGTCAGCCTCCATTCATTCTTTCAAAAGACAAACTCTCCAATAGAGTAAAACCCGTGGAAAGGGTCAGCCTCCATTCATTCTTTCAAAAGACAAACTCTCCAGCAGAGTAAAACCCCTGGAAAGGGTTAGCCTCCAAAATCATTCCTTTAAAAATCCAAATTCCCTGGAAAGGGTTAGCCTCCAAAAATTCAATTCTTAAAAAGATAATCTCACCAGTCTCAGTCAATAAAAAACAAATTCCCCTGTAGAGTCTACTTTAGGTCAACCATTCAAACAAAATACCAGTAGAGTCAATCTTCAAACTTGGGTCTTTCATTCATCAATTCCTGTTTAACAGAAGCACCATCCTCAGTAGGGTCAACCCTTAGAATAATCCTCAACAAAATCAAAATCCCCTCTGAGCCAAAGATCCCACACTGGTAGATCTTTCTTTAAAAGTCAGCCTCAACCTTGGGCTTTGTACAAGGCACATACTCCTTTTAAAGTCAAAACCCTGTTCATAGGAATTCCCCTATCCAGAGTCCGCCACATCCTTGGGCTTCGTACAAGGCACAAAATAGTGTCTCCCCTAGAGAGTCAGCCACAACCTTGGGTTTCATACAAGGCAGCAAATAGATAATATGTCCCCCAATAAAAGAGTCAGCCACAGGTATGGGCTTTGTACAGAACACCAAATAAAATCCATCAAAATAAACACTCTCCAACTAGAGTCAGCCTCAATTCTGGGCTTTATACAGAACACAAAATTTCTTAGTCAATCCCCAGTGGAGTCATATCCCAGAGTCAATAAAATAATTAATCAATTAAAAAGCCTCAAGCTTGGGCCTCATGCAAGCCAGCTAAAAAATCAAATCTTTCAAACAATAGATAGACATAGCTCATCTTCATAGATAGGTATTTCTCCTATCTCACCACAAACAAACAATCATTTAAAACAAACAATCATTTCAAACAAACAATCATTTCAAATATTCTCCCATTTAGGACTCGTGAAAGGCATGCTCTGAGGCAAACACACCCAGACTTGTACAACTTTCCCTAATTTGGTCGAGAATCTTTCATTCAAGAGGCATGTGGCTGTCATACTTGATCAACCAAGTAGGCTCTCTCTCTTAATGAAACAATTTTAGCTTTTCTGTCACTTTAAAAATGTTTGTGGTGGAATAGTAGAAATACCTCTCTGTAAAGATGATTTCATTCCTCTTTACTGTAAACAGAGATTTAATTCAAGCTTCAACCTTGAGTTTTGAGCAAGGCACCCAAAAATATTAATTTCCCTAATTAGTTCTCCGAACTACAAAAAGCTCTGACTTCCATTAGGGATATGTAGGCATGAGGTTCACAAGGAATCTCAGCGAGCTAATAAAAAACCAAAAATAGTCTGTCTGTCTGTCTTTTTAAAAACAATTCAATGCCTTCTCCTAACACAAAGGAGAAACTTTCCCAATCAATCAGCAACAAACACAAACACATAGACACAGAGAAGGTTCCCGTAGAGTACTACGGATATGTAAGGTGCTTAAAACCTTCCCTATGTATAATCAACCTCCCGGACTCCAGAATTTCTAGTCTAGGTGAATCCCCACACTTAGCAAACTCCTGGGGTTTATTTGAGATTGTTTTCCCCTTTCCTCCTCGTAGGATAATTAAAAAGTTTGTGTGATATCGTAGTCAGAACTGAAATAAAATTCATCCCGCCACGGGCGCATTCTCCTTCCAAATTCCGCGTGAAGGGTCTAGCGTGCCATCCTCCCAAGTGAAACGGGGAGGTAAAAAAAACGACACCACAATGACTTGGTAAGTAGATGACTAATGGAGCAATTGCTGTCTTACTGTTGTCATACTTAACTTGCATTGGTTCAACTTGATTAATTTGAGGAGATACGGTAAAGACTTCGTCATCTTCTCTGTTGGCAAGAACTATAATGGTATTGTCATCCATTAGCTTCTGAATGTGGTTGCGGACGCGCAAACATCCTCGTGAATGCTTTCGACAAATTTTGCATCTACTGTAAGGATGGAAATCTGTTCCAAAGTAAGCAAGTTCATTTAAAGTCTTATGGAACCTGACTACCGATCCTTTGAGATCTTCAACTCTGTAGATCTTGTATTCTCCTAGACTTGGATGTGTTAGATCCACCCTAAATCCATTTGTTCTTGCAATGCAACTTGAACTATAGCACATCCTTGATTATTCTTAGGACAAATTTCACATGTGAAGTAGTTGTGAGGTGGTACATGACCGTACCCAGCTTGTCTAGCATGCATTCTGACGAGATTTTCCCCTACCTGACGAATTTCGATGATTTGAATGACATTGGGGTGTTGATCTACCAGATTTACCGAAGCTTCTTTATGATGTGGCAAAGGATTTGCTTGAACGTTGGGATTAGTATCTTTGAAGCATAGCATTCCACTCTTCACTAATCTTTGAACGTCGGCCCTGAAACTGAGACAATTCTCAATGCTATGACCTGGTGGTCCCTGATGATAGGGACAAGATTGGTTAGCCTTGAACCATGGTGAAGAATCCTTTGGAGGATTTGGAGGACTTCTTGTCTGAATATGTCCTTTTGCGAGTAGATTTGGAAATAATTCCGCATACGGCATTGGTACGGGGTCAAAGGTAAGATACCTTGGTGCCCGATTGTTGTTGAAATTTTGTGGTCGAACCTGTTGCTGAGGTTGTTGTGGCCTTTGTTGAAATGGTTGTTGAGAAACCTGATGTTGATAAGCTGGCGCTGAGTTAACAACCGGAGTTATTGTAGGAACTTGAGGTTGATACCTTTTCCTCGATTTGTGCAAGACATTGCTGACGTCTTGGTCCTTTTACTTCTGGAAAGAACTTTCGTACTTCCTAGGACCAATAGAAGATTTTGATTCTTTGTTCAAGCGTCCTTCTCTAACTTCTTCTTCTAGACGTACGCTCATGTTTACCATCTCGTTAAAGTCACTAGGTGCATTGGCGACCATTCGTCCATAGTAAAATGGACTCAAAGTCTTGAGATAGATTTTTTTCATTTCTTTCTCTTCAAGAGGAGGAAAAATTTGAGCAGCAATTACACGCCATCTCTGAGTGTATTCTTTGAAACTCTCTTTATCCTTTTGAGTCATGGCTCGTAGTTGATCTCTGTCGGGAGCCATATTCAGATTGTACTTATACTATTTGACGAAGGCCTCTCCGAGGTCTCGAAAAGTACGAATCTCTGAACTGTCCAAGTTCATGTACCATTTGAGCGCAGCACCAGTCAGGCTATCTTGAAAATAATGAATGAGCAATTAATGATTATTAGTTTGACTTGACATCCTTCGAGCGTACATCACTAAGTGACTTTGTGGGCATGAATTCCCTTTGTACTTCTCGAAATCTGGTACTTTGAATTTGTGAGGGATCTTAACATTTGGAACCAGACAGAGGTCTGCAGCGTTCTTTCCAAATAGATCTTGTCCTCGAAGAGTCTTGAGTTCCTTCTGCATTTGTAGAAACTATTGCTGGAACTCGTCAAATCTTTCATACACGCCAGCGTACTCACTGGGAGTGTGATGATACATTTGTCCGCCTGGTGGAGGAAAAGTATGCACAATTGGTTGTGAAGAAGTCATGATGGCAGTAGATCTTGGTATCTCAACATTTTGTTGTGTATAACCCGTAGTTGTTGCTCTTGGAATTTCCGTTTCCAGAGGTCTGTAACCCTCCGGTGGATGCATATCCATTGTGACTCTTGGAACTTCAGAAACTGGGGGTATGTACCCTTCTGGAATGAAGTTATACGGCATGCCCCATGGTCGGTTGGGTGGCATGGTATACTGAGGAATAGGAGTAGAAACAATCTCGGAAACCACGGTCCTTTATGGTTCTTCTGGAGGAGGTCGACTTTGTGCAACCACCAGGGCTTCTACCATGCTGTTGAGTCTTTCAACAGATTCTTTGAGAGTAGTGACCTCTTCTCTGAGTTCTCCATTCTCTTGTTCTAAGTCGTCCATTCTTTTCTTGCGACTTGAATGAGTGTTGTATGAATGAGGCAGCTTGAATGCCTTTCTTCACCTCCTTCTCCTCCTCTCTTTCTGGAGTAAGGAAACTTTTTATTCATTAAGCGAAATGCCGTTTTTTACAGACTTTGAAAAGGGAAATACAGAGGAACAGAGAGAAAGGACTCTAAAACTTTGACGAAGAGCCAACTTCACATTTTAACATCTTCTATTTCTTGAGTTGAGCATTCTCTGACGTGAGCCGATTGATGATCCAGGAAGCAGGAGGGATATGCTGAGAAAGAGACGTTTGTGTCACTTGTCGTTCGAGTACTTCAAGTAACTCATCCTTCCTTCTTAGGATGTTCTGAATCTCAACATTTTCCGTGTTGACGATTCGATATTTGTTTCTCCATGCATTCCTTGAAGGATAGAAAAACACTTAGAAAGGGGGGGTTTGAATAAGTGTAGTCTAAAAACTTGAAAGATAAAAACAATTTGCACAGTTATTTTTATCCTGGTTCGTTGTTAACTAAACTACTCCAGTCCACCCCCACGGAGTGATTTACCTCACCTGAGGATTTAATCCACTAATCGCAACAGATTACAATGGTTTTCCACTTAGCCCACGACTAAGTCTTCTAGAGTATCCTGATCACAACTTGATCACTCTAGGAATAAATGCTTAGACACAAGCTAAGACTTTCTTAGAGTATCCTGACCACCACGTGATCACTCTAATTACAACTGCTTAGACACAAGCTAAGACTTCCTAGAGTATCCTGATCAACTCTTGATCACTCTAGTTACTTACAAATTAATGTAAACAATTCTAAGAGTATTACAAATGCTTCTGAAAAGCTATAATCACAACAGTGATATTTCTCTTAACGTTTAAGCTTAATCTCACTAATATATTACAACAGCAATGTAGTGAGCTTTGATGAAGATGAAGTTTCTGAGCTTTGAGTTGAACAGCGTTTCAGCAAGTTTTTCAGAATAAGTTCGTTCAGGATTGGTAACCTTGCTTCTCATCAGAACTTCATATTTATAGGCACTTGAGAAGATGACCGTTGGGAGCATTTAATGCTTTGCGTATTCCGTACAGCATTGCATTTAATGTTTCACGCTTTTGTCAACTACCTCGAGCCTTGTTCACGCTGTGTCTACTGACGTTGCCTTTAATAGCTTCCAACGTTCCTTTTGTCAGTCAGCGTAGCCTGCCACCTGTACTTTCTTCTGATCTGATGTTTGTGTATACAAAATTTGAATATCATCAGTGTCAAACAGCTTGGTGCATAACATCTTCTTGTCTTCTGACCTTGAAGTGCTTCTGAGCGTGATACCATGAGAACTTCAGTGCTTCTGCTTCTGATCTCAAGTTCTTCTGATGCTTCCATAGACCCATGTTCTGATTCTGCCTTGACCATCTTCTGATGTCTTGCCAGACCATGTTCTGATGTTGCATGCTGAACCTTCTGAGACAAAGCTTCTAAGCGCTGATTTGTGCATACTCTTTATATATTTCCTGAAAGGGAAATTGCAATGTATTAGAGTACCACATTATCTCACACAAAATTCATATCCTTGTTATCATCAAAACTAAGAATATTGATCAGAACAAATCTTGTTCTAACAATCTCCCCCTTTTTGATGATGACAAAAACATATATAAATGATATGAATTTGCGATCAGAAAGAGCAGACGGCTAAAGACAATTTACACAGCTATAGCATAAGCATGTGAATATGTCTCCCCCTGAGATTAACAATCTCCCCCTGAGATGAATAATCTCCCCCTGAAATTAATACTAGAAGAATTTTATAAATAAGAGACTTCCCTGAGTATTTCAGTAGATACGTTCACAGTGCTTGATCTTCAGAACATTCATGACTTCTGATTTCTGCTTCCATAGGACAGCTTCAGAACATTGAATTTCTTTAGTTCCTCAGAACATTCACAGCTTCTGATTCCTGCTTCCATTGGACAGCTTCAGAACTTGAATTTCTTTGATCTTCAGAACATTCACAGCTTCTGACTTCTGCTTCCATTGGGACAGCTTCAGAGCTTGAATTTCTTCTTTCATCACTTCATGCTAGAATGTATCAGAACATTGTTGAATGTACCAGAGCATCATCAGAGCATCTCTACATCCTGAAATGTTACAGAACAAAACTAAACGACAAAAGTCAGCATGTATGAGTCAGAACATAGAATATGTTTCAGAACACATAATATGTATCAGAGCCATATAGAATGTATCAGAACAACTAGACATAATGTTTCAGATCATATTCTATCATCAAAATATCTGAACATTCTTCCTTCTTGCTTCTGATTCTGATTCTGAAGCTTCATAGCACTCAGCTTGCTTCAAGAATCCAAGAACTTGATTCATCTTGTTGCTTCTCATGTTGATCTTTAAAGAGAATTTTCACTTCCTGCAACAACACAACTTAAAGCATAGAACATTGCAAGTTCTGTTAGTAAAGCAACTGATTAAATAAAATCATTTATCACATATTTCTCCCCCTTTTTGTCATAACATCAAAAACATAAAAGATTCAGATGAAAAACAAAAAGAAACACATGGAAGAAAAAGATAATTTTCATTGAAGTTCAAGCAGACAAAAGTACAGAAGTACAAGAAGATAAGGAAGAGAGGATGCACAAAACAGATGCAGCAAAAGCAAAAACAAAACAACTAAGACTCAATCTAAGATGACCCTAGCCTTGACAAGATCTTGGCCAGCATCTCTTGAACCCCATTGTTATGCTCATTCTGCTTCTCTATGAAAGCTCTAAACTCAGCATTGACTGAGCTTTGCTCATCCTGGTTCTTCTAAAGAACTTCCAGAGTCCTTGCAAGACGGGAAGGTTCATCAGAAGAAGCTTCACAACTTCTATCCAACGGGATGGCATTGTGATCTGTAGCTTCCATTGATAGATCATTTGCATGGATTTCCTCAACAGGAACTGATTCAGCAACATGATCTTCTACATCTGCTTCTTGCATAGAAGCATCTCCATACTCTGCAGCAGGAACCTCAGAATCTCCATTCTCAAGTGCCTGAAGAATGGCAGCTAGATTCCTGGGGGCAGAGGGACCTTCAACTTCTGGTGGGTCAACAACTTCTGGAATGACCAAGCTTGGGTCTTCCTTAGAAGGGTTTTCCCTCAAAAAGTCAAAGAGAGTCTTGAAATCTCCGAGCAGAATAGGATATTGAGGTATCCAGACCACAATCTCCCTGCAAGGGTTAGCTTCCAATGCAGCAGCCAGTCTTGCTTCTTCCAATTCATCAACAAACTGCTTCTCCTCAGCAGCAACACAATTTCTGAGAGGATGGTAGTATATACCATTATCACCCTCTAGAAGGTAACCAGGGTAATTAGGGGCAGCAGCCACTAGTCTTTTCTGTACTCCCATTGCTTCTACTTGAAAATCCTTGCGAAAGCTTTTCCAAAGATTTCTTGTAGAAACATCATCCAGACCATTTAGAAAGGCATCCTTCAGAAGGTCTAGACTACTAATCACCTCATGTCTGAATAGTTCCAAGTAGGTATAGGGTTCAGGTTCAGGCGGATTGAAGGTGAATTTGTAGTCAGGGTAGAGAAGACAGTAGGGTTTGGATTTTCTGGTAGGTAAGGGATGGGATATAGAAGGTGGAGGTGCGGTGGATAAGGAAGAAGGGATATCTGAAAGAATGATTGATGAGGATGGAATATCAGAAAGGATAGATTGAGAAGAGGATGGAGTATTTGTAAAGGGAATTGGTGAGAAAGATTTATCAGAAGGAGTTGAGGGAAGAATACTTAGAGGTGTGGGGTTTAGAATGGGAGAGGAAAAAGATGATGGAGAAGGATTTGGTAAAGTGAAGTTTACTTTTGGTTCAGATGGAGGTGATTGGAGAGATGGTTTAAGGACAGAAGGAGGTGGAGTAAAAACTTGCCTGGAGACGAGTGCAGAAGAAGCATGTGAAGATCTGGTTCTGTGAAAGGAGTCTCTGATCCTTTTCTCCCTTCGTTCTTCAGAGTCCACCTTGTCAGGATCATAGGTGACCCTCAACTTCTTGGCTTTCATGACCTCATCTTCTCGGGCCTTTCTTTTTAGCCTAGCCTTTTGTTCCTTCTGATCCTTCTTCAGAAGATTAGCTTTGGACGGAAGTACTCTGCCACGGATCCAAGCAGGATCAATATCTTATTGCTTCCTAACACAATCTTCCAGGTAAAGCTTGACAACCTGATGCAGTTCTTTATGAAACAAAGAGGCAAAACCTTCAACAGCAACTCTTCTTGACAGGATGTCAGGAAAGCTTGTGCACACAGACGGTACATTTTGAATGAGTTCCATTCTGAACAAATCCACACCATTGAAAATGTGACCTTGAACTACTCCAAGAAAATGGGACGCATTGAGTTTTCTGATGGAGTCCAGCACTTTGCTTTCAATCAGAATGTCTGAAATCATTCTTCCGAAAGGAATAGTCTTTCTAGAAATATTAGGGTACTTCGCTCTTTCATCTTCTCTTGACTCACAAATAGAAGTCTTCAGATTCTCAAACAGAATATGAGAGATGTTGATCTCTATCTTTCTGCCAATGCAGAAAAGAGTATACTTGTGATCCGGACTGATGTAGGAGGAGGAGAGCATCTTCTTTCTATGGTGAAGAGAACCCAGAATAATCTCAGCCCATACTTGATAAAACGGCCTTAAGGTGCCCGTGTTATGAGAATCAATTCCAAAAGCCAGAGAGATTTGTTGTTCAACTTTAGACCAGTCAACTGTTCCATGTTGAAGACCAGACCAACCTTCTTTATCATTCAGATTGTACAGCTTCCTGATGAGCTTTTTAGTGATAACCACTTCATGCCCTAGCACGAATGAAATGATGGCAGTTGGAGTAACCGTTGCATGTACCCAAAAATCCTTCACAAGTTCAGGATAAATTGGACCAACCAAACTATCAAGATATTTAGACCATCCTTGCTCAAAGACTCTTGCATCACACTTAAAGCCATTTGCTTTTAGGTTGTTGATGTCCACAACAGATTCACAAAGAACTTCCAGTTCTTCCGTGGGTATTAAGCATGTTTTTAATGGAGCATACTCATATTTGCGTAGAAGGATTTGTGTAGAAGTGAGTCTTTCTTTTGAATTTGATGAACATGAAGATGAGTTCATGATGATTGTGCTTTGAGATCAAATCAAAAACTAGGGTTTGAAAAACAGATGCAACGAAAGGGATGCACAAAAGAGAGAGAGAGAGAGAAAAAGAAGGAATGAAGGTGAAGCGGGTTATTTAAAAGATTTGAAAATAACGAAATCATTATGCATTTAATGAGAAATGAAATTAGGAGAGAGAACAAAGTAAATGAAATGATTTAACACAGTTACCTAGATCGGCGTCTTTTCAACTGCACGCTTTTTACTAACCGTACAGACACGCGTTCATCATCCAAAAATAGATGACAGCTGTATTTTTCTGAATAGACTTTACGCCTACTAATTCTGATCACTGCTTCTGATTGTCATTCTTTAGGAATGATCTTGTTCTGATAGGATCATCTTTCTTCCCAAGGATCACATCTTCTGAATGAGCTGAAGCAAGTCTAGGTGATCTTCTGACTGTTGGCTCTTCAGAAATCCTGAGATTCTCTAAAGATGCAGCAACTTGATCTTCTGATCCATTGCTTCTGAGACTGCCAGCTTCTGCAGCTTTGCTTCTTGGTTCTACTTCTTCTGATATATCAATATCAAAATCTGCAAAATTCTCAAACTGCTTTGGTTTTTCAAGACCAAGCTTATCATCAAACCTGATATTGATTGATTCTTCTACAATCAATGTTTCAGTATTGTATACTCTGTAGCCTTTAGAGCGTTCAGAATATCCAAGAAGGAAACACTTTTGTGCTTTAGAATCAAACTTACCAAGATGATCTTTAGTATTCAGAATAAAACATACACATCCAAAAGGATGGAAATATGAAATGTTGGGCTTTCTGTTCTTCCACAATTCATAAGGAGTCTTATTTAGAATAGGTCTGATAGAGATTCTATTCTGAATATAACACGCAGTGTTTATTGCTTCTGCCCAGAAATGCTTAGCCATATTGGTTTCATTGATCATGGTTCTGGCCATTTCTTGTAGAGTCCTATTCTTTCGCTCTACAACTCCATTTTGTTGTGGAGTTCTAGGGCAAGAGAAATCATGGGCAATACCATTTTCTTTGAAGAACTCCTCAAAGAATTTGTTCTCAAATTCGCCACCATGATCACTTCTGACCTTTATGATTTTGCACTCTTTCTCAGATTGGATCTGAGTGCAGAATTCAAAGAACACTGAATGAGACTCATCCTTGTGTTTCAAGAACATTACCCATGTCCAGCGGCTATAATCATCTACAATGACTAATCCATATTTCTTCCCTCTGACAGATGCTGTTTTGACTGGGCCAAACAGATCAATGTGCAAGAGTTCTAACAGCCTTGAGGAAGAAACAACATTCTTAGACTTGAATGCAGGTCTGGAGAACTTGCCCTTCTGACATGCTTCACAAAGAGCATCTGATTTGTATTTCAGATTTGGGAGTCCTCTGACCAGATTTAGTTTGTTAATCTGAGAAATCTTTCTCAAACTAGCATGACCTACTCTTCTGTGCCAGACCCATTGCTCCTCAGAAACAGACATAAGACAAGTCACCTTCTGCTTCTCATGATCAGAAAGATCAATCTTATAAATGTTGTTCTTTCTCTTGCCTGTAAATAGGATTGAGCCATCCTTCTGACTTACAGCCTTGCAAGACTTTTGATTTAAGATTATATCATAACCATTGTCACTTAATTGACTTATGGACAATAAGTTTTGCGTTAATCCTTCTACAAGAAGTACATTAGTTATGGAAGGAGAGTTACCAAGACTTATGGTTCCAGAACCAATGATTTTGCCCTTCTGATCTCCTCCAAACTTGACTTCTCCACTTGGCTTAAGCACCAGGTCTTGGAATGTAGACCTTCTTCCCGTCATGTGTCGCGAGCACCCAGAGTCCAGGTACCATGACATTTTGCTTTTTGTCCTCTTTGCCGCCAAGGATATTTGCAACAGAAATTATCTTCTCCTTAGGTACCCACAATTTCTTGGGTCCTTTCTTGTTAGTTTTCCTCAAGTTCTGATTGAACTTGGGTTTAGCAGAATATTTAACAGGGGGAACAACATGATATTCTTTAGGTTTGTCAGCATGATATTTCTTAGGATGTGTCACAAGCTTCTTGGTGTGAACAGTGTTAAACTTCTGTGCATGTGAAGTGAGCCTAATATCATGTACATGGCCATATTTGAACTGATCATACAATGGCTTGTATGTGATCTTCAGATCATTAACAGGTTCAAATTTATGTGAGGTATCACCCTCATAGCCAAAACCAAACCTTCTGTTTCCAGAAACACCATATATCATAGAAGCAAGATGACTTCTGCCAATACTTCTAGATAAGAACTTTCTGAAGCTCGAGTCATATTCTTTCAAAATATGATTCATGCTAGGAATGGATTTTTCTGTTTCAGAAGGAGATCCACTATCTTTGGATAGATTTAAAACTTTTTCCTTCAGTTCAGAATTTTCCAATTCCAGCTTCTTAGTTTCAAATTCAAACTGCTTTTTCAGCTTTTTGTATTTGATACTAAGATGAGCCTTGAGTTCCAGAAGTTCTGTTAAACTGGAAACTAACTCTTCTCTAGATAGTTCAGAAAATACCTCTTCAGAATCTGATTCTGATGTAGATTCTGATCCATCATCTTATGTAGCCATCAGCGCGAAGTTGGCTTGCTCTTCTTCAGAGTCTAATTCTGATTCTGATTCAGAATCATCCCATGTTGCCATAAGACCTTTCTTCTTATGAAACTTCTTCTTGGGATTCTCCTTCTGAAGTTTTGGACACTCGTTCTTGTAATGTCCAGGCTCATTGCACTCATAGCAGATAGCCTTCTTCTTGTCAGATCTTCTGTCAGAAGATTCTCCTCGTTCAAATCTCTTTGAACTTCTGAAGCCTCTGAACTTCCTTTGCTTGCTCTTCCAGAGTTGGTTTACCCTTCTGGAGATCATGGACAGTTCATCTTCTTCTTCAGATTCTGATTCTTCAGGATCTTCTTCTCTAGCCTGAAAAGCGTTAGTGCATTTTTTAACATTAGATTTTAATGCAATAGACTTACCTTTCTTCAGAGGCTCGTTTGCATCCAGCTCTATTTCATGGCTTCTCAAGGCACTGATAAGCTCTTCCAACGAAACTCCATTCAGATTCTTGGTAATCTTGAATGCAGTCACCATTGGACCCCATCTTCTGGGTAAGCTTCTGATGATCTTCTTTACATGATCAGCCTTGGTGTAGCCTTTATCTAGAACTCTCAATCCAGCAGTTAGAGTTTGAAATCTTGAGAACATCTTCTCAATATCTTCATCATCCTCCATCTTGAAGGCTTCATATTTCTGGATTAGAGCAAGAGCTTTAGTCTCCTTGACTTGAGCATTTCCCTCATGGGTCATTTTCAATGACTCATATATATCATGGGCAGTTTCCCTGTTAGATATCTTCTCATACTCAGCATGAGAGATAGCATTCAGCAAAACAGTCCTACATTTATGATGATTCTTGAAAAGCTTCTTCTGATCATCATCCATTTCTTGCCTTGTAAGCCTTACGCCACTGGCTTTCACTGGATGTTTGTAACCATCCATCAGAAGATCCCATAATTCACCATCTAGACCAAGAAAGTAACTTTCCAGTTTATCTTTCCAGTATTCAAAGTTTTCACAATCAAATACTGGTGGTCTAGTATAACCATTGTTACCGTTGTATTGCTCAGCAGAGCCAGATGTAGATGCAAATGTATTTGTTGGAATTTCACCAGCCATCTTTTACTGAAGCGTTTTTCTCTTCCTGAATCTTTTCTAAACATGGTTAAGTGCTTGCACCTTAGAACCGGCGCTCTGATACCAATTGAAGGATAGAAAAACACTTAGAAAGGGGGGGGGGTTTGAATAAGTGTAGTCTAAAAACTTGAACGATAAAAACAATTTGCACAGTTATTTTTATCCTGGTTCGTTGTTAACTAAACTACTCCAGTCCACCCCCACAGAGTGATTTACCTCACCTGAGGATTTAATCCACTAATCGCAACAGATTACAATGGTTTTCCACTTAGCCCACGACTAAGTATTCTAGAGTATCCTGATCACAACCTGATCACTCTAGGAACAAATGCTTAGACACAAGCTAAGACTTTCTTAGAGTATCCTGACCACCACGTGATCACTCTAATTACAACTGCTTAGACATAAGCTAAGACTTCCTAGAGTATCCTGATCAACTCTTGATCACTATAGTTACTTACAAATTAATGTAATCAATTCTAAGAGTATTACAAATGCTTCTGAAAAGCTATAATCACAACAGAGATATTTCTCTTAACGTTTAATCTTAATCTCACTAATATATTACAACAGCAATGTAGTGAGCTTTGATGAAGATGAAGTTTCTGAGCTTTGATTTGAACAGCGTTTCAGCAAGTTAATATTCACAGAAATCGTCAAGAATTGGTAACCTTACTTCTCATCAGAACTTCATATTTATAGGCACTTGAGAAGATGACCGTTGGGAGCATTTAATGCTTTGCGTATTCCGTACAGCATTGCATTTAATGTTTCACGCTTTTGTCAACTACCTCGAGCCTTGTTCACGCTGTGTCTACTGACGTTGCCTTTAATAGCTTCCAACGTTCCTTTTGTCAGTCAGCGTAGCCTGCCACCTGTACTTTCTTCTAATCTGATGTTTGTGTATACAACGTTTGAATATCATCAGAGTCAAACAGCTTGGTGCATAGCATCTTCTTGTCTTCTGACCTTGAAGTGCTTCTGAGCGTGATACCATGAGAACTTCAGTGCTTCTGCTTCTAATCTCTAGTTCTTCTGATGCTTCCATAGACCCATGTTCTGATTCTGCCTTGACCATCTTCTGATGTCTTGCCAGACCATGTTCTGATGTTGCATGCTGAACCTTCTGAGATAAAGCTTCTGAGCGCTGATTTGTGCATACTCTTTATATATTTCCTGAAAGGGAATTTGCAATGTATTAGAGTACCACATTATCTCACACAAAATTCATATCCTTGTTATCTTCAAAACTAAGAATATTGATCAGAACAAATCTTGTTCTAACATTCCTTTCTTGGACAC